>NC_136928.1:19897601-20497601 GCF_949752795.1 Hyperoodon ampullatus
AGTTAGAGGTCACAAGTTGTACCTCTTTATTGTTATTGTAATATTGGTATAAGGCAAGTCCTTGAAGAAAAGTTCTTAAAGTTAATTAGAAATTGATTAAGCTTTGATTTATTATAATTAAAAAATAGGGCAGTAATTTTGAGAACCAGTAGTCCCACTGTGTCCACACCGATCACACCCTTATTTTCACAGTCACCTCCCTAAGAAGACTTCTAAGATTTTTTTTTCCTAATCACCCCAATGAAAATTTACAGTCTGCACACATCTGCTCAGGCACTGTACGTGTATCTTTATACATAAAAGTAGTAGGTTTTTTCCTACACCTCTTAGAACCACTTTTCATCCCCTTAGAGGGCAATGTCACCCCATTGAGAACACCTGGTGTAGAGCAAATACGCATGGACAAAAGAGCTAGGGTGTGTTTTGTACTATTTCTAATACTTCCTTCTTAAAAAAGTTCACTAGATACTAGAATTCATCTTCAGTGATAAAGTGCAGAGTGGATGAAGTGAACTGAGAGTTTTTAAGGACTTGTGCCGGGCGTTGCATTGGGTGTGGTACAGGCTCGGCTGGAATTCATGGATGTCCTTCTCCGCTGCATCTACAACAGATGGAAGAACCAAAGTGGGACTTGGGCCACAAGAACAGACTGACTGTAAAGCCTGCTCCTCTTCTTTTTTTAATTTTACATTTAAATTTTCTTGAAGTATTGATTTACAATGTTGTGTTAATTTCTGCTGTACAGCAAAGTGACTCAGTTATACATATATACATTGTTTTTCACATTCTTTTCCATGATGGTTTATTGCAGGATATTGAGTATAGTTCCTTGTGCTCTACAGTAGGACCCTGCTGTTTATCCAGTCTGTTTATACTAGTTTGCATCTGCTAATCCCACACTGCCAGTCCTTCCCTCCCCCAAACTTACTCCTCTTCCACTATCCCTTCTTTCTCTAAAAGTAATATGAAGTTAACTTAGGGTTAAGCCAAACTGCTCAGCAGATAGGTACCCGTGGATGTGTTCTAAAGATAACTCTGCTGGTGAGGGTATGACAGTGAGATATTGTAAAGGATTAGATTTTTTGTTTTTGTCAAGGATAGAATGTGTTTGTTTGGGATTGATTTCTTCTAATTTAAGAATGTAACTGGGAACTTACAAAATATGAAAATTCTCCTGTTCTTGTCTATTTCATAAATAAATAAGTAGAGGAAGGTTAAGACTAGGTGAGCTGTATACTTTATATGTTGTATGTTTTTCACACTGAAAAGCCTTCATTTTATGTACAGATGACAACACGATGTTATGAAGGTGATTGATTGACCTGCCCAGAGTTCCATAGCTCACTGCCAGCATAGCACCCTGATCTTCTTTTCATTGCACTGTGATATCTCCTAGTTCACTCTGGGAGCACAGCTCTGTGTCCTGTACTTGGGGTCTAACTAGCACCAGGTAACTAGTCACAATGCCCAGTAAGTTGTAGGTACTCAAATCTTTGATGAATTGAACAGGGTGTTCTGGTTTTGTTGGGCACTTGGAGAAACATGTAATAGTTGTACAGTATTGGTTTCATTGTCCAAGAAAATTATAGTAATGTATTGTTGCAACAGAGAACTCTTGGAGGTATGACTGTGTTTTATAGCATTCTCATTTTTTGTAATAAAAAATATTAAAAATAACCGTAGGTGTCACACATTAATCGTAAATAAATAATAGTAAAACCTGCTCTTCGCACTTGAACTACATTCCTCTAGGAAAGAAAATAAAGGAGTCTCTTAAAATTACCAGTGGTTAGAAAGAGTGAGTACATTTCTGGCTTTTGTTTTTAGAACTAATAAAAATGATTTATTTACTTTTCTCCTTTTTCCTGTGAACATAAGTTTGAGGCCTATAAATATTTTTCAAAGTGAATTTATAGTTTATGAGCCTCATCGAAAGTCGGCCGCATTTATTTAATAGTCACGTCCTGGCTTTTACTGTAAGACAGTGTTAACACCTTTGGTAGACTGGGGCCTAGAGTTCAGTTTAATAAAGCTTCAGCTTCCTTACCTGTAAAATGGAATAATAATTCCTACTTCACAGGCTTTTGTCAGAATTAAAATTATATAATAGATGTAAAGTGTCTAGCATATAACTTTTACATGGTGAATGACGGTTTCTTTGTTCCCTTCTCATTAAAGATGCTGAAGACGTTTTAACACACACACCTGCCCTCCTGAGCGGCTGTTCTCTGCCCTCTCCAGGTGGCCCTCCTCCTCTGTGTGGACCCATCCTCTCTGCAGGCTCCTGCCTCAGGTGGCTTCTTTGTCCTCTGGTGTAGTCACACTGTCTGGTTCTTCGTGACCACTTTTGTCTGGCCCTGTGAGCTGTCTGCTAGGGCTGTTTTAATGGCTACCTGGAGAGCAGTTTCCACATGATGGTTGTATGCTTATGTTAATTCTGTACTGGGTTATAAACTCTGGGGAGCTAACTGTTTTAGGATTCTCATAGCCTTTCCAGGCTTTGGACAGAGCCCATCACATGCGTGGCACTCAGCTTCTGTTTGCTGCTTCTGAAGAATGTCCTGGCAATTTTAAAGGAAAATTTCCGAAGTGTTTTGAGTGTTGGCAAAAAAAAAAAAAAAAAAAATCTGTATCTATATCTCTCTCTACGTACACCCTTTATAACAATAGAGACAGCCCTTATTTTAATATGTATGTATTTTTTCTGTTGCTTTGTGGTTTACAAAAAAGAAAGAAAATTAAATCGGAAAAGAAAAATATTACCATCCATTCTTACTGGAAATAAGAAAAAGTACTCAGGGTTTTGGTCAGATGCAGTTTGTGTTCATTGGGACTAGAAGGGGCATATGTCAGCCACGGTTTGCGGACTTTTGTTTTCATGTCTTTAAATGCTGTTCGTGAAGTTGCACTAACTCATTCATTTAAACAATTACTAAACACTTAGTCTTTTTAATGCAGACTCTTCTCAGATGTAGGGTGGAATAGAAAGATTAATTTTGCTCCAGAAGGAGCTATTCTTAATCTCCTGGTAAAATAAAACTTGCCGTGAAAAGGAGCTCTTTGTAATCGTTGATGAGCCCTCCTCTCCAGGCAGATGCAGCTTCCCTGTCACTTCATGAATGGAAGGCATTTTTCTAAGGAAAACAAATAGTTGAATTTAAAGAAAACACCCAGCAATTTTTGTACAACCTGAATTGCTGTTTTTAAAAATATGGACACTGTACTTTACCAATCCCATCCTCCCTCCCCACTAGCTTTTTTTTTTTTTTTTAATTTGGGGGCTATAAATGCAAAATTTTCTTTTAAAATCTTGATACTTCCCTTCTTCCATTCCTAGCAAACTTATTTTAAAAAGTTGTGCATTGGAGGTCTTCAAGACCATCTTCAGGCTTAATGATTCCCTAGAAGGACTCACAGGGCTCCTTCTATGACTGCGCCCTCAGCCGTGATTTACAACCAAGGAAGGACACAAAGCAAAGTCAGCAAAGGGAAGAGGCGCATGGGATGAGGTCCAAAGGAATCCATGCACAAACTTCCAGGAGTCCTGTCGTGGTAGAGTCAGGTACATAATTCCTCCAGCAGTGAGCTGTCCTAACACGTGTGCAGCGCCCTCCACCAGGGAAGCTCCTCAGAGACGCAGTGCCTGGAGTTTTATTTGGAGCTGGTCACGTAAGCACCCTCTGCCTGGCATGTACCTGAGATTTCAGACTCCCTGCAGGGAAGTAGGTGTTCAGCATAAACCGTATTGTCTGTTCCAACAACCCAGGAGCAGGGAGCCACCCTTCTCAATCCAGGGGATGGTGGGAGCCCTCTCAAATCCAAGCTCTGGGTGCAAGCGCAGGCCGCGGCTTTGCACACAGGCCTCTGCAGGGGTAGCAGCCTCAGACCTGGAGGTCAGACTCTTCTCCTGGACCCTGTGCAACATTTCATTGGATGTCTGGTCTCCTGTGAGTCCCTCATCTTCCCCCGAAGTCTGTTCCACCCACAGCCGTATCCTTTCTCCGTCGGGGGGAGAAAGGATACGTCCCGCCTTCTGCTCAGGGCACAGAAGCCCTGGCGTCCTGCGACCGCTGCCTTCCTGTCACGTACCGCTCACCCCGTCTGTTAGGAAATCCCGTCAGTGCTGCCTTCAGACGGTATCCAGTTTGGCTCGAAATCGTCGCGGCCGGTGGTGGCCAGTGGGACGGATGGGCCATGGGTCAGTAACTTGACTCTGGATTAGAGGTACAAGAGGGTTTGTAAGCTATTTTTTCTGCTTCTGTATATTTGAAATTCATAAGAAGTTAGCATAGTTTGTGAGTCTGTAAGAAAATCTTAACACATGTGAATCTTGCCTCTGTGTGTGTGTGTGTGTGTGTGTGTGTGTGTGTGTGTATGAAGTATGACATGCATACAAAAGAGTACACAAATGACAAATCCAGGACATTTCTGAAAACTGAACTCACCCCAGTCACGAATCAGCAATAAACAGAGCGTAGCTGGCAGCCCAGGAGCGCCTGATGGCCCTTCCGGTCACCACTCCTCCCCCAAGAGTAACCACCCTCCCGACTTCTAACACGATCCATTACATTTGCTGTGTTTGTGGTTGATGTGCATGGAACCGTAAGGTACTGCTGTGTCTGCTTCTTTGACTTAACCTTACCTTTGCGGGACCCGTTCACACTGCTGCACGTAGAAAGCGTTTGTTTATTCTCCCAAGAGAACAGTCCCCTCCGAGGGGTGTGGAGCTGGCTGAGTAGCCTCGTGCCCTCTTGCGGGTAGCAGGTGCTGAACTGAATAGCTACAGAAACAAGCAAATTGACCTGGTGGAGGAAGTTCTCCTTGAACGGATAAGAGATGCTCAGTATAGGGAAAACAGACCTTCGCTTCTTAACTTCTTGTGTTTTGGGCATGATTAAATATTTCTTTTCTGGTTTAATTTTATCTGCTTAACTGCAAGAGTCAAGAGAAAAGTCGGTGTCGCTAACTTCCGACGATCAGGGATAAAGTGTTCTGTGGGAGCTTCTCCCTGGACTCCATCTCCCTTGGCTTTGAGTTTCCCGGCTGTGACAGGTCTTCAGCAGAAGGTTCTCACCCAGCGCCCTTGGGGAGTCTCCGTGTCACAGCGCTGCGGACTGTTCATCCTCTGTGAGCTGCTGGTCATTTTTCTGTTGACCCTGCGATCTTGGCAGGGGTCCTCCCCTCCCCGTTTCAGGGATAGAGGCTTGGGGTGACGTGCAGACGGGGAGATGGACCCTGACAAATGGGATGCCAGCCCATTCCATGGGGGCCAGCCCGAGTTCTTGTCCCCCCCTGCCCTGTCCAGTCCCCCGCCCCCTGCCCCAGCCACGGTCCCTCCCAGAACTTCGCAGGAGACCCTCTCAGCGCTTGCTCCCTTTCCTTTCTGACGACAAGGGTGTTTTAAGACAACACACAGCAAAGCCTTTGGTGAGGCATTTTGTTGTAGCCTTAGGGCAGCAGGAACAGTCATAACTGTTAGGTCGAGGGACTGTGTGGTCATGTGGTGTTTCCTGAGGACGAGTCCCCTTCCATGGGCCCCTGGGTGACCACTTCTCCCGTGAGTGAGAGAGAGAAGGTGTTTATACCAGGAAAGAGCTGGCGCCCTCCTTGTTGTGGTTTCATTTCAAGGAAACATCTAGTCTCCTCTCACTTTGGTTCACTTACTGGAGAGGCTGGATGTGTTTTTGCCTGAGGCTAGAACTAAAGAAGACCCCGTGGTTATTGTTTCTCCTTAAGTAGTTTAGAAAGAAGAAACCAGTTTATTTGGAAAATAACTGCAGAGATGGTTTTGTTCAAAAGGGGGAAGGAAAAGAAGAGAGAGAGCGGAGGTTAAAATTTGGAATCACGAGGTCCAGCAGCAGTGTCTCTCTGGACCTTTGTGAGAGCAGGGGCCGGACTGGAGTCGACTGTTGTGTACGATGCCGTGCTTGCGAACCTGTTTTGTTGATGTGATAAATGTAGACCTGATACTCTGAATGAGGCACGTGGTCCTGACTATTGCCAGAGATGCCAGGCCCATGGACCTGACACTCTGAATGGTGTCCCCGTGCACGTGGCCCTGACTCCTCCGAATGATGAGGGTGGTGTGGGCGATACTGCTCACCCAGTAACAGCGGGGTTTTTTTTCCCACTCATTTCCCCTACCTTCTTTTACCTAACACGACACGTCTTTATGCTGGTTTGAGGAAGGACAGCGACGTGTCTTGCTGTGCTTGTGTAAGTGCTTCATGGTGGTTCACATGGGGTGTGTGGTGGCGGGGAGGTTTAGGGTACCTGCCGTTTTTGCTTAGTCCACAGAAAGGGCAGAAGGTGGAACATCAAAGATGCTTCTTCACGGTGACGCCTAACAGTGAGTGGTTATTTCTTCCGGATAAGCCCCACGCCTTACCAGTAACCCCAGTCCTAGGTATTTGCCTCTGTGTTAGTGTTTTCCCCTAGGGGAGGATGGGAAGCAGATGCGCATCGCTCCTTTCTTTGCTGGTCCGGCTGGAGATAACCGGACCCGAGTGCTGGACGGTGTGGGTGCGCCGTGCGTGGGGTGGTGGCCTGGAGCTCGTGGAGAGGGCTGGCTGGCACCGTGCACGTACGAGGACCCTGCCTCTTATCTTACCCCACGGTGCCCGTGCCTGTGACCCTACCCCGGCTCTGATACAGCAGAGTTCACAGCCGAGGCTGCTTCAGTAAAGCCGAGGTCATCACAGGTGGAGAACGTTTTCTTAACTGCTCTGGTCATGGGAGCTTAGATGTTTAAGGTCTTCTGGGCCTTTGAATGTTGCTGCTTAGTTCTGTTCATCCTCTCCTTCCCCCAAGAACAGTTTAGTACACTTAAGAGTGGTGAGTTTTGTGGTATATAAATTCTGGCTCTATAAAGCAGTTGGAACCAAAAGTTTAAATGACTTCTAGATTACTGTTTTTGTTTTTATTTTTATTTATGAAATGTAGATATTCTAGGGAGAAAATCCAGAGAAAAAGAAAGGTGAAGAAAAGCATTTCATAATTCTGTCCCCTTGGTTTATTTACTGTTAACATGTTAATAGGTATTTTTCTAGTTTCATATAGAGAGAGATATGTATATATACATATACATGTAAAATTGTTCTTTAAATGGTGAAATAGCCTTTTCTCTAACATTAAAAGTAATATACGCATCTAGAAAATAGGAAGATGGGAGAACGTTTTCCCTTGCCCTGCGCCCGCCTCCACCAGGATGAGTGTGGTTGATTTCTTGCCGTGTTTCCAGCCTTTCCTGGTATTCAAGCTGTTTCTTAGTGCTGCTGATTACTCGGAATTTCCAGTTGAACGTGTGTGTTTATCTGTGTGGCTGCATTTAGTTTAAAAATAGGTTTGTGTCTATCCTAGGAAGATTTCTCCTAAGTAATTTAGAAGGTGAATTCCTTAGCCTTGTCTAGTCTCAAACGTACACTTCATATAACTTTGTTTTAGTCGCCACCTCACAGTAAACTTCTTCCCGTAAGCTTGTTAGTAGTGCACGTTTACTCTCTATGTTCACGTAGTGGTTACTTCTTCTCTCCGTGTACTGTGTTTGGGCAGTGTGTCCTTAAGATTGTAAACTACTTCAGAATAGGCCAGTTTGAGTAATTTCATACCATGTGATGAGAAGCGCTTTCTAGTTTTAGTTCTTACTAAGGTCTTGGAAAGTGGGCACTCACTGCCATTGTACATACTGGTTACTTAATATACTTTTCCTTGACAGATGCTCCTTAAATAGCAAGGTGTTTGCCATTGTCTTTATTCTTTTAACTTATCTGAATATAAGGAAAAGCGAAGTTAGGGAAAGGAAGCAGCATATGACTTAAAAAGGCCTGACTGAAACGTATGTACTGTTCGAAACCTCTTTGATAGATTCTGTGTATTTCTGTTGACACTTGACTTACACCTTCCCTCGGTTGAATAGTTGAGGTGGTTCAGTCCCAGTGTTTGTTTCCATATCATCTCCAGCATCTGTTGCTTCCTTTGTGTGGGAGGGAGATGCTGGCTGCCAGGCTGTCTCTAAGTGGGGCTGTGACATCATGCCTGATGGATGGGCACAGCTGTGGGGTCTCCATGTGTGCTTTGGCAGCAGGCACACCAGGCACAGCTGGTCTGAGAATGTACTTATCTTCTCCTGCAACTCTATGAAAATTATGTGGTGTACAGTGGAATAATGCCAAGGGTACTTACTTGATGAAGAAGGCATGAGTGATTCAAGAGCCCAAGATGGTTTTCGGTGCAGACTTGAAGATTTCAGTGAATTGAAAGTACCATTGTCTTACTGAGTTTTTGCCTCTAAATCACTTAGTGCAGTGCTGATGGAGACATGCTAACTTTCTTCATTCTAAGTTTAATAAATGGTCATTTTGGTAAAGCAGGTAGTTGAAACAGCAGGGAAGACTGTGGCCAAACAATCAGAGCGAATTTACTTTGATTCAAATCTCAGAAGGTTTGCTGTGTCTGAGATGCATTTCGTAGCAGCTCGTGTACATTTTTACTTTTTTTTTTTTTTTTTTGTGGTACGCGGGCCTCTCACTGTTGTGGCCTCTCCCGTTGCGGAGCACAGGCTCTGGACGCGCAGGCTCAGCGGCCATGGCTCACGGGCCCAGCCGCTCCGCGGCATGTGGGATCTTCCCAGACCGGGGCATGAACCCGTGTCCCCTGCATCGGCAGGCGGAGTCTCAACCAGTACGCCACCAGGGAAGCCCTCGTGTACATTTTTAGATGGAATGTTTAGGGGAGATTCCGTGGTGCCACTGGGTTTTTTCCTTTATATATCTCTTTAATGTGTATATATTAATTATATTTATATTATATATTATGAATTATTACATACTATAATTTATTTACGTAATTAAAGTTTAATCACTTGTGGGGAAGCCTTTTCCCTGAATTGACACTGGTTTTTATAATATTTGAAAAAGTTCAACATGCTATTTAAAAACACATGCGTCTCTAGAATTTGTTACTTATTGTATCTCTAGGATTTTATGACTCCCCCCCACCCCACCCCGCAATAGTTAAGGATGTCCTTGTCTTCAGTTAAAATTAACCACTGAGGGGCTCTTAGCTCTGAACAGCGAGCTTCAAATTAACCCTTTATGTACTCTGGACTCTTAACTCCGGAGGCGTTTCTGTTTCTTCCCTTTAAAAGCCGTAGAGAACCTTAAATTTTAAACCCAGTCTTCCCCCCTCCTGCATCTGTGCTTAGTTAGATAAACCGATCAGTCTAATGAATTCTGCACAGAGGCTGCAGCGCTCTGTGTGCCTGTTTTAGCCCAAGGCTCAGTATTCCACAGACAGACAGCTAGTGAGTAGACACGCGTGTAAACATCCACGCACAGACGCGAGGTCGCCCGCTTATCCTGAGCCTGGCAGGAGAAGAGGGTGTTTTCTGATTTCTCCTACAGATGTGTTTAGTTTCATTGCTCACTCAGTCCAGGCTCTGGTGCTGTGGACGTGCTTTTGCATCCTGTGAGCGTCCTTGCTCCATCCTGTGTCCTGTGATCCCTCTGGTCTGGGTCCCTCCTGTGCTGGCTCTTCCAGCCCCTCAGCTCTCTCTGGAAGGTCTGCCTGCCTGCACCTTGGCGGGGCTCCCCTCCCCCGGGGGCGGCCTGATGCCCTTTCCTGGTGTGTCCCTCCATCTCTGCATCCTGCCCCTGGCTGCCATCTGTGCAGAAGTGGCCTTCAGCCAGCTGGCTGAATGCACATGTTCCGTGGAGGAGCCTACACAGGGACATGGTTCTTGCTAAAAGGCTGTCGAGAAATGTGACATCGCAAACTCTCGGCCTTCGTGTTTGGAGTCCCGGCAGATGGTGAATTTGGTGGTTTGTGCTGCTGGTTGGAGGTGGATGGCTGGGGCTGGTTCCACCAGGATGACCCCCTTCTTCGTGCGTGGGAGTTTGGGTTGGTGAGTGACCTTTCCGGGTTTCCACTGGAGAAATGTATTTGAAGACGGAACTAACTGGTTTGCATTTCGGTGGAGTCGCCATTGAGGTAGTGACTTTGTACGTTGTGTTGGTGGTGACGGCCCTGGTTTCCTTCCCTTCCCTAGTCCAGCCCCATCGCCTTGAGGGCAGCAAGGGGTCTCTGTGGTCCGACTCTTGGCCTCTCTGAGAGTTCCAGTTTTAACACACCCACTCCGAGGTGGTCAGCCTGACCCCAGGGCCGCGCGGACTCTCACTGTGTGTGTTGCTTCACAGACACTCAGCACATAGGGCGGCGCTTGGTGGCCTGGGGGTCGGTGGGGGGCGTGCTGGGTGCTCTTTAGGGAGCGTCTGGGTGACCGTTGCATCTGTGATGTCCCAGGCCGGCTTTTCTGGTCCCTCTCCAGCAGTTCCAGACTGCAGCTTACTCTCCGCAGTGTGTGCGCGTGTGTGTGTGCGTGTGTGCGTGTGCGCATGTGTAAAAGGAGGAAAAATGAATTAGGTAACGTGATCTCACGGAGCTATTTTTAGACCAGCATGACTTATTACAGTTTTGTGAGCTGTGCATGTAATACCCTGCCCTGGAGTTCTATATAAAGTGATGAATAAGAAAAAGTTTGCTGGTCGCTTATCTTTCTAGTGATGTAAAAAAAAAGGAATCTACACCTTTCCTTTGCTTTAAATAACTGCTGGTTGGGGGGGGATGGGGGACTATCTGAGGTAAAAGAAGTGAGGTTAAGATACGATACTGAAGTTGCATCTTCAGAATTTGGGGAAACTTTTTGTTTGTCTCTTTATATTGGATGGCCTTAATCCTGTATTATTGCCTTCCACTTTTAAAACTCAAGATTTGTTTTCTGGAAAACACTTTTTTTTTCCTGTATGCGATAAAATACACGTTTTAAACAGTAACCCTGTCTATCTTTTAAAGTCACAGTCAAAAGAAAAATTATTTTCTGATAAAATACAAATAGGACTAACCATCAGCAGTACCACTTATTGTGATCACAGCATGTCTCAGAATGAAAATACTGGGAACGAAGCTGTAGCAGGGTGAGTTTGTCCCCCTTGTAGCTGTGACGCTTCTTACAAGCTTCAGAATACACTTGATTAATACCAATCTCAGCACTGAGTCATCTTCTTTCTAAATGAATCACATAATGAAGATAATTGGTTCTCTCTCTCCTCCCATCTTTTTGGTATCTGTTTTTTTGGCATCTCTCCACATTTTCCCAAGAGGAGCACCTGTAGTTTATCGGTGCGTTCTTGTATGAGCAGGTGACATGTAGTTAAGGACGCACGTCGCTAACTGTTCTTTAGCAGGAGACCTGAGCAGACCATGCAGTCAGCTTACAGTGGGATGACCGTTTCAGGATCTGGCTGTTGGTCTCGCTGGGGGCCGGCACCCTTGCTTGGCCTCTCAGCTGTCACAGCAGTGAGTTTGATAAGCCTGGCAAGTGTCCAGTACCTGCTGCCCGAGGGCAGGTGACGCCGAGTTCACTGGTCTGAGTTCACCGGGGTTGCCCTTGACAGGCTGCTGCAGGCACGCTTTGTGTTCGGAGTTGTATTACATCAGTTTATAGAGCAAAAGATAATCGTAGTTTGTTTTCTGAACATCATGTTTGAGTACCTGCTGTGTGCTGGGCACCATGGGGGTCTTTGCATGTTACCTGACTTTTCTCTTCCTCCACCCTGGGGTGTGACTCCCCAGCCAAGAATGGAGTAGAATTTCCTTCTCTTGCATGCAGGGAAACTGAGGCTCAGAGATTTACTCTTTTTAAAATTTTATTTCTTACTTTAAAGATCACCTGTCTCAGCAGCATCCAGCTGTACACAGTGCACACATTTAGTCTGACAGGGCCTGTCAGGGGCACGGACGTGAACAGGGTGGAGTCCCTGCCTCCCTGGAGCTTATGTCCTCACAGAGGAGGTAGATTTTTTGTGTGTGTGGTACGAAGGCCTCTCACTGTTGTGAGAGCAGGGAGGGTGGGCCGGGTGGGGAGCAAGGTGCCAGGCACCGTCGTCAGCTTTGTGACCCATCCCTGGGACATGAGCCTGGTTCAGAAGATTGAGCTGGCAGCTCGCTGGAGGAGAAGCCTTCCAGGACTAGGATCCTCAGTGAGAGAGCCTTTGCGCCAGCAAACCTTATTGCAGAAGGCTTATATATGATGCCATAACAGGGACCTTTCCCTATGTGCTGGATGGGTGAGCACACCCAACCACTGCGCCACCAGGGAAGC
Source organism: Hyperoodon ampullatus (assembly GCF_949752795.1). Taxonomy (NCBI): domain Eukaryota; kingdom Metazoa; phylum Chordata; class Mammalia; order Artiodactyla; family Ziphiidae; genus Hyperoodon; species Hyperoodon ampullatus. Next base: position 19,909,759 of record NC_136928.1, read on the forward strand.
CCAGGAGGTAGATTTTTTTTTTTTTTACGTCTTTATTGGAGTATAATTTCTTAACAATGGTGTGTTAGTTTCTGCTTTATAACAAATTTAATCAGTTATACATATACATATGTTCCCATATCCCCTCCCTCTTGCGTCTCCCTCCCACCCTCCCTATCCCACCCCTCCAGGTGGTCACAAAGCACCGAGCTGATCTCCCTGTGCTATGCGGCTGCTTCCCACTAGCTATCTACCTTACATTTGGTAGTGTATATATGTCCATGCCTCTCTTTCGCTTTGTCACAGCTTACCCTTCCCCCTGCCTATATCCTCAAGTCCATTCTCTAGTAGGTCTGTGTCTTTATTCCTGTCTTACCCCTATGTTCTTCATGACATTTTTTCCCTTAAATTCCATTTATATGTGTCAGCATACAGTATTTGTCTTTCTCTTTCTGACTTACTTCACTCTGTATGACAGACTCTCGGTCCATCCACCTCATTACAAATAGCTCAATTTCGTTTCTTTTTATGGCTGAGTAATATTCCATTGTATATATGTGCCACATCTTCTTTATCCATTCATCCGATGATGGACACTTAGGTTGTTTCCATCTCCGGGCTATTGTAAATAGGGCTGCTATGAACATTTTGGTACATGACTCTTTTTGAATTATGGTTTTCTCAGGGTATATGCCCAGTAGTGGGATTGCTGGGTCAAATGGTAGTTCTATTTGTAGTTTTTTAAGGAACCTCCATACCGTTCTCCATAGTGGCTGTACCAATTCACATTCCCACCAGCAGTGCAAGAGTGTTCCCTTTTTTCCACACCCTCTCCAGCATTTATTGTTTCTAGATTTTTTGATGATGGCCATTCTGACTGGTGTGAGATGATATCTCATTGTAGTTTTGATTTGCATTTCTCTAATGAGTAAAGATGTTGAGTATCCTTTCATGTGTTTGTTGGCAGTCTGTATGTCTTCTTTGGAGAAATGTCTATTTAATTCTTCTGCCCATTTTTGGATTGGGTTGTTTGTTTTTTTGTTATTGAGCTGCATGAGCTGCTTATAAATTTTGGAGATTAATCCTTTGTCAGTTGCTTCATTTGCAAATATTTTCTCCCATTCTGAGGGTTGTCTTTTGGTCTTATTTATGGTTTCCTTTGCTGTGCAAAAGCTTTGAAGTTTCATTAGGTCCCATGTGTTTATTTTTGGTTTTATTTCCATTTCTCTAGGAGGTGGGTCAAAAAGGATCTTGCTGTGATTTATGTCATAGAGTGTTCTGCCTATGTTTTCCTCTAAGAGTTTGATAGTGTCTGGCCTTACATTTTAGGTCTTTAATCCATTTTGAGCTTATTTTTGTGTATGGTGTTAGGGAGTGATCTAATCTCATACTTTTAAGCGCGTTTTTGTGGGGCTGAGTGCTGAGACAGATGACGATCTGTCTGTCCCCAGATGCATGGTTTTTATGCTACTGGATGTTTTTGTTGCCTTTCTAGGTTCTTCTGGAGCTTGAGCCGTGCAGCTAGTGTGACTGTGGTGCAGAGCTGGGGGGAGGTGGCTGTTCTAGGGGGAAGGGTTCCTCCAGCTGGGAGGCTTGGGGACACATTGTATAAATTTCTGACAGAGTATAAAGCATCCATCAAGACTTTTCCCAAGAAGGACCAACCGTATCGTGGGCTGTACCTGAATGGATTGGTCTGGTTCACAGCAGAACTTCCCTTTGGGTTTTATTAAGACTCGAGGTCAGTCACCCGTCTAGTCTAGGGGAGGGGGTGGATCCTACAGGGTCAGACCCCTCCGTCGGCTGCTCAGGTGCATGTCTGGGGCTCAGGGTTAGGGTTCTGTATTCCTCCCATTTTCTCTCTTCACGTGATTTGGTATGTTTCTAAAAAGTAGGGGAAAGTAGGACTTCCCTGGTGGCGCACTGGTTGAGAGTCCACCTGCCGATGCAGGGGACACGGGTTCATGCCCCGGTCCGGGAGGATCCCACATGCCGCGGAGCGGCTGGGCCCGTGAGCCATGGCCGCTGAGCCTGCGCATGCAGAGCCTGTGCTCAGCAACGGGAGAGGCCACAACAGTGAGAGGCCCGCGTACCGCAAAAAAAAAAAAAAAAAAAAAGTAGGGGAAAGTAGAAGGGGGAGGCATTTTAGATTATTTTCCTAGTTGGAATTGGAAAATAAGGAGATGAGGTTTAATCACTGAGGCTATCCTGTAGCTTTTCTCCACCCACGGTCATGAGGCACCATCACTCACAAGCAAGGAGGTTTTTTTTGTTGTTGTTGTTTGTTTTTAAAGGGGTGGGGGCAGCCAAGTAAACTTAAAAAAATATATATATATATATATTTTTTTTTGGCTGTGTTGGTTCTTCATTGCTGCATGCGGGCTTTCTCTAGTTGCATTGAGCAGGGGCTACTCTTCGTTGCGGTGTGCGGGCTTCTCACTGCGGTGGCTTCTCTTGTTGCGGAGCACGGGCTCTAGGCGCACAGGCTTCAGTAGTTGTGGCACACGGGCTCAGTAGTTGTGGCTCACGGGCTTAGTTGCTCCGCGGCATGTGAGGCCTTCCCGGACCAGGGCTTGAACCCGTGTCCCCTGCACTGGCAGGCGGATTCTTAACCACTGCGCCACCAGGAGGTCCAACTAAGGAGTTTTGAGAAGCACTGGGGTGGCTCCACATCCGTGCAAGTCCCCCTGGATGAGCGCGGATGCCGTGTAATGTTGCCAGTGATGCACTTACCTGAATTTTGTTACCTATAAGCTTTTGGAAAAAGGGGTGTCTGTCAGGAGTTAGAATATCTCGCTTCTATTTTCTGTTTTCCCCAAAGACTTGTGGAACTCGGTCCTTGTCTTCTTGAGTCACTTCTGTGGAAGCATCTTTGAATCCTCAGAGCCGAGGGAATGGCTCTTCACACGTGGTTTCCATGAAGATCCCCCAGACACTTCTCCAGGCTGTAAAGTTGTGTCTGGCCGGTCCGTGGTATTTGAGTGGAAACTGCCATTTCAGAGCAAGGAGGGGATCCCTTTCCAGATACGCAGATTAGCCACAGTGAAGAGAATTATTAGAAAGTAACAAAACACACCTTTACACTAAGGCTTATTTCCTTGTTGCCACGACTGGCACACGGTTGCAGATTTCTGTTATCCAGGAAGCGCCAGGAGCCAGGTTGGAGGTACTTACTTCCTATTTTGGCTTAACACCATGACACTTGCAAGATAGCTGACCGAAGGAAGACCTGATTACTTTTCTCTAGACTGTCCTTGCTTCTTTTTCCTCTTTCACTCACCTGCTGTGGTATATCATGACACAGATCATATAAGCAGGAATTAGGGTAGCTCGTGAGGGTGGGAGGTGAGGGAGACAGGAAGGGTAAGGAAAAGGTCAAGGTAAAACCATGAAACATACCCCCAAATCTTTGCTTGGCCACTAAGATCCTCGAGGTCAGAATTAGAAAATCACTGAGCTTTGTAAATACTGGCCATTGGACACCGTCCACCACCAATCACTGCCCATCCCGACCCTGGCAGAGAACACTTCACTACCCCGGCAGAGAGTATGGTCTATTACTTGCTTAATTTTGGCAATTTCTATACTTTTGATTCAGGCATAAACTAAATAGCTTGCTTATAACAATTGAGATCAAACAAAAGTTATTATTATCTTTTTTTTTTTGCGGTACGCCGGCCTCTCACTGTTGTGGCCTCTCCCGTTGCGGAGCACAGGCTCCGGACGCACAGGCTCAGCGGCCCTGGCTCACGGGCCCAGCCGCTCCGCGGCATGTGGGGTCTTCCCGGACCGGGGCACGAACCTGTGTCCCCTGCATCGGCAGGCGGACTCTCAACCACTGCTCCACCAGGGAAGCCCACAAAAGTTATTTTAATGATCTTATCAAAAGCATATTTTGCACATTATTTTGTTCAGTTGATTTCCTATGTGTGACTTAAATGTTTTAAAATTATGATGATATTCCTTTAGTGGTGGGAAAGTGGGACCAGATGGTCTCTGTGTTGTTGGGAGGTGAGGGTCTTTAGCCTTCTACCCTGGTAGAGGAATCAAAACATCTGTAAATCCAAGTTGTTGTGTTCTGAACACACTGGGTTCTAATTTAATGAGCCATATAAAACAGATTGAGTCTCAGATTCCTTTACCAGCAGATGCCCCAAAAGGCTTAGTGGTTATTACCTGCAAGGGTGTAGGTTGTATGGTGTTTTTGTCCGCTGATTCCATTATCTGGGTTCATTTCAGTTGACCCCCTTCCACCACCACCACGCGCCCCCCGCCCCACCATGGGCATTTGTTCCCACTTCTTTGCACACTGGTAATTTTTAATTGGATGCCAGCCATGTGATTTTTACCTTACTGGGTATTGGACATTTTATATTTTTATAATATTCTTGAGCTTTCCCCTGGGATGCAGTTAGTTACTTGGAATCTGTCTGAGCCTTTTAAGGTCCGTTCCTTGGGGTCAGATCAGCATTTAGTCTAGAGCTGGTTTTACCCCACTGCTGAGGCAGGAGCTTCCTGAATGCTGCACCCAAGTTCCTGTGAATGATGAGATTTTCCAGTCTGGGCAGTGGCAGCAGGCACTGTTCCCCATCCTTGTGAGCACTGGGTACTGTTCCCCGATCCTCTGGGGGTCCTCCCCTGACCTCAGGAGGACGTGTTGGGTTCTCTGCTCAGATCTCCTGCCCTGTCTCTGCATCTCTCCTCCCTGACCTCTGTCCTGCACGCTCCAGCTGCCCCTCAGCTCTGTGTCCTCAGCTCACCATCCTCTGGGCTTCGGTGGGGTTTCCTCTCGCTTTGCTGCAGCCTGGAATCTCCCAGGGCAGCAAGCTCGGCAGTTGTAGGTCTCTCCTCATGTTCCCGTCTCTCAGAGGTCACTGTCCTTCAACCCCTGGCGTCCAGCGTCCTAAAACTCCTTCATTCGTTTTATCTATTGTAGTTGTTCAAGTGGGAGCATATGTGGCCCTTGACCCTCCTTCTTAGCCTGGAACAGAAGTACGTCCTTTGTCCTTTTCACTTGCAGACTATTTTCAGAGCCAGCCTTTGACTGACCTGCCGTGTCAGTTGTGTAAGCAGGGGCTCTGTGCATGTGAGTGCACTATGGGGCCGGTCAGAAATGCACAGACGTGTGACGTTTTCCACATTCATAGCTCCTCCAGAGCTGTGCCCCTTCTTGGCACCGCTTCCTAGGGTCTGGCTTTCAGGTTTTAACGTGTGCGCGGTGCTCTTGGTGTGGAGTTCGCCCCTGGCTTAGGGAAGGGCGTGGGCACAGGGGTAAGACTCGGTCCAGGGCCCTCGGGCAGGTCAGGAAGGTAAAGCTGGCTCGATGGCTGATCCCGGGCTCCAGGTACCGCTCCTTTGCTCCGGAAACAACTTGAGCTTGGAAATCTCTGATCTCAGGAAGTCATGGGCCTGGATTGGTACCATTGCAGCCAACAGGAAGACGTGACCGTGGAGGTCCGAGCTCTGGGTGACGCTGACCCAGCGGAAGGCAGGTGAACCAGCAAGGTTCCCGTTCTTCAAACTCCCCTCAGCCTCCCCGTACAGCTGAGCACTGGAGTGAGCGGCCGGAGCGGGGAGCTTGGCGGTGACTCGGGACCAGCAAGGGGGACGTGAGGGCCCCCTGTCCAGGGAGGGCGGGGGAGCTGGACATGCGAACGGCCAGAAGGCAACTCATTTGGATGCTTATGGAGTTAACGCCTCTACTCGAAACTCTTAACTTTCCCCCACGTAGGAAAATAGTATTGTTGAAAATTGGGCAAGTTAAAGAAGAAAACATCTGTAATCCAGAGGTAATCTTTGGGCACAGTTCTTTTTTCTTTCTGTGTGCACATTGAAACGTGTGGAGTTATCTAAGTATACTTGTACACTGGTGTTGCGAATGGCAAAATGCTGATGTTAAGAATATATTATTTTGCCATCTTCTGAGCATTTTGGATTAACTGATCTCTTTCTGGTCTCATAATATAATTACAAGTTTGGTTATGGAGGGGAGGAAAAAACCCTTTCCTTCTACCCTTCTAGGTTCTTGATCATGTAATAAAAGATTAACAAGAGGAAAACAAACAGGTTTGCTAACTTGTCTATCTCGTATATACATGGGAGCCTTCACAAGGAAAATGAAGACTCAAAGAAGACTCTGTCTGTGTACCAGGTTGAACAAAGAGATGCCATTGTGGACCAGTGACTAAACCATATGGGACAGCTAACAGAAGATAAGAGGCTTGCTTGTACAGAATTCTTTTGGCCTCAATCCCCTGGCTCTGGTGATAAGAATGTTTTTTCCAGTTGGTATAGGAAGGATGCCTTTCCTATGGGAGTTCTATCGCTTGCTTTCAGGAAGAAAAGGGGAGGTCAGAGCACCTTTTTTTGTCCCTGCTGTTTGTCAAGTACCTTTAGCTTAAAATAATCCCATGTCAAAGAAGCATATTTTGGGGTGACAGTCAAGTGTTTTGGTGGAGGATTTGATTTTGGTCGCTCTGGGCCTTACCCAGGAGATCTGCTTTCCACCTCTGTCGGGACCTAGGTTTCAGCTCCTACTTCAGGGGCCATACTAAAGGGTCCCCAATGGAGGAGGAAAATGGATGGGTTCTAAAATCAAGTATTGATGTGACTTATTTCAAGTTAGACTATCGAAGCAACTTGTACCCTGGGGAATTGTGTCCTGTAAATTGGGGCTTGACACTTTGGAAAGTTCTAATAGTTTCGTTTAGATCCTGGAGAAAATAGCGATGGGTCTTACCTGACTTTGTGATTTGAGTTAGCTCACCGTGTTCATTCACCATGCTGTGCCTGTTGGTAAGGGGTCATCCCAGAGGTGTGACTTACCTGACTTTATGGTGTGAGTTAGCTCACCGTGTTCATTCGCTATGCTGTGCCTGTTGGTAAGGGGTCATCCCAGAGGTGTGTCTTGGCCTCCTTGCAAGCACCAATCTCCCAGGTTTTTCCTGAGTGAGTGAAGTTGAGGAAGATGGATTGTACTTGCCGTCCTGCACCATCTCGTCACAGTCTGAAGCTACCACCCTGCCGTGCCCATCCCGGTGGACGGTGCCACTCTGTAGTCCTCTTCTGTACCACGCTGCTCTCAGAGCCCAGTCTAATGACACAGCCTCACTGAAATATAGCAGATTTCACAGAAGACTTTGCTGAGTCTAGTAAAGTCCTACGTGGTGGTGTCTGTCGACAGAAGGAACAGGTGAAGCGCTTCAGGGCCATTCGAGTTGGGCTTTGGGGTCTCAGAAGTCCATTGGCTCAGTAGCAAAACTGGGGAGCATGTCTTTTTGTCTGAAATGTGTTCAAGGCAGTATTCTTTGTAGAGTAAGATGTCACGAGTGCCTGATTTCCATTGCAGTTATGTTCATTTTGTCCTTTTTCTGTTGGGGTTTTTGTTCTGGAGCTGATGGATCTTCTGAGATGGACGCAGATTAATTTTTAAAGAACGTTCCATTCCTTCCTTCGACCAGATCCTGGACCTTCATTTTGCTCCAGAAGCTTCCCTGCAGAGTCGTGTTCGCCTCTGTCTGGTTGAATTATCAGTGAATTTAAGTTGCAGAACTTTTCATATGTCTGAGTCATAAAAATTAATTTTGGTGAATTCAGCTTGGTGTGATACTGAATGACACTCTCGGATGTCGCTGGGATTTGCCAGGTCAAAGGTGATCTGCCCTCATTTCTCTGACAGTTCACAGTCCCATAAGGAAGGGTTTGGTAGTAGTTAACTAAAACAAACTTGTAAACTTTTTTCTAAAATGGATATTTAATGGCTATTTTCATTCTAAGTATATATACATTTTGGTGGTGAAATCTGCCAGATACTCGCGTATTTCATTTTATTAGTATTCTCTCCATCTAGTAAAGGTAGAGTGAATAATGAATGGCCCTTCCTGTTTTTGTTCAGCTCTTAATGAGTAGGCTTAATTCTGTAAGGAGGGGCTGCTGGGGAGAGCATCCCCCAGACCTCCTGGGTCCTCCCAGTCGGCTCATTGGAAGTCCGCCTGCCGGCAGTGGAAGGAGACAGAATTTTGGTAACGAGAGTTTAAACAACATTTTAAGGAGTCATTAAGAAACCCCACTATTCCTATACACTGCTCTGTGTTCAGACTGTGGAGTGGGCAGGGCTTTTCCTATGACTCCCAAACCCACAGCTGCTTTTGAAGATGACCACGATTCAGATGTACCCTCCCCGTCCCCCCGCCCCATCCTCTAGCAGCCAAGGAAGGCAAAGGAAAACTCCTCCCTAGTCTTAGCTCAGCCTGAGACAAAGACCTTTTCTGCCGGAGTTTGCTCCCACTGGGGAGACTCCAGAATGCTAATTGGCATCAGCTGCCTTAGATCACCAGGGGGCTGGCAGCTGCCTCATCCCCGGAGGAGACCCAGAGGGGGGCCTGCTCTGTTCCCCAAATGTCCTCTCTCCTCTCTCAAGTGACCCTTAATTTTTTTTTTTTTTTTCCCCATCTGTACGTGACTGTGGCCTCCTAAAGGGGAGGGTGAAGGGCAAAGGCGTTTGGACTCGGCCGGGATACTTGGATATATCGCTTCCTCATGGAGCTTTGCTACATCCACTTTCTTTGCAAATGTGGGATTTGTCATCGTTTTAAAAATGCAGTTAGTCTGTTCTAAGTCTGATTTCCGCTGTATCTGGCAAAATGAGGTGTTTGTTTTTGGTGGTGGTGTGTATGCATTTAAATACTGGAATGAGAACACCAAACTTGTTTTCACCTAATGACTGAAGGGAGATTCGAACTCAGACGTTGGTTCGTTATTACCCTAAAGACACCGTCTAAGACACTATATGATAAGCATTCGTCATGATTAGGATTCCAGCTGTAGTTGGCTCCAAACTGTTGGTAGATTCTGCGTTTCTGATGCTTTTCCTCCAAGGTGGGCACTCATAATTAGACAGTGAATGACAGTGGTGTGAGTGCCTTTTTATTTTATAAACTGTGCAATAGCCATCTATTTGAAAATCAGAGAAGCCAGAGAAGGAGTGTTTCAAAGTATATATAATCCTTATCCTGAAATGATGATTTGAGAATGTTTTCCTCTCAGTATTTGTAGTTCAGTTTCATCTGCATCGAGGATTTGACTACTTAAGACCCCGGAAGTATTCTGGCAAGTGACATTGGTCTGATTACTGTATTTTCGGAAAATATTTGGATGTTTCAGTCATATTAGAAAAGCTGTTGCCAAACTGTGTTTAAGCTGCTCTTATGTCGTATTTCATTGTTTGTAACTTGCAGCCCAGTTTCAGAGATGTTACAGCCTGTGTCTTACGGTTGATGGTGAATCACAGTTTCGTTACAAAAAGTGATTGGGTGTCTGTCTAGCAGCATCTTAGGTTCAGGGAGGTGCGTTGTTCCGTGATGATCCTCCAGCAGTATTACCCGTGTGCATATTAAGTGCTTTTCACACCGGTGAGCAGTACCGCATTTAAGCCTATGAGGATCTTTAAATATGTAAGATGTGTGAGGATTTTAACTCAGTGGGCTCCAAAAACATCAGGTGCCGATGGAGGGTCTTGGTTGTTCTTATACAGAGCGGTGAACGAGTTAGATCCTGGAAGACACTGGTTTTTGTCACTAAAAGAAAAAATATGTCAAAACCAGTCACAGTATGTCAAGACCCTTAATTATTGCTCAGGAAGCTTCTTGTGGGAGAACTGTAGGTAGCGTTTGCTTTCTGTCCAGAAGTGAAACCTACTAGCAGAGCATCACAGGGACTAAAGACCCTGGGGTGACTTAGGCAGCGTGGGGGGTGGGTGGAGGTCCGTAGGAAGGGTTAGGGATGGAGCAATAAAGTCCCGCCTTCCGTCCAGGAAGGCATACATTACTGCGTGAAGTGAGTGGCTGCGCTCTTAGCACAGAAAATGAAAATCGGTAGTGTATTGATTTTTCCCTATTCTAGTTCAGCATTGTTCCTTTTGTTTTTGTGTAGCCTTTGTACCCCATATCCTTACAGGTTTACTGGTTTTAGATAAGAGGAAAAAAATCACACCTTTAGTTGACTTTCTAATCCTGCAGTAACACCTCCTCCTTTCCTGCAGGAGCGAGGCTGTGGGCAGACTCGCGCTCATTTTTGTTAGGAGCGTGTCAGTCTCGACAGGCCTTGTTGGGGTGTCCTGGCCGCCCAGGAACCCAGAGACTGTGGGCGGCGAGTCGTGAGCTGCGATCCAGAGAGAGCAGGGCCCTGTGCTGGCAGGTGGTGGTCCTTCCACAGCATGGGCGCGAACGCGAGCATGAGATAAAGCTGTGGATGGATGGGGCTTCCTAGTTCTGCTTGGGGCGCGCTCCCTTGTGCCCAGCGTGAACAAAAGCTCTTGCCCCTTTATGTTTTATAGTATAAAGTTTCTATACTATAAAGGTCCCAGATAGAGGTGTGTGACTGTGTAATCCTAGCCAGGCTAAGCACTGGTTTTGTTGAGCATTAAGCTAGTTAATCATCCTAGTTGTTCAGCCTCTTATCATTCACTGCTGCTTTAACCGTGGCCATTGAAATCCATACGCATTTGGTGTGATTTACATATATATGGGTTTTGAATGAGAATTATTACACAGACTAGTGTCTAGACTGTACGTGGCCATGTGACTCTGCTCCGTATTTATGTCATCATCTGCCAGAGTCACATGACAACCATGCCTGTCATCTGTACGCTGTAATAGTCTCATACTTATGTCTCTGGACCGAGCTGGAAGCCCCCGCCATGAGAATCACTGGTGTCGGATGATTACATGTTTTGGTGTGTATTGGGTTTATTAAGCAGTAATGACCAACTGAAAGTTGTTTTTAAAAAGACATTTTCTTTTTTCATTTGGTCTCACTGTTCATATCTAATGAATGATGTTGCCCTAAGAGCAATGTTTGCAAACCAAACTTACTTTAGGTCTGTGAGGCCTTATGCAAGGTTCTTGGAGATGCTAGGCTGCAACAGTAGGTTTTGTGTGTGTGTGTGCGCGCACACGTGTGCATATACATGTACCTACGCGGCTCAGAATCCCTGAGTCTTCTCTGGAGAGGGAAGGATATCAGCTAAAGTGGAAGGAGTGTGTCAGTGTAGAAAAGTCAGGAGGTTTTAGGGAACCACTCATCATTTCCTGTTGAAAATACATGAAATAAAGGGAATTCTAGAGATCTGGTTATGAGGCTTTTCTCAAAGATCTTCTTGATCTTCCCTCAAACACCTCTTTTCTAACCAAGGCAGATTTTCTCTATTCCTGCACATTCTCTCTTTTTTCTCACTTTAATTCTGCTTTCCTCTCATTCTCATGCTACCTGTAAACCTTTCTTCGGATGACTCTTTGCAGGTGGTTTGGCGTTACCCTCTCCCCGTGTCTGTGTGTGCAGCAGGTGACAGGACGCCCCCGATGACACGGTTTTCCCCGGGGCGGGGGGGAGGGGTTGGTGTGGGAGAAGGCGGAGACCTGAACATTCACAAGAGCAACTTATTTTTATCTTCCGGACCTTTGTCACCATCTGTCCCCTTCATTCTCCCTCTAATCTTCTCGTACAGACTCTTCATTTCTTCCTCTGCTCATCTTATTTTAGTAAAGCAAGAGGTGGGGGGATGAGCCCAGTCTAGGGACAACCTGCCACCACTGAGTGGTGTTTATGTTTCTGGGCTCCTGGACTGGCCCGAGTCTCTTGGGGGCGCTGTCTGTCCAGGACCACAGGGCCCCTGAGCTTGGCCCCTGCCCCTGACCCAGGGTGATGCTGCTGTGTGAGGCTCTCAGAGGTGAACCTAAAGTGCGTCAGACGATTTGTACTCAAAAATGTTCTCTAGAAAAGAAGCAGCCCTTCCTAGTCATTTGAAATAGTATCAGCCAGTTTCCTTTTTCCTCCCATTTTTACAGATGAGCCAGTTGCGGCCCAGAGAAGTGGAGTGAATTGCCTGGGGTCACGTGGCCCGTGGAAGAGCCAGGCCACGCGTGCCCTCTGCCCCTGGTGCTTCCTGTTTCATCTTCACCTTTTGTGCGTGTATGTCTTCTTGCAGAGCCCGTAATCACATTTCAAAGGAGGCATCCCGGAAAGTCCCCTATGACTGGCACAAGAGTAAAGTGTTTCTCCCTTGCTGGAGGGGCTGGGAACATCTGATTGCCTGTGTGTGGAGAAAGTAAAATCCTGCGTGTCATTCAAAAGCTGCACATTTTATTTTTATTTTTTCTTAAGGATGAAGAGGAGGAAATCAAGCTGGAGATAAATATGCTGAAGAAATATTCTCATCATAGAAATATTGCAACATATTACGGTGCTTTCATTAAAAAGAGCCCCCCAGGACACGATGACCAACTCTGGGTAGGCAGACGTTTCCTGAGCGTTCTGTGGGGTTTCCTCTTTGATTGTATTTAAAAGGGCATTAAGAACCTTCCAGAGGGGGGAGGGGAGAGAAAAGCAAAGAGAAAGGGGTAACATCTGGTATCTTCCCTGGCCTTCTCAGTGGAAGGTGTCCTGAATGTTTATTTTGGTGTTGATTTCACATTGCAGGAAAAAGAGTTAACTTTGTGTTTTGGGAATAAAATGGCACATAAAAAAAAGGTACCAAAATAGCAAGGAAATTAGTAGCTTGAAAATAAAAGCAATGTGATAAAAACTTTATGGAAATTAATTAGTGTGGAATCTCAACTAAATGCATCTTTCTTTACTACGTTGGAATGAGAGACAAATTGCAAGAAAACAAACTTAGTTCAGTAATTTATTAAGAACAGTGGACTCCAGGGAAATTTATAGAATTTATACATATTCAACCGTATCTCTTATTGAATACATTTCTATTCACGATGATGACACCGAGATAGTGTCAGATCTGTGGTTATCACGTTATGCCAAAGGTACTGGACTGGGGCTTCCCTGGTGGCGCAGTGGTTGAGAGTCGGCCTGCCGATGCAGGGGACACGGGTTCGTGCCCCGGTCCGGGAAGATCCCACATGCCGCGGAGCGGCTTGGCCCGTGGGCCATGGCCGCTGAGCCTGCGCGGCCGGAGCCTGTGCTCCGCAACGGGTGAGGCCGCAGCAGCGGGAGGCCCGCGTACCGCAAAAAAAAAAAAAAAAAAAAGGTACTGGACTTACAGGGCAGGAAGATAGATGAATACTATTCTAATTTTTAAAAAAGCCATTAGAGACTATTTGCAAAGTTAGGATAGTAAAAGGGAAACAGTTACCTTTATTTCCATTGCCCGTATCCAAACACAGTTAAATTTTTAGAATAGTTCAACTCAATTTATTTTCTAAGTACTTTGGAAATATACTTGTGTTCGTATTGTTGAAACATTTAGGTATTGTAAATAGTGTCTTTTAAAAAATGATGCGCTGCTTAAAAATAGTATTTCTCTTTTTAAAGAGAAATTTTAAAACTATTTTTAGACTGTACTAAACCCAGTGAATATAAAATAGTTTGAGAATCACGATGTGTGGAAAATAGAACATTTTAGACACTGGCAGGTTGGAAAGCCTGTTAAAGAGTATTTGGATCAGATTTCTGATGACTGGGCGTTGATTAGGAGCAAACGGTCCACTTGCATCTGTGCTCAGGAGACAAGGGGGGCTTCAGGGCCTCTGCACGGGCTGCACTGTGGAACATGCAGACGCCGATCTCCTGGACCGGATGTCCGTGCCGAATAGATGGGGTGTGATGAGATAACGCTCTCAGGAATTCGGTGCCTCCACAATGGTTGTGCGCCCAGACCTTTAGGAAAGGGAGGGGGGTTAGACTCTCCCCCCCACCCCCCGACCTACCCAGGTGTGTGCTGACATCTGTGATGCTCTGGCCACTGGGGGGACGTGTTGGCCACAGCGTGTCTTGTCTCTCTCCAGCTTGTTATGGAGTTCTGCGGGGCCGGGTCCATCACAGACCTCGTGAAGAACACCAAGGGCAACACGCTCAAGGAAGACTGGATAGCCTACATCTCCAGGGAGATCCTCAGGGTAAGTGGGGCGCAGCTGAGGCAGCCAGGCGTGGGCTTGTGTTTCCATTTCCGTTTGCCCAGCCCCGAGGGTTTCTGTGCATTAGTTGCGACCTGTACAGGTTATTCTTTTCGTGGCAACCAAGGGTTCTGTATCACCAGCTGGCTTTGATAGTTTAAGCCACATCATGATTTTGAGTCTGGCAAGTATCCAAGGAAACTAGACTTAGAATAGTTTTTTTTTTTGGTATTTCCCTGAATTCATCCTGCAGTTATGAAGAAGAAAATCAGAGTGGAGAGGAGGAGAAATAACCTCTAACTCTTGTGTTTATGGGAATCGTGTGTCTAAGCTCATAAAGCAATATTAATGGTGCTGAATGCTGGCTTTCAAAATCATCTTGTGGACTTCGGCATTAACTGTTAGAATCTGTTGCAGTATTTATGAGGAGAAGTTCTAATGTTTAATGTTATTTACAGCCAATTGGAAAGCTGGTTTATGATGTCAGAGCAAGTTCTTGGCTACCGTTTTAGCGGCTTCTAAATGATTCCTTTCAGTAGTAGAGATGTCCTGACAGCACAGGCAGAGTGTTTGAAAATTCCGTACTTGAAAACTGCATGTGAGTTGCCAGTGGGCCTCTTCCCTCTGGTCAGCCGGCACAGTTTTTCTCTCTACTTTACCCCTCAATTACACACTTAAATTACTTGGTTGGATTTCATTTACCGACCACATTTAAAAAATAAAGACTATGGAGTTGAACTGGAATCTAATTCTTATGTTTCTGTCACTAATAAAAAAATGTTTATTTTTTATTTATAGATAAATTTGCTCCACTTTTTACGTTTAAGTTTCATAGAGGACTGCAGGATTAAAAAATGCCATCTAGAATTCAGAGATGGTTTGAATTTCTTTTTATTTAGAAAGTTTACAGAGCCCTTGACAATAGACAATTCCCTTAGGAAAACCAGTTGTAGAGGGTGAGATGGGAGACCCCGTCTTCTAATCATCACATACAAATTTCATTATAAAAATATCAAGATTCTTTTATGGTTATTATAGGAGCCTTAACATGGGAAACTAAGCCTCCTGCCCTATACTGCTGTGAGGGAGTTCAGTGAGTGGGCAGGTGTATTTATTATCTTGATAATGAAAACTCAGAGTGGGCAGGAGAGAGCAGTGGCTAAGAGCACGGGCCTCCAGGGAGGTAGACTTGGGCTCGAGTCCTGTGGGCAGGAGAGAGCAGTGGCTAAGAGCACGGGCCTCCAATGAGGTAGACTTGGGTCTGAGTCCTGTGGGCAGGAGAGAGCAGTGGCTAAAAGCACGGGCCTCCAGTGAGGTAGACTTGGGCTCGAGTCCTGTGGGCAGGAGAGAGCAGTGGCTAAGAGCACCGGCCTCCAGTGAGGTAGACTTGGGCTGGAGTCCTGTGGGCAGGAGAGAGCAGTGGCTAAGAGCACGGGCCTCCAGTGAGGTAGACTTGGGCTCGAGTCCTGTGGGCAGGAGAGAGCAGTGGCTAAGAGCACGGGCCTCCAGCGAGGTAGACTTGGGCTCGAGTCCTGCCTCTGCAGCTTACCTTTTGCATATCCCCTGCCAAGTTACGCAACTTTCCAGACTTACTTTCTTCATATGTAACGTTTAGGTCCCAGTCCTATGAAGGAAGTACCATTATTATGAGCAGTAAATGAGTTTTAGTGTCAGGAATCAGTTAATGTAACATGTGGGTAGGTAACTAAGTGTATACAACTGTTTTTCCACCATTGAACTCAAGACAGCATTTTTTGAAAGAAGCCCAGCTTGCTTGAGGCCCCAGATCAACCCGAACATAGTAGCTCAATGAACATCTTTTCAAGATGCAGCAGATGTTTTCCGCCCCCGTGGGCACGTGAAACGAGCGTTTCCTTCACGTCACTTCATCTAGGATGGGAATTTTTCCCACGACGAACGTCTAAATGGACTAACCTCAAACAAAAGCTTCTGGAAGAGTCAGTGTCATGTACTCATGTGTTTCATCATGGGTCACGGGAGTCAGTGTTGGGAAAGAGAGAGCAGCGTGGTGAGAAGGCCGCTCATGGGGAAGGAAAGCAGGGCGTCCCAGAGCCATGCCGGGGGCTGATTTCTGTGGGGACAGACGTCCTCATTCCTTGGTGGATGGTAGAGTCAGT
The DNA here is from genome assembly GCF_949752795.1 of Hyperoodon ampullatus. Lineage (NCBI taxonomy): Eukaryota > Metazoa > Chordata > Mammalia > Artiodactyla > Ziphiidae > Hyperoodon > Hyperoodon ampullatus. Next base: position 19,925,783 of record NC_136928.1, read on the forward strand.
TGCTGTGGAGTGAAGATCTGAGCAGGTTGAGAGTTGTGGGCACGCGGGCCTCAGACGGCAGTAGAAAAGCTCTCCTGGCCCCATTGAGAGCCTCGAGACACGAAGCCGCGTGTTCCTTCCGGCCCGTTTCCATGGTCACCATCCACACAGCAGCCTCGCGTTTTCATAGAAACCAGCATAGATTATCCTGAGCGTGGGCAGTTACAGCCTCTCCCAACCAGCACTGAAGACGGCCTTTGACTGCTGCTTCATTCTGTGAATGCGACGGACTTACAGGACCGTGTTTCCGAGTTGTGGACCTTGATTCATTTGCTCTTGGATGGACGCTGACTGTGTACTGGACTTGCCATCTCTGCTGAAGAGGGAGGACTGTGGCTCACCATGGTGGGGGCGGTGGAACGCGTACTCCCTCCCAGACCCTTCATTCAGGAAGACTGTGTCCGCTGCGCAGATCCTCGCGGCTCGGGCTCACGCGCTGTACGAGCTGGCAGACACACCAGCAGCGGGCCCTCCCAGAGGCAGTACCCGCAGCCCTAGGGCAGGGGGATTGCTTGACAGGAACCAGAGTGCAGGCAGGCCACGTTCGTCTGAGAAGATGTGGCTACTTAACATCTGCTGCTAAGATAATTCTGGAGAAGTGTAAGAAGGGGGGTTTGTGAACATTAAGAGAATAAAAAATGAACCGAAGTAATAAAAGTAGGAATTACGAAAGAGGGAAGCTGCAGTTTTTCATCTCTTCTTCCGCTGTTCAAAGGTACACCAGGCTGAAAGGAGGGAGTTTCTTCCTAACGATACCATGAAGATACCGTATACTTTTAGTGTTTTTCCCCCTAGTTGGTGCTTTGTGGTATAACACTGCACATCCTGTGTGCTGGAAAAATACCCAGAGCCATGACATAAGCTCTCTTCTGTTTCATAGGCAGACTGGTAAATGATTTTAGAAACCCCCTATGTTAGAAAAATTAATGTTCTAGGGCAGCTGTTACATTTAATTCATATCCTACAAAGTAATGATGACAATAAAACCCCACAAAGAAGTTAAACAGGACAAATCAAATGAGTCGTTACTTCTCATCTGCCCTTTTTGAATTGAGGCGTTTTGGAGTTAGTAGGTTGCTTGTAGCTTACGGAGGCAGGCTCTAGATTTGGCTTCTCTAGCTAAAGTCAGGACAAGTAAATGAGTTGTGAGAATGATGCCTTTTGGTCTCTCTGACCATATTTGGATGAAAACTGTATTTTTGTTCTCCCACCACCTCTCACCAGAGGCATGCTCTGGGCTTCGTTCCAGATACGAGGTCATCAAAAAGTGCTGTATGCCCAGTAGGATTTATTTCCTTGGGAAAGAAAGATACTTGATTTGAACATAAAGCTCTTTTGATGGCAGAATTGTTCTGCACGTGGGGTGGAGGTCGGGTCGATCAGAAGTTAGCAGTTTGTCGCTCTTTGGTGGGAAAACCAGGCTGGATTCAAGGGCCAGACCTTAAAACCCACTCTCGCCCTCTGCTTTTCCCCTGGGATGCGTGTAGTTCAGATCTACCCCCAGGGTCACCCATTGCAAGATAGGCGTGCAGCGTGGGAAAGGAACCACCCTGTACACAAATAGCACAAATGACAGCAGAGACACTGCAGATGGTCGTTGAAAGCGTGCCGTTGGGGAGCAGCTAGAAGGTGGTAACCCTGCCCTTCCCCCCACCCCGGCCGTGACCCATTGGGATTGGGGGTGCTTCTCTCTGTGTGGTGTCATTGGTGATGTCTTGCTGGAAATGCACTGAGGTTGAATTGTATGTTCACAGAAACTTCTGGCCTGTGTGCACACTTTATTATAAAGGGTGTGTTCTGGGCTATTCACTTACAGCGACAGAGAACTAAATCCAGACCTGTCTTTCCTGCTCAGGGACTGGCACATCTCCACATCCATCATGTGATTCACCGGGACATCAAGGGCCAGAATGTATTGCTGACGGAGAATGCAGAGGTGAAGCTTGGTATGTGATGGGCGTGCCACGTGATCTAATACCCTGCCCGAGTGCAGTTAGCTGAAAACGTTACCCCCGTTTCTCCTTCTGTCTTACTTAAGACTTGGGAGCTGGGCTTACTGCTTAGCCTGGTGCCTGACTCCCTTCCCCCATGCTCCTGGCTCAAGTCCCTCTGGTGGTCGCAGTTGCGATGCTCAGGGAGGTGGCAGGTCCAGCTTCCCAGGGAGCTCCCAGGCTGGTTGAGTGTCTTGCCGTCTTGGTGGCTTGGCCCTGGAGAAGGTGCTCCTTCCTTATCCCTGTTGGTGGGAGGTTGTAGTCTGTGCAGTGTTTCTGTTTGGTTTACTCTGAAGACCTCTGATCCTCACACTCTTCACCTGGCTGTTGACTGGTTTGTTAATTGTGTTCTCCTTCCCCTCCTTCCTCTTCCTGCCACAGTGGATTTCGGTGTGAGTGCTCAGCTGGACAGGACCGTGGGGAGGAGAAACACCTTCATAGGCACCCCGTACTGGATGGCTCCCGAGGTCATCGCCTGTGACGAGAACCCCGACGCCACCTATGATTACAGGGTGAGGCGCCGGCCCTGCCTTCCTGCGGGTGGGGCTCCGCCTCCAGTCCCCCCTCCCTGCTGCTTCACTGAGGACCACATGGACCCCTGCTGCAGGGGCACGTCTGCTGGGACAGTATTTTGAGGCTTTTTTTTTTTTAGTCCATTCTGCATCACCTCTGTTCTGTTACTAAGTACGATGCTGCTTTCAAGGTGGGGTGGGGCTGTGTGTCACTCCGTAGCTGGTAGAAATTTTTTTGTCCTGAGTAAATTCAGTGCTCCTGCCCTGTTTGCTGTCCTTTTTAACTTGAAGAATATATTATAATCATATTTATTATTTTAAAAATACTGGCAATATATAGCAATAGCTTCATCTGTGTGAAATTTTAGAGTGTGGTTAAAGAGCTTTGCAGCTTTGCTTTGGTCACAAATCTATGGAAACTATTAGAGTGACCTCTAGGGACTTGTATCAAGAATGCAGTTTTTGATCCTGATGTAAAACCCATATTTGATCATCAGACTCGGGTTGAATATGTCTGTAAAAACTACTTAAAAATTCTGTTGCCTTAAGTCAGTGAGTCAGAGTGGTTGATGTACCTGTTAATGATACTCACAATTGAGTTCCTGTCTTACAGCGTGCCAGTGTATTTAGTATTTATTGCAAATACCCAACTACTGGAACTCAATGTAAGCCTGTGGTGGAGAGGAATATTTATTTTATGTTTTTATGTGCTGAAATATTTTCAAATAGATTATAGGCTTTAGGAGTCTTCACTCTTTGTTATGTCATTGTGTATCTCTAAAATTTGAAAACATTTCTAACACATCCAAAATAGTATCATACCTAAGTAAATTACAAATGATTCCTTAATGCAGAGTCCATAATTAGACCCAGCTCGTCTATACCTGGTTTGTCCAAACCAGTATTCAGTATAGGACAAGACGTTGTATTTGGTTGGTTGGTGGTTGAGTATCTTTCAATGAAGGATATCACACCCTCTCCCCCAGCTCCCGCTTTCTGCATGACACCGACTTGCTGAAGAGGCAGTGTTCCACCCTTCAGGTTTATCTTACCATTTCTGAATTTTAACTTTCCAGTCTTTGTAATGTCATTTACCTTGTTTTCTATAAACTGGAGAGGCTCCATTAGTATCGAGAAAAGCCTTCCAAGATCCCTGAGAGGAGATGGGTGTGGTTTGTTTGCATCACCCCCATGAACACCTGGGGGTGTTCATGGGGGTGAACATGAACACCTGGCGGTCCCACCACTGATGCTGCCCATATTAGTTTCTGGTTAAGGTGGTGGATTGCTCTTTGTACCTGAGGGTATAGAAAACTCCGTAAAAATAAGGGAGCAGTTCATGGGCCTCTTTATTCTTGTAATAAAACATATGTGCTTGAGCCTCCATAGCATAGTTATAGGTTATTTAGGAAAACCCTTCAACTGAGCAACTTTAAGTAATTTCTTTATTAGGATAGTGTCTAAACAAAAGAAGGCTAATGATGAGAAAACATCTGTTATCTGCTTTTAGAAGATCTTGTTTGGATTTTAAGAAATTAGCTGATAAAACCTCATCTGTCATCCAATGTATATTGAATGCCTACCACGTGGTAGTCACAATTCTGGGGATACAAAGGTGAATAACAGACAAAAATACCTGTCCCCATGGAACTTGTATTTGAGTAGGGGATAAAGCTAAAATTCAAATTTTAGGGAATTCCCTGGCGGTCCAGTGGTTAGGACTCCACGCTTCCACTGCAGGGGGTATGGGTTTGATCCTTGGTGGGGGAACTAAGATCCTGCAAGCCGCATGGCGTAGCCTTAAAAAAAAAAAAAAAAAAAGGAGTAAAATTCAAATTTTAAAATTAATATTTTGGGGAATCGGAAGGAAAAGACCGCATGCACTTAACTTAATCTCAGACCCCCGACTAAGTTTGAAGGACGAGCAGAGAGACGTGGCAGCATGATTCCGTTTAGTGAGCGAGGGTGGGGTTTTTTTTTTTTTTTTTTTTTTTTTTTTTTTTTTTTGCGGTACGCAGGCCTCTCACTGCTGTGGCCTCTCCCGTTGTGGAGCACAGGCTCCGGACGCGCAGGCTCAGCGGCCATGGCTCACGGGCCCAGCCGCTCCGCGGCACGTGGGATCTTCCCCTCCCGGGGCACGAACGAGGGTGGATTTTATTAATTCTTCTGAGGACCTTTCATAAAGAGCACTTTCTAGCCTTTAAATGCTTCACATCATAGTTAAGTCTGAGATATTGTCATAAAACATAAGAGTAAACATCTGTCTAGGCTGGGAGTCTAAATCATCAAATGCTTGGAAAGAAATGAAGAAATGATGAACTGCAGAGCCCGCAGTGGGTGGGTAGGGAGAAGATGTAACGGGGACCCACCTTAGTTCAATCATAGAAACGAGCAGTTCTAATTAACAATCAGTGTTATCTTTATTGCATCTTCCATTCATTCTTTTGGAAGGTGTTCTTCCAGATGTGTTTGTGCTTTTAATTTCCTGGCGAACTTCCTTTTGGTTCGTACCCCAAAGAATGCAAGTGCGTCATTTGTGTGAATGATCAGCAGTGGTGAGTTGGTGGCCTCACAGCAAGGACAGTGTCCTAACTTCCCGCTTTGTTTGCAGAGTGACCTGTGGTCCTGCGGCATCACAGCCATTGAGATGGCAGAAGGCGCTCCCCGTAAGTAGCTTGCGTTCCTTTTCAGCCCAGTTCTGTGTAACTTAAACCTAGTCTCAAGGCTTCAAAGAGAGTGGCTGCATGGATGAAACTGTTCCTGATGGGGCGTTCAGATGAAGGGATCATAAATACAGTGGAGTTTTCGATGTGAAAGGAATTCTTGGCATGCATTCGTCCTTTTGAAGATCTCCCTGAGGTCCGTGGGCTATGTTATCTTTGATTTAAGTTGTAATCAGACGTGTGACCTGAAATTATTCTGATGTCAGATAATACACAGTAATTTTTCTTTTTACAGTTTGAACTTAATATTCAGTGAAACTGGTCCTACCACAGGAAATTTCAGTATTTCTTATGTTTTAACTTTACAAATAGAGGCACAGCCTTTTATCTGTGGAATAGCTTTTTTCAGTATTATCTATGTGAAATTTTGCTTCTGCTTTGGATTAAGTCAATGACAACTTCATGAAATTGATTTTTAATCAGGAACAGGGTAGAATTTCAGAGAGCAAAGGGAAAAACAGCATTTTCTGCTAGCCTCCCTTTAAAAAAAGTGTATACAAAGAATGTATAACTTCCTGATCCATAGTCGCTGCTGAATAAATATTTGTTGAATGAATGATAAAAGACTGCCCACAGCTAAGGATTAGTTGGCACTGCAGAAGCGGCCGTCTGTCTTGCTCACCACGTGCTCCCTTAACCTAGACGGGGAAGGACTGCCTGGCCCTTTGTCTCGGTTCTCTTTCACGGCAGGAACAGTACCCTCCTTTTCTTTGGCCCCTACTTCCCAACTGCCTTGTAAGAGTCTCTTGAAGGCAAATAAACACTCGGAAATACCTGATGTGACATACTCGTGTGTACACGCGCACCTAACACGCCTTCGTTGGGCAAGTGATCGGAGAACAGGCAGTCATTGCACAGAATTAAACAGTCCCATCTGGCCCCCGTGTTTTGCCCTTCCCTAGGCACACTCGCTCTAACAATCAGCAGCGAGCATTCCTGGAGGGCTTAACGCATCTGTGTTCCAGGTGTCAGTGTGAAGGCCTTTACGACCGAGTCTAATTTAATCCTCACAGCAACCCTAGGAAAATAAAGTTATCTCATTGTCATCTGCTAGATGGTGTGGAAACTTAAGCTGTTAGCTCCTTTAGGACGTTGAATCAATATTTATCTTTGATTTATGAAAACTTTCCAATGTCTGTTTGAAATTGTATGTTCTTTTCGTTGCGCTTGTCCTCCTCATATTTTGCTATGTTTAAGTGGGGTATTCAAGGTACGCTCTCAGCCGTATAACTAGATGTGCAGACTGCCTGACGTAAAGCATGCCGATCAGACAATGGGCAGAGCGTGTGCCCCTAGAGATCAAGAATGAGTAACCTGAGTACGTACTGACACGCCCTCTCCTCTCCCCAGCTCTCTGTGACATGCATCCCATGAGAGCACTGTTTCTCATCCCCAGAAACCCTCCTCCCCGGCTGAAGTCCAAAAAATGGTAAGCTGTGTGTGCTTTGTTGTTGCTGTTCTTTTCCTTTTTAAAAAAAAAAAAATCGTTCCTTTCTCTAGTTTGACTTCAAGGCAAAATTCTGGCCATTCTGAGTCCAAAAGAACACAAGAGCCAGCGCCCCAAAACACCAGTGAAAAAGTGTTGTGTCACTTTAGTTTTTAATGTTTCTTTTTCTTGATCAGTTGTCCTTGAATGATACAATAGTGACAAGCCACCCTATGAAACACCAACACGTTAAAGAAAAAGGTTCCATTTTAATACTTAAACATACCTCTCAGTGTAATATGTTTCTAAGCATCTTTACATGAAGAAGCAAAGCTGTGTTGACTTGTAGTTCCTCAGTTGAAGTAGTATCTTAAGATTCATGGAAGGGTTTACTGTAGTTACTGCAGAACTTTGAAGTCCGATGAGCCCCTGTCGCCCAGCAGCCTGCCTTGGAGGAGGGGTCCTCTCCCTGGGCTGCCCCTTCCTTCTCCCTCCTTGCGCATCTGCTAAACGGGATCGATCGATGCCGGGGAGGGAGACGGTGACGACCTCCGTGCAGGAAAGCGTTAGGAAGTGCGGCGGTGTGGGGTGACGCTGGTTTGGTGTAGTTTTAAAATCTCGGAGGGAAAGGGCAGTGCTTTGTTTCCTCGCTTGAGCATTCTGCCCGCTTGTTTCCTCCCGAGGGCTCCTCTGAGTCCTTTCCTGTCGGTTCCCGTCTGCACTCAGGCTCTCATGCACTCGGGCCCTCCCTCCCTCCTTTGCCGTTCCTGTTTCCTGGGCTCTGCTGTCTGTCTTACCTACTGTGGGTTTTTTTTTTTTCCTTTCTGAAACTGTTCTCATGAGTTTTCCAGGTGGTGTTGTCTCCTCTTAGGTTCTTTTTTTTTTTCCCGGTACGCGGGCCTCTCACTGTTGTGGCCTCTCCCGTTGCGGAGCACAGGCTCCGGATGCGCAGGCTCAGCGGCCACGGCTCACGGGCCCAGCCGCTCCGCGGCATATGGGATCCTCCCGGACCGGGGCACGAACCCGTATCCCCTGCATTGGCAGGCGGACTCTCAACCGCTGCACCACCAGGGAGGCCCTTCCTCTTAGGTTCTTGATTCTGATTCTGAAATAAGCCAGAGATCTCCATTTCAGCCTCCTCCTCTCCTGGCCTCGGTCTTTGGCTGTCGGGGCGTTGTGGAGCCTCTCTGCCATCGTGGGTGTGGACAGGCACGTGTACCGCCACTCATTTCTTTCCTGCTCCTCCCTGCCCTCCCCATGCTTTCCCCAGTGCATTTCACCATCCTTTCCCCACCTTTGTCTGCTGGCGGGGTTTCCTCCTTTATCCCGTCTTTCACCACATTCAGCTCTGGGGAACTGAGGTCGTCTGGTTCCACTTACCAGTTCTTGGCGAGGTTCTTTAACGCGGGACGGTTGCAACGATTTAGCCCCGGTTGGTCTCCTGTGTTAAAACATGATAACCGGGGGCGTCCATGGGTGGCCAGTAGATGTCACCAGGGAGTAAGCTGCGGGGCTGGGTGCCACTTCGTCTGGCACGTGCTGAACTGAACGATGCTCACTTTCCCCTTTCTTTTTCTCTGTCAGATTTTATTAAAGCGAGTTGATGCTCCACCTTCGGGGTGTTTCACAGTTTTGTCAGTCGGCCCCCACTCTTGATTATTCGGTCCATAACTTGCAGGTTTGCATTAACCGCTGTGTGTATATAGTACAGTGAGATAAAGAGACGGATGTAGATGACAGTAGATTCTGCCTGTGCTCTTCCACCAAACTTCCTCTAACTGAGCTTGATCAGATGCATTCTCAGCAGTTTATGTCACTGCCTCATTTTACCCCGGTGTTCTAAGCGGGGAGAGGGTTACAAACATGTGGTCCTTCTTCCTTTGCGGTTGCTGTCTTCTTGTCCACCAGATGTAAATTTCCACGACTGTCTTTGGAGAAGCGGCCTTTAAAAGATGATTAGTGGGCTCTCTTCCAGCAGTACCTGGCCATCGACGTTCAAGAATACATTGCAGGTCATCGATTCTCAGATGTTAATCTGTACACGCACATGAGAATCCCTTTGGAATCTTTTAACTTAGGGCTCCAACCTCAAAGTGTCTAGTTTCTTAGGTTTGAGGAGTGACCCAGGCGTTTGTATTTTTAATAAACTCCCAAAGTGATCTTTGTGGGCAGTGGGGTTTGGGAATCTCTGTGCTAAGAGCATTCCATCACTGCTGTGTAGAATCTTCTGCATTCTTCCTTAACCATAGAATAAAGTCACAACTTCAGGGCCCTTCTCTGAGCTGACCCTGACCTATTTCTTTTACCCTTTTCCACTTTTCATACTAGTAGCAGGAAACAATTCACTGTTCCCTAGTACTCTGCTACGTTGTTCATGTGGTTTCTGTCGCTCTGGAACAATGGCTTTTCTCTCCCATCTTTGGAATGTCAGAAATCCTCCTTTTTCTTGATGTCTGACCCACTCCACAGTCGGCAGTAGTTCTTTTTTCTTCCTCGCAGTTTGATTATACATCCGCTATTGTGTGTACATACATTATTTCCTATGTGTATCTCTTACAGAGCCTAGCATAAACAAATGTACGTCGTTGACACATAAATATTTGTTGAATTGAACAAAAATAGTAAGTTTGAGTAGAAACAGAAGACAATACAAATGATTCTTAAAAGCAGTGAAATAACTGGAAAGGACTGAACTAAATTTCTCAACCACATTTTTAAAGACTGAATAACTCATTCATTCAACAAAAATTTATTACATACCTATTGTAGTCTACATGCTCAGAGTTGGGCATTGCTGACAAATGGAGAAGTAGGAACCAGTCCTGACCTGTACCGTTTTAAACCAGGAGGAGAGACAGAAACATAAATGTGAAGTGTGCAGTGTGTTACATGCAGACAACCCCAAAGGAAAGGCTCCCGACCTGGGGAGGGCGGGGTGCAGTGTTGCCGGGAAAGGCTTACCGATGGGAGGGTGTCTGAGCTGAGTCTCGAAAGACAGAGTGGGTGAGGGTGCGTCAGCCGAGGCTAGGGAGGGGGTCACTGTGAGCCAGAAATGGAGAAACAGGCAAAAACAAAGTGGCTGGTGGGGTAAACGTTAACGGCAGGGTCATTGCCCCCCTCAGCACTATTATTTCTGCCTCTGAACGTTAAGCGTAGAGAACTGATATGTAAACCAGTCTGAAACTGATGGCAACGTCGCAGTGACAGGATCAAACCCCGAGTCACTTACTCGGCTCCCTTTCTTACTCTGTGTCTGTCCTTGTCTTCGAGGATCCTGCCGTCTCTCCTCTGCCGTCTTCACATTAGCAAAGACCTCCCTTTGCTCCCTGGCCTCCTCCACCCCGTGATGACACGGTCAGAAAGCAGCAGTAACTCCAGCTGCCTCCGAGGCCCCCTGTGTGTGGTGTGACTCCTAAACCGTGTTTAAGTGATGCTCCGGGCCCCGTGGTCCCTGCTTTGTTCCTTGTTTTATCCCTGTGCCTTTGCAGCGTTGTTCACAGTGAATTCTGGAGCCCTGCTCTGTTTGCAAGCTTGTAAGTTACTGATATTTTGGAGCTTTGCTCTTTGTGGTAGAAATTTGATGATCTTTTTTACTTCCTCTTCTAGGTCAAAGAAGTTTTTCAGTTTTATAGAAGGGTGCCTGGTAAAGAATTACATGCAGCGGCCCTCCACAGAGCAGCTTCTGAAACATCCTTTTATAAGGGATCAGCCAAATGAAAGGCAGGTTAGAATCCAGCTTAAGGACCATATAGACCGGACCAGGAAGAAGAGAGGAGAGAAAGGTATTAAACCTGTTTTTATTTTCATCTTAAAAAACATTTTTTTAGGTTTTTGCCAACCAGAATAGGCTATTCCTTTCCCACCCGCGTTTGTGCCCACCTGGCTGGGGCTTGAATGGTCTGTCTCTGCTTTGCACCCAGGGACGGGCCGAGGGGGCAGCTTGGCTCCAGCAAAGGGGACTGGCTCTGTGCAGTGTATTGCCAGGCTGACACTGGGTAGTGGGCACTGTGGCCAGTCAGCCCTCGATGCCGTCCTGCTCCTCCTCGGGGGCGCATCTTTGTGGCTGTGCTTTTTTACTTCATTATGGACCTTGTGTTCTGTCTGCATCAGGCAGGGCTCAGAGCGTCAGCTGGGAACATCAGTGTCCATGTGCTGTCCCGTTCCTCTCCTGCTCAAGAGCCCCAGGGTTTCCTACGCTTTATGGGGGTGGTGTGGTCAGGCCTGGGCCCCGTGGGCCTGACTGCTTTTCTGTCTTTACTGCACAACATGAACATTCGCTTTGCTAATTACGTAAGGTTCCATTTGGTCCCCAGTGTCTGGATTTCCTATCCTGACGTGTTCTGTGTCCACCTGCCTGGATTCAACGGTGTCTCCTGCCCAGCAACGTGCAGGCCAGGCTTCACCACCGTCTTCTCTAAACCTTCTTCTCTGGGGCCTCTGGCTCCCATTGACCTTCCTGTTCTGTGATTTTTTTTTTTTTTTTTTTTTGTGCTGTACGCGGGCCTCTCACTGTTGTGGCCTCTCCCGTTGCGAAGCACAGGCTCCGGACGCGCAGGCTCAGCGGCCATGGCTCACGGGCCCAGCCGCTCCGCGGCATGTGGGATCTTCCCAGACCGGGGCACGAACAGGTGCACGGGGCACACCGGGGCACGCCTGCATCGGCAGGCGGACTCTCAACCTCTGCGCCACCAGGGAAGCCCCTGTTCTGTGAATTCTTAACAGGAACTTTACAGAACGACACCGGATAACAGGCAACCCATTGCTGAAATTTTTTTGACACTCAAAGTTCAAGGCCAAAGAAGAAAGTAAAAAGAGCAAGTTCAGGGCAATCCCCGAGTGCTAAAAGTAACCAGATATATTCCTTATTGCCTTCGTTTGGGCAGTTAATCTCTTTCTTTCGAGTTTTGCCATCTGAGTGGACTTTGTGAATTTGCTGATGCTCCAGGACCCCTTTTCTTATGTGTCAAGGGCTCTGGGGCCCCTCTCACAGCCCTGCCCCCGCTCAGCCGTGCATCCCAGAAGGGACTGTCTCGAATACAAGAGAATCTGCTCTGCTGTGGGAAGTACGGCTGGCCCAGGGGACGACCACCATTCACGGTGGGAATTGGTGTCACGCTCCTCCTCCCCCCAAGTTCTCCACACACTTTACTATCTTCTCAAAGAATATATGGTTTTTATTTGGCGGTGATGCCCTCGGAGATGCTTACCTGTGCACGCAGTGTCACGATTCGTGAACTGACTCGTTTCTCTTGTCCTTTTCTTTACAGATGAAACCGAGTACGAGTACAGTGGGAGTGAGGAAGAGGAGGAGGAGGTGCCTGAGCAGGAGGGGGAGCCCAGGTAACGATGGGGCTGCTCGCGTCCCTGCTGGATGGAGAGGCTGCTCCTTGGCGGTGCCGGGGCTGCACGAGATGCCCGTGCAGTGGGACGGAGTCGTCAGTTACTTTGAAAGTGCCTTAATATCTTCCATTCTTCTGTTCTTTCAAAGACCCCTATAAACGTTCTCCGCCTCTGGAGCCTCTGACCCGGTGGTTCTCTACCGAGACTGCGTTGCTTCCTCTTCCCCCGGTCATTTGGAAACACGCAGGTTGTGTCTGGTCCTGGGGAAGTGGAGCTTGCCACTGGCATTTCTTGCTCCAGCAGGCGTGGATGGAAAACGTCTTGTAGCGTATGAAGTAGTCCTGCACACAGTTTCCTGCTCATGGGCCAGCAGGCCCCCCTTTGAAAACACTGTAGTCTTTCCCAAGACTTGTTGGCTGGTTGATTGGTTGGTTGGTTTTGCTCTTCCCACCCGTGTGGTCATCGGCATTTCATTGCCTCTCTTGGGGGTGCATTCTGTCCTGATCCATTTTATAGTCGTTTTGGTCCTCTCTGGCTCCCCGAGGTACAGTGAAGCAGAAGCTTGAAGATGTGGTAGCAAGAACCTCACAGCGACTCATTAATCAGGGAAGAGAGGATTTAAAAGCTTTAATAATGGTCTTGCCTGTCTGGTGTTCATGCTGCAGCTACATGTAGCTGACTAGCTAGAGAAAAGGAGGGTAGGCACAGTGGTTCGAGAGGCCTGTGGGGACCTGTGTGCAGAGAATGGGCGTTTGAAGAGGGCATATCAAGAGAGAAGAGAATTTATTGAAAAAAACTCCATAGTTACATAAAAGATTTGAATCCATTTGAGACTAAAATTTTTAGAGTAATTTGAACTGATTTCAGGAGCAATATAATTGTTTTGGGTTAGGGACGCGATATAACGAAAGAAGCAGTTTAGGAAGATTGATTTGCCATTTGTTCTGGGAGTTTTGAATGTGGAGAAGTGACTCTCAGCTGGGAGACCACCTAGGAGTGACGCTAATTTATCTGTGTGATGGCTCATCCTTGGGACCCACCTGGGCTCAGCTTCTGGCCCTGCAAGTAGAGAGAGTGGGAGGGGAGAGCTGACAAGGCATGCTGGACCGCGTGGGGAAGGTGAGGGAACGGCCAGTGCTGGAGATCGCTCTGGTATTACCGCCCGGGCAATCCCGGAACGTGATGCTGCTGTTCCTGGTGGGAAGCCAGGTGGTCACAGAGGGTCTAATGACACGTGGCAAGAGGTGGTTTCAGCTCTTCATCGCAGTTTGAGTTGATGTGAGATTTCCACGTAGAGCTGTCCTGTCAAACATCCAGGACAGAGTTTTAAGATATTTATGAGACAGGTGAAAGCAGGGGTGATGCTACTGAGTCGTAGGTTCATTACCCCCGTGGATTTGTTGGTTCGTTGGGTCTTGAGGTGGGAGGAGCTTGGAAGAGGCGGGGCGTGGACGTGGAGTATCCCGCGCCCCTGAGAGCCCCGCTTCCTCCTGCAGCTCCATCGTCAACGTGCCTGGTGAGTCCACGCTTCGCCGGGACTTCCTGAGGCTGCAGCAGGAGAACAAGGAGCGCTCCGAGGCCCTGAGGCGGCAGCAGCTCCTGCAGGAACAGCAGCTCCGGGAGCAGGAGGAGTACAAGAGGCAGCTGCTGGCGGAGAGGCAGAAGCGGATCGAGCAGCAGAAGGAACAGAGGCGACGGCTGGAAGAGGTAGAGCAGGGAGGTGTCCGAGTCGGGCTTCTCTGTCTTTATTCTCAGGCGCGGCCAGATGTTCAAAGGACCGTTTTCTGTGGCCTCGCGAGACAGGTAGTGCCTCTCCCCGGCTTGGCCAGCGAGGTCCCCTCTGAAGGGAGGGTGTGCTCGCACACTGGCAGGACCTCACACTCCCGGAGGCCCTAGACGTGTTTTCCTCTCTTTTATAAACTTCAGGGACCTGCCCCCAGTGACTCATCCTATTTGTGTGGGAGGCAGGGCCCAGAGGTGGCATCGCCCCGGCTCCGTGGAGGCCATGTATGCTATGGTCTGAGTTGGCCAGCTTGGCTTTGACCTCATTTCCGTTCCACTCTTGGCCTCTGGGTCCCAGTTGGTGTGTACATATTTTTCTGAAAACATACGTACACAGGAAAAACATTTTTCTACAAATTCCTTAACTTTAGGTACATTTAAGAGGAAGGGATGAAGAAGAGAATTATATTGGGCATGATACAAATGCTATTCTGTAATCTAGCTGTTGTGCTGGGATTAGTTACTTGTTGGGGCGGGGGACACATCTTGTACCACCTGCTCGTTGTTTTTGTTCGTTTTTGTTTTTGGCTGCGTTGGGTCTTCGTTGCTGTGCACGGGCTTTCTCTAGTTGCGGCGAGCGGGGGTTGCTCTTTGTTGTGGTGCATGGGCTTCTCATTGCAGTGGCTTCTCTTTTTGTGGAGCACGGGCTCTAGGCACGTGGGCTCAGTAGTTGTGGCTCGTGGGCTCAGTAGTTGTGGCTCGCGGGCTCTAGAGCGCAGGCTCAGTAGTTGTGGCGCATGGGCTTAGTTGCTCCGCAGCACGTGGCATCTTCCTGGACCAGGGCTCGAACCTGTGTCCCCTGCATTGGCAGGCAGATACTTAACCACTGCGCCACCAGGGAAGTCCCCCACCTGCTTGTTTAATTCATGAATACTATCGACGTTGGTACTATGGTTACCCACAGCTTTTTCATTTTTAATTCACAAAGACATTATTTCCCTATATTTCACCTGGGGCTCAAAAGAGTCTTTTTTCATTTCCTGATTGCCTTTTACTATATATATCACAGCTTCAGATTTCCCATTCCTAGTAGTTTGTTTCCGTTTAATTCATACATCTTGTTGTTTCACCTTTATCCTTCATGCCAGAAAAAGAACCCCAAACAACAGTAAAGCCATGTGTTGATACTGTACAGTGGAGTTTAATTTAAATGACAACACATGCTTTTTCCCAAGTTACTTAAGGGTACATTTTGTGGGGAGAATCTTTGCTTCATTTTGTGTGATTATAGTCTGAATTCTGAAACTTCACAGTCTGTCCTGGTTTAGAAAACCAGGTCTGTCTAACTAAGGAGACTGGAAGTATTCGGCCAGCGCTTTGGAAGAAAACACAGGGCACAACCTTGCTCTGTGGAAGGGGCAGCATTGCTATTTTTGTAACTTTTTGCAGTTTATTTGCAAACGCTCTTCTAATATTTTAAGACTCAGTGCTCTCTGAACGTAACAGAAACCTTGAGTGGTTCCGAGGTTTTTCAGGCTGTACATGGGCCGTGTGTACTTAGTACACAAGAGTGCTTGAGTTCTGAGGCTCTGGCTGTTTCTAGTTGCTTCTTTATGCAGTATCCTCTACTGTCCTTTCTAACCCTGGGCTGTACTTCCTTCAGCTCAGTGATGCAGGGGAGTTTGGTGGTTTATAACTTGAAGGATCAGGGACTGGGTCAGCTGGAGCCCCTTTCTAACACAGGCCCTGGAAACTGCTGTCAGGCCTAGTGACAGTGAGATAGGTGTCCATCATCTAGGTTCTGGACATGATAGGGAGTGAGGATTATAGGGTTAGGCCAGCGATGGCTGAAGGAAAGGAACTGAGGTTTTAAAGCGATTTGTTCTGTCAGCTAAATAGAGGCTCGAGAATCAGGGTTGTCCGCTAAGTGAGAACGTGGCACTTCACTGGCTTCAGTTAGCCCTGTAATTTCAGCTTCTCAGTAAAAGTTCAAACTCACAGTCACCTTTTTAACCTCTTAATCAGGGAAGATGGAGCAGGGTCCTGAAACGGTGGCATTTGCAGGAACAGAATCCACTGATTTGGATTCTTGGTGATCCAGCGCCTTTTTGTCAGCCTGGTAATTAAGGCCCCAGGAAGTGGTTTGGGAATATTTGTGCCATGAATGATTTGTAGCCCTTTACTGGCATTAAAGTTATGAGGAATAAGGATTCTTTTTGTTATTATTAACAAACTAGATAAAGATGGTCATCTTCACTCAAAAGATAAATGATGCTTAAAACTGAAAGGTGATAACTTTCTATCAGCGGCTGGCAAAAAAATGGTCCCAAAGTCGAGGCTGTAGGGAAACAGTGGTGATGTTCCTTTCTCTGAAAGTGCCATCGGATCTGGTGTATTGGGGCTAAGAGCTTCTCTGCAGCCCCTACTGTCTCAGAACCTCGCCGCAGGTAGGGGGAGCGGTCTGCCCCTCGTAGGCCCTTCGTCTGTTAGAAGTCCATGTGGTACATACATCCTCTGCTCTTGCTTGGTGCCCGTTGAGATTTGCTGCTGCTGGGATCGCTCTGCTTTGTTTCTCTTGCTTTCTTTTCCTTGGCTCCTGTGTGAACTGGAGATCTTGGAAGTCCACGTAGATATTTTCAAGTCTCTCTGCCAGTTTTGCTGAAAATGATGTTTGATTTTTCTTGTTGCTTTTGGATGGTCCCAGGAGGAAACTGGGAGCGTGCTGAGCTCATGCAGCTGAGTTCACACCGGTGGTTTCGTCCCCTCCTCTCCTGCCCCTTTCACTTGTCCTCCTCTTCTGGATGCTTAGTGTCTTCTCAGTTTACTCTAAGTTTGTTACCCAGATTCAGAGCCCCGTGTGATAATGATCTCCCTCTATCGAAAAGTTTTAATATTACTCTATTACCTTTTATATGTGATGCATCACCATATCTTTGGATCACGTAGAGCTTTGCCTCTAGCTAATTTTTTTTTCCCCACCCCGGCCAGCTTTTTCTCCCAGTCTATTCTTTTTTTCGTTTTTCTGTTCTTTTTTTTGAGCAGAAGTGAAGATTATTTCATCATACTGTCATTTTATCCTAATGGTTTTGTGCTCTTTTTTTTAATTGACTCTTGCCTTGGTACCTACTTCTCCCATTCCTGTGACATCCACACGTGATCACATCTTCTCATTCCGTGTCTAAGTTTAATAGAAATATTATACAAGACGTCCTGGAGAAAACCCCATTAGTGAGCTAAGTTAAGGTGACTTTGTTAGCTGCTGTACTTTGGATATGTTTTTGAACCTGTTACATACTGAAGTCACTTATGTCCTAATTCATAATTTTTCAGTTTTGACCTCGTGGAGACTGTCACATTATTGGTAAAAGCAAGATACATTTGTCTGTGGTTTGGTGTGCTACTTTATTCAAAAAAAAAGAAAGAACATTTCTTAGGGAAGATTTGTTTTTAGCAAATCTATGATACTTTTTTTTTTTTTTTTTTTTTGCGGTACGCGGGCCTCTCACTCTTGTGGCCTCTCCCGTTGCGGAGCACAGGCTCCGGACGCGCAGGCTCAGCGGCCATGGCTCACGGGCCCAGCCGCTCCACGGCATGTGGGATCTTCCTGGACCGGGGCACGAACACGTGTCCCCTGCATCGGCAGGCGGACTCTCAACCACTGCGCCACCAGGGGAGCCCTATGATACTATTATAACAACAACCTATGATACTATTATAACAACAGTTTTTTTTAAAAAACTGCATAATCTTTTTATTACAGTTAAGAGACAAAAACTTTTCATTTGAGGTCAGAACTTATCCTTTTCTTAAAAACAAAAGACGATAAAAGGGAGAACTGCAATTCCCTGTGTGTTCCTGATCTCACCTGTTTGTGAAGATGACTGTGTGTTCTGCAGACTTCGAACCCGGCCAAGGACTTCACTTAGAGGGCCGAGTCCCCTTTTCTGCTGCTTGCGTCTCCCTTTCTGTTCTTGAACTGCTGGTAGGATGTTCCCGACTCCCCACTGTCAGAATTTTTCTGCAGGTATTTAAAACAATAATCCCTTCTCTTTACGATCTGCCCGAGTTTTCAGCCCCGGAGATGCCGTAGTTCCTGTGCTCTGGGTCTCCGCTTCCCACAGAGAGGGGCGCGTGTGGGTGTTCGACCAGCAACTCCTCCCTCTTCTTTTCTTCCACCAAGAGGACACATGCTTACATTTGTCTCTCTTGTTTCTGCAGATCCCATAGTGACCCCAGTTTTAGAGAGGTGGGTGAAAGTGGAAGAAATTAAAAGCAAAGTAAAGCAAGAGAAAAAATTTTGTCTGACATCAGCCCCAGGCTTCGCACTGCAGACGTACAGCTAGCTCAACACGGTGGAGGTGTGGGCGGTCGTGCGTGCGTGCGTGCGTGCGTGCGTGCGTGCGTGCTGGTCAGGATGTGCCGCCTCAGGGCGGGGCGGGGCCGGGCCGGGCCAGGCCGCTCCGGCAGGCGGTGCTGCTCACGTGCTGGGCTCGTGGCGCGGAGCTGTCCCAACTTCCCAGACTTCCCAGCCTACCCTCCTCGGCTCGTGAGGAGCCTGATTGTGTTGGCCTTGGACAAATGTCGGGCGTTTTACATGGGCGGGCTTAATGGAGGCCCTGGAGGGTGCTGCGGATGCTGAACACAAACCTGCAGGCTCAGTCAGGGGAAGTCAGCACCTCTGTAGGGGGAGCCATGTTTGAGCCCTGACCCGGAAGGCCTCACTTGCTTCCTTTTTTTATTGCCGCACGTTACTGTCTTTTGGTCGCCGCACTTGCAGGAGAGCTTTCACCTCTAAAATGAGCCCATCTGGCCCAGCGGAGGTGCGATGCCTTTTAAAAAAAAGAGAGAGAGAGAACATTTGCGTGAAGTGGGATTCGTCTTGAGGCTAAATTGTAACACTAGGAAAGCCTGGAGCGTTCTAAGAAAAACGGAGCGAGCCGTGGCAGGCACCTGTGGTTGTCTCTTGGCTGTGAGATCTCAGAAGGACAGTGCGGGGACCCGCTTTCCCCCAGCGTGTCCTCACCCCTCTGCCCACACAGAGGCCCCTGCTGGGCGCCTCACTCGCGTCTCACGGCGAGTGCGTGTGAGCACAGGGTGCGCCTTCCACCCTCAGCTCCAACCGAGCTGTGCACGGGGGCCTTGCTTTTGCCAGAGGGCTGCTGTCTCGCCTCTCAGAAGTCCTCAGCTCTTAAATGTTCTTTTGGCATCCCAGTCTAGTATTTTTTTCCTAGTTAAATTTTGTAAGCGCTATTTTAATTCAGCAAATGTTATTTGTTGCCTAAAGATGGGGAAGAGTTGTCTTTGGGGAGAAGCAAAGTAGTTTAGTAGTTTCTCTACTAAAGTTCATCAGAACTTTCACTTAACAAACTCAGGGGTTGCTGGTACACGTGCAGCCACATGAACTCCAAATCTCTTGGAAATAGTCGAACCTGAAGAATAGATTGGTTTATTAAAGTTTAGTTTCTGTTAAAGCCCGTAAGTCCAGTGGAGTGTCTGGAAATGGAGCCCACTATTATCAGCATGACCTATTTAGAAAAGTTCAAATTGTGAGATGAAAGCATTGCTTTTAAATACCAATCTAGAAAGAGAACTTAAATGTCATTAAAGCATAGTTGGAAAAGTACGTATTTACTCAGGCATGCTTGGAAAAATTTAAGTAATAAGGAAATCGCTATAATTTGAGAGATTTGGAAATCACTTTACAGCATCATGCAGTTTTTCAGTTTGTTTGATTTTGTTTTTAAAGAAAGAATGATTTAAGAAAATAAGAATGACAGTTTGAAAATGCCTCAAAGGATTTATATCATGTTTACTGCTCTTAATGGGGTGAACCTGAGCAGGCATGTTCATTAGAGTTTCCTGGGTTTTGTTGCTTGAAATCACAGGCAGAAGGTTAATCTAGTGTGGATTGATGTTGTTTAGCTGATTGCTGATGATATATATGTTTCATTTTTGACCATTTTCTTTTGAAGTTCTGTTGCAAGAGGCCAGCTTTTCACATTAGTAATCTATTAAGGTATTTACTAAGGGCTTTCTTTAATCTTTAATTACCCCCGAACACACACACATACACACACACCCCAATTAAGGGCCTGTTCTGACTGTAGTGGTTTGTATGGTTGGAGTTTAAATTTCTGCTCTTGGTCCAATTTACAGCTTCAAATATTACAGCATAATGTGGCAGCGGACTCGGTAACTACATTGCTCTTTGCCTTGGTCATCAGTCTCCTGACCAGGACTTGCTGAGTGGGCAAGTCCAGGGAAATTTACCACGTTCCACGTTGTCTTGTGGATTTTTTAAAAGTGTGTGACTTACCTTACCTATAAGACTTGGAGGAGAGGGGCTGTGTCTGATTCACCTTTGTGTACCCATGGCACTTCATGAATATTTCTCAAATGGGTGAATCAGCATTTGTATCCTTGTTGTATCTCTGGAAAGAAAGGATGTGTTCTGTAAAGTTACAGCCATTCTTCAGTGAACTTCTGGGCTTGAGATCTCTGATTTGAGTTCCAGAGCCACCTTAAAGGGCCTGGTAGAACATCCTGAGGCACAAAGCCTGTGTTGTGTAAAGTGTGAGGCTCTATCCAGGTTAACAGTGACTATTCAAGCCCGCCGTGCAACTTACTAGGTGATCCTGAAAAGATGGCTTTATGATTTGGTTGGACCTGGAGATATGGATGGATTCTTATGTCTTATTCTAGATGCTAAATGTTAGAAAATCACGGCATCTTGGATATTTACAGGGAGAGCGGTGGAGATGAGCGAAACACCGTCCCTACTTTTAAGGAGCTT
The DNA here is from genome assembly GCF_949752795.1 of Hyperoodon ampullatus. NCBI lineage: Eukaryota > Metazoa > Chordata > Mammalia > Artiodactyla > Ziphiidae > Hyperoodon > Hyperoodon ampullatus. The sequence continues at coordinate 19,946,329 of NC_136928.1, forward strand.
ATGGTTTTGGTTTGTGTGTTGATATGGTAACCAAGAGTATGATACTTCCACGGGACCAAAGAAGAAAAAGCCTTTCAGAGGCTTTCACGTAACAATTGAGATCGTTAGTTGTAGCCTGTCCCTGTTTGTAAGGTGTTTGCTTACTGTTATTTTAAGACGTGCGTTTTGAATTAAACTTAATGTAATAATTTTAAATTATTTTAGTTAAGTAATTACGTAGTAACTTTATTATATCGGCTTTGGAAGAGTTGAACAGAAGCAACTTGATGTTTACACACTTTCATTGAGAAATCCCAGTGCAATGGCTGCGAAGAACTGAAGATGGCCTAAACAAGGAGAACAAGAACGGAAGCCCAGCTGTGGACGTGAGTGTGTGGTAGAGCGTAGACCATGGGAAGGTTGATGCTGCCAGTGCTGGAAGAGAGTCCAACACGGGAGGTGGGGGGGGGGCCAGGAGCAGGTGTATGTGAGCAGTGGGCCCCCACCCCTGCAGCAGGCTGCTCTGCTGCCCCTTGTCAGCCGACACCTGCCACCTGGAACCGGCGAGCAGCGGAGGTTCAGGCACAGCTGAGGCCGTGGAGAGGGAGGCTGAGACGGGGGCATCCGTGAAGAGCTCAGTGCTGATGAGCATGACAGCAGGCGCACCCGCCTCGCCCGGAGCCCCTCCGCTGGGGCCATGCGCGTTCCAGGCGCCCCCATCCACTGCACCCTCTCTTCACCTGAGGACTCAATACTGCACAGATCCCTCTCTTCAGAGACTGACCCGCCCAGGGGAAGAGGTCACGCTGCCTCACAGTCACCTAACTTGGAAGCTTCACAGCCACAGCTTGACAGCTTGCTTTTCACTGCCTTGCATGTCAGTAGATGGCCCGAGTTTGAGGGCACAGAAAAATCTTTAAGTTGAAAGATTCCAAGACACGCAGAAAAGGGAGCTTGAAGGAAATAGAGACAGTGTAGGGAACAGAGAAAATATCTCACACACATACATATACACATGCACAGAAATCTTAATATCCTTACAGAGAGAAGATATAAAAATCATGAAACAAGACTATTCAGAAAATAAATAATTTAAAAAATTTTTTTAACAAATTCAAACTCCCAGAAAGTGGGGAGAGAAGATAAGTTTAGGGGGACTAGAGCAGAAGGAAAACAGAATCAATCCAGGTGGTTTGACTCCCATTTAACACATGGTCCAGGAAGTGAATACCAGAGGGAGAACATGCAGTAAGAATTCAAGACAAGTTTCCAGAACTAAGAAATAATTTCTGATATGAAAGGCTTACTGAGTACCCAGCCCAGTGAATGAGACAAGACTCCATTCAGAGGCACATACATCATCTTGAAAGTTTAGAAACTCAAGGATGAAAAGAGGATCGTAAAAGCTGCTGTCAGGGGAGCAGACAGAGGGGTATGGGTGTGGGTGGTACGAAGTGTCAAGGATCCAACTGGGCTCAGATTCTCCAGAGCAACATCCGGAAGTAGAAGGTGACAGACACACCAGTGCCTTTGCAACTCTGAAGGGAAATTAGCGCCCCCAGCCGGAAGTATAGGCACAGCGTGGGAGCAGAGCTTTTGCGACCTACAGAGCCTCTCAAGTCTTCTACTCGTCGTCACGCTTCCTCAAGAAACTACCAGAGGATGTGTTCCAGCAAATAAGAGAGAAGTTGACAGGGGATCCTGTACAGGAGAGGGTCCAGAAGTATTCCTCGGAAGCAGGTGGGCAGAAGCATGGGATGCCTGGAGAGCAGCCTGTTTAGGTTGGCCCAGGAGAAGAAAGGGCTGTGAGAGGGTTAATCTCTAGACTAAAGAAAGAACACCTGACCCATTTGACCATAGGGAAAGGAGTCTTAACGGTGTAGACTTTACAGATGATGCTATGATGGGCCCATGAAAAAACAGGCAAACAAACAAGCAAGAATAAGGCAATTTTTTTACTATTTATGTATGTATGTATGCATGTATGTATTTTGGACAAAATAACATAGATGTATTGACTCTTTTAAATATAAATTTTATTCTTTTAAATTTTTAAAAATTGGCCTCAGATTTTTTTTCTCCAGGTGGTCACTAGTTAACAACAATCAAAACGGCACCATGGCATTTTAGATATAAGTGATCATGGGGCGGCAACATTGCAAATGCTAATAAATAAAAGAAAGGGTGTTAACAAAGATGTATATCTTATGGCTTGAAGGTGGTTAATTTAAAGTCTAGTACTTTGATTAAAAAATTTTAAACACAAGTGAAAATGGAAAAGGCTACTTGTAAGGGCATTTAAAATTGAAAGTTAAAAATTCTTAGTAGCATTTAGTTAGATGAAGTCAAGGTTTCCCACCGGCCTGGGAGCCCTGCCCTCAGTGTAGTTGGAAATAACCCCCAGAAATGGATTCTGCACATTTCACCACGTTGGAGCTTCCTGCCTGATATGAGAACGAGTGCTTTCACTGAGCCGCCAGAGGATGTGCACGGGGTCCCGTCACTCGCCGGGACTCCGGGTGACCACAGCTCAGGGGTGCGAGGCAGGGGGTGAGCTGAGAAGGCTCCTGGGCGTGGGCTGGACCAGGGTCAGCCCGGCCCTCAGTAGGCGGAGGCAGCTGTAGTTGCTGGTGAGGGGCCAGCGTGTGGGAAGCCAGCTCCCGCGCTGCTTCACTCCCTCCGCTCTTCCTTTGCGATCTCCCGTTGTCTTCTCTGGAGACAGAAATTTGAACCTCGAGGCTGGTGTGAGGTGGACACTTGCCCGCATCTGGACTTAATGGCTGTGTGGCGGCCAGAGTGCAGTTCTGCTTGCAGGGCAGTGTGGCAGCTTCCAGGACTCTCACTGCAGTTTTTCTCCTTGTCTGGCTCTTTCTGGAAGAGTCCTTGCTGATAACAGCCAAGGCGCCGGCTCTGCTTTTTTTGAACTAAAGAATTTTTCAAGATTCTGTAAATAACAGGAGAGGAGAAAGCAAGTGAAGCCACGGCTTTTCTCTTTGTTTTGTGATCCCACAGGGCTAAGTGGCACCTTTCCTTCAGCATCGTTCCTAAAAATTAAAGAATTTTGGTAGCCGGTGTGGTCTGTAAGGACAGGGCAGCGGGTGCATCTCTGAGGCTGTTGCGGTGGTGTCTGTGGTCACGTGGCGTTGTTTAGCGCAGTGCAGTGGCCCGGAAAGGTTTTGAATCTTGCATTCCATCAGTAAAAAAAAAAAATTGAGCATGTATCTGATAGAGATATATCTAGTAATTTTGTATCATACTGATACATACATTATGAAACGTGCAAAAGTAGCTATCTTAAAGAATGAGCTGGGAGTATAAGAACATAAAAGTTCTGGGTGTGTTTTTTGTTTTTTCCCCTCAACTCCGGTTGCCTTGCTGGCCTGTAGAGCCTGCCGGCAAGCATATCATCTCCCCCGGGAGGTGGGGAGGGAAAGGGAAAAGCCCAGACCTTTCCGAGGGGGACGGTCCTCTGACAGTTCACTGCTTGTGAGACCTCGGCTCATAAGCAAGTCATGTTGTTACCTGAAGGTGGTAAAATTCAGTGTATGAAATTCTTTGCCTCTTCTGACCTGTTCGCTTGAATCTGTTTGGCTTGAAAAGCTAAGGGGGAGTTTTGAGGGGTCGACACTGGTTGCCTTTCTTCTCTCTCTGTTTTCCTTTTGTCTGACTGACTTTGAGGGGAATTGTTAGTCTCCACCTGCCTTCCTCTCTTGTGGTTGTGGTTCTAGAGCTGTGCTAGAGACAATTTAAATGTAAATTAACTTCAGTAAAATAAAACGAAAAACTCAGTTCCTCCATCATGTGCTGGGCACATTTCAGGTGCTGAGTAGCAGTCTGCAGCCAGCGGCCGCTGTGCTGAGATGGGGCACCTCTCCATCCCAGGGGGGCTGCAGAGTGGCTGCATCTTTGCAGGCCAGCACTCTGCACATTTGTGGGAGGAGTTGGTTGATTTATACTGTGCGCGGTGGCGGTGCTTTACTGACAGCTAGATGTCTGGGGCTGGATGAGAAGGGGCCAGACGTGTGCCCAGGGTCACGCTGCCAGGTACCGAGGGGTTGACAGATGGTCTGCGTTAGGAAAGGCTGTCGGAGCGAGTCTGGTGACTCAATAGCACCTTCTGCACTTGCTGGTGGGATGCAGGATGCTGTCTGATTGACGGTGGGAGGCACAGTGGCCCTCGACCTGGGGGCCTACCACCCAGGTGACTCTGGACAAGTCACTTCTCTCTTCTTGAATCTTTCCTCCTCTGTGGAGTAGGAGTGAAGTGCTTCCCAGGTTTGTCATGAGAATTGTATTAGGTAAAGGACATGGAAGGAGGACTATCAGATACTTAGCACCATGCGAGACACGGAGTGAGCTTGTGCCCAAGGCAGTTTTTACATTCATGGTAATAATAATAGCATCTCTTATTCTCGTTGGTGTCACTTCTCTCCCTGATGTGTGCTGCTTTTTTCCTCTTTTAAGTATTTCTCTCCTTTCTCTGTGCTATTTCTGTTCTCCTGTATTCATTTCTCTGCTTTTTCTTCTGACTTAAGGGCCCGGGGTAACCCTGTTAGTGATCCTCAAGGATACAGAATTCCCTGTCCCCTCACTGCTGTGCTTCAGCGAAGAACGGGGAGTAACTGATACCCAATGAAACCCAACTCTGCCTGGTACTTCCAAGGAGGCTGGCGTGTGTGAGCAGAGGGGCGGTGTGGAAATAGGTGGCCGGTGCAGGTGGGGTCCACGAGCTCTCCCTCTTGGCCTCTCCCTGTAACTGGTCAGCAGACCGTCCTGCGTGCCGCGCCATGGCTGCAGAGTCCACTGACTGGGTCGCTTTACTTCCGTAGCAACAAAGGAGAGAGCGGGAGGCCAGAAGGCAGCAGGAGCGTGAGCAGCGGAGGCGGGAGCAGGAGGAGAAGAGACGGCTGGAGGAGCTGGAGAGACGGCGGCAGGAGGAGGAGGAGCGCCGGCGGGCGGAGGAGGACAAGCGGAGGGTCGACAGGGAGCAGGTGGGTCCGCGGAGGGCGCGCCGGCCGGCGCTGCCGGGGGGGCGCTGGCGCCGTGCGGGGTGGGGGAGTCGGGGCAAAAAGCATGCACGCGCGTGCACACGCGTTCAGGACTTTAGTCTGAAAATGCAGAAGCACGGTTGGAAGCATATTCACTTCAACAGATTGAATCTCTTGTCTTTACTGACAGATACGGAAATCAGTACCCTTTAGAAAGCTCTTGAAACCAGCAGGGTGGTCTCCACTAGTATGAGGCCTGAAAGCTTTCCGGATGTGTGTAATGAAATTTAAAACCAACTGTAAGACACTTCCTATGACAAGTGTTGGAAGTATCCAACGACTAACTGAATATTTTAAGATACATTTGCATATAATTCAGTATGTACATACGTAACGTTAAAACAGCTGATAACATTAGACTAAAGCGATCAGATTTTAGCGGTATTTGCAGCATGTTATTAACGTCAGGTAAAGTTGCCTTTAGGAGTCTGATTCCTGAACCACCTGCGCAAGCAGAAATTGTGCCTTTTGTTGTCTGCGTTGTTCGCGTGAATCCCATCATAGCCTCTCTGCTCTTCATGTCTTTGAATTGATCACTCTTTGTTATGAGCTTTGAACAAGGGAAAAATATATGGAGGGGGACCAATTTAAATGATAGCTGAAGTTCGTACTTAAAATGCTTGTAAACAGTGGTATTAGCTTCCAAATTTGATGATTCAGCTACTCTCCTTTGTCTCGGGTTTTCCCAGTGTTGGGTCTACATACTATTTTTCTGTTGAAATGTAAGTGATTCTCTTGATCTCTTACTTTGCTGACGTTGTTGGCCTGTTAACTGTGGTGCGTTCAGTTTAGTTTTCATGTTCTGATTTATACTTGGGGACCACGAAGTGGAGAAAACATATAAACTTGAAACAGCTAAGTCACGGAGGGATAATTCTCTGAACTTGATCGGGAGGTGAGGGTGTGAATGTAATACTGACCTTCAGTGTTCTAACGGAGTCATTGGCTTTTGTGTGTAGCAAGTATTCTTCACCTCTTCTTTTATAAAAATAGCATCAAAAGTCAGTTTTATTCCAAAATGCTCCCCATGTCAGCCGTGCTGTAGGAACCTGTCATTTCTGCATGAATGTGCGTGTTTGTGTACGTGTGTCATTGTCTGGTTGTCCCTGTGACGTGAAGGCAGAAAACCAGTGATATAGTGACCTGAGCTCGCAGCTGTGATTCAGCTCTGTCTGGCTCGGGGAAGAGGGGAGCTGGGAGTCGGTGTCCTCTCAGTCGTCAGGGTTGGGGCGGGGCTTCCAGGCCCAGGACTGGAGCCTGGGTTGGAACTAGGAGGCCTTTGCCAGTGGCCCTGTAGATGCACTTTACCCCAGATTGGCGTTTTGGGGCTAAATTTGCTTTGTAAGAAAAAAGGTTCCTGAGGAAATTTGTTATGATTTCTGCCCAGCATTCTCTCCGCCAGGACGAGTGGTTAACTAAAACTCCTGTTCGGCCCAGATGTATGACTGCTTTTATCTTAAGGTGTGCACCTCAGTCGGCGGTAGACACTGTAAATAAATAATCTGAATTTCCAAATAAAATTTCTCCTCCCAGACCCCTCAATCTACTCCTCTTCCAGAGTAGTGAGCTTTTCCCCTGTTGAAAAGGGAGGAGATGTCTTTTATTTGTAAAATGTTGGTACTTTTTGAAGTGATTTCACGCCTATTTCATACTTGAGCCTCCCAAAAAATCCTGAGAGTTGGGAGAGAATATTCTTGATGTGGGCTTGCTAGAGACTAATCTGTTGTCGTAGATCAAGGTCTCCAGCCCATCAGATATGCATGCACCTTCAAGGCTGGGTTTTTCCTCTTTATGTAACGTCCTTTGGATGTGTTTTTGTTGTTACGGAGCTTTATCATTCTCCTCCCGTTGTAAACGCGTCACCTCACGCCTGTCTCCCCTTTCTCTCTCTCTCTGTCTCTCCCTCTCCCTTTATCTCTCTCATAGACTCATAGACTCTCTCTCTCTCTCTCTCTCTCTCTCTCTCTCTCTCTCTCTCTCTCTCTCTCACACACACACACACACACACACACACACACACACACACACATCGCTGAGTGCGTGTCATCATTTATTAGACTTCTTTAGGTCTTAGAGACTAATTTGGGAAAATCCTCGGCAGTAGGCTTGTCTTAGCCATTGATTGCTAAGTGGATTTTACCCCAGATGACCGGGTGGGTGGTTCTGGTGCTCTCCTTGAGGACCCGTTGATTGCCAGCTGATTTCTGTGTGGCAGGAGTATATCAGGCGGCAGCTGGAAGAGGAGCAGCGGCACCTGGAGCTCCTTCAGCAGCAGCTGCTCCAGGAGCAGGCCATGCTACTGGTAACGCCCCGCGCCCGCCCCGTCCCGTAGCTAGGGCCCCTGCGCCGGGCAGGGCCGGCCCACCGGCGGGCTCTCGTGGCCACGTCCCCTGGGGCCGCACTGCTTCGGGCCCACGTCGAGGCGGCTTCTGTTTACCTCTTGATTTCCCATTGCTGCTGAGTTAACTGTTCTCGTTTGGTAGATAGACAAGGTTTTGCACAGCACCTGGCATTCGGTGAACAGGCTAGAATGCCAAGAGCTGGCGGTCCAAGGCGCGTGCCGTAGGACCTGTACCTAGAGTACTCCAAGTGTCCTTTGAAACCGCCGAGACCAGCGTTGCCTTGGGTTCTCTCTTACTCTGTCCAGTGACAGTATGCTTAGCGACAAGCTGTCAGGTTTTCCCACAGGTAACCTGCCATTTCACACCCCGGCCGTTGTGCTCTGTCGCAAAACGAGCGTCGGTGAACGCCGGGCTGGGGAGGAGTGCGCCGGGGTGAGGCGGGCGCCGGGCCCCGGACTGAGTGTCCCTCTCCCCCCAAGGAGTGCCGCTGGCGGGAGCTGGAGGAGCACCGGCAGACGGAGCGGCTCCAGAGGCAGCTGCAGCAGGAACAAGCCTATCTCCTGTCTCTGCAGCATGAGCCTCGGAGGCCGCCCCCGCCGCCGGACAGGAGCAAGGCCGGCCTGCACGGCGCCGAGCCCAAGGCCCAGCACGAGCCCGCCGACCGGGCCCGCGAGGTACGGCCCCCGCTGTTCCGGGCGCGCTCCCCGGGGACAGGGAGGGGCCTCTTCTCTGCTTAGTGTTTGTCTAGAGGGGAGCGGAGCGCCTCAGAGCTTTGCAGATCTCGGGGGACCTGGACGCTGACCAAGAGACGGAAAGAGAGGAGGCTGTGTGGCAGCATTTTTCTTTGTGCTGTAAATGAGGGGCAGGGTGGCCTGTCATCTGTTTTCCCAAAACTGCCGCGAGGATGGAGCCTGCCTGGGCCCGATTCACTGGCTTTTCGGTGATCAGGGTTTGCTACTGAACTGGGGCGTCTGGGCTCCCAGAGCTTCCCAGGGAGGATGCGACGAAGCAGGACCGCTCCTCGGACCCTGGCAGGGTGGACTGGGCAGGCTGCAGAGTGCGGGATGCTGGCCCGGGCAGGGGCGTCCTCCCGCCGTGCCGGCCCTCACACGGCACGTTCTAGGAGCAAGTGTCCTGCTTGTTCTGCAGTGCCTTTATTTTTCGTGGAATGAGATGTGTGTTAGATTCCTGGTGACGCTCTTTTAATCCGTGGGTTTAGTTGGTTGCGACAGATTAATTCTTTCCCTAGTTTATCTTCACGTGCAATCCTAGACTTCTTACCTGGGGAGATTTTAAAGGCTGCCTCTCTAAATTTTTATCTTCATGAATATTCCGTATTCTACATCAGATCCTAGTCCAGTGTTATATGCCTCCTCTCTTTTCTTGTAGTTGAAGAAAACAGAGGATTTCTTTTTAGACTCCTTCCACTTTCAGGCTTTCTTTGGTATCTCTGCTTTTTTCTACTAACCCTGAGTTATGTCTTCTAATTCTCTGACGCAGGTGGAAGATAGATTTAGGAAAACTAACCACAGCTCCCCTGAAGCCCAGTCTAAGCAGACAGGCAGAGTATTGGAGCCACCAGTGCCTTCCAGATCAGAGTCTTTTTCCAATGGCAACTCCGAGTCTGTGCACCCTGCCCTGCAGAGACCAGCCGAGCCACAGGTAGAACGGCCAGTTGGCTGTGGGTCAAGGAGACGCACACAGAGGCTCACTGAGCCACCAGCCTGCTTGAACTGCTCAGTTTGGTTTGTTACCGCATTTAGAGAGAGAGGAGTTTAGCAGAGGAAGTTTAGACTAAAGAGGACGCAGCCTCAGTTGATAGGGAAAAACAGGATTTTCTTTTTAAAGATTGTTGTTGTCCTTATTAAGAATATCTGGATTCAGTGATTTCTTCTTTCTGTCTGCATTTTTTGCCTTCTCTGACTCAGATGTTCGTGAACAAGCGCCTCCTTACTCAAATACAAAGACTTTTCAGTTTAGTTTTTAGAAAGTTAGTGTTGTAAGTACATAGAGGGAGACTTTTTCTTAACCTGGGGTCCTTGGCTCCCAGCCAGTTCTGCGAGTGGGCGGCCCTGAAATTCCACGTAGAATTTTTTTGATTTGTCCAAATGTACATATATTTTTGGGAAAAGGGCCTTTTATCAGATTCTCAAAAGGTTCAACATCCAAAAAAGGTTACGGCCTGGTGGGTTGGGTGTGGGTTTTCCTGAAGTAGGTCAGGATACAGGCCACTGGGTCGGCCCCAGCATTCGGCCTCGCCCAGGTCGGGGACCTCCGTGCTGTCTGGCGGAGAAAGCAGACAGCAGAGATGACGCGTGTCGGAGATCCCAGAGATCCTTAAGACGCTGGTTCCCACTCTTGCTGAAAATCACTGACTTTCAGGCATTTTGCTCCCTGCAGCCGTGTCATCCGGAGTACTGGGCACAAGTCCTTGAGCCCGAGTTTACCTGTCACTGATGTTTGCATGTGTTGGGGGACGGTAGAGGTAGCGGTGGCGTTCACACAAACCCGGATGAGGACTTGAATGCACTTTACAATAAAGATCCTTGGTATGGAGCAGTTTTACAGTAAAAAGAAGACCCAGGATTAAGCTCGGTGGGGGGGGGGGGCGGGTGTTGCGAGGTTGGTGTTTACGTGCGACCAGCAGCGTCTTGATTCACAGAAGAGCTGACGCACAAGCCACTGGGCAACTCCAGAGAGTGAGGAATGGAAAGAAGAAGGATTCAGAAGAAAGCGGGACAGGATGAAGGGGGAAAGGGAGGAGAATGGGGACAAGGAGAGTAGGTTTGATGAACGTTATACTTACCGTAAATAGAAAATCTTTATGTGGCCACTAACAATTTAGAAAATAGGAGTTCATGTATTCTGTAGACTGCTTTTTCTACTGCTGATTGATTAACGTAGGGCCAGGAAAAAGAGTCCCTTTTCTATCTAAAGTTGCTTTGGGCTAAAAGCTGTACTTACGAAAACATTCTTTCGGAACTAATTCTGGATCTTAACTCTTGGCAAGGTTGAGCCAGTCCTGATTTGGTATTTCCTGTTTTTATTAAATGTGATGATGTAATAGATATATAGCTAGAATTATGTAAATTTCAACATTGAACAGTTATTTTAAAACAAAAGGTATAATTTCAAGAAAATGTAGATTGTTTCAGAGATGATTGCTTTTCCAATTTGGAAGTGACCAGATGAACTCAGTTGCCAAGGAACTGTCTTATTTTCTTCAGTTGTCAAGTAGAAGGAATACCCCCCTCAGCAGTCCATTTAGGGAATCCTAGCGCTGAATAGGATACAAAGAAATCAAAGTTCTTTTGTTTTCCAAGTAGTACAAAGATATGTGGAGTTCTGTGGGGTTGGAATGTTTTAAGACTTGGGACAAGAAGGAAGGAAAATCGGTGGTGTATTTGAAAAGCTGGCTGTTTTTAAGTTACACTCTTATAATCTGTCCAAACATGCGGGGTTGGTCTTTGCACAGTAAACATGTGGCTCTGTTGTTACTTGGTCAGACGTCTTGCCCTGCCAGGTAACGGGAGGGTGGGTAGAGAGGTTTGCACGTGTGGCGATGTCCGTCCTGCGGTTTCCTCCCTCTCTGCCTGTCTATGCTGCTTTGACGCAGAAATGCATGCCGCACATTGCCTCTCAGACAGGAGCGCTGTGAGGCTTTTTTTTTTTTTTAATCTTCACGTTTACTGCTCTCTAACATTTGTCTGGATATTAAGAGTTTTCCTTATAAATGTACATTTGTTCTTTTCCACATATTGTGCTCCCCAGACCACCTCTCCACTTAGAGCATAACTGTTGTACTGCTTGGCTGACCTAGTCCTGAGCCGCTTCCTGTGCGTTGCCCCGGCTCCTGCTTTGGATTTGGTATTGACCCGAAAAGCGTTTTCTGCAGAACGCATTGAATGTTTTGTGTTTTGTTTTCTTGTAAGGTACAGTGGTCCCACCTGGCATCTCTCAAGAACAGTGTTTCCCCTGTCTCGCGATCCCATTCCTTCAGTGACCCTTCTCCTCCCAAATTTGCACACCACCATCTTCGCTCTCAGGACCCATGTCCACCTTCCCGCAGTGAGGTGCTAAGTCAGAGTTCTGACTCTAAGTCGGAGGTACCCGACCCCGCCCAAAAGGCTTGGTCTAGATCAGACAGTGACGAGGTGCCTCCAAGGGTAAGAAGCAGGAAGACAGATGTGTGCTTCTTTTTCCTTTTCGTTATTAAAAAAAAATTATTTATTTCAATTAAGGGTGTGGTGACGTCACCAGAATTAAGGGGCAGTGGCAGAGGAACTGTTGACGGTGGGGAGAAAATTCCATAGTGAGGCAGTTAGGTTCAGCCATCAGCCAAGTTACCTTTTCATTGCTGTCGCTGACTCTTGTACTTAAGCACAAGGTACCAAAATAATTTAAGAGTACACCTATAAAGGGTATGCTTCTAGAACAGACCAAATCAAAATTTGTTGTAGCAGCTGTCGTGTTAAGTTTATACAAAAGCTATCAATTACTTTGCACCATTAATTAATATCAAAATTTTCAGAAAAGGTATTATCAGGGAAAAAATTAACATAAATGTTTCAAAAAATGATTTTTTTTTAATTGAGGGATTTTTGTTTTTCTTTGGGTGTTTTTTTTAATTCCATGTTGAAAAAATTTTTGGATTGGTAATTACTTAATGCTGAAATTAAACAAAAAGGCACATTTTATTTTTCCTCCACTTGGAACTTGCTTCCTCTGAGTATTTTCTTGCTTCCTACATTCTTTGTTTCTTGCTGACCCATTTGCAGGCCATTGTTTGGTTTCTTTGAGCTTGTTTTCCTGATGCTCACATTATCTCAGTAAGATGCTTTGTATGTGCCCTGCCACCAAGCTTCAGTGCCAACATCATGTAAATGTGGTTAGGAGCATAGGAAGGTTGTCCCAGTGCCTTTGACGGCTTGGACTACTCTTCTGTTGTATCACTGGAGGGCAGAGAAGTATCAGGGGTTGGGGGGTAGTTCGGTGATAACAAGGCTGAGGTTACTAGGACTGCCTTAGAGACGTGTTTGGTCGGGAGTAGTCTTTTCTTGTCCTCCTCATGTTTTCAGTAATTTAATTGCTGTATTTTGTACCCAAAGGTTCCTGTGAGAACGACGTCCCGGTCCCCCGTCCTGTCCCGTCGGGATTCCCCGCTGCAGGGCAGTGGGCAGCAAAATAGCCAAGCAGGTCAGAGAAACTCCACCAGGTAAGAGAAGAGCGAAGCTTAGGGACAGATTTACTACACAGTGTCCTGCAGTCTTATACCATCTGCTTGCATAAAAATGCTCATAAACGTGGAAGTTCTGGGCCAAAGAGGTGATCTGTTTATAAAGAAAATGCCGTGAAGCCCATTCACAGGAATGACATCAAATTGATCTGCGGTGAAAAGAGAGATTAAATCCGACTGTGTATTGCAGCAGTTTTAAGGTGAAAACGACCTGCCTCAGTGAGAGTAACAGGAAGGAACAGCAGGGAAGGGGGGATTCTAAGGGAATCGTAACCCGAGAGGGCTTGCTCTCCAAAGGGTGTCTGGGGGCTCTGGGAGTGTACGGGAATCACACCCAGGCTACGGGCGATAAACTCGTGAATTAACCACAAAGTATTTTCAGGTTCTGGAGCCGTTCTGTTTTATATGGGAGCTGTTAGCCACATGAGGCTACTTAAAATTGAATTGAAGTTAATTAAAATTACCTAAAAGTAGAACTTAATTTCCTTCGCTGCACTAGCCACATTCCAGGTGCTCCGTAACCTCATGTGGCTGGTGGCGACCATATTCTCAGCTGTAGAATATATTGTCATCATCCCAGTTTCGTCGACCAGCAAAAGCCCCGTTTCAGAGGAAGGAAAGGTCGTCTTGCGTGTTCTGTACTCTGATCATCACTGAACCTCTGTACTTGGTGTCTCGGTATAACATGAGGAAGTGGAATGGGTGACAGCCCAGAAGCTGCAGAGAGAGAGCTTTCTGAGCCTTCAGTGGTCAGGGTGGGCTGCGGGGTTCTCCTGTGCCCGAGTCCGTGTGTTAATTCTTACCTAGAAAACTCATGCTGTGGTGTGTTGACGGCAGGGATACACCGTGGCCCGTGTGCGGTCACATTTCCAGCCCAGAGCACGAAAGAACGAGCGTACTGCATAAGAGAGCCATGAGGGGTGGTGGTCGGTACTGGGAATTTGTGTGTAATTTAATTTTGTGTGTAATTTCTCATAGTAGGAAACTGAGGTTGTAGCTGAGACAGAACTAGTGACACTTCTAGACCAAACAGTAGCGTTTCCTCTCACACCCGGAGAAGATTTGTCTGTTAATGGTAGAGTGTCTTTTAGCATTTTGGGTTTGTTAAGATATCTGAGATAAAACCAATGAATAATGCTACTATAACTTTTGGTGAATTTCACGTTAAATGCTGTTGGTAGGCTGATTTTCTCATTATCCCTGCGTTCGAATGATATGGTGCACATGTTTATAATTTGACCCTGCGTCTTGGGATAATGCATTAGCTGTTCTTGTCGTCTTCTCCAACAGCAGCATCGAGCCCAGGCTGCTATGGGAGAGAGTGGAGAAGCTGGTGCCCAGGCCTGGCAGTGGCAGCTCCTCGGGGTCCAGCAACTCAGGATCCCAGCCCGGCTCCCACCCTGGGTCTCAGAGCGGCTCCGGGGAGCGCTTCAGAGTGAGATGTAGGATGCCTGCCTTTCCTTTTCCCTGTGCCTGTTCACCGTATTGGGCTCCAATCAGTACAGTTGACCCTTGAACACCCAGGGGTTAGGGATACCCCCCACCAGTTGAAAATCCTCATCTGTAGTCGACCCTCTGTACCCCTGGTTCCTCTGTATCCGTGGTTACACGCCCACGGATCCAACCAGCTGTGGATCCTGTAGTACGGAATTATTTACTGTTGAAAAAAATCCACGGGGCTTCCCTGGTGGCGCAGTGGTTGAGAGTCCGCCTGCCGATGCAGGGGACACGGGTTCGTGCCCCGGTCTGGGAGGATCCCACATGCCGCGGAGCGGCTGGGCCTGTGAGCCATGGCTGCTGAGCCTGTGCCTCCGGAGCCTGTGCTCCGCAACGGGAGAGGCCACAACAGTGAGAGGCCTGTGTACTGAAAAAAAAAAAAAAAAATCCACACATGAGTGGACCTTCGAAATTCCAGCCCGTGTTGTTCAAGACTTGACTGTATTTTGGAAATCCTTTTCAATCATGGAAAAGACCTGTGATTTTTCACAGCTGCATATTATGAATACAAAACAGTGTTTCAGTGTAGGTTTGCTAGTGACAATAATAGTCATCATAATTTTAATAGTAAAGAGTGAGGTTTTGAGAGCTTACACATGCTGAGCATGCTGAGTCCATGCATTGTCTCATCTAATCCTTACAGTAATCCCAGGAGATGGATATATATCGTCTCCATTTTACAGATTCAAGTAACTGCAGTTTAGTGAGTTTACGTAACTCATCGAAGGTGATGGATGAGCTAAATATCCAAGCTGAGATTTGAACCCACTCTTCTGAGTCTAAACTCCATCAGTATTGTCGTCAGTATTGGTTATCTTAACCTACTCATAAGAATAGGTTAGTGGAAATTCCCTCTACTGCGTTATTGATGTAACAAGGAGTTGTGAACACGTGTTAGTGCAGTGTGACAATCGAGGGTTCTCGGGAAGGAGTCACAAACCCCGGGGTTCAGACCAGCGCGTGGAGACCTCGCTGTGAGCAAGGCTAATGAGGGGAGAGGACGGGGGCCAGGTGGGCTGGGTGGCTTCGTGGCCCACACTCAGATGTTTACGTGACTCGGCCTTTCTTGTTTCTGAACTTCACAGCATCATCCAAATCTGAGGGCTCGCCATCTCAGCGCCTTGAAAATGCAGCAAAAAAGCCTGAAGATAAAAAGGAAGTTTTTAGACCTCTCAAGCCCGCTGTAAGAATTGCACAAAATCCATTTTACTCATTTCAAACTCGAGTGAGATCTTTCTATTAAAGCCTTCTCCTTGCACGGCCTGCAGGCCTCCCTGTGGGGTCTCACAGGTTTGAGGGGTTATAAGGAAAGCTGTAAACCTTGGCCCACTTGTGCCGCTGCCCCGCCCCAACCCTTAGTCATTTAAAAAATAAGAAAGAAAAAAAAAGCTTCTGTCTCTTTGCTTGGCATCAACCTTTACATGCTCTTGATGAGTGGGCATCTAAAATACTGGCTTTTGGAAGAGATGTTTTTCCACCACCTTCTTAAACTCTCCCATGGTTTAAATTCTGCCCTTTGGTACGTGGGGCGGCAGCGTGGCTGCTTCTCTTCTCCTTAGTCCTCGACGCAGTAGCTGCCCGTCACTGGGCGCACTGGGGGTTTGAGCCTGCTGGGGTTTTGTCTCCCGCTTGCATTGATTCCTGTGCCCCCCTCCCCCCTTCTTTCCTCCCTGCTTCCTGTGCTGTGTGTTCCTCTTCACTGGTGGCTTCTCTGGCTCGATGGGACCCCGCTGACCGAAGGGCGAAGTGGTAAGCCCCGTCTGAACAGCTCAGCGTCGGAGCAGCGTTCTGACTTTAGCCCGTTTTCGACCTACATGCCTCTTCCTTCCTCAACTTGCTCTTTTCTAGAATTAGAAACCCTGAATGTTGGCTTCATGTTTTTAAACACCCCACATTTGCTGCACGTGTTCATTCTTATTATTGAATACGGCTCTTTAAAGTCACTTTAACAAAAAGCCGCAGCTGTTCTCGTGAAGTCGCGAGCAGGAGGACTCAAGGCCAGTCCTTGCTCACTTGTCTCAGAGGCTCAGGCTCAAAGGAAAGAAGCGTGTTCTTAACTGGTGAGAAGAAGAGACCGCCAGAAGGAAAAGGAAGAGTGGCCACGTAGCCTGCCTTCCAAAAAATCATTGCTTTTTAAGTAAAAATTTTAACTGGAAAGATACATACATTGAACTTCCGTATGAAAATGTAGACTAGAGATAATAATCAAGCTCGGAAGTTATATTTGGATAGTTGATTGGGTCTTACGGTGTCTGCATATAGAAGAGGAAAGGGAACTGAAGCCCTCGTGAACAGCAGCGTTTAACCTGGGCCGCTTCTCCCTCCAGCGTGCACGCTCGAGGCAGCGGCAGGGTAGCCTGCCCAGCTGCCTTCCCACGGCCAGACACACTGCAGCGCTTTCTCACGGCACACGTCAGGAACTTTGTTCACGCACGTGGCAAGTTGTTGACCCTCGGTTAAGCCAGATGTGAGCTGTACCCTGTGCTCACTTCACTCTCACTTTTCTGCGAGTTGGAAATTTTTAAAAATAAAAGTTGGAGTTAAAAACCTCACCAAATAAGTACTTTAAATCACCCCTGTTAACTAAAATCTTGCTTTCTGCAAAATCTCCTCAAAAGAAGACGTCACAGGGGCGGGCGTCTTTATAACACACTACCAAGGTCTGTCTGCACACATCTGTCGATCCAGAATTTTATAGCCAGAAAAGAATGCTCTCGGCTCTTGTTTTTTTTATGCCTGTGAGGTTTGAACTGAGTACAGCACCTTGGACTTTTAAAAAAATCTTTTCTATCTTTTGTTTTATCTTTTTGACTTCTCTTGGTCTCGTCTTTTCTGTTGAAAGCTTTGAGAGCTCCCCTCCATGATACCGGTAAACACCCTGCAAGGCAGTTTGGCAAAGCTGGTGTGGCCGTTTGTTGGATAGTGAGAACGAAGCGCTTGGCCCTGCGCTGTTTCCCCGTCGCTCTCCCGCCTGACCCTCTTTTCTGTCTCCTGCACTAGGACCTGACGGCCCTGGCCAGAGAGCTGCGAGCGGCGGAAGATGTGCGGCCGCCGCACAAGGTGACAGACTACTCCTCGTCCAGCGAGGAGTCCGGGACGACGGATGAGGAAGACGACGACGTGGAGCAGGAAGGCCCCGAGGAGCCCACCTCGGGGCCGGAGGACGCCAGAGCCGCGTCAGTCCCGCCCTGCTTTAGGGAGGATGAGTGTCCCCACTGGGCCTTCTGTCCACTTGGGGCCAGTTGTTGAAAACCTGTCCTCTGATCCTGTGAACAGTTAACGTTTCCCCGTCGTGCAGTCGGCAGCAGATGGCCTTTCTGTTTTCCCCCTTCTCTTCGTTGGTGTGTGTGCATGTCAGGGCCTCTCCCAGTACTCCGTGTGTTTCATTTCTTCTTCTTAATTTGAGGCTGTGAAAAAAGGGAAACGGCAGTTCATTTACCTTGAGGAAACTTTATACCTGTAGCCCGATATCATGTTAGGACTCCGAGAAGGTGAAAAATCTAAATGGTATATTCTCGGCTCATGGGTTATGGCCCTTCACATCTGGATTTTGTCTCAATAGGTCATCTCTGAACTTGAGCAACGGTGAAACGGAGTCCGTGAAAACCATGATCGTCCACGACGACGTGGAGAGTGAACCAGCCATGACCCCGTCCAAGGAGGGCACCCTGATCGTCCGCCAGGTACCCGCGTCCTCTCTCCTCATTGGAGGCTAGCTTCTCCTGTAGTCATTAACCCACTTGCTCATTCACTCACTCATGCTGTTTCTACATCATCGTCTGTTCTCACCTAACAAGAGACCCGGAGAGTAGCGTCGTGTGCTGCATGCCCCGAGGTGGCCAGCAGGGCCCCCGCCCCGCTCGCCTGCATGTCACGTGGCAACCCTCATCCCAGCAGCCCGTGAGCCCTGCGTCTGAGTGCAGAGAAGCCGCAGGGGGCATGCCGCGGCCTGCAGCGGGTCTGCAGCTGGGCAGCGGGGGTCTGCACGGAGCTCTCGGCTCCGAGGCCGGGGGTCTGCGGCGGGAGCCGTCTAGGCAGGCAGGAAGGAGCTGCCCGTGGGCCGGGAGCCGGAGCAGGGGACGCCTCTCTTCTGTGCTCCGGGCGTTAGACTCCTCCCTTGTTGAATATTAATCGTGTGCCGCCCAGGTGTGCTCCTTTTGGATTACCAAGTTTTACCACGGTCTGTTCATTTCTTAGCTCAGGTGGAAGAAGGGGCTGTGCTTCTCCTTTAAGTGGAGCAGGGCACCTGTGTAGCACTTCGGACGTTTCCCTGAGTGTGTTTCATGCTCTGGCAGTGCATTCGTATGGAAGGCGGGAAGGGCCTGGTCCGGACAAGACCAGGATTCAAAGAAGTGACGGGTACTTTCTAGAGCTTCAGATAGATTTAAAAAGGAAAGAGAAAAGCCAGTGGTTTTGGTAACAGCAGCTCCTGTGGCAGATAAACCAGATTAAACACCCGCTGTTTGGGTTCTGCGGTCACCAGATGAGGTGCTGTGAATTCTGTTGGCTCAGCCTAGGCATTGGGCGAGGAAGCGTGAGCAGCTCAGGCTGATTTCCTCCAGTCGTCCCTTGATGACGTCACAGAGTTGAGAGTCACACAGCACCGCCAGCAGTCAGGTATCAGTAGGGTCTTTGGCAATGTTAGCGGCGCGCGAGCGAGACCAGTGTGCCTGTTTTCTCTGCAGAGTGCAATTGACCAAAAGCGCGCCAGCCATCATGAGAGCAATGGCTTTGCCGGTCGCATTCACCTCTTGCCAGATCTCTTACAGCAAAGCCATTCCTCCTCCACTTCCTCCACCTCCTCCTCCCCATCCTCCAGCCAGCCGACACCCACCATGTCCCCACAGACACCCCAGGACAAGCTCACTACTAATGAGGTAGGTCTCACACCACAGCTGGCTGCTCTCCCAGGGTTAGACCAGCACTGCCTAGGAGCTAGTTTGCAGAGCCCTTCCCACACCCTCACCTCCCCTCCCCGCCCCCTTCTTCTGTCACCTCCCCTTCTCTCCGCCACCCCCCCCCCCCAAGTAACAAGTTTCAGATCTGCATACAAACCCCTTAACCCTGGAGCGATTTCCCCCCAAACTTGCCAGCTCACTGTTTACTTTTCTCTAGATAAGTGTAGTTGCATGGCTTTCCTCATTCAGTTTATTTTTCAAAAAAAAAGTCTAAAACGATTGCTGTGTTCTCAGATGCATTATGTATTTGGCATGAAATTCTGGTAGTCATTTGTGGAATCTGCCTTTTTCATTCTTTTTATCCAGTAAATCAAATATAGAAACATTTGGTTAAGCAGACTTGGCCTTATCAGGATAAATGTGTTGCTCTGTACAGGGACCTCCTTCCAAAAGGGCTGGATCTTTTTTGTTTGCTTGTTTTGGGGGGAGGAGGGTGGGCGTTGTTGGTTGGTTACTCTTATTTATTTTTGCCAACCTTGTTGAAGGATTCCTCTCCTTGAAATTTACAATCACTCAGAGTTTAAGAGGCCAAATTGCTTTTGGGGGAAACCTAGAAAATTAGGATGTTAAACAAGAAGGGCAAAGAACTGAGCGTGCTGTTAATTTCACATTTTGAATGGGAAATCCTGTGTGCTTGTTCGAAGGTGTGGCTATGTGCTCTCAGTCTGGGTGCTGGTTGGGTGATTCTTGCCGTTTGGAACAGGGTTATGCCCCAAGTGCAGGGACAGTCCACCATGGGCACCCTGTCCTCAGTTAAGCAAGTGATCGTTTTCGTGGGAGGTTTGGTTTCAATGCCTTTGTCTAACAGTTGGAGGAGGTTGCAGGTGGCACGTAGCTTCAGCCAATCTTGTCAGTCAATGTAAGCATTGAACTGCCGGCCTGCCCACCTGCTCCTGTTTTGGTTCTCTCGTTAGAAAGAGTCAGAATAATCCTCTCCCCTTGAGGAGCCAGGGGCAAGTTGACTGCCAAGGCAGGCTCGGCATCAGATTGGCCGCCATCGGCTGGATGGGCCCCAGATCGTGGGCCTGGGCAGGAAACCTGCCAGCAGGCAGCTGTGTCAGGTGGGAGGGGAGAGCTGAGGAGGGGGTGGGCTGCAGGACCTGTGACTTCAGCTGCCCAGGGGAGTGAAACGGTCCAGGACAAAAGCACGTGGTCAGACATGGTTTTTTTCCTCCTTTTATATATCCCACCTACACTTACATTCCTTCTTATATTTACACTTGGCTCCATTTTGCTCTAATGTGTAGTGTTTACAATAACCCTTAACTCACTAAACTGGCAAGTTTATTTTTCTGTTTGTTTTGTTTTTAATCGTCATGACATTTCCACTTAACAAGTTGTTTCACTTTCTTTGTGCCGTTTTTTTTTTTTCTGTCTTAAGTTACATTATTAACCAAAACACGCCTATTCCTAAAAGAGCAAAAGGATATGCCTTACTCTGTATTTGCACCTTTCACTAATGAGCCCCTATTTGATATGGATTTAATGATGATGCACCTAAAATGATGGTGGCCAAAGCTTCTGTAGCTTTCTGGCAAGAGGCTCACTTTAAAAGAAACGGTATAAAATTAAGATTTGCCAGTATTCCAACATAGATTCATTGGACTTTTTGGGGGGCAGGAGAGTAAATTCAAAAATTGATGATTTGAGATCAAGACATTTCAAACTTCCTTTAGGAGTTTTCATTATAATTATTTATTAAAAACCGGAGGAGCGTCAAGTATAGATTTTGCTGGTAGCTTGCGTGTTCCGTCTTAGAGGAGCGATACTTCTGAAAAGAGGGGTAGCTCTCTTTGGCTCCCGGTTAAACAGCCTGTACTGGGGGGTGCGGGGTACACATGCAGAAGCACCTCCGGAGCATTTTGGGGGAGGAAGCGGGGGGATAGGGCTTTTGTATTGGGAAGCAATGCATTGTAGAGGTGGATTGAAGTGTTCTGTTTGTTCCTTTACTGTCATTGTATTAATACGACTGAATTTACATTGCAGACTCAGTCCGCTAGTAGCACACTCCAGAAACACAAATCTTCCTCCTCCTTTACACCTTTTATAGACCCCAGATTACTACAGATTTCTCCATCTAGTGGGACAACAGTGACTTCTGTGGGTAAGTAAAGCAGCAACAAGAGAGCAGCTGACGAGCGGGCTTGGGCACTATGCGCCGCTCTTTCTGGTGGCTTGGGCACGCATGCTGGTGGCTGGCAGGCGCAGACCTCGGACCAGATGCCCAGCCTGCTTGCACTGCCTTAATTGCAATGAGCTGCAGAGTCAGTTTCCTTTTTCCATGTACATTCCTTACGAATTTCTCTTCCTAGGCAAAGAGTTGGTTGTGACATGAATATCTGCTTGAGGCGTAGCAGGGAAGGGAGCAGGCCCAGTGCTCGTGGAGTCGCAAAATAATTCCAGTGTCCTGTGTTTCAGTGGGATTTTCCTGTGATGGAATGAGATCGGAGGCCATAAGGCAAGATCCTACCCGGAAGGGCTCAGTGGTCAATGTGAATCCCACCAACACTAGGCCACAGAGCGACACCCCAGAGATTCGCAAATACAAGAAGAGGTTTAACTCCGAGATTCTGTGCGCTGCCTTGTGGGGTAGGTATCCCACTGTGACTCTGACGTTTTCGCTTTTAGTCTCAAGGGTGGACCGGTCGTTTCTAGATAGTGCAGGTGTTTTTGGAGGCGTCGTTGGCGGGTGAGGTGGAAGACTCTTGACGTCCGTCCCCGCACCCTGTCCCTCAGGAATCCTGCAGGGACACACACAGGCCTGCCCTTGTTTCAGCCGTCAGGTGTTGCAAAGACTGACTCATCTCCGTTTCTTCATATAAAGAAGAAAAGGGAAAAAATGAGAAAGACATTTGATTTGGCCCATATTTATAGGGAGAACGAAGAAATTGGTCGAATTTGATTTCCTTTAAATGTTTCAGTTTATCATTTTTCCCTTGTTCTTTGTGACGTGGGCCTAACATCTGAGTGGAGCTCTTCGAAGCAGTCTGCCTGGGCCGGGAGTCTGCGGGAGGGGCCGTGAGCTGCCTTACCGCGCAGGCTTGTGTGGACACCGCGAGAGGGGTTCTCCGAGTTTGCGGCGCACACGGCTCTGCCGCCTCCTGGCCGTCGCCCCCGTCCACCACCTCCCCCAGCCCCAGCCCCGCAGGTGCGCAATACTCCCTGAATCCTGCCGTGGGCTGTTTGGAAACAGGGAGGAGCCCTGCCACTGTATTCAGAAACGTTTCCCGCTCCTTGGATGTTGCTGTGTAAACGCGTGAGGACACGGCACATCCTCTCGCGGGCTCTCCTCGCGTGTCCGTGACGGCTCTGCCTTTCCCCTGTGACCCCATCAGCTCTTCTCACTCCCAGCCCCTCGCCTGGCCCAGGGCGATGGAAGCAGCCACGAGGGCCTCGGGGTTCCCCTGAGGAACCCCGAGATGGTCCTCCCTTCTGTCGTCCCGGCAGGGCCCGTGACTTGATGGACTGTCCTCCTCGCCCGCCCTCTGGGCCTTGGTCTGTGCTGGCTCCCCTTTGCCCCTTCCCCGTGAGCCCCTCCCCCCGCTCCCCCGAGGGCTTTGGAAGAGCCGTCTCTGCCCATCGCAGGCACAGTTTTCTTCATATCAAAGGCCTTCTTGGGGGTGTTTATATCATCAAAATGATTACATTATGTTCAGCGTAGAAATAATGTTAAATATGTTCTTTCCAAATTGGCGAAGAAATTTGTGCCTGGGATGTTTGCCCTTGGTAGCAGTGTCACACTTAATTTATAGTCCTCTAATGTCCTGCAACGTGCTGGGCCCCATTCTGTGTGCCATTATCTGATTTTTTTTTTTAAACTAAAATCCTTCTTTCTCCTAATTAACTTCTTCACTACCTCTGAGAAAAATAGGTGACTCTCTCAAGCCTGTGTCTTTTAAAATGCAGTAGAACTCTCTGTTTCATCATGTTAAGAGAGAGGGAGGTGACTTAAAATAGGTGACTTCTATATCCGAGTGTGTTTGAGTTGCCCCGTGTCTGGGTCACATCACTGGTGGATTTCCTTAAACTGCTTGGGATAGCTGTCATGAGTTACCTTTTAAGTGAACTGAAAAATAAGTCTCGGGCTTCCCTGGTGGCGCAGTGGTTGAGAGTCCGCCTGCCGATGCAGGGGACGCGGGTTCGTGCCCCGGTCTGGGAGGATCCCGCATGCCGCGGAGTGGCTGGGCCCGTGAGCCATGGCCGCTGAGCCTGCGCATCCGGAGCCTGTGCTCCGAAACGGGAGAGGCCACAACAGTGAGAGGCCCGCGTGCCACAAAATAATAAAATAAAAAATAAGTCTCTCAAAGACGTAGACCCAGAAAAGTTAAAGCATGTACTATGAGAGCTGTAGCCTGACAAGAGGAGGAGGTTCAGAGGAGGCTGCGGTGCTCTTGAAATGGTGAAATGGACACATTTGTGTTTTGCTGACCCGCGTTAGGTTAGTTTTTTATGTACCTTCCTAGAAAACGCTTGCAGTGAGCATCCTTTATCTTACCGAACTGACTTTTGTTTTGTAAATTACTGCATATTTATTTAATTTTTTAGTAAGGCAATTTCTCCTTATTTACAGCCAGAATTATTTTAACACATCTTTTGGATGTGACAGTTTCCATTCTTATGATCATGAAGAATTGTGTGCACTTACTTTGCTGCTTTGACTATAGTGTAATTCATCGTAGAATTGAAAGGAAATTTTAAGTCACATGTTACAGAGCTCTTAGCCATTTCTTCCATCACCCTGCACCAGATTCCTGCGGATACAATTGCAATTCCTAGCCCTGCTTACCTTTGAACAATTAGCATTATAAAGTTTAATTATAACTAACAATTGTAAGGTTAAAAAAAGTACATTTATAAAAAAAATTGGTGCAGCATGCCACAGTTTTTTTTCATAGGCCCATAATTTCCAAGGTTGCTATTTTCCAGTGACTGTCTGTATTCTTTTGACTGGTAGCGCTCAGTATTTTACAAAATGACACAGTTCTTGGAAATATATACTGGAGAATTGGAAAATATGGTAAGTGCTAAAATAGCTACAATTTTTGTGTATATGAAGACTTTTTTCAGCTCTTTTGAATCTTTATTCTTTCTTGCTGTAAATTGAATGGTGTTTGTTTTTGGAAACCACAAATAATAGATTTCACAATGCTCGTCGTATTTGGTGTAGTTATTACACATTTGGGTAGTTGACGTAGATTTTTTTTAGCTTCTCAACATGGAAGGTCGACCAGGAAAATGTTGAAATATTGTATGAACTGGGACCTTCGGAATGAACTCCTTGGCTGTCAGCTAAAGTTGGATGGCAGTTTAGCTTGCAGCATACAGCGCTTCAGCGTATTGATAACCGCATCCATGCATGCCTGGCACTCTGTTAGTTGCTAAAGTAGCGGTGATGTGAGTACATGTGTAAATGCCAGGCTCCCCGCTGTCCCCCAGGACCCAAAAGGTGTTTCTGGTTTCCTCACAAGGTTTCCTTGGGTAGATGCTGTCCTCCTGGTGCTAGGGTTCCCCCACTCAGTACCAAATAGGCATGGAGCTGAGGGGGGTGCGGGGAGGGGGTTTTCCTGTTGCCTTCACAATTGTTCTTTTGAAATTTTCTGGAAAAGTGTGTGTGTGTGTGGAATAAATAAGGACGACATGGTTCAAGAAATACATGCTGTTCTCCCGTCATTCCATCTGCCTGAAAATACTGACGGAGCGATTACTTTGTAAAAGCACACATACTTCGTTCCTTCACTCAGCGAGTTTATTATCTAGTTTAGGGACTCAGTGCAAACATAGATGTGCCCAATCCCCTAGGAGTACAAGGTGCTCTGTGCTACAAGTTAGTTTAGGCAACCAAGTTCACAGACCAAGGAAATCAGTGTAATTGGGAAAATAAGTGAATGATAAAGTCGGCTTGAGGGGCAGAGAGTTCTGAATGCTGGATGGATGCTTTTGTACCCTCTCGGAGAGAGTGAGCCGTTTCTGAGGGCACAGTATGGCCCGATGAGTGTTGCAGGAAGGTTAGGGCTGTTTGCGGTAGACGCCGGAGCAGTCACAAACTGTTAAGGACTAAGGGGGCTGTGTATGGCTCAGTCTAGAAGTTTTCCTGTGAAAAGACAGGTGAAGGAAGCAGGCGGGGATCGTGACATCAGACGAAGGTTTGTTCGGGTGTCTGATGTGACGGATGAGATGGAGAGTCTGTGGTACCCAGGAGATGGTGGGCTGGGACATCCTGGGGCAACTGAGGAAGAACCGGAAACTGGAGGGTGGTGAAGGTAATCAGGGGGATGAGATGGGCTCCCTCCCCACCCCCCCCCCCCCCCCACCCACCACCACCATAGATCCTTTTTTACATGTAAGTGAGTATTTCATCCTCTCTCTTCTGTGGTGATTTGTTGCAGTTTGGGTACTTTAAGCTCTCTTGTTTGTGGGTGGCTTGAGAAAACCACTTTTCCAGATAGGCTTTGCTATCCGCTCCATACAAGGCTGTTTGTCAAGCACGGTGTAAAATTGTGGGCTTTCTGTGTCCTTGAAATAGGAGTGAACTTGTTGGTGGGTACAGAGAGTGGCCTGATGCTGCTGGACAGAAGTGGCCAAGGGAAGGTGTATCCTCTGATCAACAGAAGACGATTTCAACAGATGGATGTCCTGGAAGGCTTGAATGTCTTGGTGACAATATCTGGTAAGCGTGTGTTCGGGGAAAGCAGGCCCCCAGCACTGTTTAAAAACGTGGTACTCGCTGGCACAGAACTCGAGTGAGTTCCTTTTCTGAAGTAATAGCTAAAAGACCTAGAACTGTAACGTGATTTTACAGTAACGTGGTAGGAAAATGTATTCAGAGGGGACCCACGTGTACACATTTGCCTGGGGCTCTGCTGAGAGGTCCCGGGGAGCACAGGAACCTGCGCTTTCTACTTCACCCTGCCTGCCACCGCCTTCTGCGACCTGTCCCGTTCAGAGTGTGGGTTTATGTCCACTCCCTCCCACAGGGCTCTTTCATGCACAAGGAACTGTTCTTTGCCATTGATGGTAAAAGTATCGTGGTTTTCTTTTTAATGTCAGTCAACACTTATGGTAAGTGTCTTTTTAGAAAGAGCATTTTTCTTAGTATAAATTATATGTGTTCATTGTAGAAAGTAAGAAACTACTGCAGAAAAGCAAATGGGAGAAATAAATAGTAAAATCATCCGAAGATAACATCTGTTAACTTCAGTTTTTAATTTCCAGTCTTTTAAGCATACTCACACTCAGAATACACACGTAGGGGGAAAAAATCTCCATAAAAATAGTTATGCAACATTTCAAACATTGAGAGAATAATACGACACCCATATAACTGACGAGGTAGTTTTTAACAGATGTTAGAATACACTGCTGTGCAAACATTTGGCGTCTACTTGCCCTTGGTAACCACTGCCCTGAAGTTTAAGTGTATCCCGTCCTTTCTTGTTTGTCCAAACCTTGTAGGCTACTCTCTCCTCTCCCTGAACGTTCCTTCATGGTACCCATTTTGCACGGCTACAGGATGTTTCTTTGCATAGACGTACTATAGTTTGTTTACTATTTTCTGTTGTTAGTCTTTCCATTTATTCCTTTTTTTCCCTCTCATGTAAACATTTTTCACAAGTATCTTTGCAGCTCACTTAACCATCGGGCATATGAATCCATGTTGCCTAGATCATAATCTCCTAATAATTTGTGGTTTTGCTGGGGTCAAAGAGTACGTAGAAGTGTAAGACTTGTCCTCTGATAACCAGCAGTGATTTTGATTTAATTATCTGCTAACCCAAACTTGTTATATTTATTTATATGTAACAAATTTCTGGCAGTTATTTTAGTTTTCAAATACGCTTTTGGTTTAAGTAAAGATGTTCATTGAAATGCAAAAATTTCACCATCCATCTCATACTTAAATGAGAAAACAACCGTTTAAAGCTTGAGCTTTAAAAAGTGATGGAAAATAAGTTTTAGAATTGTAGGAAAAATCAGCTAAAAACTGGTTTAAACTTCATTTTGTGATCCAGTGAGCAAGATGATTCATGGGGTCAGTAATCAACTGATAGCATTTTTCTGGTCTACTTTTATTTTATTTTATTTTTTTTAATTAAAAAAAATTTTTATTTTGGCCTACTTTTCTGTATTCTTTTCCTCTTTATAGCTCTCAGTGGTTTTCAAAATCATAAAAGTAATTAATACATGTCAGTTGTAGGCAACTTCGAAAACAGAAAAAAACTTAGGAAGAATAAAATAAAATGTAACCCCCATCTCAGAGATACCTCTTGTTAACATTTTATTGTATTTCCCCCTCGTTTCTGTAAATATATCTCATAGTGTGGGAATAAAGCACTGTACATAAAACGATATCGTCTTTGTTTCACTTAATATATTGAGTATTTTCCCACATTCAAAAATTCTTCAAAACTTAAGAAGATTGTGTTGAAGTATAAGACATGACACAGAAAGTGCACAGATGTATAAATGGTGTACAGCTCCGTGAAGAGTCACAGTTAGAACCCGTGCACGTAGCCCCCCACCCTGGGGACGAGGGGAGCCATCCCAGCTCCCCGGTACTGCCCCTCCTCCCCAGAGGGAAGCCCTGTCCTGACTTTGAACATCTTCAAACATGCTAGATACCCTTTTGTGTCTGGCTCTTTTCCTAGAGCAGTTTTACGTTTACTCAGAAATTGAACAGGAAGTATAGACAGTCCCCATATTGGCCCTCTCCAGTTTCCCGTATTCTCTCACATTAATGTGGTACATTTGTTACAGCGGATGAACCAATGTTAATACTTTAGCTAACAGGTTAGCTGAAGTCCACAGTTTGCATTAGTGTTCTGTGTGTGTGTGTGCGCTCTGGGTTCGACCCACGCATAATTTTATCCACTGTTACAGCATCATACAGACTCGTTTCCCTGCCCTAAAAACCCTCTGGTGTTCCACCTACTCCTCCCTCCCTCAAAGCCCCTGGCAACAGCTGGTCCTTTTTTACTGTCTCGATATTGCCTTTTCCAGAATGTCATAGGTGGGCTTACGCAGTCTGTATCCTTTTCAGACTGTTGAGAGCAAGTACCTTTTTATGCGTCTACGCGTTAACATCTTTTGTCTGTTCTAGGTGCTTGCTCAATATTTCTGCTAGGTTATCTCTCTTCTAATGGATTTATAGGAGTTCTTTACGTGTTCTGAGTGTGAGTCTTCTGTTAGCTCTGTAAGCTGTGCCCATCTCCAGTTTATGGCTTACCTTTTGCTGGATTCAAGTCCCCAGGTTGGGTGATCTATGAAACCCTTTTGTGCTCTCAAATGAGACATAATAGTTACACTAGGGGGTTTCGAGAATCAGATGACATAATAGCTTGAATTGAGTTGCTAGTGAAACTGATACAAAATGGTTCCCTAGGGGGATGATATTTATTGTTTATTGCAGTTCCTTTTGGTTACTGTTGTTAATGATGATATCTCCTTTTGAATATGCATGTAAAGTACTTATATTTGTTTGGCTAGGCAAAAAGGATAAGTTACGTGTCTACTATTTGTCCTGGTTAAGAAATAAAATACTTCACAACGATCCGGAAGTGGAGAAGAAGCAGGGTTGGACAACCGTGGGGGATCTGGAAGGATGTGTACACTATAAAGTGGGTAAGTTCCACGCCGGGCGGAAGGGTTTTGTTTTTCCAGGGTTTAATTAATCTTCCATTTAAAATCCATGTGGTTTTGAAGCTTTCAGTAATGAACTTGTCTCTGAGACTGGTAACTCATTTCTGTATCAGGATGTTTCTGAGGCACCTTCTAATCCTGAGACCTGCAGGCCTGCCGTTAATCTTAACTCTGGCTGTCCCCGCCCTCTGTCATGAGCCTCTTCTCACCCTTTCCTTGGACAGTCCACACTCTCTCTGTAAGATGTGGCTCACATCTTGCAGAGAAGAAGGAAGCGTTGCCAGAGGAGAGACACTTGGACTCCTCCTTTGCACTGTAGGCTTGTCCTCGCTTGGAGGACTCTGGGTCCTTGGCAGTCACTGATCGAACGTTTGAGAGTTTGCCCAAGTAGCTGAGGCCTGTCGGTTTGAATTAAATGCGCTGTACAGAGCTACTCTGCTCATCACTAAGAAATGAATCTTGTTGGCCAGTCAGTGTTTCATGGCAACTGTTTTGTTCTTTCCTCCTCAACATGCCTGCCATGCTTCTCGTGAAATAAGATCTCACAAGAACAAAACCAAAATAAGTTTTTTCGTGTTGGGGAAAAAAATCAAAATATAGGTACTAATGTTGGAAATAAAGGGGAAATAATGGAGCTTAGCCCAGTTACAGTTTTATGAGCAAGATGATGTGTTCTAATTGAATTTGAAATGGGAGGTTGAGAAGGTTAGCAAATGGTATAAGTCTTAAGTATACAGAGACTGTATACTTCAGACTGAGTAACATAAGGGGTGTATTGAATGTTGATTTCTGCTTGTGTGTTTTCTTCTGTGTTTATGAAACTACATACTGTAGTCAGTGCCTCTGCTCCCAGGGGTATTACAGTCCTTGGCGTTGCCGTCTTGTTTATGTGACCTGTCCACGGCCCTCAGCTCATTGGTTACTAATGAGTGCGTCTGCCACCCTGATAGTGGACTGATTCTGAGTGATCCTGCAGGGTTCTGTCACCTCGGTGTAGATTTCGGGATTAGAATTTTCTGTGTTGTGTTTTTGTGTACTGTTTTTATTTGTTGATATGTAACTGAAATCGTCTAAGGCTAAATGTAATGAAATGGCTCATAACAGCTGAAATGTCCCTGAATAGATGACCCTACAGGAGAGTGAGAGGCAGATGTGTTAAACTGAGCTGGGCTCAGAAGGCGGGGTGGGGGGGTGGGTATTTAAATTTATATGTAAATTAATTATCATGAAATAAACTTTAACATTTCTTTCTTCAGTGACATTAGTACATTCCAGGTGCCCAAAAGCCCTATGTAACTAGTGGCTTGACAGCCACTAGTCATATCAACAGGGTGGACATGAAACCTTTCCATCACAGAAAATTCTATCCCATCAGCACTGGTTTCGACAGCCTCTTACAATCCTTTGTATCTTAATAGTCATGTGATTCACTTGCATAGTGACAATACATGAAATAACAAGGAGAGTTATCAAGTCAACAAGCCATGTCTCATGGTCAGAGGCGGAGTGCTGTGGTTTAGAGAGCCCATGAAAGCACCGGGAGTCTGCACCAGCCATTAAGTCAGGTGTGGCCAGGGCCCCTCCGGGTGTCTGCTCTAAGCAGAGTTGCTGCTGTGAAGAGGACTGAAACGGCTGTGTAAAGGAGGCCTATATATATATATATAAAGTTAGAGAGAGATTTTCTTTACCTTTGGTACACAACTTTAGCTAAAATCCTAGTAATTACTACTGTCTCTATAGCTCAGGAAGTGGTTTGAAATGATACTTGATCTTGTACACAGAAACAGATAGAATTCAAACTCAGTTGTTGAGTATTTTGTCGTAGAGTCCTGTGTTCCTCCATCTGTAAGCCCCACGCAGGACTCAGGAAAGGCCACGTGGAAGATTTGACCTCTTGCTGGGATTTGGGACCCTCTTGTCTGATAAATCCCATCGTTATCCTTCTGAACTAGTACTGAGCCCTCGAGGTGGTAGGGTGGAAAGGCTGACATTGTCCTTGCTTATTAAGTACTTACAGCCTAAGAAGGTTAGGGACGTCAGCGAAAGTGCTCATTGATGGCAACCAGGGTATGGAGTTGAGTCCAACACAACATGGAGGACGATGGGAGCAGCCTGAATTGTACATAAAAGAATCGGAAAAGTGAACCACGAGGCTTGAAAACTACATTTTCAGCATTTTTCTCTTGTTGGTTTGGGTGGCTCAGCAGCAGGCATATTTAGAGAGTTTGCAGAGGACGGCTGAAAGAAGTCAGAGTTCCACATTGATGCTGACCTGTGCTCCTCTTATTTGTTGTTGCAGTAAAATATGAAAGAATCAAGTTTCTGGTCATTGCTTTGAAGAGTTCTGTGGAAGTCTATGCGTGGGCACCCAAGCCATATCACAAATTTATGGCCTTTAAGGTAACAACATCAAGTGCACTTAAAGGTAGCATCAGCCGTGCACACTGTGGCCAAGAACCAGGGAATACGTCTAAAAACCCCGAATGGTTACAACTGATCGTTTAAAAGCATGTGCTGATATTGGTGTAACTTTATCATGCGAGAGGCCATTTCTAATGGAACAAGCCGAGCTATCGGCTTTCTAAGTCCTCAGAGTGTGAGAGAGGAGCGGAATGTTGGACAGACACCTGGATTGAAAGGACAGACTGACACCACCTCCATTTAAGAAGCAGACCTTCACCTTCCACCTAAAGTCATGGACGTGTATAAAGATGTAGATGTTTATGTTTTTGACAGGTATCCAGCAATAGGCAGCTTTAAGGTATATCTGTTCAGTAGAGGACTAATTAAAAATGAAGTTACAGAAACTCTTGATGACACAAGGAATGCATTATTACACATTAAATAGAACAAGTATTAAAGTATGTATAATATACCATTTTTGTTCAAAGAAAAATACCGTAGAAAAATATTAGCAGTTATTTTTGTGGATTTTTTTTTTTTTTGCGGTACGCGGGCCTCTCACTGCTGTGGCCTCTCCCGTCGCGGAGCACAGGCTCCGGACGCGCAGGCCCAGCGGCCATGGCTCACGGGCCCAGCCGCCCCGCGGCACGTGGGATCCCCCCGGACCGGGGCACGAACCCACGCCCCCCGCATCGGCAGGCGGACTCTCAACCACTGCGCCACCAGGGAAGCCCTTGTGGATATTTTTAATATTTCTTTTTTATACTTCTAGAGTTTGCACTAGATACAAATTTATAAAATTCTTAATCGAAAATGATATTACTATAACATTAGATATTATAAATCACTTAATAACATCATTTCTGCTATTAGACAAAAAACCTTAAGCTTTGTCCCCCGGGGGTGTTTTAGTGCAGGGCAAGAAGTTAAGAATTTTGTATCCAAAAAGATTCTATTTACTTACGTTTTTAAATAGTTTTGATATATTTTATTAAGGGTAGGCTTCCATTGTTTGGAAAATTGACATATTTAGATTGCTTATTCCTTGATTCCCCAGAAAAGCAGTATAAATGAGGTTATCATATTTGCTTTAAAAAATAAAACCACATATTAATTGACTAAAAGCTGTTGATTGTATAGTTATAATTATCTTCTGAGATCTGGTCTTAATTACCTTCATGTACCAGGTACCAGCAACTGTACTAGTTGCTTTTATAAATAAATACCTTATTCAAATCTGCCTTATGAGCTATAGGTGTTGACGTTAATGACAAACTGAGGCCACCAGGCTGTGACGGTACATGGTAGCCTCTCGTTAGCTTTATCACTCTAGCTGGAAAATTAAAGTGGAGGTTTGAGTAGCTCAGCAGAGACTGTGATGATCACACTGATAAAAATTCTCCTTACGTGTATCGTGCAGCAGCTCTGTCTCCATTGTCTTCGTTGGAGTAGCTGGTGCTGACTGACAGATAAGAGCAAAATAACTTAAAGACTTACTGTACAGAGTAGTTTTGCTTGCGGTTTTTGCCAGGGTGGTTCAGTAATTGAGTAACGGTGTGCCTGGGTCTGGCTTCTCCAGTTTGAACCATCAGAAATAAATTCTGCTTCGTCTCACAGCTGCTCTGTCCGTTGCTTCTTTGTAGTCATTTGGAGATTTGGTGCATAAGCCATTACTGGTGGATCTCACTGTTGAGGAAGGCCAGAGGTTGAAAGTGATCTATGGATCCTGTGCTGGATTCCATGCTGTTGATGTGGATTCAGGATCAGTCTATGACATTTATCTACCAACACACGTAAGAAAGAACCCACACTCTATGGTTGGTTGACTGGCTTCATTTTATTTTGACTTTTTTCTTTACTCTGCTTAGTGAACTAACACAAGCAGGGGTCCCTTGCTTTCCCTGTGCTGTGGGGGTGAGTATTTAAATGGCGCCCCTGTTCAGTAGCGCTCTGCTCCGAGCCAAGTGGAGAGCCACTCTCCTGGCTCTGAAGCCCTCCTGAAAACCTCCTCGCCCTGCTTTCACTAACACGGGAGGGTTGGGCAGCTGCTGGCAGGTCAGAACCTCCGTGGGTCGGGACTGGTTAGAGGAACATAATTTATTAAATGGAGCCCCCAATCCAAATATGTTCCAGGGGCTCCGAAAACGTGAACTAGTAGATTATAGGACCTATCAAAGGTGGACTTTCAGATATATATGTATATCACATGGGTTTTCCACAGTGTTATCCAGTGTTGTGTTTATCACCAGGAATCTGAACCAGTGCATTCGTTCCCCAAGACATTCTTATTGAGTCCTTTTGCAGGGATGGAAGTAGCCACAAACGTGCTCGCCTGTACTTTGTTCCTCTTCTCTAGATCCAGTGCAGCATCAAACCCCACGCAATCATCATCCTCCCCAACACGGATGGAATGGAGCTTCTGGTGTGCTATGAAGACGAAGGGGTCTATGTGAACACGTATGGAAGGATTACCAAGGATGTGGTTCTGCAGTGGGGAGAGATGCCAACGTCTGTAGGTGCGCGTCCCTGACAGGAAAAGGCCCTTCCTAAAGAGGCGTGCAGTTTGCGTACTGATTTTACGTGTTCTTCAGACCCTTTGGCCACTTAACAGAGTGGCTGGCAGTAGATGGTGGAAAGTTAGATTGTAGACCGTGACACACGTAATAGTCTTATGTTAGGACAAAATCCAAGTAATTGTTTTTTAAAACTCTGTCGTTCACAGTCCTTCATTTAATCTTTAAGACAGCCAGGGGCAGTAGGGCAGGTGTAGTTGTTGACTGATGTGTGGGACGTGAGGGGAGACAGAAGGGTAAGTGATCACTCCTGCCATTCCGCGGCCCAGCCGCAGTCGACACTCAGCCTCCTGACCGTCCCTGTGCGTTCAGCAGCGAAGGCTGACCTCTGGCACCCTCACGGCTCCAAGTTTATATCCCCAAACTGTTTTGGTTTAATTGCAGTTACGTCACTGGTTCTGTCCACTTGGCTTTCCTTCTCGCTGCCTCCCTGGTAACTAGTGTGATGAAAATACGAGCTAAGCTATGGCGTGGCGGGTGGGCAGGTGATGCTCCGGCGTGACTGCCTCAACTGTTGATTCAAATACTGCCTCCCAGGATGGACCATGAGGGTGCACATGCAGAGTTACTTGCAAACAAAACCCCCAAATACTAGCTGTTTAGAGGGGTGGGGTGTGTGTGTGTGAGAGAGAGAGAGAGAGAGAGAGAGACCTGAGCAGTTTCTTTCCACGGCTGTTTCCTTACCTTTAACGATACGTGTTTTCTCCTCTCAAAAAGCGTATATTCGATCCAATCAGACGATGGGCTGGGGAGAAAAGGCCATAGAGATCCGGTCTGTGGAGACCGGCCACTTGGATGGTGTGTTTATGCACAAAAGGGCTCAAAGACTGAAATTCTTATGTGAACGCAACGACAAGGTAACGGTTTCCTCAGAGATTCTTTTTAGTTGCTACTATCTTTTAGCAATGGTTTATTTTCCATGAAGTTTGGTGAAGCCTTTCCTTGGGGTTTTGATAGATTCTGAAACAAATTTATCAAGGAACTTTTCAGTAGTGACTTTTTAGGCCTGTTCATGGAGGTCATGATACATTTTATTTTGTTTTTGTTGAGGGGGTAGAGATGTTTATCTCTGCAGAAATCATCCTATGTTGGGTTTTTGTTTTTTGTCTTACGGGGTTTTTTCCCCATTAGATGGCCTGCCTAGGCCACATTTGGTTTAGGGATAGAGAAGGTTAAAGCTAACAGTTTAGATGGATGGAATTCTTTTGTGTTTAGAAGGAACCCTCATGCAAATTTAAATAACAGGGTAAAACTTCCTCTCCCCTGATACGTACCAGAAATACACCACTTGTTGGTCTACCTTTTGAGTAGTGAAATAACTTCATTGTGTGGCATAAATGCCTAAGAGGGGAAATCATTTTATGCAGAAGTAGGCATACTTCCTGCAGGTGAGACCCCGGGGCATCAAAGCCCCAGTTAAAACCTTTGCTTTCTGAAACTGGCCGCATCCTTGTCTTCTCTGGGATGGACTCCATCCCTCCCCACATGAGCCTTGGAGTGGAACAGACACTGGCCAAGGGTGTTGACCCCTCGGGCCTTTTCTAAGCCCAAATTTTCTCTGTCTTCTGTCACTTGGATAAAAATATGTCTGACCACCTGGGGCAGCCCAGTGCAGCCTTAGAAACATTTCCCCCTTTTGCTTCACGTTAAAATATATTAAACCTCCTAGCAAGCACACCTCAGGTTGACTTCTCAGACGAAGAAAGCTGTCACTTCTCCTTGTCAGCTGGGCCTCCTGCCCAGCCACGTGCTCTCCTACTCAAGAGCTGCATCACCACCAGCCCACTTCCTCCTGCACTCCTCTAGCCCATTTGCCGGTGCACTTGGCCTTTTTTCCCCTACATAATACCTCCTAAATCTTTTACCTTGAAAATCCATACAACCTCAGACCTAACCCAGGATTCTGCCAGCTTTTTGGCTTACACTTTCCTAAGTATGTTCAGTGGAGCCATAACTGTGATATTCTTTGAACCTCAGGCATTTAAATATTTTTATCATTCATGATGTCACATCCATTGGGTTTTATTAATAAAAGGCACAAAACTAAATTACAGGGCCTCCCTGGTGGCGCAGTGGTTGAGAGTCCGCCTGCCGATGCAGGGGATACGGGTTCGTGCCCCGGTCCGGGACGATCCCATATACCGCGGAGCGGTTGGGCCCGTGAGCCATGGCTGCTGAGCCTGCGCGTCCGGAGCCTGTGCTCCGCAACGGGAGAGGCCACAACAGTGAGAGGCCCGCATACCACAAAAAAAAAAAAACAAACAAACAAAACTAAATTACATTACTTTGACTGTAGAGTCATATGAAATAACTAATACATCTCAGCTTCATTTTCTAAAAGAGAAAAACGAGGTAGCTGAGGAGCCTCCCCACTGCGCATTGAGTTTGCCAAAATCCCATTCATCTTTCAGAAGGCATTAGCCGTGGAGGTGAACACAAATGATCCCGTTTCGGGAACACCGCCTTTGTTCCTCTGCGTTCTCACAATAGGGCACAACATACGAGGAGTCATCCGTTGGCTAAGGAGCCTTCCTGGTCAAGATGAAAACTGGCTCCTTCACAGACAAATGGACATCACCCCAGATTTCCTTTGGGAGGGGCCCCTGGGGTTGTGGGACCAGGGTCCTGCTGACCCCTCTCCTCTCCTCCCCTCTCCTTCTACAGGTGTTCTTCGCCTCGGTCCGGTCCGGGGGCAGCAGCCAGGTGTACTTCATGACGCTGGGCAGGACCTCTCTTCTGAGCTGGTAGGAGTGGCGGGCGGGGATGCCGGCCCCGGAGTCATCAAGATGAGAACCTGGAATTCCTGGCAACTGGAGCTTGGAGCCGCCCAGGCCGCGTGGGCGGGGGTCTCCTCTCCCCTCCTGCCCGCTCTTACCAGTTCATCCCCACTCTCTTCTTGTCCTGTTCGAAATAAAGGCTGCAACGCAGCTGGTGCTGTTGAGACTCTACCATCAGGTGCTATCGGTGTTGGAATCAAGCATCAGGCAGAATGCAAACACCTTCCCTCCAGCTCCAGAATTCCTCGTCTGTGACTCTGTCCCGGGGTGTCTGCAGGTGGAGAACAGACACGCCGGCGGGTGGTTAGAAGTGGACACAGCGGGTGTAAAGTGTGCTCGGACGAGCAGGTCACTGAAGCCAAGAGCAGATTTAATATAGTAACATTAACAATGTATTTAATTGACATTTCTTTTTTGTAATGTGACCATATGTGGACAAAGAAGAAGGTGCAGGTTTAAGAAGTTAATATTTATAAAATGTGAAAGACACAGTTACTAGGATAACTTTTTTGTGGGTGGGGCTTGGGAGGTGGGGTGGGTGGGTTAGGGACCCATTTGGCATTTGGTTTCTTGGGAATCCTTTTTTTTTTGGCCAAGAACTCAGTCATTTTCTGTGTACCAGGTTTTGCCTAAATCATGTGCAGATAATTCTTCAAAAAAAGAAAAAAAAAAAAAAGGAAAAGGTGTGCATTTGTATCCTGGCCAGAACCTCGTTGTGTGACAGTATTAGCACTGCCTCGGTCAAAGGTTTAATTTTTGTTTAAACCTAGAAGTGCAACAGCAGTTTCACCACGGTCTGCACTTGCGGAGGGAAAAAAATTTTTTTTCAGCCACGTGTTTATTTTTTCGCCTACCTCATTGTTTTTAATGCATTAAGAGGTGGTTTAGTTTATATGTTTTTGGAGGAAAACATTAATGTTTAATTTAATCTTAATACCAAAACTATCCAA
The DNA here is from genome assembly GCF_949752795.1 of Hyperoodon ampullatus. Taxonomy (NCBI): domain Eukaryota; kingdom Metazoa; phylum Chordata; class Mammalia; order Artiodactyla; family Ziphiidae; genus Hyperoodon; species Hyperoodon ampullatus. The sequence continues at coordinate 19,983,728 of NC_136928.1, forward strand.
TTGAAGTTTGACTGTTATTTCATCACAGGTCTCAGTAGGCACAAGAGAAATTGTCCCTGAAGATGGGAAACAGCCACGAGGCTTGTCTTGCTGATGCGCGCGTCTGCTTTCTCAGTTGAGAGAGCAGATCGCGCTGTTTCCACTAGATTCACCCGTGGTGGTGGACGGGCGGCCATCACCCACAGCGCGAGGGGCCTCAGTGTTCTCAAATCGGGGTTTGCAGACAGGTGGTCATACGGGGACAGCCCCACAAACTGTTAACAGTGTTGCAGGAACCTTTCCTTGGGGCCGGGGGTATTTCCCTTTTTCTAAAAAATGCAATGCACTAAAACTATTTTAAGAATGTAGTTAATACTGCCCATTCATAAGATAGCATCTTCCTGTGTTTTGGGTGTGATATCAAAGCCCTGGCTTTTCTCGTTCTCTCACTTGCTCTCCCGTTCTCTCTCTGTTTTTTAAACCAGTTTTACTTTATGAATATGTTCATGACATTTGTAATAAATGTCTTGGGTAATAATTGGTTTCATGGCTTCTGGTCACTCGCTTCCTCTGAGGATTTAATTACTTGGTAAAGGAGCAGCGCTCCGCACCATGGCTCTGCCGTCCGCCTTTCCTGTTGTTGAGTTCTGATGGGAATGTTGCATCCACCAAACAAAAGCTCGGTGTTTCATAGGCTTACTCCTCCTCCGTGGCGAATTTTCTTTTATGACGTGTAAGTGGAGGTTTTCCTCCAACAGTCACTTGCACCTGTTTGCTGAGGCTTGGCCTGGCATTCGCATCCCATTTGGCATCCATTTTCACTCGTCATTCTCTTCCTCCTGGGTTCGCATTTTTGCTGGAGGCTCTCCTGTGAATTTCAAACCCTAGTGAAAAGTACATACACTCACAAATGCAGAAACAACAGCTGGTTGCGTACACGCGCCACAACAGGACCCACTGAGAAAACCCGCCTCCGTGCTGGAAGGACAAGGCCGGGGAAACAGGTTTTCCGTGTGTGTGACTTTGGTGTAGTGCTGATGTCTAAGGCAGAAAGAGATAGTTCTTTTCTACTAATTCATACTGAACATAGAGAAGATTGGGGAGTTAATCCCACCCTTGGAAGGGACTTCTGAGACAGGCCAGACTCCGTCACCATGGGACTGCAGTCACAATCACATCACTGCTGGCGATTCCCTACTCGGTTTGGCTTTTGACCCAAGATGAAATGTGTCTCAGTGAACACGTGCGCCGGCAGAGGAGAAAGGACCCGAGACGGGGTCAGTTGTAGCCCCTCCCGTGACTTTAGCGAAAGGTAAAAGTTGGGCAAGTGTCTTTGAAAAAATACTAAACTTCTGATGCCGACATGGAAGATACAAAAAGGGATGAGGCCTCATGGTCTGCATCATCCAGACTTGAAGCTCAGTGTCTGTAAGTCAAGGGCTGTGACACAGACCATGCAAATGGTGTTTCATTGGAATTGCCGAGTACTGAGAACTTGACAAAAACCGCATTTCCCTCAGGGGCAATGGGCTCCGAGCTCAGGTCAGGGTGGGCCTGTCCTAGTTGGGCAGCACCTGGTGGTGGTGGAGTTGAACATGGTTGAATCCATCGCCGGGCTTAGCTGACCTCGGTCAGCCAGCCACTGGTCCCCTGGGTGTGGGTGCCCGCGGTGTGCTTTCCTCGGCCGTGGTATCCCTCCCTCCGTGGCCTCCCCGCCTTGTAGATCAGACTGTGTTGCTACAGCTTCAAGCAGGCGCCCGGTTAGGTTTCTCCATGAAAGATGGCGAGCTGTCGCATTGTCTTTCTTCTAGAGAAAGGGATGATCTTTTTCCTTTAACAGGGTAGTGACTTCACAGAAGTGCAAAGATGGCAAAATCAACAGAAGAAGATAGTGTTATGCTGATACCGTTAAACGTGGAACATGGAAAACTATGACAACTCTTCCAAACAAAATACCAATATGGCTCTAGGTTTAGTCAAAGCTTTAATAAGTGATACCTTTCTGTGTTTAAAGCAGAGTCTCTCTGTATCGAGCGCAGTGTTTTTACTTTTTCTCATGCCCATGTTGTGTTGAAGAAAATGTTTACAAAAAAATGGTTTTGTTACACTAATGTGCATCACGTATTTATGGTTTATTTTTAAGTGATTTTTTTGTGGGTTATTTAGGCTTTTGTCTTAGTTGTAGTCCACTTACGGTGATTCATAATCCCCAGTTTTGCCAATTATAAATTTGCTAAACAGTAATGCAAATGACAAGCTGCATTGTTTACTAATCAGAGCTGCAAAGCAGACTGGTGGCGAGTACACACACAGCCTTCTGTTTTCAGTGCTAACTCGTCTTCTGTGTATTATGAAAATTACTGTTGTCCCTCTTCTCCCCTCTTTTGTCCTTAAATAAAGTAAAAATGACACCTATTTCACGTGGCATGAGTTTCAAATATATTCTCTTCCTCCAGAATGTTTCCTTCCTCTAAGGATCCTCCTTCCCCTGTGCCACCCCTGGCCTGAGCGGGCGGCTCCTAGATCCTGCCGTCTCCCTAACAGGGATGGCCCAGGGGCTCACCAGGCACAGGTTACGAAAGCAGCAAACATTTGTTCGAAGATCTTAGAATGAAATTGATGGGTGAGCTCTTGATCACCGTGTTCCTGAAGCCAAAAACGGAGTAAGGCTCATTTTACATGCATGCTGTCTGTTCTGTAGCTAACAGGACGATGAAAGGGATGCTTTCTCAAATTGGCACATAAACATGACCTTAGGCCTAATCACTGGAGCTCCTTCAGTGCAAGGTCATCACAGCCCCACCCACGGGTGTGCCCCATCAACCCCCCATAGCCTGGCAGGAGCATTCCTCATTGGATAGATGCCAGGCTATGTCATGGGTGTCAGCACCCTGCCCGAGCCCCCTCCTCAGTTGCGTTAGTCAGCTAACTCCTCTGTGCTTCATACTAGAAACGCGTTCTTTCTTCAAGGTGAAAATAAACTCGTAAATACCTAGGCCCCCCCCAAGGAGCAAGTTAGTTCTCTTCCTACTTGTTTGTTGCAGCTGGTGTGGGTGACAGGGAATAAACATCTGGTGACCCCGTCATTCATGGCCCCTGTTCCAACTTCGCTTCATCGGTGGAGGTTTCACTTGCAGGAGGCCACCAGGGTCAAGTCAGCCCCTGTAAGGGGTGCCAGCCCGCTGATCTGGTGTCACATTCAAGGGTGCGGTGACATTGCTGCTTTATCTGCCATCTAGGACTTAAACAATGCCCATGCTTCATTTTAGGAGAAGTAGGTACTGTGTTTTGTTAAGGAATTAAGTTGGGAACAATAGTCATTACATTTTCTTATGGGAGAAGTAACGTGTGTTCAGACAGGAGAGTCTCACAGCCGGTCTGCCTCGCCCTTCACTGTGAGATGGTCTTGTCGTATCTGCGTTTCAGAATCTTCCTGGAACTCTTGCAGCTTTGCCTCTGCCTCTCCTAACTTCCCTGTGCTCATACTCCACCTCATTTATCCTCTCTGATACCCTGACGACAGCACGGTGCTCTCTGGTTCAGTCTGTTTCTATCTGAATACCGAGCCTGCATGTGAGCTCAGACTGGTTCTAACTGCTCTCCTCAGAGAATTTCCCGGTGGTTTGCTTCAGTAGCTTGAAATAAAAACCCTGATGTTAATCTAAGGATGACACCAGCCCCCTGTGCAGCGTGGGGCTGGTGAGGAAGCGCACTGGGGTAGCCAGGCCCCGGGAGGGCTGTGAGCGTCTCACATGCTGGGCATGGGCCACCGGGGTCCTGTAACAGACTCACCAGTCCCCCGGCTGCAACTTGGCTTCCTGTAAGAAGAGCACGGTTCCTTGATGCTAAGTCTCATCTCCTAGTTTGCTTGGTTACAGGAAGTTTGAATTAGGTGGTCCAGCACAAAATGATACAAAATTATTTTTATTTTGGTCTGAGTTGTGAACTTCTGGCAGCGTGCCCCCCAGGAGTCTCGCAGAGGGCTGACGTGGATACAGCTTGAGCAAAGCAATGCCGCTCTCTCCTTAAGTGTGTTTGGAAGTCACGTAACACAGACCTTAGAAAACAGTACTAAACAACTTTTCTACAATAAAGATACTAAATCCTGCCTTGATTCTTTTATGAACAGCTTTATTGAGATAAACCATACCACACAATTCACCATTTAAAGTGTACAGACAGGGATTTCCCTGGCGGTCCAATGGTTAAAACTTCGCCTTTCAATGCAGGGGGTGTGGTTTCGATCCCTGGTCTAGGAGCTAAGATCCCACATGCCTCGCGGCCAAAAAACCAAAACAAAACAGAAGCGATATTGTAACAAATTCAATAAAGACTTTAAAATTGGTCCACATCAAAAAAAAATCTTAAAAAAATAGAAATAAAGTGTACGGACAATTTGGTGGCCTTTAGTCCTTCAGGGCTGTGGCTGCATCCCCACAATCCATGTTTAAACACGGTTATCGCCCTAGGAAGACAGCCCACACCCCTTTGCCGCTGTCCCTCGGTCCCCTCCCCTCCCATCCCCCTAAACTTCATGCAACCCCTCACCACTTTCTCTCCATGTGGCCGCGCCTCTCCTAGACGTTCTGTGTCAGTGGAATCCTGCAGTGTGTGTCCTTTGTCTCTGGCCCCTTCGCTTTCACAGAGTGGAGGTTCATCCTGTTGTAGCACGTGCTTTGTTTCTTTCTGTTGACATCCTTGGTTCTTCATCTTTGACCCTGATGCCTTCAGCTCTAGGACAGACGGACCACGTCACTGCCAGCCAGCTGGGTCCCAGCCCCCAGTGAGAGCTGCAGGGTTAACCTTTCACCCCTTGGGGGAATCAGCCTGACAAGCTGTCCCGGAGATGGATTCCTGCTGCTGAGACGTGCTTCCACTGCGAGCTCTTAGAAACCCAGAGATCCATAAACATCATGTGCTTCACAGGTCAGGTGGTGCGGGGTGGTCACGTTTGGGGCTGGGGGGAACCTTCCAGCAGTACAGCTGCCATGTCTAAAGACCCAGCACTGATCTGCCCACGGAGGGCCAGCCTCTACCCCTGGGAAGCTGGGGTCTGGATCGGGTCCTCAGGTCATCCCTCTGGCTCGTGTGCTTGTCCCCTAGGAAGGGCCACAAGAGCCGTCCTGCTGAGCCAGATCCCCTTCTCATCCTTAGCAGGTGGGGTCAACTGTCCCATTTCCAAAGGGCCTTGTCCTGTTGGGGCCTCGTGTCTCTTCCTGGCGTCGAGGACATTTCCTCAGTGCTGCCTGCTGGAAGGCCTTCTAATTGTCCCTGAACCTGCCCTGCCAGGGTGCCTCGTTGAGTAGGTGTGGATGCTCGTAAACTTCCGGGAGCTTGGTGGCATTTGGGTGAGTCTGATGGGTTGAGCATCGCTGGGTGCTGTATGTCTGGAGGTGTGGACCTCCTTGGGGAAGTGCAGGGTGCTGTCTACAGGGGCAGCTCCAAAACCAGTGCTCAGTGTGCTCTGGATGCTAAAGCAGAGCCTTCAGTAACACTGCAACCAGAAAGGTTTCTACTTTTTAGCAAAAACAGCAATGTGGCTGCCCAAAGGGCTGGTGTGTGTTTGGACTGATTGGAGAAAGCGGTGAAGTGGGAGAAGAGGATGTCCCTGTTCTGGTCAGGTCACACCTGGCTGGATGCACCCATCGTGGGATGTAGACCAACCGCAGCCTCGGCACAGGTGAGGGACCGACTGGGAAGGGCCGCAGACCAGTTCCCGAGAAGACTGGTTTAAAGAAAAGCTACCAAAGATAATGAGGAGGAGTCATTGTAAACCTCTGAAGATCGTTGCACTAATCAATCCAGTTTGGAGTCATTAAGAACCATGATGAGAGCAAACACTGTGTGTGTGTCTGCTAGGCCCCAGGCGTGTACCAGGGGCTTTTACACACGTCTGCTTGGCCTGTAGAAGAGAAGACGGGGCACCGCTTATTGTCTTTATTTGGAGAGAGAATTAGAGGCGGGAGGGGTAGCTCTGTGAGGTGCCAAGTGATCTAGGAAAAGTGGGTTCAACCCATAGACAGACTGCTTTCAGTATGGAAGGGACCAGAAGAAGGAAATGGGCAACTTCCATGGCTGGTCAGGCCCATACCCTTGAGACTGACCTTTTTGGGCTGTAGAGGAGGTCCCTTGAGGCTTGTTAGGATGTAGGGGAGGACGACCTTTGAGGTTTGTTGGGACTGGATATGAACAAGGCTGGTAAACAGTCCATGGGCCATTTGAGAACATTCTTGAGCCCGAGTGCAAAACAGCCTTGGTATTCCTTGTAAACGGGAATGAACCTCTGAGCAAGTAGGTATTTAGGCAGCAATCTGGAGAGTCACTGTCTGCAGCAGGAACGGATGGGCAAGGACACGGACGGGAACTTTCTCCAGGACACGAGGTGCTCACTCACTGCAGAGCTCCCCTCACGCCCCACCCAGGGCCCCTCTGGAAGCCTCACTACCTTTGATTCCTCTTTCCCAGTACCATGGCTGACTCCCCAGGGAACCCTGCAGCTACCAAGTAGGAATGCTGGGACTTTCCCATCACAGGAAGTGAGCAGGTCCTCCTGGTCCTGAGACCATTTGGTTCTGGGGGGCTTTCTGCCTTTAGTCAATCCTCTTGGTTGCAAAAGAGGACTGATTGCATTTTCCCAGATCCAAAACTGTCTCAGATTTCCAGCCTTGTTTAAACAATGGGATGCTAGTGTATAAAGCAGAGAAAAGAGGTATTGGTGTAGATACTAAGTTCAAATGTATAATGTTCTTCAAAGATCCAACAGTGAGAACCGATACTGCTTTGCTCTTGGGGTTTGTGAGTAATATCTGTCAATGTCAGTATCAGATTTATTTTTCTTTTTTAGTTTTCTAGTATGGTGATAATTCTCACAGGTGAGTAATGGCAATTTTTAAACAGTTAACCGTGCAAGAAAAGAACCCCCAAAAGTACATGATGTCAACAATCTTGGGATACTTTTTAATGACTTGGGTAGTTGCAGCAGCAGCAGCTTTTTTTTTTTTTTCTGTACGCGGGCCTCTCACTGTTGTGGCCTCTCCCATCGCGGAGCACAGGCTCCGGACGCCCAGGCCCAGCGGCCATGGCTCACGGGCCCAGCCGCTCTGCGGCATGTGGGATCTTCCCGGACTGGGGCACGAACCCATGTCCCCTGCATCAGCAGGTGGACTCTCAACCACTGCGCCACCAGGGAAGCCCCAGCAGCAGCTTTTAAGATGTGAACACGAGTAAGTTCAGCTGGCAGCATAAACCATCACTTCGTCAGTCTCTAGTGTAAGACACAACATATACTTAATTGTGCCCATTTTAACATGGTTTTAGTTAACTCAATATATTAATTTCAACATGTAATCAAGACTTTAAACAATAGGATAGTTTACATTCTTTTTTCCACACTAAGACTGAAATTGTGGATTTCACACAGCACATCTCAGTTCTGAGCCACTTTTTAAGTTCTCCATCACCACTCGGGAATCATCCACTCGGGAATTAATCCACTCTAGAATCATCTGAAGTAAATATTGTTGATACATTCTACTGAAGAATATACTGAAGCTCCTAAAAAGTGAAATAACCTGCTAGGGGGTAGTCCTAGGGAGGCTTAGGACCTGGTCTGTTCATCTCCAGACTGGTTTTTCTACACCTTAGTGCACATTATTTTGATTGGTGTTTTAAAATAGTTTTTAAAACTTTAATTTTAAAAACTTTAATTTTTTTACGACAGCGTTCTACCAGAATGTTACCAGGGATGGGGAGGCAAAGGAGGTACAGATTCTGCTCTATTTTAGCTAGTTGATATTTTCATCAAGAAACCTGGATTTTAGAACTTTTTATTGTTTTCGTTAAAACAGAAACATGGGGCTTCTCTGGTGGCGCAGTGGTTGAGAGTCTGCCTGCCGATGCAGGGGACACGGGTTCGTGCCCCGGTCTGGGAAGATCCCACATGCCGCGGAGCGGCTGGGCTCGTGATCCATGGCCGCTGAGCCTGCGCGTCCGGAGCCTGTGCTCCGCAACGGGAGAAGCCACAGCAGTGAGAGGCCCGCGTACCGCAAAAAACAAACAAACAAACAAAAAACGCAAAAAACAAACATGAGAGAGACCAGGATAGGCAGACCACATAATTGGCAAATATCAGGGGCCGACGTGGCAGTGCCTGATGGGTAAGAAGCCCTCGCTCTTCCCCGTGAGACTGATGTGGTTCCCTCGGTAATGTTGTCTTCCCTCCTCGGTGAGCCCTTCGTTGCCCCAAGGCCAGGAGGAAGGAAAGGCAGCAGCCCTGCGATTTCACACGCCCCACAGGAAGTCACAGGTTCTGTGCAGCTTGTGGTCAGTGTTTAGACAGAAGGCCCCGTCCAGCGCCGGGGAGCGAGTTCAGCCAGGACCTCTGAGTCACGGGGTGGGAGCTGAGCGTGAAGTGGTCAGAGGTTCTCGTACTTGTGGGAGAACCCATCCCACCTTTGTGTCCAGAGGCTGATTCCTGACACTGCGATCCATACGAGCATGGGACCTGTGCAGAAACTGAGAAACACAACGGTAGCTCTGTGATGTGTGCATCATGGCATATCCATGTATAACCCAGTGACTGACAAGAGCTGAGTATTCCATTCCTCTTGACTCACCCTGTACTGTGGCCAAAAGGCAGGGCAGGTAGCTATCGCCTAAGAGTCCGGTCATAATCTCCCTTGTGTTGAAGTACAACACCCTCGTTTTAATTTCTACTCCCAACCCTTTGATATGATTCTGGAGAACCAGATGCAGGAGTTTTCACCCCACTGTTTGTGTTGAAGCCATTCTTGTGAATTGGGTGTAGCCTAAGAGAATGCTCCTCCTGGGATCTGCCAGAAGTAAGACCAAACTCTTGTCTTAGACAATAATCCGCCAAGATCAGCTCATCAAGTTCGGCCATCTGAGAGCATATGTGTAACCTGCATAAAACTGAACATGAAGCATCTGCATCAAGGTAAGTGTTTTTATAGTTTTATGCATGAAATAGTTTATCCATTCAATCAATATTTGTGAAGTACCATACTATGTATGAGCCACCGTGTTGCATGCTGAGATGATTGTATAATGTGAAGGAAGAGGATCTAATGGTAGCTCAGACTCCAAAAGCAAGTTCGTTATAAGGAGTTGAAAAGACATGCCGGCCTCCCCGCTGTTGTGGCAAGAGCCCCAAGGCACCCTGTGGAGAGCGCTGGGGCTCAGGAGAGAGGAAGGAGCCGTGAGGCTGCACAGCCCTTCCAAGTGTAGATACCTCAGTGATCTAGCGAATCCTGAGCGTGTGTCACATCACCTAAAGGGTCTGTTAAAACCGTTTGCCGAGCCCGATCCCAGAGTTTCTGGTTCAGGAGCTCTGAGGGCCAGAGAGTTTGCATTTCTAACGGATAGGCAGGTGGTCTGGGACCATGCTTGAGAACCACTCTTCTAGAGAAGTTGTAAGTAAAAACAGGAAGAGTAAGGACGTTGGAAAATGTGTAAGTTTAGCATAGTCATTTGAGTCAAGTTCCACAATCATATAGAAGTACAAAGACTCCTGGAGGGGAGGGAGCCTGTCACTTGCCCGCACCTCTTATCCCTTATTAGAAGTTTCCTTAGCGAGAACGAATCAGAGACTCTCACCCCTGTGGCATAGTTGGCATATGTACATTTATTGAGATAGTGTATGTTTTGCTCTTGAAACCGTGAGAAATCCCAGAAGGGCTCATTTTGGTTCTTCGCACCCCAAGGCAGCCAGGCCTTTGCCTCTCTCATCCCTGCAGAGTCAGTGATGGGTTTGCGCTTCAGGCCAGATGGAGGTGCCGGGCACCCAGAAGACATGTTTACTGCAGCGACCTCTGCTTAAGAGTCCAGGCCCCCTGGGGAGGAGCAAAAGGAGGCCTGTTGTGGACTGAATTGTGTCCCTTCAAAATTCATATGTTGGACCCCTCACCCCCTACATGATTCTGTGTGGAGTTAAGGCCTTTTTAGAGGCAGTGGAGGTTAAATGAGGTCATAAGGATGGGTCCCTGATGCAATAAGCCTGGTGTCTTTATAAGAAGAGGAAGAGACACCGCGAGTGTCCACACAGAGAGAAAGGCCACGTGAGGACACAGAAGGAAGGCGGCCGTCTGCACACCATGGAGGGAGGCCTCAGGAGAACCCCAACCTGCCGGCACCTTGATCTTGGACTTCAAGCCTCGAGAACTATGAGAAAATAAATCTCTGTTGTGTAAGCCACCCAGTCTGTGGTCTTTTGTTATGACAGCCCGAGCAGGGTCCAACCAAAGGGAGAGGTGATGGCACCCCTGAAGAGGTGAAGTGTCACAGGAAATGAGTGCAAAAACCTGAGGTCTTAGGGGGCGGAGCCAAAAATCCCCAGGTGACGGACAGACTCCACAGGCTTGAACGGTGAATGTTTCCACGGGCTGAAGAATTGAGACCTATCTGCTGTTTTCAGATGACATGTAAGCTCCAAAGATTCTGGTATGATCCTCCAGAGAAGCACCATCCTCCAGACACGATTTTGTTTGAATTTCTTAACATTTTAACCAGTGGAAGCTTAGAGGATTGGATCTGATTTAAAAAGGAAATCATGCATCACTTCTGGTGCTGAATGTTGTTGATTAAATTCATATCTACTATGCAGTGTATCCATAAATAATCAGCAAAGCTTATTACACCTTTTAAAGCCTTATTATGGAAAAATGTAAATGCATACAAAAATAATAGAAGATGGACCCATGTGTATCCATTACCCTGCCTCAGCTATTACCCATGGATGGCCATTTCTTTCATCTATCTTCCCACCCCATTCTCCTCATGGAGTATTTTGAAGCAGTTCCCAGACACTGGATCATTTGGTCCTTAAATATTTCAGCACCACTTCCAAATTGACTAAATTGTTATCACACCTAAAAAACTAACAGAAATTCCTAATTTCTGCAAATGTCATTCAGTATTCAAATTTCCCTCGTTGTCTCTGATTTTTTAACAGTGGGTTTGAATCAGGATCTACTTAACACATTGTAATTGATTTTTTTTTTTAAAGTCAGAATTGTCAATGTTCCAACGGTTCTGCTTTGGCCAGTAGGAGCCTCCTCAAGTTGGCTCCTTGGTATTTTAGACATGAGCTTAGTGGTCTTTGATTTTGAGTCAGGAAAACTTCCCCAATCCTGGTTGTAGAGTAATTTGCTCAAATTTGCTTTTAGTATTGGTATGGTTTCTTTTTAAAAAAAACGTTTTATGTTTGATTTGTCTGGATTTATTCTGATGTGCAGTGTGAGGAATAAATCTGCTTTTTATCTTTTTCCATATGGTTATCCTGACACTTTATAACACATTAAGAAACCCAGCTTATCCCCTCTGGTTTGAGATGACATCTTTATAATATGCTAAGTTTGTGTACCCAGTTGGGACTATTTATGGATTTTCTGTTTTGTTCTATTAATCTACCTATGCACAAATGGCACACTGTTTTAACGGGAGAGACTTTCTAATTTGTTTAAATGCCTCTTTTCTTGATTTTCCAACTTTAAACATTTATTAACTCCCTGTTGAGAAAAACAAGGCTTTGACTAATTTATCCCTCATTTCTTATTCTTCTCCTCCCCAGCTTTTCAGAATTATGTATTTTTATTCTTCTACTTGTTATATTTTTAATTTAATGTTTAATTCCAAAATATCTACTGAGGTATAATTTACATACAATAAAATGTGACCATTAAAAAATGTACATTTTGATGAGTCTTGACAAAATAGTATACCCAGTAACTACTAGCGCAATCCGGGGTGGTGGGGGGAAGACATGTAAACATCAGTTTTTTTGGTTGTACCAAATTTAGTCAGGATGTGTTACTTCCATATGGAGTAAGATGAGAGCACTAGCCCCATGCCCTGCCCTGTACCACATTTTCTATCTTCTACCTCTCAAGTTTTGCTTTATAATTTTTTTTACTATTTCATACTGAATAACACGTTTTACTGTATTTAAGTCTTACGTGCTTTGTCTATGGGTTGATTATGAAATTTGAAAATAGATGTATAGTGTTTACATTAGTCCAACTCTAAATATTGATACTATTCTCTGCCTAGTCAAGAGGTTGCTAGAACTACTTTTCCCTCTTTATAGTCAAATGTTATGACCTCTATTCCACTGAAAGGAAGATAGTTCTGGTATCTGGATCAAACTGATGATCTTTTTCTATACTCTATTAATAACTCAAACCATGGTTTATGTTTTAACCATGATTTTCCTAAACAGAAGTTTTTTCCTAGAATCCTGAAGTACCTTTAAAGAAAGATGTCTTCATCTTATCTTTCAAGTCACCCAGGCTTTCATTGATACCACCTACAGAAATCAATCCACCTTTCTCAGAGATATCCCTGAGGACCATCACAACTTCCTGGTCTAGCCTGGACCAGTTGCTGTCTATGAGAGCTGGCCAATTCTCATTCTGGAACTTCCCCTTACTGATCACTGCCCCTTTCCCTACCTGGGTTATATTAACTGCTTTCTGGATTTCATTTCCTTCCCTGGCTTGTTTTCCTTCCTTATTTTCTTGAAGCGTATACTTGAGTAACTTCCTCAGAAAGGGTACATGGGAAGAAAACTTTAGGTCTTTGTCTTTTTGAAAATGTTTATGTTCATTCCATGTCTCATATTTGATTGATAGTTTGCCTGTGAATAAAATTCTATATTAACATAAATTTCCCTCAGAATTATGAAGGTATTGTTCCTTTGTCATGTCATTTGATTATTGCTGATGTGAGGACTTATATTCAGTATGATTCTCATTCCTTGGTACTTGAAAGTTTCCCATTCTAGAAGCATCTAGGATTTTTCCTTTACCTTTGGTATTCTGAATACTCATGAGTCTTCTTTCATTTACTGGAATTTTCCCCCAACTATTCCTTTAGTGGTCCCTTTCAATCTGAAGTCTGGTGAGTTTATTTGATGCTGGGACCTTTTTTTCAATTTTCCCCCACTTTCACTAGCTCTGACATCACAGGAACTCCTATCACTTGGATGTTCTACCTGGTGGATTGACTCTCATTTTTTCTCTGTCTTTTTTATTAAAGTTTTTAGCATTGCCTTTCAGCTTGCTTGCAAATTTTTCCTGACTTTGGCCTTCAGCCTGTGTACTGATTTCTTTTTCTTTTTTTTTCTTTCATTTTAACAATCATGTTGTTATTTTTAAGTGCAGGTAAAGGTATCAGACAATGATAGAATAGCATGTTCCAGACCACTGAGAACAACTAAAATGCCATAGAAGGTAGAAGTCAAATCAGTTTGAAAGCATTGGAGAGCTATTAATGCAGACAGAACTTAAGGGGCCCTGATGCTATAGAGAAGGAATTACATACAGGTGAACCTAATATTCTTCAGTGCTTCTACCCTTGAGGAATTTGCTAATTTGAAAGTGGTATGGGTCCAAGAGCAGGAAATAGCAGCAAAGAGGCTGGGAAATTGAGTTGAACTTTCAGCAATCTCATAGTGACTGGAGAGACAAAATGTAGACGTCAGGGCTACCAAAGCAGCCAAGACTTAAGAGTGTAAAATCCCAGAGATAAAAGCCACATTGAGCTGAACTCAGCATTTTGTTCCACTTCTCCCTTCAGACATTTGCTGATTCGGAAGCAGCATGGGTGCCAGAAGCTAAGAAGCTGGGAAACTAAGCAGATCTTTTGGCAGTCTCATGAGTCTGGGGAGGCAAAAATTTCAGTTAATTGCCCACTAAACAGGAGAAGCCCTGGTAAACACCCCAGGCTTCCTCTTGATGCCATGCGAGGGCTACACGTGAGTTAAGAGCAAACCAGAAAAAGACTAGCCTTTCCAAAAGACTGAAACTCAACTTTGAATCATTCAGACCCAGACTGGATAAGGTGATGTGTCCCTGTTCTAACTGCCTGACAGAAAGCTAAATATATTCTTTGTGGAGGAAGATAACATTAATGAACCTCAAATTTTGTCTAAAATTTTTCATACACAATGTCCAGCATAAAAAATTATCAGGCGTTCTAAGGAATCACAAAAAATTTAACCAAACCAGGAAACAAATGTACTAGAGAAAGAACCTACAAGTGATGCAGATATTGGAGTTACATTGGATCATTTCATTATCATGTTTAATAAAAGAGATGAAGAGATTGGAAGTTTCTGCAGAGAACTAGAATGAATGAAATAGAACCAAATAAAAATTCAATAACAGAAACCACCGTTAAAAACCCCACGGATGGGGCTTCCCTGGTGGTGCAGTGGTTGAGAATCTACCTGCCAATGCAGGGGACATGGGTTCGAGCCCTGGTCTGGGAAGATCCCACATGCCGCGGAGCAGCTAGCCCCGTGAGCCACAGTTACTGAGCCTGTGCGTCTGGAGCCTGTGCTCTGCAACAGGAGAGGCCACGATAATGAGAGGCCCGCGCACCGCGATGAGGAGTGGCCCCCACTCGCCGCAACTAGAGAAAGCCCTCGCACAGAAACGAAGAGCCAACACAGCCATAAATAAATAAATAAAATAAAATTAAAAAAAACCCCACGGATGCAAAACCACTGTTAAAAACCCCATGGATGTGAAAAGACAACCTACAGAATGTGAGAAAATATTTGCAAATCATTTATCTGATAAGGCAGCAGTCCCCAACCTTTTTGGCACCAGGGAACAGTTTTGTGGAAGACAATTTTTGCATGGAAAGTGGGGGGGATGGTTCAGGCAGTAATGTGAGTGATGGGGGGGAATGGTTCAGACGGTAATGCAAGGGATGGGGAGCGGCAGATGAAGCTTCGCTTGCTCGCCTGCCGCTCACCTCCTGCTGTGCAGCCTGGTTCCAGTACCGGTCGTAGCCCGGGGGTTGGGGACCCCTGTGGTAAGGGGTTAATATCCAGAATATGTAAAGAACTCCTGTAACTCAACAACAACAATTTTTTTTAAAACCTCAATTAAAAAGTGGGCAAAATCTTGAATAGATATTTCTCCAATGAATATATACAAATGGCCAATAAACATATGAAAATGTGGTCAACATCACTATTCATAAGGGAATCACAAGTTGAATCACAAGTCAAGCCACAATGAGATATCACTTCACACCTATTAGGATGGCTACTATTTTTTTTAAAAAAACAAACAAAAAAACAAAACCCAATAAACCCCCAGAAAATAACAAGTTTTGGCAAGGATGTAGAGGAACTGGAACCCTTGTGTGCTGTTGTTGGGAGTGTAAAATGATGCAGATGCTATGGAAAACAGTATGACAGTTCCTCCCCAAAGTTAAAACTTGAATTATCATAAGATCCAGCAATTTCACTTATGAGTATACACCCCCCAAAATTGAAAGCAAGGTCTCAAAGAGATATTTGTATACCCATGTTCATAGCAATGAACTGGGAGATTAGGATTAACATATATACACTACCATGTGTAAAATAGATAGCTAGTGGGAAACTGCTGTATAGCACAGGGAGCTGAGCTTGGTGCTGTATGATGACCTAGATGGGTGGGATGGGGGTGGGTGAGAGGGAGGTCCAAGAGGGCGGGGATATATGTAGACACATAGCTGATTCACTTCATTGTACAACAGAAACTAACACAACACTGTAAAGCAACTATACTCCAATTAAAAAAAAAATCTAGTCTGCATGGCAACATAATTCATAACAGCCAAAAGGTGGAAGCAAACCAGTGTCCATTGATGGATGAACCAATAAGCAGATGTGGTCTATAATACAGCGGAATATTATTCAGCATTAAAAAGGAAATTCTGATGTGTTACAACATGGATGAACCTTTAAGGACATTAAGCTAAGTGAAATAGTCACAAAAGACATATACTACACGATTTCACTTATGTGAGGAATCTAGCTGAGTCAAATTCAGAGAGGCAGAAAGCAGAATGGTGTTTTCCAGGAGCTTGGGGTGTGGAGGGGTAAAATAGGAAGTTATTGGGTAATAGGTACAGTGCTTCAGTTTTGCAAGATGAAAAGAGTTCTGGAGATTGACTGACCAACAATGTGAATGTACTTAACAGTACTGACCTGTACACTTAAAATGGTTGAGATGGTAAATTTTGTTCCATTTAAAAAAAAATAAAATAATAAAAAAAAAATACAACCAAAACCAAAAAACTCCACAGATGAGTTTAACCGTAGGTTAGATACAGCAAAATACAAGATTAGTGATCTGGAAAGTAGGTCCATAGAAAATCTCCAGAATGAATCACAGAGAGAAAAAGCATGGGAAATATAGAAAAGAACATAAGAGACATAGGGAATGCAGTGTAAGAGTCTAACATATGTAGAGACTGGAGTCCCAGAAGAAGAGGAAAGTAAAAATGAAGCAATATTTGAAGAGATTGCAGGCAATGCTATTTCCAAGTTGATAAAAAAAATACATTAAGTGAATAATTGAAGAAGCTCTGTAATCCCCAAGCAGGGAGAAAAACACACCTAGATAAATCATTATAAACCTGCTAAAAACCAGATAAAGAGGAAATCTTAAAAGCAGCCAGAAGACAAAGATAAATTACAGTCCCTCCTCATTATTTTCAGTTTACATATTTGTGAAGTTGCCTAATTGCTAAAATTCATTTGTAACATTAAAAATGAATACTCATGGTGCTTTCACAGACATGCACAAAGGAGCAAAAAACTTGAGCCACCCACTGATTGAACCTCTTGGAACCAGTGATCTTTCTACTGTCACCATAGTTTTCCTTTTCCAGAATCTCATAGCGTTGGAATCTTAGAGTATATATCCTTTCAAGACTGGCTTCTTTCATTTAGCAATTTAAGATTCTTCCATGTCTTTTTGTGGCTTGATGACTCATTTCCTTTTTTTTTTTTTTTTTTTTTGCTGGAAAATTTACATTGTATGGATATATCACAGTTTCTTTATACAGTCACCTATTGAGGACATTTGGGTACTTCCAATCATTGGCAATTACAAATAAAGTTGCTATAAACATTTGTGTGCAGGTTTTTGGGTGGAGATGAGTTTTCCTCTCATTCAGTTAAATATCAAGGAGAGTGATAGCTGGATGGTATGGTAAGAATTTGTTTAGCTTTGTAAAAGATTGCCAAACTATTTGCTAAAGTGACTGTACCATTTTGCATTCCCACCAGTAATGAATGAAAGTTCCTGCTTCTCCACATCCTCATCAGCATTTGGTCTTATCAGTGTTCTGAACATTACCCATTCTAACAGGTGGGTAGTAGCATCTCACTGTTAATGGTATTGTGAGGCTTTTTTGTTTTGTTTTTGTTTTGTTTGTTTGTTTTGGTTTTGGTTTTGTTTTTTTTGCCACACTGCATGGCTTGTGAGATTTTAGTTCCCTGACCAGGGATTGAACCCCTGGGCCCATGGCAGTGAAAGTGCTGAGTCTTAACTGCTGGACCACCAGGGAATTTCCAATGGTATTATGTTTTTATTTTTTAGTTTTTTAAGATTTTTTTTGATGTGGACCATTTTTAAAGTCTTTATTGAATTTGTTACAATATTGCTTCTGTTTTATGTTTTTTGGTTTTTTGGCCGTGAAGCACGTGGGATCTTAGCTCCCTGACCAGGGATCAAACCTGCACCCCCTGCACTGGAAGGCAAAGTCTTAACCACTGGACCATCAGGGAAGTCAAGGTATTATGTTTTTAATTTTGGATTCCACATATTTACTTTTTGTACATAGAAATGTGATTGATATTTGTGTGTTTATACTAGCAATGAACATGTGGAAACAAAATTAAAAACACAATACCATTTACAATTTCTCAAAAAAATAGAATTATTTAGCTATAAATTTAACAAGTCATGTAGAGAACTTGTATGCTGAAAACTACAGAGTACTAATAAAAGAAATCAAAGAAGATCTAAATAAATTAGATGTACCATGTTTAAGCATTAAAAGACATCAGTATTACGTTACATCAATGTAATATAATTAAAAGACATCAATATAAAAGATGTTACTTTTCCTCAAATTTATTTACAGATTTAATGCAATTGCATAAAAATCCCAGAAAGAATTTTTTTGTAGATCTAGACAAGTTTATTCTAAGCTTATTATATGGAAGGTAAGGAGCTAGAATGGCAAAAACAGTTTTGGGAAAAAAAAAGTATAATGTGGGAAGAATCACTCTACTTGATTTTGAAACTTTCTTCATAGCTAGAGTCATCAAGACAGTGAGATGTTGGCGGAGGAATACACACAGAAGAGTGGAACAGAATAGAGAACCCAGAAACCGATTCACACAATAATGCCCAGCTGATTTTTGACAAAGATGCAAAAGCAATGCAATGAAGGATAGACTTTTTCACAAATAGTGCTGGAGAAACACGACATCCGTAGATGGGAGAGAGAAAGAGAGAATCTTGGTCTCAACCACACTACTTGTACAAGATTTAACTCAATATGTACCATGAACTTCCATGTAAAACATAAACAATTTTGGAAGAAAACATAGGAGACAATCTTTGGGACTTAGGACTAGATGAAGAGTTCTTAGACATAACACCAAAAGTGTGATTCAAAAAAGGAAGAATTCATAGATTTAACTTCATCAATATTAAAAACTTCTGCTCTGCAAAAGACACTCTTAGGAGGATGAAAAGATAAGCTTCAGAATAAGAGATAATATTTGCGAACCTTATAGTTGACAAAGAACTCACATCTAGAATACATAAAGAACTCTCAACAGTAAAAACACATACCACCCAATTAGAAAGTGGGCAGAAGACACGAATTGATATTTCATCAAAGAGGATAAATGACAAATAAGTACTTGAAATTATTTTCAACATCAATAGCCACTAGGAAACACAAATTAAAACCAAAATGAGAGATCACTATAAATGAACCTATTAGAACTAAAATACAAAATAATGACAACATCAAATGCTGGTGAGAATGTGGAGAAACTGGATTGCTCATATATGACTGGTAGGAATGCAAGAAGTCTATAGCCACTTTGGAAATGAGTTTGACCAATTCTTAAAAAACAAAATATGCATTCCCCATATGACCCGGCACTTGCACTTATTTATTCTAGGGAAATTAAAACTCAATGTCCGCAAAGAAACCTGAAAGTAAATGTTCATAGCAGTGTTTTGTTTTATTTTATGTTTTGAAAAACATTTATCAAAATATATTGGGTTGGCCAAAAACTGCATTTGGTTTTTACGTACAAATAAAAGACACATTTTTCATTTTCACCAAGAACTGTATTGAACAACACATTCCCCCTTTTGTTCCACTACCTTCTGCCATTTTTCAGGCAACTTCATAATTCCATCTTCCCAAAACTTATCATCTTTTTGAGCAAAGAACTGATCCAGGTGCCTTTAACAGTCTTCCAGGGAATTGAAATTTTTTCCATTAAGAGAATTTTGTAAAGACCTAAATAAGTGGAAATCCGGAGGTGCAATGTCTGGTGAATACGGTGGATGAATCAGAACTTCCCAGCCAAGGTGTAACAGTTTTTGCCTGGTCATCAAAGAAACATGCAGTCTACAAAATAGAGGACCTGGAAGTAGATCACTATACATACAACAGTGTTATATATGAAAATTCAATTTAGGAGAATGAGGGTAGGTTATTTAATAACTAGTTCTGGCACATCTGGCTATTCAATTTGGGGGAAATAAAATTGGATCCTTATCTTATACAATAGACAAAAAATAAATTCTACATGGAAAAAATAATAAAGATTCTGCACTAAAAAAAAAAGAAGAGAAAAAAAGAAGAAACATGCGGTCTTGTGTTATCCTGATGAAAGATTATGTATTTTCTGTTGACTAATTCTGGATGCTTTTTGTCGAGTGCTGCTTTCAGTTGGTCTAATTAGGAGCAGTACTTGTTGGAATTAATCGTTTGGCTTTCTGGAAGGAGCTCATAGTAGAGGACTCCCTTCCAATCCCACCATATACACAACATCACCTCCTTTGGATGAAGACTAGCCTTTGGTGTGGTTGCTGGTGGTTCATTTCGCTTGCCCTATGATCCCTTCTGTTCCACATTATTGTACAGTATCCACTTTTCATTACCTGTTACAATTTGTTTTAAAAACAGAACTTTTTCATTATGTATAAGTAGAGAATCGGATGCAGAAATACGGTCAAAAAGGTTTTTTTCACTTATGTGAAACCCAAACATCAAAGCCATTAACATAATCAAGCTGGTGCAAATGATTTTCAACGCTTGATTTGGATATTTTGAGTATATTGGCTATGATTTTCAACGCTTGATTTGGATATTTTGAGTATATTGGCTATCTCCCGCGTGGTAGAACGTTGATTGTTCTCAATTAATTTGATCGCTATCAACTTCAACTGGTTTACCCGACCGTGGAGCATCGTACAGCGAGAAGTCTCCAGCATGAAACTTCGCAAACCACTTTTGATGCGTTCAATCAGTCACAGCACCTCCATACACTGCACAAATCTTTTTTTGCTTTTTGGTTGCGTTTTTACCTTTCTTGAAATAATAAAACATAATATGCCGAAAATATGTTTTTTCTTCCATCTTCAATATTAAAATGGCTACACAAAAAATTCACCAATTTTGATGTCTTTTTTTTTTTAGCTCCTCTGACTTTTTTTTAAAAACATTTTTATTGGAGTATAATTGCTTTACAATGGTGTGTTAGTTTCTGCTTTATAACAAAGTGAATCAGTTATACATATACATATATCCCCATATCTCTTCCCTCTTGCGTCTCCCTTCCTCCCACCCTCCCTATCCCACCCTTCTAGCTGGTCACAAAGCACCGAGCTGATCTCCCTGTGCTATGCGACTGCTTCCCACTAGCTATCTATTTTACATTTGGTAGTGTATATATGTCCATATATATACTACCACTCTCTCACTTTGTCTCAGCTTACCCTTCCCCCTCCCCGTGTCCTCAAGTACATTCTCTACTAGGTCTGCGTCTTTATTCCCATCTTGCCCTTAGGTTCCTCATGACCTTTTAAATTTTTTTTTTAGACTCCATATATATGTGTTAGCATACGGTATTTGTTTTTCTCCTTCTGACTTCATTCTATATGACAGACTCTAGATCCATCCACCTCACTGCAAATAACTCAGTTCCGTTTCTTTTTATGGCTGAGTAATATTCCATTGTATGTATGTGCCACATCTTCTTTATCCATTCATCTGTCAGTGGACACTTAGGTTGCTTCCATGTCCTGGCTATTGTAAATAGAGCTGCAATGAACATATTGGTACATGACTCTTTTTGAATTATGGTTTTCTCAGGGTATATGCCCAGTAGTGGGATTGCTGGGTCGTATGGTAGTTCTATTTGTAGTTTTTTAAGGAATCTCCATAGTGGCTGTATCAATTCACGTTCCCACCAACAGTGTATGAGGGTTCCCTTTTCTCCACACCCTCTCCAGCATTTATTGTTTGTAGATTTTTTGATGATGGCCATTCTGACCGCTGTGAGATGATATCGCATTGTAGTTTTGATTTGCATTTCTCTAATGATTAATGATGTTGAGCATTCTTTCATGTGTTTGTTGGCAATCTGTATATCTTCTTTGGAGAAATGTCTATTTAGGTCTTCTGCCCATTTTTTGGATTTGATGTCTTTTTTTAAATGCACACTATTATGATAGCTGTCACATACAATCTTACAAAATTGTTTTCAATGAAGTTAAAGACAACTAAGTGCTACTAGAGCCATCTTACAGAAAAAACCTGAACGAACATTTTGTCTAGCCCGATAGTTGATTTACAGTGTTGTGTTAGTTTCAGGTATATGGCAAATGTATATATTCTTTTCTAGATTCTTTTCCATTATAGGTTATTACAAGATATTGAGTATAGTTCCCTTTGCTATACAATAGGTCCTTGTTGGTTCACTATTTTATATATAGTAGTGTGCATATTTTAATCCCAAACTGCTAATTTATCCTTCCCCCAGCCCCTTTCCCCTTTTGTAACCATAAATTTGATTTCTATGTCTGTAAGTCTTTCTGTTTTGTGAATAAGTTCATTTGTGTCATTTTTTTAGATTCCACGTATAAACAATATCATATGATATTTGTCTTTGACTTCTCTTAGTATGATAATCTCTAAATCCATCCATTTTGCTGCAAATGGCATTATTTCACTCTTTTTTATGGCAGAGTAATATTCCATTGTGTGTGTGTGTATATATATATATACACACACACATATATATATATATATATATATATATACACACATATATATATATACATACATACCACATCTTCTTTATCAACTCATCTGTTGATAGACACTTAGGTTGCTTCCATGTCTTGGCTATTGTAAATAGTGCTGCTATGAACATTGGGGTGCATGTATCTTTTCGAATTAGAATTTTCTCTGGATATATGCCCAGGAGAGGGATTGCAGGATCATATGGGGACTCTATTTTTAGTTGTTTAAGGAACCTCCATACTGTTCCCCATTGTGGCTGCACCAATTTACATTCCCACAAACAGTGGGAAACAGGTTCCTTTTCTCCACACCCTCTCCAGCATTTACTATTTGTAGACTTTTTGATGATGGCCATTCTGGACGATGCGAGGTGGTACCTTATTGTAGTTTTGATTTTCATTTCTCTAGTAATTAGCGATGTTGAGCATCTTTTCATGTGCCTGTTGTCCATCTGTATGTCTTCTCTGAAGAAATGTCTATTTAGATCTTATGTCCATTTTTTATTGGGGTTTTTTTTGATATTGGGCTGTGTGAGCTGTTTGTATATTTTGAAAATTAATCCCTTGTCAGTTGCATTGTTTGCAAATACTTTCTCCCATTCTGTAGGTTGTCTTTTCATTTTGTTTATGGTTTCCTTTGCTGTGCAAAATCTTCTAAGTTTAATTAGGTCCCGTTTGTATATTTTTGTTTTTATTTCCATTACTCTAGGAGATGGATCCAAAAAAATACTGCTGCGATTTATGTCAGAGAGAGTTCTGCCTATGTTTTCCTCTAGGAGTTTTATAGTATCTGGTCTTACATTTAGGTCTTTAATCCATTTTGAGTTTACTTTTGTATATGGTGTTACATGCGGTTGTCCAGTTTTCCCAGCACCATTTATTGAAGAGACTGTCTTTTCTCCATTGTATATTGTTGCCTCCTTTGTCATAGTTTAATTGACCATAAGTACGTGGGTTTATTTATAATAGGTAAAAATAGAAAACAATCCAAATGTCCTTCAGTGGGTGAATGGTTGAACTCTGATACATCCATACTGTGGAATGCTACTCAGCAATGGAAAGGAAGAAACTTGATACCAGCAACAATTTGTATGGATCTCAAAGGCATTACATTGAGTAAAAAGAGGATAATCTCAAAATATTACATACTGTATGATTCCATTTATTTGATATGACAAAAATATAGAAAGGTAGAGCAGAACAGTGGTTGCCAGTGTTTAGGGATGTCAGAGGTGGTGCTCATACTATAATGGGACAGCTTGAGGGACATCTCTGTGGTTATGGCACAGTTCTTGTATCTTGATTGTGGTGGTGGTTACATGAATCTGCACATGTGATAAAATTCATAGAACTATAAACACACACATAAATAAGTGCATGGAAATCTGTGAAATCTAAGTAGATTGTGTGGATTTCCCAGTTTTGATATTGCATTATAATTAGGTAAGGTGTTACCATTGGAAAAAACTGACCTGGAACCTCTCTGTACTATTTTTGCAACTTCTTGTGAAAGAACTTTACTTATAGTACTATAATTATTTCAAAATCAAAAGGTTTTAAAGATCAGTTACATTTCTATTCAGCAGCAAAAATTCCAAACTAAGAAACTTGATTTTACTATTTACAATAGCTTAAAAAATTAAGGTGCTAAGAATAATTTCAATGAAAAACATGCAAGTCCTCTACACAGAAAACATTTTAAGGAATTTTAGAAAACTACACAAATGAATATGCTATGTTTGTTGATCAAAGGGTGAAAAAGATGTCAATTCATCCTAAATTAATCTATATGGATTTAATACAGTCTCAACCAAAATCCCAGCAGGTTTTTTCTTTTTCTCCTCCTCCCCCTCCTCCTTCTTCTTCTTCTTTGTGGAAATAACAAATTGACGCTAAAATATATATTGAAATGCAAATGGTAGATATATCCAAGACTATGATGGAAGGAGAAAAGCTGGAATATTTCCACTCTTCATATCAAGAATTGCTGCAAATTTACAGAGTGGTATTGAGACAAGAATAGGCAAATAAACCAATAAAGTAAAAGTTCAGAAATAAACTCACACATATGTGGATACTTACATTTATGATAGTCCAGAGTAGTTGGGAAAGAGTTCTTTTCAGTAAATAGAACTGGATCACTTTTACACTCACACCTCACCCAGTACACAAAATCAATTCTAGATGATTGTTCTACATGTGAAAGGTAAAACAATAACACTTCTAAAGCACAATATGGAAGAAGTTATTCTGAGTATGAGACAAAGATTTCTACAACAAAATACAAAAAGCAGTATGTATTGTTTTCTTGAGCTCTTTATGGATTTTATTCCTTTTTCATAGCACCCTCTTCTTGTTTTATGGATGTAATATCTTCTCCATGGTGATATAAATTAGAATCTTTTAACTTCTTGATTTTCCAAATTCAGTTTTTTGCTTGTTTACTTTTTCATATTCCTGGTGTCCATGTACGTCTGATGATTCTGTTTTCCTAGGAGTAGATTGCTTTTAGGTGACTGATGTAAGTTTCCTCTGCCGTTGTGTAAGTAGGTTTCTTTCCTCATTAGGTCTGAATGGGAAAGCTGATGGGGAGCTCTGGGTATATGGCTGGATGGACAGACTTTTGGCTGGGGATCTCCAGAATTTCAGGTTTCCCAAATCATTAGTCCATCCCCACCCAACCAGGTTAATTTCTCTAAAGAAAACCTCTCTGGCTTCTTTGCCTGGTGATAAACACTGGACTGCCAGCCTCTAGGAGCCTCACCATCTCTGGATCTGAAGCCCCCTGAGTTTCTTCAGGAAGGATCTCTTCCCTGACCCCCTGTAGCCCTCTTTTGCATACAGCCTTGCCTCTGGCTTCCTCATTATACCTTCACCATAATACCTTCATCCACTTTCCTTCTCCCAGAAGTGTGTTAAAATCTTTCATCCACTCAAGACCCTTCCTATTTATTTCATTGTTATTGTTGTTCTTTAACAGTAACAAGTGGAGATGTTTTCAATCTATTCTTTTAAAATGGAAGCTTCTAACTTATCTTTCCTTTAACTAGCTTAACCTAGTATTTGGCAATATGACTTAGATATATTATCCTAACAACATCCAAACAGAATATATATTTAGAAACATTGTTGTATATAGGTGTGAGGGGATTATGGGAAGGTTGATCAATCTGATTATGGGAATAAAAATTATTGTGTCCTTTATGAAGAAAACTGGGTCAGCATCCCCACTTGTAGACTTTTTGATTGTCCTACATGTTCCAGTAATGTGGCTTAGACATCCTCCAGGGTGAGAAATCTTAATAATTGAATACTTTTCCCGGGTGGTAAAGTGAATCTAAAACTGCTTCAAGGAAAACTCATGTTCTGTCCACTGGTACTCAGTTCTCTTTAGGGCAAGAAGACTGGTTAGGCTTCAGAACTTTCACAAAAGATCACCAAGTCACCTAGTCTCGTATCACTGCTCTCCATCTGTCCCTCTGCCTTCAGCCATGTGGAAAATTAGAAGACTGACTTCTCCTCAGAGAATCTAATCTCAACCTGTCAGCTTTGCCACTCTGATCAAAATCCAGGCTGAGGAAAAACATTTTAAGAAAGAACATCTAAAGAGTGTTTCCTAAACGCTGTTCTGCAGGACACCAGTTCTGCCAGATGTTAACAGATCTTCATAGATTAAAGTTCCATGATTAACCGAATACACAAGTGCATACTGAAGGGTCTGAAAGGAAAGCCTCATAGGAATCAGCCTGTTGAACTTGGTTTATACCAGACTTTGCCCACAATATCTGACTCTGGAACTTTCCTGGGAGGTTTTACCAGAAGCACACATAGGAAATCACTTCTCCATTTGTTACACAATGCTGCCGGAAAAAATCATCTTCTGTGATACTTACTGTCCAAAACACTCCACAAAACAATTTTCTTTCTGAATTTTGCAGAGGGGTGGGTGGGAGCGGGCACTTTTTTCTTTCTGGTGAGCAGAGCTAAGTAACTTCTGTTCCCCTTTTTGCTCAAGGAAACTCTGAGTCAAACTTGATATTTAGTGTTCATAAAGATATCAGGCTCTGTGATTAGCATACTTCCTTCCTCTTTCCATATTCTTATTGTTTTGATTTTAGCACTGTTACTACTTCCTATGGTAAGCTCTCTCAAACACATTTTAGGAACAGTCAAGGTCACTTGACCAAACTATGACATTCTGTTGATATGTGATAATGGAATATCTATGATCATATATAGATCCAGCAATACAATCATCATGTTATCACACATTGTGACAAGTTATTCAGACTTCAACTTTGTGTGTTTCCATTGTAAGAAAATATTTGGCTTTAAAAAATAATCACTACCATGTTCTTATGCCCTGGTGAAGTATTTGATGACAAAAAAAAAAAACCTCAGGGAAGTGATAGTTTTACATTTCCATTTCATGGGGGACTGTGGACTACATTTAACTAAGGGTATCATTTAGACTTGTTTTATTATTTGTTTATTTTTGAAATAGTTGATTTACAATGTTGTGTTAATTTCTGCTGTACAGCAAAGTGATTCAGTTATATATATATTTACATATATATGTGTATATATATATATGTATATACAGTCTTTTTCACATTCTTT
This sequence comes from Hyperoodon ampullatus, assembly GCF_949752795.1. Taxonomy (NCBI): domain Eukaryota; kingdom Metazoa; phylum Chordata; class Mammalia; order Artiodactyla; family Ziphiidae; genus Hyperoodon; species Hyperoodon ampullatus. Next base: position 20,010,475 of record NC_136928.1, read on the forward strand.
TCCATTATGGTTTATCACAGGATATTGAATATAGTTCCCTGTGCTATACAATAGGACCTTGTTGTTTACTCATTGTGTATATAATAGTTTGCATCTGCTAATCCCAAACTGCCAATCCTTCCCTCCCCCAACCCCTCTGTCTTGGCAACCACATAGACTTGTTTTATTTCAAAATGCAAATTCTTCCTCCGTGGAGTGGGGGACTGTTTCTCTAGGCTTCTCTTGCACATATTACCACACACAGTGCACTTGTCAAGCTGTTCTTAGGAAATGTATTCAGTTAGCTTTAAAGTGACAACACACAATCCTGGCAAGTGGGGGAAGGGAAGCAAGGAGGTAAAAAGAGGATTGAGAGCCGAGGCCTTCAGTAACAAACATCAACAGATTAATTGACCATAAGTTTGTGGGTTTATTTCTGGACTTTCTATCCTGTTTCATCAGTCTTCTGCCTTTATGTCTTCTACTTCTACGTTTATGTCTGTCTTTGTGCCAGTACCATACTGTTTTGCTTATTGTAGCTTTGTAGTATAGTAGGAAGTCAGGGAGCCTGATTCCTTCAGTTCTGTTTTTCTTTCTCAAGATTGTTTTGGCTATTCAGGGTCTTTGTTGTTCCATACAAATTAAAAAAAAATTTTTGCTCTAGTTCTGTGGAAAATGCCATTGGTAATTTGATAGGGATTACATTGAATCTGTAGATTGACTTGTGTAGTATGGTCATTTTAACAACATTGATTCTTCCAATCCAAGAACATGGTGTATCTTTCCATTTGTTTGTGCTGTCTTCAAGTTCTTTCATCAGCACCTTATAGTTTTCAGAGTACAGGTCTTTTGCTTTCGTCGGTAGGTTTATTCCTAGGTATTTTATTATTCCCCTCCCTAGAGTTCATATGGAGTTATAATTAAGCCACTTTCTGCAGGACATTAAATCATGGGATATAGGGGGAGAAACCTAAACACTGTATAATACAATACTAGTTAAATAAATATGGGGCTGGCCAAAATGTTTGTTCAGGTTTTTTGTAACATCTTACAGAAAAACACAAATGAAATTTTTGGCCAACCCTATAATAGTGGAAGGTTACAAAGTAATAAAACTGAATTATATAAAACTATTGAACAGCAGTTTTTTTGTTTTGTTTTGTTTTTTTGTGGTACGCAGGCCTCTCACTGTTGTGGCCTCTCCCGCTGCACAGCACAGGCTCCGGACGCGCAGGGCCAGCGGCCACGGCCCATGGGCCCAGCCACTCCGTGGCACGCAGGATCCTCCCAGACCGGGGCACGAACCCGCGCCCCCCGCATCGGCAGGCAGACCCCCAAGCACTGCGCCACCAGGGAAGCCCCTGAACAGCAGTTTTAATGTAGCTTTCAGCACTCGTGAATTTGGAATAATAAGTATTTAATCTTTTGATTTTTGTTTCAGTTCCCATTTGCCATATTTAGTCAGAGATACTGAAACAGAAAAGTTAAAATGTATTACTCTGACTTCAAGAAAATAAATAAGTACAAAAGAAATGTAAATAAATGATGTTATTCTGTAAATTTGTAGATTTATACTTCTACCTTTATTAAAGCCAACAACAGCAGTGAGACGTTGGAGACCCCCTGTATGATGGATTGAATAGTGCAAGCTATTAACAATGTGTGTCTTTTTCATGCTTTTCTGTGTTTTCCACATTTTCCATGGTCAACATATAGAATTTTTAATAGGGAAAGAAAAACCTTGAAAATGTATGTGGTGTAATACATACATTCTGGTCATCTGCCCTTTCTCCTTCTGAACGGAACTGCTTGGGTTCAGGTCTATGACCCCACGCTACCCACTGACTCAGCCAGGGCTTGATGGGGCAAGGGGTGCCCCTCGCCTGCAGGTGGATGATCAGGAATGGGTATGTGGTTGACTTGGCCACAAAACAATGAGCAAGCTTGCTGGAAATTTCTGAGAAAAGTGTCCTCACTTTTGATCAAGAGCTGCAGGAAGAGATCAGCGGTTTCTGTTCCTCTGAAGTCTTTTAACAGGTGGAGAGGCCTGGACTGGCTGCATCCCGGGGTGAAGCCAGCACTCAGGGGGAACAGCTGGGGACCTCAGGATCAGTCAGCATGGCACCCAGGCCGGAGCCCCAGCACCAGTCCTCATATTCCAGCCAATTCAAACCAGGATTTCTGTCTCTTCCATCCTAAAGCATCCCGTCAGAGATAGGCTTCTTCTGAAATGCTTGCTGCTGTTGGCCATTGATTGTCAGCTCCAGCAAGTGACCAAAGCTCTGCTGATTTGAGGCCAGTAAGCAGATGGTGGCTCCCAGTTTTTCTTCCTGGAAAATATATTTACGACATGGAGCTTAAGGTTTTTCCTTTGTTTTCTTTTCTAAAGAAGGGTATTTATTTTTAATGCACTGAGAGGAGGAGTGAGAGGCCCAGAATCACTTTCTCCAGGTGAAACTCCACTCTCTGAGCTTTTCCCTGTGCACTAAAATCAGATGGTCTGGCTATGGTCTCGTCTGTCTGTCTGGTGTCCTGAATGAAATGTTTAAGGAGTGGAGTGTCACCCTGGATGTCATGGAACAGCACAAACTCACGTGTCCCCAGAAGTGGGCGGGGGAGCATCACGGCGGGAAATAGCTGGGGACCGTGCGGTACCAGCAGGTGGTCCATCCAGAGAAGGCAGCAGCCCTTCTCCTTGGGGAGCCCATGGTCCACACAGGGTGGGGCCTGGCTGCCCATTCTGGGCTGCCAAGGGCCTGCTCACATTCAGACACTGCACCCCAGATGTGTTCTGGTCAATTAAGGGCCCAGTGTATCTGCCCACCATCTGAACAATGCGTTGTAAATAAAGCCGCCTGTCCTTGTACCATGGGCCGTCTCTGAAGCTAAGTCAGCACAAATCCCCAGGACATCCCTCCAGCTACCTTCAAGCTGGCCTTTCCCAATCTCTACATAAACAAGGGGAGAAAAAAAACATTGCCCTTCCAACATTTAACTGCATGTACACCTATTTCATAGTAAAATCATTTAATGATAATCCAAATGATAAATTATTTTTATGCATGTTCTTTATTTCTTGTTTTGAATTTGTGTTAGATAAATGTCCAAGAGAAAGACCATCTGGTTAATGGCATCGACATTTTGTAACTCTCAATATGGACATAATTGTGAGGGCTTTTTTTTTTTTTTTTTTGGTTTTGGTTTTGCCTGTTTCGTCTTATGCAGGATTTAGAAAATTCTACCTTGTTAGTTTAGAACCACAATCCTAATTTATAAAAAATGTTCCTGCTTCTAAGCCTGTTGTCCACTAAATTAACTATTGCTTTGTGTCATCTCCATGTTTGAGAAATAAGTATTGATATGCTCTTTTGGTTATGAGGCGGACCCCAAAACAAGTTTGCTTAGGAGAGAGTCAGGGTAATATGCCAGCAGAAGCCACTTTCTTTTATTTATTTTTTTTTTTTTCGGTACGCGGGCCTCTCACTGTTGTGGCCTCTCCCACCACGGAGCACAGGCTCCGGACGTGCAGGCCCAGCGGCCATGGCTCATGGGCCCAGCCACTCCACGGCATGTGGGATCTTCCCGGACCGGGGCACGAACCCGCCTCCCCTGCATCGGCAGGCGGACTCTCAACCACTGCACCACCAGGGAAGCCCACAGAAGCCACTTTCTTACTGTTTAGTTGATAAAAACCCATCTGAGGGGTCTATCACCAGGTCCACATCTCTCCACCTTGTCCAAAAGAAGGAAAAAGAAGACTTAATCCAATACCTTCCTGCATGGGCAGAGCATCCTTGGCTTACCTGGAGCCCTGTCATAAATCAAGGAGATGAGCGGGTGCCCAGACTGGGGTTCAAGTCGTTAGTCTGCGTCAGACTCCATCAGGTTCAAGCTGTCAACTTAGAAGGAAGGTGTTCTTGCTTAAGGAGTCTTCTAAACCCCTCAGATGTAAGTAAAATTTCCTGAATGTTCTTCTTGGATTTGTATTATTTTATATTTAAGTTTTAATTCATTAGGAGTTTTTTTTTTTTGTACATAGTGTGAGATAGGGGATTCAGCTTTGTTTTTTCCCAGGTGATAGGCAGTTTAGAAAATATTTTTAATATGATTTAAAATATTTCCATCTATAATCCTAAGAACCATTGGTCTACCCTTTCCTTTTTATCACTGTTACTATTGTTATAAAGTTTTGTGTTAAAGTAATGCTAGCTTTGTAAAATAAATTGAGGATGTGGCAATCCACATTTCTGTAGTTTGAAATAGATTAAATGCATGAGTATTAGCTGGGAACTGGGGCTCAGTTGTGAAAACATCTTGTCCCAGGTACTCTTTTCAGTGGTGTATTTTTAATCGCCTTTTCAGGTTCATCTATGGTAATTGATTTATTCAAGGTTTCCCCTTCTTGGTTTAATTCTGGTAATTTTTACATTTTGCAAGGGAACCATCTGTGTCCAAGTATCTTGCCAGAGGGTTGTAAGTAGTGTTCTTTTACAATAGTCTCACCTGTCCCTGAATCTGTGGTTATCTGATTTTCTCATTCTACTCAAGCATATTTTTGCTGTGTCTCTTTTTGCCTTTATCAGTCTCACAAGAAGATCATCGATGTTATTGATTTTTTTAATGAAATGCTTTTGGATTTGTATGTCCTTTCTACTGTGTTTGGTTTCTATTACATAGATTTTAGCCCTTATCTTTAGTCATTTCCTCTTCCAACTCTTTGTGGTTTGATATTTTTGTTCCGTTACTAATTTCTTTTTTTTTTAATTTTTATTGGAGTATAGTTGATTTATAATGTGTTAGTTTCTGCTGTACAGCAAGGTGAATCAGTTATACATATACCCACTCTTTTTTTAGATTCTTTTCCCATATAGGTCATTACAGAGTATTGAGTAGAGTTTCCTGTGCTGTACAGTAGGTCCTTATTAGTTATCTATTTTCTATATAGTAGTGTGTCTATGTCCATCCCAATCTCCCAATTTATCCCTCCCCCGCTTCTCCCCTGCAAACCATAAGTTTGTTTTCTACATCTGTGAGTCTATTTCTGTTTTGTAAGTAACTTCATTTGTATCACTTTTTAGATTCCACATATAAGCGATACCATATGATATTTGTCTTTCTCTGTCTGACTTACTTCATTTGGTATGATAATCTCTAGGTCCATCCATGTTGCTGCAAATGGCATTATTTCATTCTTTTTATAACTGAGTAATATTCCATTGTATATATGTACCACATCTTCTTTATCCACTCATCTGTTGATGGACATTTAGGTTGCTTCCGTGTTCTGGCTCTTGTAAATAGTGCTGCTATGAACACTGGGGTGCGGGTATCTTTTTGAATTAGAGTTTTCTCCAGATATATGCCCAGGAGTGGGATTGCTGGATCATATGGTAGTTTTAATTTTAGTTTTTAAGGAATCTCCATAATGGGTGTTCCCTTACTAATTTCTTTAAATGGGAACTGCTATGGGTTGAATTGTGTTCCCACAAAAGGAAATGTTGAAGTCCTAACCACCTATACCTCAGAATGGGACCTTATGTGGAAATAGGGCCATCGTAGATGTAAAGTTAAGGCCACACTGGACTCAGGTGGGTCCTAATCCAATATGACTGGTGTCCTTACATAAAGATGGGCATGTGAAGATGCAGAGACAAAAGGAGAACATTGTGGAGGCAGAGATGCTGCCAAAAGCCAAGGAACATCTGTATCTACCAGAAGCTGAAAGAGATAAGAGAGGATCTTTCCCTAGAGGCTTTGGAGGAAACATGGCCTGGCTAACACCTTGGTTTCAGACTTCTAGCCTCCAGAACTGTGAAACAATAACTTTCTTTTGTTTTAAGTCACACAATTTGTAGTATTTTGGTGTGGCAGTCCTAGGGAACTAATACAAATACTAAGTTCCTTATTTACTTTTTTAGTTTTTCATCTTCAATAATGAACATATTTAAGACTTAAAATTTTTTTCTGAGTAATCTTGACTTTGAATGGCTGATTTTTTTCCACTATCCATATGGATTATATTTTCAGCTTGATTTTTCTTGATCCAAAGTTTATTTAGCTCTGGGTTTCATAATTTCCAAATAAAGAAGTAAAAAAGTATCCTTTTATTATTGATTTCTAATTTTACTAAATTATTATTAGAATATAAGTCCTATCAAATTCCTAATTTTTAAATTTCTTAAAATTTTCTGTGTGCCTAAGAACTTAATCAATTTTTGTCAGTGTCATATGGACAAATGGGGAAAAAATTTTTCTCTATTTGAGGAATGTAACATTGCATATGCACCTGCTAATTGACTTTCTTGATCATTTTATTAAATCTCCCTATATCCTTATTCACTTTAACTTGATTCAATTTTCTAAGCAGTATTTTAGAATTTCCCTTTATGATGGTATTTTAATTTATTTAGAAATTTTGATTACGCTTTTTACTTTAATTTATTTATAGATTCACATGCAATTGTACGAAAGAATATAGAAGAGTGATAGCACTGAAAATGATGGAGTAGAGGTCTCCAGGGCTCTGTCCTTCTATAGAAATAATAAGCTAAAATAATGGTCAGATTCAACATTTGCAGCACTCTGGGATCTAGACAAAACCTTACAACAACCAAGAAAAAGCTCAAGAAAGAAGTTGCTTTATTGTAGTAAGTGAGTACTGTGGTTCTTTAAATTTTCTGTTCACCTTACCCCACCCCTGATCAATGGTGGCCATGAAGATGGCAACCTACATTCCTAATGCAGGTTCCTAAAGAGCACTTATTCTCAAGAATTGTTGTTGTGTGTTTTGACCTGTCTGGCAGTTCCCTGGAGGACTGGTGTAAGGGCATGTCTTATTTCACCTATCTCTGAATAGTCAGAAGAAAGAATTAGAGAACTTGAATGTAGGTCAAATCTGAGGAGCTGAAAGATAAAATAATGACTTGTGGGAACCCATCAAGTAAATTAACAAATGTAAAAATGGAAGTCCTAGAAGGAGAGGAGATAGAGAAGGGAGAAGAAAAGATATTCCAAGAAATAATGGACTACAACTTCCCAAATTTGATGAAAGTTATGAATCTACACATCCAAGAAGCTCAATAAACTCCAAGTAGGATAAATTCCAAGCAATCCATATCCAGTCACATTATAATCAAACTGTCTTAAGGCACAAAGAAAGAATCTTGAAAGTAGCAAGAGTGAAGCAGCAACTTGTCATCTACAAGGGATCTTCAATAAGATTAATAGTAAATTTTTCTTCAGAAACCATGGAGGCCAGAAGTCAGTAGGATGACATATTTAAAATGATGAAAGAAAAAAAAAAACTAGCAAAGAAGTATTCTATATATGGCAAAACTGGCTTTCGAAACTATCTTTCAAAAGTGTAGGAGAAGTTAAGACCTTGCAAGATAAACAAAAACTGAGATAGTTTGTCTTTAGTTGATCTTCCCTGAAAGAAATGCTAAAGAGAGTCCTTCAGGCTGAAATAAAAGGACACTAGGCAGTAACTAGAAGCCATATAAAGAAAAAAAGCAATGGTAGCTACATAGGTAGGTAGAAAATCCAGTATTATTAAATTTTTGATTTGTAACTCCTGTTTTATTTCCAAAAAATGCAAAAAACCAATAGTTATAAACCTATGTTAATGTATAAATATGTGATTTGTGAGAATAACAACATAAAGGGGTGGATGGAGGTGTAAAGGAGCAGCATTTTTATATGCTACTAAAACTAAGTTGATTAATTCAAATTTGATTGTTATAAAGTTAAGATGTCAATTGTATTTCCCAGGGTAACTACTAAGAAAAAAACAAAAACGTATACAGAAAAAGATAGAACAGAATAAAAATTGTACACTAGAAAAAATTAATAATAAAAGAAAGCAGTAAGCGTAGAATTGAGAACAAAAATGATATGACATATAGAAAACACATAGTAAAATGGCAGAAGTAAGTCCTTCCATACCCATAATTACTTAACATGTAAATGGATAAAGGCAGAGATTTGTAGAATGGATGAAAGACTATGATCCATCTATATGGTATCCATAAGATACTCACTGTATATCTAAAGACACACACAGGTTGAGAGTGAAAGGATGGAAAAAGTAACCAAAAGAGAGCTAAGGTGGCTATTGTAATATCAGATAAGCACAAAAATTGTTATAAGAGATAATGAAGGACATTATATATTGATAAAAGAGTCAATCCATTGAAAAAAATTAACTATTATAAACATAATGGTTTATAAAAAGAGAACCTAAAAAGAGAGCCCCAAAATATGTGAAACAAAAACTAACAGAATCGAAGGGAGAAATAGATTGACATTTCTCCAATAATAGTTGGAGACTTCAAAACTCCACTTTCAGTGATGAATAGGTAGAAGATCAATAAGGAAACATAGGACTTGAGCAACACTACCAACCAACTAGACCTAATGAACACATACAGAACACTCCACCCAACAACAGCAGACTACACATCCTTCTTAAGGGTATATGGAACACTTCCAAGATAGACCATATATTGGACCACAAAATGAATCTCAATAAATTTATGAAAATTGAAATCATACAAAATATCTTCCCCAACCACAATGGAAAGAAATTAGAAATAAATAACAGAAGTGGAAAATTCACATACATATAGAAATTAAACCACACATTAAAAAAATAGTGGATCAAGGAAATTAGAAAATAGAGACAAATGAAAAGTAAAAGACAATATATCTAAATTTATGGGATGCAGTGAAGGCAGCGCTCAGAGAGAAATTTATAGCTACCTACATAAAAAAAAATAAGATCTCAAGTCAATTACCTAACTTTACATCTTAAGGAAATAGAAAAAAAAGAGCACAGTAAACCCAACATTAGCAGAAGGAAGGAAATAAAAAAAGGTTAGAGTGGAGATAAACAACTAGAGATTAGAAAAACAATAAAGAGAATCAATGACCCCAAAAGTTGGTTTTTGAAAAGATCAATAAAATTGACAATCCTTTAGCTAGACTGACCAAGAAAAAAAAGAGAGAAGACTCGAATTACTAAAATCAGAAATGAAAGTAGAGACATTATTCTAGACCTTATAAAAGGACTATAAGAGCAATAATATGAACAGTTATAGTATGAACAATTATATTTCAGGTATTAGTCTAGACAAAATTGACAAATTCCTAGATATACACAAACTACCAAAATTGACTCAAGAAAAAATAGAAAATCTGGACATAAAAAGTAAAGAGATTGAGTTGGTAATCAAAATCTCCCAACAAAGAAAGCCCCAGGAAGAGACGTCTTCTCTGGTGAATTCTATAAATCAGTTAAAGAAGAACTAACACCAATTTTTACCAAACTATTCCAAAAATAAATAAATAAATAGAAGACTAAGGAACACTTCTTCATGTATTCTATGAGGCCACTGTTACTCTGATACAAAAGCCATATAAATACATCACAAGAAAAAAAACTACAGGCCAGTGTTCTTTATAGATGAAAAATCCTTAACAAAAGTACTAGCAAACTAGATATACAACATATTAAAAGGATTATAGATCATGACCAAGTGGGATTTATCCCAGGAATGCAAGGGTGGTTCAACATATGAATATCAATCAATATAATACACCACATTAATAGAAAGAGGAGAGAAAAAATACATGATCATCTTGGTGCAAAAAAAACAAAAAAGAATTTGAAAGATTTCAACACCCTTTCATGATAAAAATACTCAACAAACTAGGAATAAAAGGGAACTTAACATGAAAAAGGACATTTATGAAAAACCACAGCTAATCTCATACTTAATGGTCAAAAGTTGAAAGATTTTCTCCTAAAAACAGGAATAAGACAAGAATGCCTGCTTTTGGCACTACTATTCCACATTGTATGGGAAATTCTAACCAGAGCAATCAAGCAAGAAAAAGAAATAAAAGGCATCAAAATTGGAAAGAAAGATGTAAAATTACCTCTGCTTATAGATGACATGTAGATAATGTGTAAAAAATCCTAAAGAATCCACAAAAAATTATAGAGCTGATAAACTAATTCAGCAAAGTAGCAGGATATGAGATTAACAAGCAGAAATCAATTGTATTTCTCTCTATAAAGATGCATGATACAAATAAGACATTAAGAAAACAATTCCATTTATAATGGCATCAAAAAGAACAAAATGCTTAGGAATAAATTTAACTAAGGACGTGTAAGATTTGTACACTGAAAATGACAAAACATTGCTGAAAGAAATCAATGGACACAAATAAATGGAAAAGATATCCTGTATTCATGGCTTGGAAGACTTAATATTGCTAAGATGGCAATTCTATGCAATGTGACCTAAGGATTCAAAGCAATTCCTACCAAAATCCTAGTGGCCTCCTTTTTTCTTCTTCAGAAATGGAAAAGCTGATACTACAATTCACATGGAAAACAATGATAGCCAAAACAATCTTGAAAATATGAACAAGTTTGGAGGACACACACTCCTGATTTAAAACTTACTACAAAGCTACAGTGATCAAAACAGAGTGGTAATGGCATAAAGATACAGCCAAATGGAATAGAGTTGGGAGTCAAGAAATAAACCCATAGATCTATGACCAACCGATTTTTTGGACAAGGATACCAAGACCATTCCATGGGGAAAGAACTATCTCTTCAACAAATTGTCCTGAGACAAGTGGATCTGCACTTAAAAAAGAATGAAGCTGGACCCCTACCCCATGCCATATTGCAAAATATCAACTCAAAATGGATTGAAGACTTAAATTTAAGAGCTAAAACCATAAAACTCTTACAAGTAAATATGAAGTTAAATCTTCATGACCTTGGATTTGGCAACAAATTCTTAAATATGACACCAAGAGCAAAAGCAACAAAAGAAAAAATAGAAAATTTGGGCTACACAAAAATGAAAAATTTTGTGCATCAAGAATGTGAAAAGACAACCTGCACAGAGAAAATATTGCAAGTTATATAGCTGATAAGGGTCTAGAATAAAGAACTCGTTTTTTTTTTTTGACCACACTGCACGGCTTGTGGGATCTTAGTTCCCTGACCAGGCATCAAACCCAGGCCCCCTTCAGTGGAAGCGCAAGTCCTAACCACTGGACAACCAAACAATTCCCTAGAGTAAAAAACTCTTAAAATTCAACAACAAAAAGAAAAAATAAATAAAACAGGCAAAGAACTTGAATAGACATTTCTCTGGAGAAAATATACAAATGTCCAAAAAACACATGAAAGGATGCCCGACATCATTAGTCATTAGGGAAATTCCATTAAAACCACAATGTGGTAACTTCCTTTAGTTGTTCTTTGACGGTAATTCTGCTAGAAACAAATTCTCTTAGTTTCTTTAGTCTGAGGATTATCTTTATTTCCCCTTCATTCCTGAAGAACAGTTTTGCTAGATATAGTTCTTGGTCAACAGTTCTTTTCTTTCAAGACTCACTTGCAAAATATGCTGGTTCTTCTGGCCTCCTGGGTTTCAGATGAGACGTCTGCTGCCGTTCAAACCATTGTTTCCTTCTAGTGTGCTGTATTTCTGTGGCTGCTTTAAAATTTTTCTCTTTGGGGCTTCCCTGGTGGCGCAGTGGCTGAGAGTCCGCCTGCTGATGCAGGGGACACGGGTTCATGCCCCGGTCCGGGAAGATCCCACATGCCGTGGAGCGGCTGGGCCCGTGAGCCATGGCCGCTGAGACTGCGCGTCCGGAGCCTGTGCTCTGCAACGGGAGAGGCCACAGCAGTGAGAGGCCCGCGTACCGCAAAAAAAAAAAAAGAAAAAAAATTTTTTTCTCTTTGTTTTCAGAAGTTTAATTATAATGTATCTTGGCATGGATTTCTTTAGGTTTATCCTATTTTGTGTTCACTCAGCTTCCTAAATCTCTAAGAAATTTGTCTTTCACCAAATTTGGGCATTTTTCAGCCATTTCTTTGAATCCTTTTAAAATCTCACATTCTTGCCCCTCTCCTTCTAGGATTCTGATGATGCAAATGTTAGATCTTTTGTTATTGTCCCACAGATCCCCGAGGCTTTGTTCTTTTTTTTTTTAGCTTTGTTCTTTTTTTTTTTAGCTTTGTTCTTTTTTTTTTTTTAGTCTATCTTCCCTCTGTTTTTCAGATTGAATGAGTTCTATTGATCTGTCCTCAAGTTCACTGATTCTACCTTTTTGTCACCTGCACTCTTCTACTGAGTCAATTCAGAGAGTTTTAAATTTCAGTTATTTCTTTTTTCATTTATGTAATTCCACTTCATTATTTTTATTACTCCTATTTTATTTTGCTGAGATTTTACATTTTTTCATTTGTTTCCAATGAATTTGTAATTACTTATGGAGACAATTTTAGGATGGGAGCTTACCATTTTGTCAGATGGGTCCAACGTCTGATCTATCTCAGCACTGGAATCAATCCTGATTTTCTTTTTCCATTCAGGTTATGGCTTACCTGGTTTCTGGTATGATGAGTAATTTTCAATTATATCCTGGTCATTTGCCTATTATGTTATGAGAGTCTTGATCCTACTTCAATTTTTATTTTAACAGGCAATCATCATGCTTTGGTTTAATATTTAGGTTCTTACCTTATGTTATGGGCTGTAATTCCAATGATGACTTAGTCGCTGAGAGTGTAAAATGCTGTTCTGGTCTGTTTCATTTTTCTGGCTCCACTTGAGTTCCTGTTAAATCCCTGCTGGTGCTACCTGAGGGAGTAGAGGGTGCTTACCTGGGCCTCCTGGTGTTGTTAGGTGGGGGTGGGGCACGCTGAACCTGGAAGACAGAGAACAGCGTTGCCCTTGGCCTTTTCTCTGGCCACCTGGTGCTGCTGGGCTTTGCAATCTATCCCTGCCAGTGCTGCTATGGAGGGAAGCCTCTCTTGGGCCACCTTCTACCACTGGGTGGAGGACAAGAGCCATGAAGTCTAAGATGCTATCAGCCCCTAGGTGGAAGTTTGGGAGACACTGGGCCTACTGGTGCCACTGGTACAGGTAGAGGGGCTCTCCTCCCATCACCTGGGGGGGGGACAGTCCCCCCTGCCTGGGCTCCACTGCTGCTCATGTGGCCACAGGCAGGTCAGGGCTACCGCCACAAAATATGGGTGCTCCCATTACACCCCTGCTGGGCTGCCCCTTTCCTGGCCCTCTGGCAGAGAGCACAGGATTTTCTTATGTTTATTCTTTCTTTTGTCTATGCCTACTGGCAGGTCTGGGTTGCAGGTCTCTCCAACGCCCAGTCGGAAGGTACCTGGAAGATAAAAAGAGAAAACTCAGGGAGCCCACAATGGTGATGTTCCCAAAGTCCAAGGCCCCTATTCAATCCACCTTCTTTCCATGTTTCAGAATCCTTTGATGATTGTCTGTTGACCTGTCTCCAGAGAATTCAGTAGTATTAAGATGGAAGGAGTTGGGAAAAATGAGTCTCTGCCATCTTGTCCCCAAAATGCAATATATTAGTGTTCTTAAGTTCTCCTATACTTCTTTTGTTTTTTAAGGCTTGCTTGTGTATTTGATCACACAACTTATTGTTACTTGTCACCCAAGTTGGGATCATTTCAGCACTGATTATTTGGTTTGTTAATTAGAACCTTAGCATTTAGAGCCAGTGGGGACCTTAGAGATGGCTAGCTCATAGTGCTTTAGAATTTTTTTGTTTTATTTATTTTTTACTAGGGTATAGTTGATTCATAATATGTAAGTTTGAGGTGTACAACATAGCGAGTCACAATTTTTAAAGGTTATATTCTATTTATAGTTATCATAAAATATTGGCTACATTCCCTGTGTTGTTCAGTAGATCCTGTAGCTATTTTATACATAGTAGTTTGTACCTCTTAATCCCCTACCCCTGTCTTTCCTCTCTCCCGTTCCTTCTCCCCACTGGTAACCTCTATATCTATGAGTCTGTTTCTTTTTTGTTATATTCACTAGTTTGCTTATTTTCCAGATTCCACATATAAATGATATGATACAGTATTTCTCTGTCTGACTTATTTCACTTAGCATAATGCCCTCCAAGTCCACCCACGTGGTTGTATCTCCTGTAGTTTTAATGTAAACTTCTATGGAAATGTAACATACATACATACATACAGAAAAGTGCCAAATTTTATGGATATGGTTTGATAAATTTTCCCAAACAGAACACATTTATGCAACCAGCACTTAGATCAAGAAATGTGGAGGGCTTCCCTGGTGGCGCAGTGCTTGGGAGTCCACCTGCCGATGCAGGGGACACGGGTTCGTGCCCCGGTCCAGGAAGATGCCACATGCCGCAGAGCGGCTAGGTCCGTGAGCCATGGCCGCTGAGCCTGCGCGTCCGGAGCCTGTGCTCCGCAACGGGAGAGGCCACAACAGTGAGAGGCCTGCGTACCAAAAAAAAAAAAAAAAAGAAATGTGAATTTTCCAGCACCCCAGGAAATTTGTGCCCCTCCCAGCGACCATCCCTGTTCCCACAGGTAACCAGTATCCTCTTCCCAACACCACAGATTAGTTTTGCCTCTTTTTTCAACTTTATATAAATGGAATCACAGGTTGGATAATAATATTCCCTGCCTTTTTCCCCTCAACATGTGTGTGCGATTCCTCCATGTTGGTGTATAGAGTTCTGGTTCATCCTTATTTCAGTATAATATTCCATTGTATGAATAAAACACAATTTGCTCATTTATTGTACTGTTGATGGATGTCTAGTTTGCTTCTCCATCTTTCCAGGTGACTGCCTCTGCATCCCAATCCTGACTGTCCTTTGGTCTCACTTGTCTTCACTGCACTTGGAGCTTCAGGACTCCTGTAAAGATTCACACCCTCCTTGTGTACACCTGTCACGCCCCTGCTCCCTCTCATCTTTTTAAAAAATTAATTAATTAATTAATTAATTAAATTTTGGGTGTGTTGGGTCTTCGTTTCTGTGCGAGGGCTTTCTCTAGTTGCGGCGAGCGGGGGCCACTCTTCATCGCGGTGCGCGGGCCTCTCACTGTTGCGGCCTCTCTTGTTGTGGAGCACAGGCTCCAGACGCGCAGGCTCAGTAGTTGTGGCTCCGGACCTAGTTGCTTCGCGGCATGTAGGATCTTCCCAAACCAGGGCTCGAACCCGTGTCCCCTGCATTGGCAGGCAGATTCTCAACCACTGCGCCACCAGGGAAGCCCTCCGTCTCATCTTTTAACTTGCTTTGTGAAATCACAACTCTCCTTATATGAAACTCTTCCCCCTTGCACCCTGTACCTTACACTGGACCAGGGGTGCAGAAAAGCACAAATCCAGGCTGTTGTCACTCTGAATCCTACCTACAGGCCTCTGTGGGCCCTTCCCATGCTGCCCGTCACTGGCACTGTGTCTTCCTTCACTCTTCTCACTTCTGGTGTCACTATCCACAGCAGGGAAGCTTCCACTGCAGGTGAAGCTGGTGAGTTAGGTACCGTGGTTTGTAATAGAGTCCAATTCTGGAGCTCTTCTAGCCTCTAAGGCAATCTGATTTTGCTGTCAGATTCTGATAGGTCCTGAGATTGCCAGAGGGCTTAACCCATCTCGGGGCTTGATTGTTTAATTAGAATAAGAGAAAGCATTTTGAAAATTGCTGTGCTGGACAGCATTCCTGCTGGGACCCCTCCTGGGCTCCACTTGGGCTTCCAGGACCTCGAGTGATGAGCCCAGTATCACTGCTTGGTCTCAGTTGTCAGGGAGACATTTCAAGTGACCCATGCGGGGAACGAAATTGACAAACGTGGGGCGGGGGGCAGGTGGTATCCGGCCCCCCAGGAAGATGTGGGGTTCAGATGAAATGAGCTCCTCCCCACAAACACTCCAGTGAGTGGAATGGGTTCTGTGAATCCAGGAAATAAGAGTTTGGGGGTGAAATATTTCTCCCACTCTCTCACCAGGAAGCAAAGTCAAATCTTGAAGTATCTCCACTTCTCAGAACTATTAGATCATGCTCACTGACAAATGCATTTTTACAATGTGAATTTTTTCTTTATATTCCTTACTGTTTCCCAGAATTCTCCCACCAGCGGGCGGCTCCCAGTTGGAAGGGGATTCCCTGTGTGTGAGACCAACCTTCGGTGTCTGGGAAGTGATGTCCGAGAAGGTAGGAACAGCTAGTCCAGCGGTCCCCAACCTTTTTGGCACCAGGGACCGGTTTCCTGGAAGACAATTTTTCCACGGTGGGAGGTAAGGGATGGTGCAGGCGGTAATGCGAGCGATGGGGAGCCCGCCCGCCACTCACCTCCTGCTGTGAGGCCCGCTTGCTAATAGGCCATGGACAGGTACCGGTCCCCGGGGGTTGGGGAGCCCTGAACTAGACCACCTTGGGCAGAACTCTCAGGGCTTCTGAAAAGCAGGTTTCCAAGGGCAGTGCCAGGGAGCCTGGGATGTACTCAGCAGACACAGTGACCTGACCTTTGAGCTGCTTCTCCTGGATGAGCCCTTGGAGTGAGCAAAGCCCCCAACTTCCCACCAGCAGAGTTTCAGGGGAGGCTCGTTGGTGAGCTGAGGCGGGCAGTGTCATGGGTGGAGCCCTCTCCCTTTCTGACTGTTGTCACCAGTGGGCATTGTTTGCCCGGGCGGTTAGGAAGGCAGAGTTGCGTGCACATCCATGGGCTGCAGGAGATGGCTCTGGGGTCCTTCCTCTGTGGATCCTCTCCAGGATCTCAGCCTGCACCCAAAACTCAGTGACCAGGAGGCAAATGTAGAGAGGATCAATGGGCCACATGCTCCCACAATGCCAGGCAGCCAGATGGCAGTGTGCCCAGGCCGTACGTCCAGATGAAGACCTTCTCCAGGGCTTCAGGAGGCAGGTGGGAAGAAATCGTCTCTTTCTTTAGACATTAGCCAGAAGAGAGCAATGCCTTTTTGGGCGGTTCGAGCCCCAGGCACTTGGGAAGCCAGTGGAACCGAGGCTTTCTCAACCCTTGGGTGGCTTAAAACAGTGTGCTTGCTTGAGCGCACACAGTTGTTGGGTAATTGTGGTGTGCAGTCAGAGGTGAGAACGGCCAGGCTCCCTCTGAGCTTTAGGCTAGCACCGGGATGGAGGGGGCATCTTTCCAGCCTGTGAATGGGAAGACAGGACGGAGGCAGGAGATGGGTGTGCTGGGCCCCCTTCCTTTCTGT
Organism: Hyperoodon ampullatus; assembly: GCF_949752795.1. Classification (NCBI taxonomy): domain Eukaryota; kingdom Metazoa; phylum Chordata; class Mammalia; order Artiodactyla; family Ziphiidae; genus Hyperoodon; species Hyperoodon ampullatus. Next base: position 20,027,532 of record NC_136928.1, read on the forward strand.
AGCTTGCTTTATCCCTCCAACCCTGCATGGACAATGTGGCTTTTAGAACAGTAACACATTTCCCGTTCCCTCATCTTTCTGCTCTAGATATATGAGCAGTTTGCTTCTGCAGAGTGGACCCCATTGCCCAGGATAACTTTCTGGCACCGAGCTAGGGTGAGAAGGTAGGGACATAGATTTCCAGTGCTCAAACCCATTTCTCAGATTCTCTCTCCCCAGCGAGGTCTGTAAGCCCATGGGAGCCTCGCTCCCCATCACCTCCTCCTCTTTGTGGGTGGAGGGTGGGTGGTAGGGATGTTTCTGGAGTAGGAGTCCTTTACCTGGAAACTTGAGGTCGGGGAGGGAGATTGCTATGTTCCCCACCCCAGCATTATGGTTTTACTTTAATGAATATATGAATATTTATAAGGACTATATTTGGTTCCTTCCAACGTAAATCCCATAAACTGATCTCTTCATAAGCCAGGACAGTCTCCAAGAGCTGCTGAAAGGTTTACTGTACACAAGAGAGCATGTGTGTAGTTGCACACTCGCCTCATACACACTCACACAGCCTCATAAGGTAACACAAAGCAGACAGCTGCCAAGAGGTAAGACCTCCGAGGATTTACCCACCCTGCCCGTTGCCAGGCCTGGTGGCCTTTTCAACCAGGAAAGAGCTGAGGTTTGCAAGGAAAGGGGAATTTGGAAGATGATCCCAATGCCCTTCCCAGACTCCACCAGCCACTTACTTCCTCTCTTAAGTGGAGCTACTGCGGGGCTGGCAGCGGGTGGAGTTGGGAGGTGGGCCAGGTCTTGGTTCTGCAGGATTTTGCCCCATTGGGCAGGGTAACCCTAACCCTAACCCTGCCCCCGTGGTCCCACCTGGAACAGATGAGACATTTGAGACCCCTCTGCCCCTGGGCTTGTAGAGTAAGAGGATTTGCAGCTGAAAGCTGCTCGTTCTAAATGTTACTCTAACTGTGGTCTGGGGACTGTGATAAGCGCTTTTTTCAGTTAGTTGTCACCACAACCCTATGAAGTTGGGTCTATTATGATTCCATTTTACAAAGGAGGGAAGTAAGGGACAGAGAAGTTCAGTGATTGGCCCAAGGTCACACAGCCAGCACGTGGCAGAGGGGGACCCCCAAATCAGGGAGTTTGGCTTCTAACCACCGTGCCATGTTGTCCTTCTGGGTTTCTTTGTGATTTACAATTTATTACCACCAGCCACTGATCGAAAGAAAAGAAGATTAAACTTCTTCCTTACTCCACATGCAAAAAAGAAACTCCAGATAAGTTAAATGCTAAATGTAAAAATAAGTAAATCAAAAGTCATGAAAGAGAATTTAAGCAATTATGTTTTACGCTTAGGATGGACGAGAATTTTTAAGTCAAGACAATAAACCTGGAAGGTGTATTAGAAAAGACAGATGTGTTTGATTATATAAAATTTTCCTAGTGACAAATTATACTATAAGTTAATCCAACAGGGTAATGATAAAATCATGTGTGTGTGGGGGGGATGTGTGTGGAAATTTTCAATATACACTGAAAGATGGCTTTTAAAAAAGCTTTTAAATTTATGAAAAAATTAGCAAACGGGTAGAAAAATGGGCAAGATATGTGAATAGGCAATTCAAAGGAAAGCAAGTCAAAAGACTCATAAATATATAGAAAGATGTAGAACTTCATTAGTAATTAGTTAAATGCAAATTAGAATAATGTGATTATCAAAAATTAAGAAGAGCAACATCCATTATTGACAAGAATTAAGGGAAAGATCTCAGATAGTAGAGGTGGAAAAGTGAATTGTGTAGGCTTTTGGGAAAGCAATCTAGCAATAACTACGAAAATAAAAAATATGATATACACTTCTCAGTGATCTTACCCTTGGGACTCTACCTTATGGAAATAAAAGCACCAACAAGTAAGGATTTATGTAAATAAATTGTGTGCCAAACACTGGACACAAGATCATGCCCATGGGTTGGAGAATGCTTGAATAAACTTTGTGTATTCAGATAAAGAAGCATTGTGCAGCCATTGAAAACATGAGTTAGATCTGCACTAGTCACTAGGAAAGATTGTCATGATGTATTCTTTTTTTTTTTTTCCATTTCTCTTTGGAAATAATTGCAGACCTTTTGGAAAGTTGCAAAAGTAATACAAAGAATTCCTGTATTCCCCTTCACTCGGATTCCCCAGTTGTTAACTTTCTACCACATTTACTCTCTCTCTCTTTCTATGGGTAGATATGGATAATTTTTCATGATTTTTTCTTTTTGCCTAAATATTTCAGTATGTGTTTCTTAAAAATGATGATATTCTTTTATGTAATCACAGTGCAAGTAGCAAAGTCAGCAAGGGAACATTGGTAGAATACTATTACTTATTCTGCAGCCCTTTGTACCACTGCTGTCCTTTATCACAACAACAATAAAAAATTCAGTGTCTAGAATACAATCCAGGATCAACATGATTCAGGATCCACATTGCATGTACTTGTCATGTCTCTTTAATCTTCAACCTGGGACACTTCCTCAGCCTTTCACTGTCTCTCTTGACTTTGACATTTTTGAAGAGTACAGGCCAGTAGAATGCCCTCAATTTGACTCGTCTGATGTTTTCTCATGATTAGATGTGGGTCATGCATCTTTGGCAGGAGTATCATAAGCAAGATGTTAACCTTTCTGAATGCCATGATATATTAATTTCATATTTTTAAGTACATTCACAAAGCTGTACAACCATTGTCACTATCTAATTTGAAAACATTTTCATCAAATGTTTCCTAGTAAGAAACCCCATACTCTTTAGCTTTCACCCCCAAATCACCCACGCTTCCAGCTCCGGGCAACCGCTAATCTACTTTCTGTCACTATATATTTACTTATTCTAGACATTTCATGTAAACAAAATCATGCATGTGGTCCTTTGTGTGTCTGGCTTCTTTCACGTAGCATAATATTTTCAAGAATCATCCATGTTGTCACATGTGTCAATACTTTCTTCCTTTTTGTTTTGAATAATATTTCATTGTATGGCTATGTCACATCTTATTTATCCATTCATCTACTTTTTTTTTTTAATATTTTTTTTGCGGTACACGGGCTTCTCACTGTTGTGGCCTCTCCCGTTGCGGAGCACAGGCTCCGGACGCGCAGGCTCAGTGACCATGGCTCATGGGCCCAGCCGCTCCGCGGCATGTGGGATCTTCCCGGACCGGGGCACGAACCCGTGTCCCCTGCATCGGCAGGCGGACTCTCAACCACTGCGCCACCAGGGAAGCCCTCCATTCATCTACTGATGGACATTTATTTCCACCTTTTGGCTAATATCAATAATACTGCCATGAAAATTTGTACAAGTTTTTGTGTAGGCATATGTTTTCATTTATCTTGGGTGTATACCTAAAAGTGGAATTGCTGGATCATATGGAAAGTCTATGTTTAAAAAGATTGTGTTAGTCAGGATTCTCCAGAGAAGCAGAACCAATAGGATGTGCATATACAGAGAAAAAGATTTATTATAAGGAATTGGCTCATGTGATTATGGAGACCAGCAAATCTAAATCTGCAATGTGGGCCAGTGATAGAAGGCTGGATACCCAGGAGAGCCAGTGATGCAGATGAAGTCTGAAGGCCTCACCTGGAGGATTCTCTCTTGCTTGGGTAGGCTGGTCTTTTTGTTCTGTGAAGTTGTCTCTTTTTGTTCCTCTCTTTCATGGTGGGCACTTTCCTGAAATATCTGATGATTCATCACTATCCATTCATGTTTAAGAAGGAGGAGTGAGATGGCAATTAGAAGTCTCGTGTCTTGTGCAGGCCTCATGGGCTGGGGTTTCGTTAGGGTGACTAGATTGTTGGCTGGACTTTCCATAGGAGGATCCTCAAATCTGGAGATGTTTTCTCTGGGGATTCGAGATGTGCTGAATTTCTCACAAACCCTCTGACTTCTGGTGGTAGAGGTGGTATAGACTTGGCTAAGGGAATTCTGGAGATAGAATTTTGTCTGGCTCAGATTAAGATTCATTTCTCTTGCCTTTGGCTTGTCACATAGTTGGATCTGGGAATTAGGAAGCTGCCTCTGCCCCCACTGCAACTTTTTACTGCTCTTAGTATCCCAGAGTCTGGCACCTCCATGGTTCAATTTGCTCAGTGAATATACCTGTTTCTATGGTGGGCTGGGTTGAGGGTGGGGCTAGGAGTGTGGAGGTAGAGGAGTGACTTTGCTGCTTGGGATGGAGGAGGGACCTGCCATTCTTGGTTGGTGGCACTCAATTCAGCCTTTTGTGTCCTGCCATGGGATCCTCTCCAGTACTTTTAGTCTGTCGTCTCTCCTCAATGAGTATAATTCAGTCAAAGGGTTTATTGGGAATATTCCAGGTATCCAACATTAGGTCAAGTGCTGGGAGAGACCAAAAAGAAAAGACAAAGTCTGTTTTCAAGGAGCTTAGCATTTTAAGAGAAGAACTGCACGCAAATAGCTACAACGGCAGGGGTATGTCCTACCTGCTATGAGAGAGAAAGCAATGTGAAGCTGTAGGAATCACAGAGGAGACTGCCTCCAGCATGTGACCAGGCAAGGTTTCCTGGAGGAGGTAAGACCTGGCTGAGTTTTGAAGGGTGAGGAGGATTTCAATAGGCAGAGATGGGCATGGGGCAGGGAGTGAGGAGTGAAGGGAGAGGAGGCCTACCCCTCTCTTTCCATGTATTTTTCCACCTGGGTCAGCAGCTCCTTTGTTGCCATGGCGTCAGCTCAGTCATTGGCACATGCTGGGCGCCTACAGTAGAAGGACTGGAGCAAGCTCCAGGGGAGGCCTCCAGCTCTGACTGCCAGAACAACTCTGCAGAACTGGCCTGCCAGGGGAGCTGCTGCCTCTGCCATGGTCAGGCAGGTGGGAAATCAGGAGACCAGCCCTGGAACCCTTGAGTTGATGGCTTGTCACATCGTTTGATCTGGGAATTAGGAAGCTGCCCCTGCCCCCACTGCAACTAGCTCTCAATGTCCATAAAGCTGGTGAGTGGCCCCTGGAACGCTTTTCAGAAAAACCCAATGTCTCTGTGGTCATGCTTGCCAGAAGCAATAGCAGAACTACAGGACAATGGCTACACCACTCTTAGGCCCCCAGAACCATGAGGAAATGCATCTAATTGATGGCACCTAGTTTGCGTCTAGAACCCTAGCAGCAAAGGCTTTTAGATTTGCAGTACAGGAAGGCAAGAGTGGATACCAAATGCTGTCCAGCCATATCTTTCACATATCTCGAAAATAATGTGATTGGTCCTGGGCCTCTGCGAGTCCTTTAACAGTGTTTCTTGCAATACCCGCTTCAGCTTATAAAGCATATTTATGATGATAAACCAGATGATGATGGTTATTCATCTGGGTTGATCCCTAAGCAGGATGCCAAGGCTCTCCTCTTACCTCTTTGGTACTGAAGGGGACTTGAACAACGAATTATTTGGAGAGTAAAAATCTTGTCTGAAAGTTTTGCTCAAGGACAGGGAGGTGGTGCCTCTGGAATTTGTGGCAACTGTATTGGGTGCCAACTCTGGGGTGGGAGGGCCACACATGTTGATGTTTAGTCAGTGTATAGCTTTGGGGGCATTTGTTCAGGACAATGAACCAACTATATGTCAGAGTTTCCTCCAACATGTCACGCTACTTCTTCTGCCTAGAGCAGCAGCCCTCTCCTCTGTACCTAACACCTCACTCTTTAAAACTCAACTTCCCTGGAAAGACCAAGCATCCCCTCAGAGAGGCAAACCAGACAGGAGTTGGGGTTTGCTTGGTGCAGTGTCCCCTTGCTATTTTCCTCCTTTGCCCACCTTGAAGGGCTAGAGATCAGTATTACCAGGGGCAATGGTGGGTGCCCATCGAGGGGGTTGTTCTTCCTGAGATGGTCTCCAGTTGGCTCAGCCACTGGGGAAAGGACGGGGGGTGGGGGAGGGAACTGGGTTGATGAGGCTGACCCTTCTGCCATCAGTCCAGCCCAGGCCAGAGGTTGCTTGAGAGTTGGCTTCCCTGAGGCAGGCAGGCCAGCAGGGTGGCGGGCCCTCCTGGGATCTTGGAGAAATGGAGAGCCATCGTCAAGGTCATCTCAGAGGTGATCTCTCCCATGCCCTTCACTTGACAGAGGGAGAATCTGAGGCACAGATAGGCTGTGACTTATGTCCAAATGGGGATTACTGAGTTCTGAAGAGCAAGAGCTAAGATCCAAGGCTTCTGATTCTCTGTACTTCCCCTACAAAGCCAGGACGAGCAGCATCTTGCCTTTAGCTGATGAGGTTGTAAGGGAGATGCCTTTTTTTTTTTTAAGCCAATTTGTAAAAGTGGATGCTGTGGTCTTGGGCTTTGTATGCCTCGGGGTAGAACAGATTCACCCAGACACTCGAGGATGCTGGCACCTTGATAGCTATAGGGAAGCAGGAGTTGCTGGCTGTGCCTTTTGGAGGTGAGAAGGCGAGAACCCAGGGAGGCTAAGTGATTCGCCCAAGGACAGATAGTAAATCAGGACACCTCCTCACCACGGTCATGGTCACGGTGTCTGCCCATTCGTCCTCAGAACACACAGCTTCCCGAAAGAGAGCTAATGCTGTCTCTGGAAACCCCCCAGCCCCCGGCCATGGCCCTATGTCTCAGTGTCCTGGGGGGCCTGTGAGCTGACCTTAGAGGCTACGGAATTTAGGGGCCTCTGGGCCAGCGCTCGTGCAATGGCTTGTCCTAAAGCAACATTTCCCAGGACCCGTCCTGTAGCCTCTTCCCTGGAGCTGGGAACTAATGGTGGCCACCTGGGCTCTGGCTCTTGAATTTCATAATGTGCTTCTGTTTTGCACAGAGTAAACCACATGCTGTTTCTCAACCAGGCAGAGAAGTTCTGGGTTCGCTTCTTTGTAAGTGATGCTGTTAGGCAAGCCCTGTGTTGAAACACAGCACGGCTTCTAAAGCTGTTTTGGCTTTTGGCTTTTGTCCAGAAGCCTCAGCCCTTCGCCGGCAGTCAGCACAGATCAGCCCGATCCCAAAGGCCCAGAGATGTCGAGGAGAGAGAACTGATAGGCCGGGCTGCTTCCTGGTGAGGGCTCGGTCAAGTCACCACACACCCTCTGAGTCTCAGTCTCCACATCTTTAAAATGGGACTCAAAGCACGCTCCCCAGTGAACGCTAGGAAATGAAGTGAATAATGTCTTTGGTGCACCTCACTCTGCCAGCTCCCTTTCCAGCTTCCCTCCCCCAAGCCACTGAGTCCCCAGGTCCCCGCCCAGGGAACCCCTTGAGAGGTTGAGGAGAGCTACTCCAAGGTGTCTGGTGCTGGGTGGGGGGTAGGGAGGATGCATCACACGGAGTAAAGGAGGAGAAGCGTTCATGCTGCTGCTTCCCTGCCTGCTGTGAACAGTTGTAGAATGAAGGCATCCACCTGGGCAGTGAGATGCCAACAGCTGGCTCTGGGAAGCAGAGGCGGGGTTTATTTCTGGTCAGGGAGCATGGCCAGACCCCTGGTGTCAGCGAGCATCCCTGGGGAAGCAGATTTGCCCCTGGTGTTTCTACAGGAGAGTTGTTCAGCGTGTGGGCAGGGCTGGGGAGCCACGGGGGTGCTGGGGCGGCCAGAGCTGCTACCCCACCCTGCGGGGGGCAAGGAGAGGGAGCAGGGATTTGCCCAGTCTCCTCTTACCTCCCCGTCTCCGGCCGCACCCCCTGAGGGATGCAGAGAAAGCCTGCACACGTGGAGGGCGGGCTCAGCCCGGGAGCCAGAGCCAGGCAGTGTGTGTGCATATCAGCAAACTCCTCAAACCTGTGGGCGAAGGCACCTCTGCCAGGGGTGTAACTTTCTCCCCTGCTCGCTTAGAAATGTGTGTGACATTTTGCGTCCAACTGCGTCATATTATCCCCACTTGTTTTCATTACAGAGAAGATTTTAAATTACTTACCAGTTGAGTCCTTTTGACTCTGGGAAAACAAAGCAGGTTTAGCTTGTCGCTTTGTGTCCCCCTCCACGTCCCCCCAACCTAGGGCTTCTCTGGGAGTAGCAGCCCCGCCCAGCAGGAGCCACAGTCCAAAAGCTCTGCTGCCAGTTCTCTCCCAGGAAGCACCTACTTGCCCTGCTGGGTCCCACAGGCGAGCACGAGCAAGGCTGTCTCCTCTTCCGTGGTCAAGGTGAGAAGGCGGGCGGCAGCTCTCAGGGGCCCTGCAGGTGTCAACTTCAAGTACCTCCTTCCCAGAGGCGTGAAACAGGGGAGGGGCAGTGGCTGGACTAATACCTGGCGGGCGGGTGGTGGTCCAGGTTTTGGGGGAAGATGGAGGTGAGGCTAGTTTGACCTACTGGGGAAATCGAATTAAAAACAAAAGCTCCCAACCCAGAAAGTCTCTCCACAAAGGAAGGGGAGAAAGAAAAAAAGTTTATCATCAAATAAGCATTAACCAGAATCTGATGCTCCTCACCGGCCATCTGCTGAGAGATGGCAGAGGCAGGAAGGAATCTCACCGCTCCTGTAGCTGAACGGGCACAGCCATCGCATCCTCGTCCTCAAGGTAAACGACACCTAGTCCTCATGGTAAGAGGACCCATTGGCACCTCCTTCCACAGAGCTCATCTTAAATTTACCTGGTAATCAGAGTCACCATCTGAGTTAGTTCATTGACTTTATGCCCAGGAAAGGTAAACGTCTGTCTTTCTGCTAGGAAGGAGTTTTGCAGCTTGGAGCCTGGCACCTGCTGAAGGGCACCTCCTGCCCACCCACAGAAACTGGGAGACAGGCCTGTTTCCCTCCGTGTTTCCATCTCAAAGACTGGCTCCCAGGTCCTCGAGAAAGACACACCTAGAGCTGGCAAGAGGCTTACTTAGGTTCGAAGAAAGATGGACATACATTTCAGAGAAAGAAAGAATGTACACGTTTTCTAAAGTAAATCATGCTCTAAGAAAAGGGAGACAGAAAAGCCTCTTCCCTTGTTTTCAACAAGGAAGTCAGCCTCTTGCTTTTAATTTGTAATTACCCTCCCAGCCCCTGCGTGGTAAACGAACAGCAAGTTCCAAGGTGAGGGTCACCCCATCCGGCTAGCTGGGTCTCCCCTCACAGGCTGGGGGGATGTGGGGTGTGGTTTAGACTGGTTCAGGCGGGGCGTGGGCACCCTGTGGGAGGGCTGTGCAGAGGGGGCCGCCGGCGTGGGTGCAGGTCTCCCTGGGGTGTCTGTGCAGGTGAAGTCGAGGCTCAGGAGGTGTGGGGCTAGGACGAAACCAGACAGCCAACCGGGTTTCTGAAAACTCGGTGTTAACGTTCCTCCCGGCAGAGAGCTCAGGTCGTGGAGCTCAGACAACCCTTGCTCCCCACCGTGTCCACATGCCACAGGTGGACACCCCTCAGCAGGAGGGGTCTGGGCAAAGCTGAGGACTGACCTGGTGCCCAGTGGGTAATATTCTGGGATCCGCTGGGCAGCCGGGGAATCTGGCTCCCACCAGCCCGAGCCTTTCACGGAAGGACAGATGCCAGCGCGCCCTGGCCTGGCCCTGGCCCAGCTCAGCAGGCTTGGGCCGAGCGTGGCAGGTGCCGAGGGCCCGGCTGGAACCTGGGAGGAGCAGGAGGAAGGCTCTCGAACCCCCTCTTCCCTGTTGAGTTCTCCTCCTCTGCCCTCAGGTGACACCTCTGCTTCCTTCTAGAAAAGACACACTTACCATTTAGATTGTTTTCGCAGCTCCTTTCACATGGGTTTCTTTGTTCCTTCTCCTCCGAGATGAGAGAGACAGAGAGGGACACACACACACACACGTACACACAGAATGGGAGGGTGACAGTGCAAGACAGACTCATCTGGTGGTTTGCCTGGGGATCCAGGACAGTCTTATACTTTTTTCTCACATATGGTCCAAGATCCACTTCACACTCAAGTGGGCAGGTTACAAATGCAGATTCTTGGGCCGTGTGCACTTCCAGCCCTGGACACTGGGAGCAGTCCTGGAATCTGCATTTCTATCCAGCCTCCCCTGTCCTCCTCACACTGGAGGAGCTTGGCAAAGGGGCTCCTCCAGAGATGGCCTGCCTGGGGAAGGGGTGCTGTCCTCTGAATCTGCCACTTTCTGCGTGGGTGCCCTTGGGCAAACCACCTAACCTCCCTCTGTCAAAGAGAGAGAACCCTGCACAGCAGTTTGGGGAGGGGTTACATGAGAAAACGTATTCACAAAGGTCATAAAACTGCAAAGGGCCAAGGAGAGAAGTATAGTACTGTTGCTACCTGGGAATCCTCTGGGCCTTTAAGCATCCTGATGTTTGGAAGATACTGAGTCCCCTAAAGCATCAAGCTCTCTTGTCCCACAGGCTGGGTCCACTCCTTTGAAAGATGTTCAGAGGAGACTCCAAAGGGAACTCCAGAACCAACCTGCTCCGTCTGGGGAAGTGCACGAGGCCCCTCTTCCCAAGTCTGCTCATGCTTGCACCAGGCACCAGTGACGTCATCTACATCTTGCCCAGGTAGGAGGGAGCCGCGTCCGCTTGCTCCACTAGGGGCGCCATCGAGGTCGCAGTGCCCGGGCTCCTCTTGCAGGACCCATGTTCCTCCGGGTCTCCTTTGAAATCCAAATGAGCACCTTACACGACGTGAGGAAGTAAAATACACGACCACGTACCCATGGGTCCTGCCTTCAAGGGTGTGCTGGTCCCCCCAGTGGGATTACAGTCTTGTTGAGGCCAGTGGGCTGCGCTGAATATTTGCATTTCTTTTTTTTTCTTTTTTTTTTTTTTTTTTTGCGGTACGCGGGCCTCTCACTGCTGTGGCCTCTCCCGTTGCGGAGCACAGGCTCCGGACGCACAGGCTCAGCGGCCATGGCTCACGGGCCCAGCCGCTCCGCGGCATGTGGGATCCTCCCGGACTGGGGCACGAACCCGTGTCCCCTGCATCGGCAGGCGGACTCTCCACCACTGCGCCACCAGGGAAGCCCAATATTTGCATTTCTATATAATCTTGGCACAATGCTAATTTGACAGTCAATAGATTCTTGTGGAATTGAAGAGTTTTTAGCGCCCTGGTTTTCTCAGATCTGGCCCTATGGGAATCTAATAAAAAAAAATAATAAAGAACTTCCTATAACTCAGACACCAGAGCTAACTGGGTTATCTATGAATTACCTCCTTTAACCCTCCCAACAATTTATAAGCAGGTACTATCACCTCTTAACCTACTGATGAGGAAATGGATGCTCATAGCAGTTAAATCAAGGGCCCAAAGTCACACAACTGCAGGTCATGGGGCTGGAACCAAACCCGTGTTAGGTCCTTCCTGGATTCTTTTTCCCCTGAATTAATAAATAGCCCTTTATAAAAATGCAAACGCTGTAGTAATGGCTAATCCCCTCATGCCCAAGTTCACCCAGAAGAATTATGGTAAGAAGGAAAATAATATTTCATAGGTAATAGTGTCTTCTATGTGTATGACTTTGGTTTCATTTATTTATTTATTCATGTGTTTTGGGGGTTATTTTTTTAAACCATTTCAAAGGACATTCACAAACTCCATGCTGTTTGATCCTCACATCAGCCTGGTGAGCCAGCTGGTCAGGGAAGGTATTGCTGTGTTTTCTTTGAGGAAGGAGACTCAGAGAGGCTGTGATTTGCTCAAGGACCACGCGCGGGGAAGTGACAGGGTTTTGCCTGAAACAGCAGACTGGTCACTCCCATCCCAGGAAAGCCCAGGGGACCCAGAGCCCAGGGGGCACTTGCAGAGTCATGGTGTTTGGACCATTTGTTAATTGAGAAAATACACGCATATGGATACAAAAAGCCACGATGGCTTCACCAATGCTGTCAATGAATTTTTTAATTTTATGGGTCAATAACAGAATCTCTATATCCTTGGTAAGTGGTAAATTATGCACGTGAGAATATAATGAGTTTACTCTCCTGATAAGTCCCCGGGGGTGGGGGCATGGGGGAGGGTAAGGGTTTCAGGACCTCTTGCAACTCCTGTTTTCTCCATTCTCCATCCTTGCCCACCTCTGCCTCTGCCCTTCACCACCACCCCAGGTTTGTAAGAGAAGCTACAGAGGATGATTCGTTTCAGGGCCACCTGCCAAAGTGTTGGAAATGAGGGTCTTCTGGGGTCTAAGGAGAGAGGGGGACCACCCTGAAGAAAGGCCTCTTGGAATAGAGTCTGCGTTGCTGGCTATCTGACCCCAGGGGCAAGGTCAGCAATGGGACTGGCATTAGGCAGAGCTGCAGCGGCGACCCAGAGCGGGATTGGGATGGGGTTGGGAAAGGTGGTCTTGTGATGAGTTGCCAGGAGGAAAGGCTCAGACATTGGGATTCTGCAGAGGGTGCAGGTCGGTTTGGGAGGCACTGAGGTATTCAGACACTTTTTATTTTTACGGGTATACTATTTTATTGACATTTAGATTTCACCAACAGTGAGCTCAAATATATGCTGGCCATACGTTCAGAGTTTTGAAATCAAGATGAATGCACACACAGCTCTAAGGGTGCGATGTATTTAACACTGCACGATATATTCAACAATTAGACAATCTAAGGGGTGGTAGGACTGTACACTTAGGACCACTTAGGAGCACACGTATAGGGACAAGCCCAGGAATTGGAGGGAAAAAGCCGCCATTCAGGATGGAACAGAGCTCCTTGGTTGCTGACAGAATCTCCCCTTAACTTCAGACTTGAGACAAACCGAGGGAATCTGTCACTATACCAAAACCACTGAATTCAGGACAAACAGCCACAGGACAGATTGGCCAGAGCCAAGTCGGATTGTGGGGACCAGTCTGACTGGAGGCTGGAAATGTTGCAGCTGAAGTGCAGGATCTGTAGATTAGAGCAACTGTCTGCTAAAAACTGTTTGTTTCCAAACAGGTTCCTAAGATGCTTTTCCCAAACAGGCCAGGTGCTTCTTACAGGAGTGTCGTGTCAGCTCTGCTGCAGCTCTCAGAGGCTAGGAAGGGATGGGGACTCCATGCTGATCACCTGTGTCCTTGCACTCTTCCTGGGGGACAGGAAGATGGGTGAAGTACAGCTCTCTTATTTTTGCCTCTGTAGAGAATGAACAAGGTAAGTTTTCTCTGCTCTCCAGTACGTGTAGGCAGGCTGAGCCTTTGGATTTTGAATTCTGGCCTCTCTTGTTATAGGGGGTAAACAAGTACTTTATACGCTGTTGGACAGAATATGCCCTTGTGAAAATAAATGAAAACTACCCACGTGAGAAAAGCAAAGACTATTTATGCAGAGCTGGTGAGAGCGAGGGAGTCAACCATCATTGTTTGTGTTTTGACAGAGCCTCAAAGGCAAGTGGAGGAGCGGGAAAGCTTGATAGTGGAAGAGGGAAGGTTTCAGGGGTGACCTGATTGGAGATGGTTGACATGAGGAAGCCGGGGAGGGGCTCGCTAGAAGCCGGGTGTCCTATGAGATTGGCTAGGGGTGTGTATTTGGCTTTCTCTGGCTGGTCCTAAGTTAGAAGTGCTCAGGAGATGGGGACAAATATTAAGGCAACTGTCAGTTACTAACCAAGTAAGTCCTGGCTATTTGGGGCCAATTGTTACAGGGATTATCGTTTGGCTTTCCTGGTTGCCAGGCAGGCTAGAGTAATACTCTAATTTCCTGGGCTGGTTACTATAGAAAATGGGTGGGCTACCTGGCCTGGTTGCTGTAGATTGTGGGTCAGAATTCTGTTTGTGTATATGGTCTGGCCATTGTCTGTCTGTCTATTCAGCCTCTCAGCCCTTCCCCCTCCAGCAGATCTGGAGATCCATTAAGCGGATTCGCCTGGGTTGACCCAGGTGAGTGAGGAATGGGAGAGCAAGGGTGGAGTTTGGTGAGATTAGGTTGAAGAAAAACAAGTTGTGATTCAATGGAAAACTATGCATCATCTATAGTACACCCTTTGGGGTTGGGTTATCAGAGTCTAGCCCTGTTCATTACCTGGAGCTATTCTGCAACTCATTGTAAGTTTTAAGAAACTGAGAGGCATGGAAATTGGGTCCTGTCCTGTAGAGATGTGACTGGCTTCCCCCTACCCTCTTGGAAAAAAACAGTTTTGTCTCCATTTGTAATTCATCCCAACATTGCTTTTTCCACACAAATTGTGCTGTTTTGGCTTTTCCTTTGATCCCGTTATAACATCTGCATGTATCCCTCATGCCTTTTAAATACATGTTTATTTGTATATTTGTATGAGAGCATGGTTTTACCTTTTTCTCCAAAGTATCTTTTAATGCTGTGTGTGTGTGTGTGTGTGTGTGTGTGTGTATGGATGGCCGCAGGTGTCCCTGGGTACCAGGTATGAAGCAGCGTGACCTTGAGAGTAATGAAGGGCTTTGGGGCTGGGCTTGTCTGTCCGGAGAGGGTTTTTCGTGTGGCCCCTGGGCAGAGGGAAGATATTGGTGGTGAGGTCCTTCCTGTGGATTCTTGTATGACCCTGGACTTGACTGAGATTGAATTTCTCACCAGCTCTGACTAAGGTATGTGTGTCTGTGTTTGGAAAGGGGTAGGCTCAGGGTCAGATTTAATTTGGTTTGGAAAAATTAAGAAGTTTGATGTTTCCTGCATCTAAGATGGATGGGGCCAGTGTCTTGGCTGCTGGATCTTGGAGGTTGGTCTGGGCTTGCTAAGAACTTTTGTGTAGCCATGTGTCTGCATAACAGACTCACTACAACTCTGGTGGGTTTGGAGAAAAGGCAGGGTTTGGAGACGTGGTGTGCAGATGACTGGTATGGAGGTTCCTTAGAAAACAAAAATAGAGCTACCATATGATCCTGCAATCCCACTCCTGGGCATATAACCAGAGGAAAACATGGTCCAAAAGGATACATGCACCCCAATGTTCATTGCAGCACTGTTAACAATAGCCAAGACATGGGAGCAATCTAAGTGCCCATCAACAGAGGACTGGATAAAGAAGATGTGGTACACATATACAGTGGAATATTACTCAGTCATAAAAAGAATGAAATAATGCCATTTGCAGCAACATGGATGGACCTTGAGATTATCATACTAAATGAAGTAAGTCATACAAAGATAAATATCATATGATATCGCTTATATGCAGAATCTAAAATAATGATACAAATGAACTTATTTACAAAACAGAAACAGACTCATAGACTTAGAGAATGAATTTATGGTTACCAGGATGGGGAAAGGGTTGGGGGGCGGGATAGATCAGGAGTTTGGGATTGACATGTACACATTGCTATATTTAAAATGGATAACCAACAAGGACCTACTGTACAGCACAGGGAACTCTGTTCAATAGTCTGTAACAACCTAAATGGGAAAAGAATTTGAAAAAAGATACATGTATATGTATAACTGAATTCCTTTGCTGTACACCTGAAACTAACACAACATTGTTAATCACTTATACTCCAATATAAAATAAAAAGTTAAATTCAAAAGTTATAAAAGATAAACAATGAAAAATTTAAAAAAAAAAAAGAAAGGGAGGGGCCTGGAAGGTGAGTGTGACGATAGCATTTCATACTCTGAGTGACTAAAAGCAGCAGCCATGACCATCACAACACAGAAACTTTCCCCAATAAGACAGAATCGAGCTCTGCGTACCTGAAACACTTCCTTGAGAAAGAGTGCAGGGCACTGTCATGAGTGAGCATGTGGTCATCCTTCCTGCCCAAGCCTGGGCCTGACTCCCGAGACCTGGCCAACGCTGTGGGCAGGGAGTGGCCAGCTGGGCTGACAATGATGAGAACGGTGATCTACCAGGAAGTGAGGGCCTTTTGGGGGGAAAACGTGCTGCCTTGTGGAGGAGGCCTGGAACCTTGGCTCGATGGCTCAGCTGAGATGCTGGGGCAATGGCAGCTCTCGGAGGCCGAGAAATCATGTTGCTGAGGAAATGCCTGGGGCTCCTGGGGCTCATGCTCCAGTGTCTTTGGCTGGGTGACCTATCTGTGGGCACCTTTCAGGGACCTGGTTGTTCTAGCTCCTTAAAAACCTTCCAGGTAGGGGTTGAAGTTTGGGATTTGAGATCACTGGGTACTGGCAGAGGTTGTTGGTCTTGGAAATGGAGAGACTGAATACACAAATGGACAGCAGCCAGAATATATATAAAACCAGAACTCTGACCCACAATCTGCAGCAACTTGTCCAGGAAGCCAGCCTGTTGTCTGTAAATTAGCCTTGTCAAAAGTCAGAGTACTGCTCTAGCAGCCAGCCCAGGAAGCCAAACTATAACCCCTGTAACGACTGGTCCTAAATGGCCAGGACTTGATTAATAACTGACAACTGTTCTAGTTTTTTTGTTTTTTTTAAGTTAAAAAAAATTTTTTAAATTAAATTATTTATTTATTTTGGGCTGCATTGGGTCTTCGTTGCTGTGCACGGGCTTTCTCTAGTTGCGGCGAGCGGGGGTTACTCTTCGTTGCAGTGCACGGACTTCTCATTGTGGTGGCTTCTCTTGTTGCGGAACACGAGCTCTAGGTGTGCGGGCTTCAGTAGTTGTGGCTCGCGGGCTCTAGAGCACAGGCTCAGTAGTTGTGGCTCACAGGCTCAGTTGCTCTGCGGCATGTGGAATCTTCCCGGACCAGAGCTCGAACCTGTGTCCCCTGCATCGGCAGGCGGACTCTCAACCACTGCGCCACCAGGGAAGCCCTCAGGTGTTAAGTTTTAACTTAAAAAATTATTTGACATAATTTTACATTTAGAGAAAAGTTGCAAGAATAGTAAAAAGAATTCCCACAACATTCACCTAGTTTGCCAAATGTTAACATTTTAGTGTTTATTTTGTTCTTCTCCACTGCTTCCCCTACCCTGTGTGTGTGTGTGTGTGTGTGTGTGTGTGTGTGTTTATTTTTTCCTGAACCATTTAAGAGTAAGTTGTAGGCGTATCTTTTTATTCCTAAATACTTTAGGGTGTATTTCCTGAAAGCAAGGAATTCTTTTATATAACTGCAGCACAGTGATCAAAATCAGGTCCTTTGCATGATATTCTTATCCAATTACAGACCTTATACCAGTTCTCCCATTTGTCCCAATGATGCCCATTAGAGCCGAAGGTCATTCGTAGCATCTGGTTGTCCTCTCTCTTCAGCCTCCTTCCTCGGGACCAGGTCACTGTCTTTTTTGTGTTTCACAAGTTTGACCCTTCAGAAGAGCGTGGGTGAGGCACTCTGTGGAAGGTCCCTGCTCTCTGTCCGGTGTTTGCTTGTGGTTAGATTCAGGTTTGCACCTTTGCTGGGGACCCTGGGGTCAGGCCGACCTCCTCTCATGCCTCAGGTAACTGACTTTGAAACCACGTGGGCGTCTGGGACTCCATGTGTGGTTCTGAGATGCAGCTCTGCCCCAGGGGCTACAAGAATTCTGGTCAGGAGACCCCAGGCCAAAGATCTGCTGGCCTTCTGGTAAAAAGCCCCTAGCCCAGAGAAGGCTTCCTGCCATCTCTGTGGCAATCAACAACCAACAGAATGCCAGGATGGATTTTCCTGGCCGATAACAGTGACCTGTTGATGGGTGTGATGTGATCGAGTCCCGCGCCCTCCTTGCTGAGATGAAAGGCCCATGTTGTAGAGAACATTCTCCACTCCTGCGTGAACAGGACGTCAGGACTCTCCACAGGGACGATGCCCCACTCATCCTGAATCCAGGCCAGGTCACAGGTGGGTTCCAGCCACCTGATGCCAGCTTGGCTTTGGCTTGAATGGATATTCTATGCCAGGTGTAGTTTGGAGCACACTGGCACTTTCTTGAACCTACCTTATAGGATGTACGAACATCTTTTGTCCTTGCTGGCTAATAAACGAGTTTAGTTCAACAACGCCTGTGTATGTATGAGGCAAAAGTTGGTCTTAGACTTGCTTTCATTGCAACCTGGTGGCCGGCTGTGGTGGGAGCTGCCAGTGTCACCAGCGACCTGGGAGTTGTCCCTGGCTGATGTCACCTTCTAGAAAGTTCCTTCAGTCCTGCCACAGAACGGCCTTCGTATACATCAGCTCCTTTCCCATGTCTCCTTTCACGGAAACCGGGGTGTGCAGTGGAGCAGATGGCAGGTCATCAGGGTCAGGGATCTGTGGGCATGGACTGCTTCCTCAGGGCCCCATCCCCCAAGGCTGGGCCAGGCACCAGAGTCACTCTGGCAGGTGCGGGAGGTTATCTGTGGCAGGGCCAATGGGGCTCGTTGCACCAGCTCTGACTTACCCCCATCCCTCACCCTGCACCCCGTCTTCCGCAGAGGCCACTGCCTTCCAAGCACCTGGACCCGTTTCCTGGCCTCTGGCCTCTTTTCCCCCGCAGATGCCTGTGCACGGCCAGGAAGCAGGGCCTGCGGGTCCCGGCCTGACCTGGGAGAGGGGTCTGGAAGGAACCAGGTCAGAGGCCTGGCAAGGCTGACTCGACACTGAGCCAGGCGCTCAGGGCTCCCTAAATTCCCTCCGACTGCAGGAGGCAGGTCCCAGCCCCTGGGGTGGGGCTGTGCACGTCTGTGAGGCCAGGAGCCCTGGCAGCCAAGGCTGGGAGCGGGCAGGCCATTCCTCGACCCCCAGACACACACAGCGTTGTTTCCAGGGGGATTTCACCTCCCACCAGCTGTCTCTCTAGGTGACTTGAGCCACTGCACTTCAGGCTGGTTTCTCGTGCCCAGGGCGTTAATGAGTTGGGCTTAGTTTTGCTGTAGTTGCCAGCATTTACTGGTGCTTTACTTGTGCCCAGCACTTTGCTGCATGCTGGTTTAGTCCTACAACAACCCTGGATTGATATTGTTATTGTCCTGATGTGCAGAGGAGGAAACAGGTCCAGAGAGACTAGGAATTGTGCCCGGGCCACTAATGAGCAGAGAATCGTGGTCACCTTTGACTCAGCTCTTTGAACTCTTAGTAAATGTGACTTAGACTCAGTGGGATGAGTGACTGATACTGATCCAGGGTTCCCCATCCTTGAGCATCCTCGCCCTTATCTCTAATGGCTGTTGAGGATCAGGGTGCAGACTCTACCCCTGGGGCAGGGCGGGGGCTGAGCTTCTGTCTGGCACCCACCACTGTGCTGTGCTGAGCCTGGGACCCATTGTCCACCCTGGAGGGCGATGAGGCATGAGGGAATGGGTTTGGAGAGGGCCTCTCACCTACCCGTCCTTGGAAGGCATTTTGCCTTTGGCGTCATTCCACCTTGGCAAGAGTAACAAAGCAATTCGCTTCCTGATGGAATGTGACAGGCTCAACCATCAGTGTGAAATACGGGTTAGCAAAAGAAGATGGTAAACAAACACGTCCCATTTCTTCAGGGACATGACATTCTGGAGTGAAGGGTTCTGTTGCTACATGCTGGGAAGTTAGAGGATGGTTTCAGTCTTGTTGGAGATGTTTGCCACCTTTCCTGGTGTATTTTAATCTTCTGGGGATGTGGATGGCCATCGGATCCGCGTTGCCGATCCCCTCTCGGTGGAGGGCTCAGCTACCTCCTCCACCCCCAGGCACGAGGGCTGTGCCGTGTCCCTCCTGGCGCTGAACTGGCAGCAGCCCTTCCAGCCTCCCTGGGCGGTGGGGATGGGATCATGGGCTCCAGAACCACAGGGCCCAAGGTGGAGGCTCAGCTCCAACGTGAGCTACTACTCTCGGGGGGTTCAGAGCAACAGCAATGAGTGGTGTCACAATTCTGGTGGCCGGAACTCGCAGGTCAAGGTGTCCACAGGCTCAAGCTCCCTCTGGTGACTCCAGGGGAGCATCCGTCTTTGCCTCTTCTGGCTTCTGGTGTCATCAGCCATCCTTGGCATCCCTCAGCTTGTAGGTGTGTCATTGCACTCACACAGCTGTCTCCTACTTGTGTGTCTTCACATTGTCATCCCTCTTGTGTGTCCATCTCTGTGTCCAAATTTCTCCTTTTTATAAGGACGCCAATCGTATTGGATTAGGGCCCACCCTAATGACCTCGTTTTAACTTGGTTGCCTTGGTAAAGATGCAGTTTTCGGCTAAGGTCATATTCTGAGGTGTTGGGGGAGGGAGTTGGGACTGCAACATGTCTTTTTGGAAAAAGAGAATTCAACCCCTAACCTGCGCTCTTTTGACAAGTTACTTGACGTCTGCATACCTCAGTTTCTTTATCTGCAGAACAGGGCGGCTAATACATCATAATACTTACCTCATAGGACTGTTGGGATGATTAAATAAGTGAATATGTAAATAAAGTGCTTGGAATAGAGTCAGGCGCTTAGTAGGTGCTCTGGGAGAGAGAGTGGGTCTTATCATGACCCCTCCTCACACTCGCAGAGATGCAGGAGGTGTAGACGCTTACCGAGGGTGTGGTAAGTTGGATTAGGAGCCAAAGTTGGTCTGGACCCAGAGGTGGCTCGGGGGGAGGCCAGCGGGGAGACCAGCATCACCCTGGGTGGCTGATTTCACCCGGAGAGCACAGAACCTGGTCTGGAAAATGACTTTCTCCTTCTGCTTTTTCAAAGAATTGTTGTCTAAGCTGTCGAGGCTTGGATACTCATCAGGGAGCAGGGGAGGGCTTCAGCCCTTCGTCTTTAACATGGTGAAATCCGACCACCAGGGCCTCCTCATCTACAAAGGGAGGGGGTGCCCTGGGGGGCCCCGAGCCTCTTCCCACTCCAACAACCTGTGGGTCCATGGATACCCAAGCACAAGGGCAAAACCCACAGTGCTCTGACCAAACAAGCCCCAATGCATAGTTTGCTTAGTTCTACTAGAATTTGGCCCAAGATGGCCCCAAAGCTTGGGCAGCTCCTCAGGCCTTGTTAGAATGGTCCAGCTGCCTCCTGTCTTTCAGGGTCTGGAGAAGCCAGAACTTGGGGCTATGGAGCCCCTGGGTTCTAAGATTCCCAGAGGGTGAATAGCGGATTGATTGAATCCTACAGAACCCGGCGGATTCCTCTCCCGCCTCACCTGGGGCTGTCGTAAAGTCTGGAGGTGGAATTCCTCTGCACCCCTTCCTGGGCTGACTCCTCTGGGTATAGGCCCAGGAGGGTAGGTCAGGGGGACATGTCTGCCCGTGTGTGATTCTAACATTGTCTTCTTAGTCACTGGGAGAGTGGTCAGGATGACTGTGGGTCATCATCCTCTTGAGCCGTTGGTGGGGTGAGGGGTGCTTCCTTGGAGCATTTGGGAAGGGGGTCTTGCTTCTCCATCCAGACGCTGGAAAGAAAGGCATGAACCCGTGATTCAGGTAGGAGACCATTTACTGACCTACTTGATTCTCAGTCATTGTTTTGAGAAGGAGATGAGCTTGAAGTTGTGGGAGAAGGCATGTATTTAAAGCTGTTGGAAGGCTGTCAAGTACACTCTGGAAATGGATCCAGGCTAACAGAGTGTTCTGAATAGAGAAATAATTATGATTTGTTATCAATGCATCATCACTTTATGGTACGTGACTATTTTTCCTAAGTTAATAGCATGTATTTGCTGTAATTTTGTTTGTTTTTTACTTAGCAAGTCTTTTGTTGTTTGTTTGTTTTTTGCGGTACGCGGGCCTCTCACTCTTGTGGCCTCTCCCGTTGCGGAGCACAGGCTCCGGACGCGCAGGCTCAGCGGCCATGGCTCACGGGCCCAGCCGCTCCACGGCATGTGGGATCTTCCCGGACCGGGGCACGAACCCGTGTCCCCTGCATCAGCAGGCAGACTCCCAACCACTGCACCACCAGGGAAGCCCTTAGCAAGCCTTTTGGATACAGATGGAATCAGAACAAACTTCACCCTAGTCCTGTTTCAATTGCCAGCACTATTGATGCGCCTACTTTTACTGCATTAACGTAGCCAGATCAAGCCTGAGACATCCCAAGGTGAGGTGCCGCAGACTCTGTGGGTGGGGACTGATTCCAGCAAGAATTGACCTTTTTTTTTTTTTTTTTTTACATCTTTATTGGAGTATAATTGCTTAACAATGGTGTGTTCGTTTCTGCTTTATAACAAAGTGAATCAGTGATACATATACATATGTTCCCATATCCCCTCCCTCTT
The DNA here is from genome assembly GCF_949752795.1 of Hyperoodon ampullatus. Taxonomy (NCBI): domain Eukaryota; kingdom Metazoa; phylum Chordata; class Mammalia; order Artiodactyla; family Ziphiidae; genus Hyperoodon; species Hyperoodon ampullatus. The sequence goes on from NC_136928.1 coordinate 20,049,416, forward strand.
GCGTCTCCCTCCCACCCTCCCTATCCCACCCCTCCAGGCGGTCACAAAGCACCGAGCTCATCTCCCTGTGCTATGCGGCTGCTTCCCACTAGCTATCTATTTTACGTTTGGTAGTGTATATATGTCCATGCCTCTCTTTCGCTTTGTCACAGCTTACCCTTCCCCCTGCCCATATCCTCAAGTCCATTCTCCAGTAGGTCTGTGTCTTGACCTTTGACTACCTCGCGGAGGGAATTCTGTGCAGAGGACCTTAACATCGCTTATTGGTTACTCAGCATCTCGCTTGTTGTAAATTGACACTCCTTTGTTTACTTCATTTTTGTCATTTTCCTCCACTAGAATATGAGTTCCTGGGGCAGGTTTTCAAAAATGTATTAGAGAAATGAATATGAATGAATGGGGTGCCGACCCAGTCCTTGGTCTTTTCTGAGCTTCGTTGCTGTGAGCTGAAGTCAGCTTCCGCTGGTTGACCTGAGTAGATGCTGGCCATTAGATCTGGAAGCTCAGTTGTCTGCGAGGCCCCTTTGATGAAGCCTGGCAACCCCAGGCCTCACCTGTGTCTTCCTTAGGACCTGTCCTCTGTGAGTGAGCCTTGGAATTTTCTTACTTGTTTGTGTTTTCTCCCTGAGGCAGCCAAAGATAGGGCCCTGGAGGAGGTGAGCGGCCCAAGGCCTCAGGCAGCGGCTCTCAATGCTGGCAGGCGGCCCAGAGACCACAGGGGAACTTGAGAGTGTTGCCTGACCCAGCCCCATTGCTCCCACCTGCACTGCCCAGGTCTCATTGGTGAGAGAGCGGCCTGGCGTGGGTATTTGTCAGACGCCTCTCATGGGCACTCAGAGGTGAGAACCACTGAAATTGCCCTTCTCACATTTTGTCCACATCAGAATCATCTGGGGGTGGGGGGCTTGACAGACCCCAGTTGTTTGCTTCCTCCTCTAGTTTCTGACTCAGTACTCTCAGGTGGGAGCTTAGAATCTACATTTCTTCTTTTGGGGGGGAGATGTGCCGCGCGACTTGCAGGATCTTAGTTCCCCGACCAGGGATCGAACCTGTGCCCCCTGCACTGGAAGCTCGGAGTCCTAACCACTGGACCGCCAGGGAAGTCCCAGAATCTGCATTTCTAACGAGCTGCCGGGAAGCGCTGCTGTGGTCCGGGCCACACTTTGAGAACTGCTGCCCCAGGGCTCCATCACAGCCACCCTGCTTCTTGCTGACCCAGGGCTTTCTGCTTCCTGCCCCTGCTGCTCCACCAACCCCCTTTCTCCAGCTGGGGGGCTCTTGCTTTGCCCTCTTTACTGGTCTGCCCTTTGCTGAGCTCTGGGTTCGCCCTGACGGGATGTAGAAGAAATTGTTTTTATCCACTTTTGTCAACCCAAAGGAGATGGGAATGCTTCTAAAGGCTTTCTAAGTGCGGGGGAAATGGACCCCCCAAATGGGGAAATGTACGCATGGAAGTGGACACAGTTGAGGGCGGCTGGGGTGTGGGCTCTGGGCTGGTTGGTTTGTGTTTGAGAGGCACACTTACGGGTGAGTCGTTTGGTATCCCTAGGAACTGGCTTGTCCTTGGAGGGGACAGCGAGGCCCCAGATGTCAAAGCTAGAACACAGACGTGCTTACTAAAAGACTTGGTTAATCCAGGGCAGTTTGTGGAGTAAAGGGGAGGTCTTGGCTCTGAACTTCAGATCCGTTTTAAAGTGTCTTTCCTAAGAGCACTGTCCAGTCCATAAACTATGCATTGGTGTGTCACTGCCCCTTGTCCTCCAGATTCAGCCGGTCTCTCCCATGCCACGTTAGGGGTGACCGTCCTCTTCCTTTTCCTCTCCGGTGGTGGTGGGGGGGTCCTGTGCTCAAGGTTCATGAACTGAGGCCAGCTACAGCCGTGTGAGGTCACTGATCCCACACAGGCCCCCTGGGGCAAGTGTAATAGCTGCAGGAGTGCTGGGTGAGGTGGGGTGACTGGGAACCGCATGGAATGGCACCTCCTGTGAAAGCTGGAGTGCCAGACCCTGATGGGACATTGAGGAACCCGGATCTCTTTGTGATTCGCTTCACCCAGGTCCTCAGCCCAGCTGCCAAATCCTGTGGAGCCTGCCCTTGACCACCTGCCCTGGGGGCCTGGAGTGTTTTGAAGATGACAAATCAGAGTTGGCTCAGCCTGAAGTCTGCATGCCTGTCGGGAAGGCTGGCAGGTGCCCGTGTCCAGGTGGGGTTTTTTACATTACATGACACATGGATGAGAAGGCCATGGGTGCATCTGGGGCCTGGCAGGGTGATTCAGGCACCATCACTGCTTCCCAGAAGCATGGCGCTTGCGTGTCAGCTGAGCAAATGTTCTGTGTGTCACTGAGATTATTAGAAAGCAGAGAACCATCCCATGACTCACTGGAAGCTGGGGGCAGGGGCTCTATAGAAGCTGGAGGGGTATCAGGGCCGGAGGAGGGGGGAGGTGTGGGGAGGGCGGCCAGATCTGGAAACTTCGCTTTCCGTCTGGATTGATGGGAAGCCGTAGGGACTGTTGGCAGGCATGTCTTCCTGGCCACCCTCAGTGATGGGACACGCAGCATTGCCTCTTATAGAAATCGAATCTCTAGGACAAGGAAATGTTGCTCTTTCTGGTTCTAAAGGAATGGAATGTCTCTACACCCCTCCCACCCATGGAGAGAATGGCCCCACCTCCACGCATGGCCTGGCAGTGCCCTGGGAGGTCGGCTTCTAGGTTTGTTCTTCTGGATGGGCCACGTCCCCAGCGCCGGCCCCATGTCCCCAGCCCAGAGGTGGAGGGTAAGGCAGAGGGAAGCAGGGGCACAGAGAGGGACAGTGGACCTCGAATCAGAGCAGCCTTCTGGAGTCTCCAGAGCCCACGGCAGAGGGAGGGCTTGGTTTGTGGATGCAGGATGCAACGGTGCGTGTGGCGGGGGAATGGGGAGCTCTGCGGCCTTCGGTGGGGAGGCAGTCGGGGCTGGGTGCCCTGAGGACGGGGTGTAGGCATGACATGGGCCCAGCATCCAGCTGGCCTCTGCCCACGCTCCGGGCCCCGTGGGCAGGATGGGGGGAGAGTGGGCAGTGGCCGTTAGAGTTCTCATCCCTTCGGGTGTCTCTCACTGGAACCAAGGTTAGGAGGAGGAAGCCAAGGAGGAGCTGGAAAGAGCTGAATACAAAACAGAATCTCTCCTGCAGCTCTCGAATGCTCTGTGCATGCTCTCTACGCCATGCCGTCTAGACAGCCTTGACCTTTAGGTGTGACGGGCACTGCGCTCCTCCAATCCACACTTATGCAGACCCATTCCCTACACTCTGTAGCATTGTCAGGCACAGACTCTGAGAACGGGAAAGGAATCTTCGAGCTTGTCAAGGCTGAATAGTAGTCCCCTAAACACACCAAACTCCTCCCTGGAACCTGTGGTTTTGGTACCTTATACGGCAAAAGGGATTTTACAGGCGTGATTAAGCTGTGGATTTTCAGGTGGGAAGACTATCGTGGATGACTCGGGTGGGCCCCACATAGAGTCACGAGAGTCCTCCTAGGAGGGAGGCAAGAAGGTCAAAGAAAAAAGGCCACGTGTTGATGGAAGCAGGGGGGAAAAAAGGACAATGTGCTGGGGGGCCGCAGTCAAGGAATTGAGGACAACCTCTAGGACATGGAAAAGGTAAGAGAAGGATTGTCCCCTGGAGCCTTCAGAAGGACCTCAGCACTGCCAACACCTTGACTATAGCCCCTTGAGACCATGTCAGACTTCTGACCTCCAGAACTGTAAGAGGATCAAGTGGTATTGTTTTAAGCCATTGTTGGTGGTAATTTGTTACATCAGCAAAAGGAAACTAATACGGAACTTATTGACCTCAGCCCTCTCTTTTTACTGCTGAGGAGACTGGAGCCCATTTGTGGTAGATATTTTCCTTTTTAGTTTGCTAATTTGTAAGTTATTTATGAGAAGGGAATGATTTTTCTCCTGCCTCCGTGAATAAGACCAAGTTTTTTTCTGTAATTGTCCTGTTGACGAGAGCAGGCCTTAGAATTTTCAGTTTTATGGGGTGATTGCTATATTGATCCTGTAGGTTCGATGACCATATTTTCTTGAATCAAAATGAAAGAACTCTGATCTGATAGGTATGAGTGGGCTTATGGGGATAATAAGACAGAGGCTATTCCATAAAACCAGGGACAAATAGCCCGCGCTGTAATACATGGCGTAGTGGCCAACCCATGCCGTCCTGGCCGCCAGCTCCCGTCTCACCTCCCACACCCTCTGCCTCCACAGCACAAGGAAGGAAAGGGGGTAGAAATCTTGACACAGGGTTTTCAGAGGATGCTGCGGATTTCTGAACCAGAACAGACGTTGAAAAGTCCTCCTGAGCCTAAAAAACGAAGACTCATTGCTTCAACCCTTGCAATAGACATCCTGGGTGACCTTCACCTCAAACCTCAGAGGATTTCGAGATACCACGGAACATTCTGTGCCTTATTTATTTCCCATCAGTTGGTGGAGAAATTGAACCAATGCACTGGTGACAGTGGGAACAGGTCAGTGTAGGCCCTGGAGGGGAAGGAGGATGCCGAAAATGTAGCCCTGGAGATATTGCAGGATCGGTTCCAGACCACCACAATACTGCGAATATCGCAATAAAGTGAGTCACATGGATTTTTTGGTTTCCCCATGTATATAAAAGTTATGTTTACACTCTACTGTAACCTATTAAGCATGCAATAGCATTATGTGTATATACTTTATTGCTAAAAAATGCTAACCATCATCAGAGCCTTCAGTGTGTCATAACCTTTTTGCAATCATGTCAAAGATCACAGATCATCATCACAAATATAGTAATAATGAAAATGTTTGAAGTATTTGGAGAATTACCAAAATGTGAAACAGACACGAAGTGAGCAAACGCTATTGGAAAAAGAGCAAGGTTGCCACGAACCTTCAATGTATAATAAATGCAGTATCTGCGGAGCGCAGTAAAGCAAAGCCCAGTAAACTGAGGTCAGCCTGCACTGCTGCAGGCCAGGGGACTTGTTCTTGGGTGGCTGTGAGTCTGAGGCATTAGTTTTTTTGTTTTTGTTTTCTTTTTTTGCGGTACGCGGGCCTCTCCCTGTTGTGGCCTCTCCCGTTGCGGAGCGCAGGCTCCGGACGCGCAGGCTCAGCGGCCGTGGCTCACGGGCCCAGCCGCTCCGCGACATGTGGGATCTTCCCGGACCGGGGCACGAACCCGTGTCCCCTGCATCGGCAGGCAGACTCTCAACCACTGCGCCACCAGGGAAACCCTGAGGCATTAGTTTTTGAAAGGACGATTCGAAGATTCAAACGATTCTTGTGGCTTGAGGATCAAGGTTTCCCATGGAAAAAGCTGAGGTTATATAAATTCCTCTTTATGGATCACAAAATCAGCAGTTACCCTTCAGCATGGCCAAAGGCACATTGCACGATTGCACTTCCTTTCTTTGGCTCTATTAATGTGGGATGTCCTATGTTATTTAGTGACAAGGATCTCATTGCTTCAACCCTTGGCAGGTCAGCTGGATTAATGTGTTTGGTGGACTACAGAGATGGTGCGGAGAGGACTCAGTTATTGACATGCCCTTCATCCTGGGATGACGATGGTATTTGGTGAGATTTACCTGCTTGGGTGAATTCACACCCTTGAAACTTCCTTGGCTTGACCCCAAATGTATAGCTCACTCTTCAATTTTACCATGTCAAAATTATGGAACAGAAACAAATATTCCCCCTTCAACTGGTCCTTGGAAAAAGAATAAACACAGATACAAGGTAACATTTACTTTTTGCCCAATAAACTTCTTTTGGGGGTATTTCCAGCTTCCATAAAAACCCCATTGTGAAGTTATACACACACTCAATTAATCCAGTGAACTCACCTGTGGTCCCCCTATGTGCCTGGACCTCAATTTCATCTCCTTGAAACTGGAGAATGGATTTGACCATCTCTAAGTTTCCATCTTGCTCCAGCATTGCTTTTCTCAGATATTATTTATCCATCTGAGTTGTGACCCTTGAAAGTTACCTTCCTTGTTAGCAAAAGGATAAAACTAATGCCGGCGGGCCCTTTTGACTGTGAGCCATTTGCTCTGGGTATGAAATTCCTAAGATTTCTCTAAAAGAGTTTCTGTATCTGCCTTTTCACCTGTAAGAGCCCCAGTATCTGAATAAATCAGACAGAAGATGTCATTCAGGTTAGTAACAAGGATTTTTAAGGACATTTGGAAAAGTCCTTCCTTTCCATCCAACAGCAGGGGTCCAGGGTCACCCCCTGGGGCTCCGACCTCTCTAGCTCCACGGGGAGCTCCCTGAGGGGAGAGGCACATTCAGTATCACCTTTGGGGCTGCTGGGTGGTTAGCAGACACTGGTTTTGTACAGACATGAATTTCCATCTCTAAACTATTCAGTTAGCCAAATCCCACAGACTATAATAAATACTTCGAGAATCACCCCCTTCCTTTGCTAACAACTAAACATCATGTAAGACTGGCAGTGGGGGTCTCCTAACCCTAGAAGGACTTCATGGGGGAAACAGCACATACCTCACTGGTTAAAGCCCCACAGTCCTCCTTTTCTCTTTGATGGGGCCGTGGTTGGGCAAAATACTCATCACTTTAAAACCACCTCACAGCTGGAAGTACGTAACTTTTAACGAGTCACAAAAAATAGGGAAACTTACACAGAGTTTCTCTGGCCACTTCCCCATCTGAGTGATCACGCACCCAGCGCTACAGCGGAGGCGGTGCTCCCTGTGAGGAGGGAAAAGGTGTGTTCACAGCCACCCAGTTGGAGGAGTGACACAAGCCTGATTGGGAAATCCCTGGACAATGAGAATATAAATTCCTGCCAGACTGCTGAGCTGCCACTGAAGGTGAAATGCCTGGCAGCCATCCCAGGAGACAAGCACCAGGCAAACGATGCAGAGCTGCAGGTAAGAGGGGAGAAGGGACGGGAGGGCCATTGACCGGGGAGTCAGGACACCTGGGCTCCATCGCTTCTGGAGGGCACCTCAGGAGGCTTTCCTGATGTCTCCAGACCCCAGGTGCCTCCTCCATGTGACTTTCCTCATCTCTGTGACCTTCCTCACCTGTGTGAAAGTGACCTTGACCTTCTGGGGCTTCAGTTTCTCTATCTGTCAAAAAAGGGGATGGGGGCTTCTCTGGTGGCGCAGTGGTTGAGAGTCTGCCTACCGATGCAGGGGACACGGGTTCGTGCCCCGGTCCGGGAAGATTCCCACATGCCGTGGAGCGGCTGGGCCCGTGAGCCATGGCTGCTGAGCCTGCGCGTCCGGAGCCTGTGCTCCGCAACGGGAGAGGCCACAACAGTGAGAGGCCCGCGTACTGCAAAAAAAAAGCGGGGGGGGCTGGATTGGAGGATTTCTAAGGAACTTCTATGATTGGAAGTGACCGGCAAAACTGCTGTGGAGTCAGTAAGAGGAAAGGAATTGCTGAGAGGATTTGTGTCCAGCTCAGGGGAGGCTGTGCCTCTGAGACTTACACTGAGTTTAGAGGCTTTCCTCTTTGGAAGGATCATGGGATGCTTTCTAAAGTATGAGTAACTTTTCTAATGCCTGAGCTCTCCGTGTTGGCTGATCACCAACCCTCAAGGCCATCTTGGAGGAGTATCCCGCAGAGTGTGGCTAAGTGTGAGTCCCAGAGGCTAAAGCGTCCGGGTTCCAGTCCAGCTGTGCCTGTTACTGGCTGTGTGACGTCACGCACCTGTTCCTATAGTAACTGTCTTTTAAAAATCCTGTTCTCCAGTGAAAAAGTATCACTGAATAGAGATGGTCCACCCAGTGGCCAGCAGCTCACCAGTAATCAACAGCCAGGAAGTATTAAGCTTATCTTTATCCCTTGCTTCATTCCTGTGAAGTAATAATACAACTGGGTGCGATTCTTTAAAAAAATCATTTTTACCCTCGATTATAATTAAGTAACCCATGCAGTTTATTTTCACCCTCCTGGCGCCCCAGTCTCCCCGTCTGTAAATCGTGATGCTGATGGTGAGGATCACAGGTGGAGGGAAAGGCGTATGAATCTGAATCACATGGAGCTTTAGCACAGTGCCGGGCTCAAGGGGGCGCCACCTAAATGGTCCAGCGGTTAAGACTCTGCGCTTCCAAAGCAGGGGGTGTGGGTTCGATCCCTGGTCGGGGAACTAAGATCCCACATGCCGCACGGTACGACCGAAAAAAAAAAATGCTTGCTCTCTGTATTAGACGTCCTCCCTCTCGAATCCCACTCCCCTTTGGAGGCCTTGCCTCTTCCTGGCGCCCAGCTCCCTCGGGGGCCCCTGGTCCCACTCTGCCCTAATGCCGTGTGATGCTATTTGGGGCTTGTCATCCTGCTGAATTTCCTCTCCTGTAAACTGAGGCAGTTGAGTGACTTGACCTTCTGAGCCCCTCCGGCAGCTCGATGTCAGAGGTGAGATGCTGGGGCATTCCTCCCGGCAGCCCATCCTGCACCCCTCCCCCCTGCTCACCCTTCTCTGAGCTCTCCCTCCCCAAGAGAGCGGGGGTCCCTCTTCCCAGCTCGAAAAGGGGGGCTCCTCCTACAGGCACGGTAGAAGGGGCACTTCCCCTCAAACCTCATTACAGTCTTGCCCATATTTTTTTTTTTAATTTTTTTAAATTTATTTATTTGGCTGCAGGGGGTCTTCGCTGCTGCGTGCAGTCTTTATCTAGTTGCAGCAAGCGGTGGCTTCTCTTGTTGCAGAGCACAGGCTCTAGGCACGTGAGCTTCAGTAGTTGTGTCGCGTGGGCTCAGCAGTTGTGGCTCACGGGGTTAGTTGCTCCGCGGCATCTGGGATCCTCCCGGACCAGGGCTCAAACCCGTGTCCCCTGCATTGGCAGGCGGACTCCCAACCACTGCGTCACCAGGGAAGCCCATTGCCCATATTTTAATTGTATGTTCCACTTTCTAGCCTGTCTGGTTATCGTAACAGGCAAGCAAGGGAGCTTGGTCGGGGTCGTGGGGCTGTGAGGATGGTCCCCGCACCATTTGTTCCCAGCCGGCCCGGGACGCCGCCCCACCTTTCCACACCTGCCACAGCCCTTCCCCTCAATATCCCCACTCCTACAATCGACACCTGAGGGATCAGGACGCACAGACCCTAGGACAGCAGAGTCTAGTGACAACACAGCTGAAGTAGTGCAAGTATATAGTTTCGGGTGGTCTTTTTATGTCACCATCACCTGCTCTCTATATGGGGACACTTGATCATGACAGTGTCTTCAACCAGTGGTTCTCAAATGTCAGCCTGCTTCAGCATCACCTGAAGAATTTATTCAAACGGATTGCTGAGCCCACTTGGAATTTTGGATTCAGTAGCCGCAGGGCAGGAGGGGCTGAGGACTTGCACTTCGAATGAGTTCCCAGGTGATGCTGAGGCTACGGGTCTGGGAGAAACACTTCCTTAGGAGACGAGAGGAGGTTTCATGTCCAGAAGCAAATCAGCAGGAACAAGTGAGTACCTCAGAGTCTGAAACTAGACCTCAGTTTCCTACCAATTTTGTTCTCTACCCACGAAGGACTGCTGCTTAAAGAAGGAAGGAAGAAAGCAGCAGAAAGATGAAAGGGACGTGGACGCTTCTGTGATCAGCTGATGAGCCAAAGCCAATGGGGTCACAGGAAAAACAGTGATGGAGATGATGTTGGTCTTCCAGCACCTTAGAATCCCTGCTCCAGTGTTCTTAACCTGGTTGAGCATTAAAATCACCTGGAGAGCTTTAAAAAACATCTCCATACCTGGGACCAATTATGTCAGGAGCTTGGGGGGTTGGGGCCCAGGCAGCAGTAGTTTTTAAAGCTTCCCAGGCAATTCTGATGTGCAGCTAAGGCTGGGATCCACTGCTCTATTCTACCTCTTATACTCACTGTTCCACTTATATAAACTATTTAGGGACTTCTTCTTTCTCCCTGCAGAGGCTGTGTTCTAAACCTGTCATGTATCTGATGATTCTCATTAGATAAATGGGCATTTGACTTATCAGTAGCATGAGAATCTGTATGAGACTCCATCTAAACGTTTCTGGAGCATACGTTAGTGAAGAACCTCTGTTTCATTTTGAGCACAAATAATTCCCTAAACACACGAGGTAAATTGTTGTGGCACTTGATTGTGGGCCAGAGGAGGCCAGTTTAAAACCAGGATATTATCTTGCTATGTGACTTGGACATATAAGTTTGTTTCTGGATGTTAGTTTCATTCATCTGATGAAATGGATGGATTAGAGAGCAGGGGTTCTTTGCTATTTTAAAGAATTTCTGGGAAGTATTCATTTCACTCAAATTTTTAAAAAATTAATTAATTTATTTATTTTTTATATTTATTTTTGGCTGTGTTGGGTCTTCATTTCTGTACGAGGGCTTTCTTTAGTTGCGGCAAGCGGGGGCCACTCTTCATCGCGGGGTGCAGGCCTCTCACTATCGCGGCCTCTCTCGTTGCGGAGCACAGCTGCAGACGCACAGGCTCAGTAGTTGTGGCTCACGGGCCTAGTTGCTCCGCGGCATGTGGGATCCTTCCAGACCAGGGCTCGAACCCGTGTCCCCTGCATCGGCAGGCAGATTCTCAACCACTGTGCCACCAGGGAAGCCCTCAAATTTTTCATGAAATGTCAAGAGGAAATTTAAGAATGCTTGGACTTAATTGGGGATCGCTGACCTGAGTGTATTCAGGGGTCAGGCGGTGAGTCAAGTCCGTGAGGCTGTGAGTGACAGGGCCTATGACCCACTGGAATGAGTTTGTCCCTCGGAAAAGACATTCAATGAAAAATGACACCACCACTCAAGCTGAAAAAATGCATATCCACAAGTTGAACAGGCCTGTGACCCCCAGTTTGTGCTTCCCAGATTAGCTTTGACTATTTGTGGCAATCTGATCACATCACCCCTAAGTTAAAGGGATGAGGGCCAAGTCCTGGCCCCATCACTTCTATTTGTATTCCCTTGGAGGAGTTATTTCACTTCTGTGAGCCTCAGTGTCTTTATCTCTAAAACAAAACTAATAATATTGAGCTTCCCCGGTGGCACAGTGGTTGGGAGTCCGCCTGCCGATGCAGGGGTCGCGGGTTCGTGCCTCGGTCTGGGAGGATCCCACATGCTGCGGAGCGGCTGGGCCCATGAGCCATGGCTGCCGAGCCTGCGCGTCTGGAGCCTGTGCTCTGCAGTGGGAGAGGCCACAACAGTGAGAGGCCCGCGTACCACAAAATAAATAAATAAATAAAAAATAAAATAATATCTAGTTTGTAAAGTATTGGGAAAATTAAAAGAAATCATACATGTCAAGACTTTGCCCAGTGCCTGGCACATGGTGGATGTTCAGTAAGTGTTAGTTATCCTCACCATCCTCACCATCATCATCATCATCATCAGATTATGAGGTTCTGACCTCAAAATTTCAGAAACCACTCTGAGAGGGCTGGGGTGATCCAGGCGCAGGGATTTAATATTGTCCCTGGTCTTAATCCATGAGGGTATCTGCCTACTTTATTTAAGAATGAGCCAGTCCTTACGATCAATGCTTCTCAAATCACCTGGGAGTCTTGTTAAGAGGCAGATGATTCTGATTCCCTAGTTCTGAGGTGGGGCCTGAGATTTTGCATTTCTCACAAGTGATGTCCATGTTGCTGGTCCAAGGACCACACTTTGAGTAGGAAGGCTTTAGAATATTCGAGACGAGGTTTTCTTATTTGGGAGCAAGGAAGTCAATGTATGGCTTTGGATGTGTCCTAAATTTTCTAGAGCTAGTATTCATCAGCATGTTTTCTTAACTGTCTGTGGTTGGCAGAATTCTAAGGTGCCCCCCACTGAGCATGCCTTGTGTAGCCCCCTCCCCTTGGATGAGGGTGGGTAATATAAACAGGATGGGATGGCATTCCCACGATTAGGTTACCTTATACAGCAAAAGCGAGGGAATTTTGCAGATGTATTTTAGGTCCCCGGTCAGTTGATGTGAAATTAATCAAAAGGAAGATCATCCTGGGTGTTCCTGGCACAACCAGCTGGGCTCTTTAAAAGAGGGTCCAGGGGTCAGAGTCAAGAGGTCAGAGAGATGTGAAGTAGGTGGTCCATTGGCCCTGAGGAAACAAACTGTCCCGTTTTATGGAGGGGGCCCTGGGGCAGGAAACAGTGGTGGCTTCTAGTTGCTGAGGGTGGCCTTGGCTGACAGCCCGCAAGAAAGTGGGCACCTCAGTTGTATAATCCCTAAGAGCTGAATTCTACCATAGCCCCAGGGACGTGGGACAGGACCCCAAGCGTTAATGTCCACCTGTGGGACCCTGAGCAGAGTCCATCCAACCAGAGGCCGACCTTGGGCCCACGGTGATGTGAGCTAATAATGGGGCTTGGTTTCAAGTCACTGAGTTTGTGGTCCTTTGCCCCAGGGCAATAGAAAATGAACACAGTGTCCTTATTCTTCTCTTTGATTGCTGTGCATACCCTCCGGGTTACACTGCAACGATAACCTACAACATCTCAGTAGCTTAATCCATCACCTTGCTCACGTCACGTCACTGTCTCGGGGCAGCTGTGTCAGACCGTGACGGCCCCTCACAGCTACCTGAGGCCATTTTCAAAAGAGAATTTTGTAGACTACCTGTCTGCCTCAGATTGTTTTGACACAAGTGCTGGTGTGGAAAATCTGTGTTTCTCCTATTTAACAGAAGGAAAAACAGATGTTCAGGAGCAAGGGAGTGGCTTCATGGATGGAAGTAAACCTCAGTCTCCTATCGGTGGCCACCATCCATCAACAGAGGCACCATCCTTGAACAAGGGTGGCAGAAGAGAGGGCTGGAGGGTGGGGTACCGGAAATGAAACACCTGGAGGTGACCTATGTCCTTCCTGTGTCCTTCCCACGATAACCAGTCATGTGGCTGTGCCTAATTCAAGGGTGCAGAGAAGTGAAATCCTTTGTGCACCCCAAAGTATCACAGGTCCAGATGTTGGGAACCTGAGTCTATCATATCAGGTTGCTGGGGAGGAAGCAGGATTTCAGGTCAGCCAGCTTCAGGATGCTCTCCTTGAACCAGGGATGAAGCTGGCTGCCCCGGCATCATCCTGGGAGAAGCCAGAGGGAACACGTGTGAGAGGGAAATGCTCCCCCCTCCAGCTCCAGAGAAGAGCAAAGCGTTTCTTAATGGGACTTTCTGGGTCTGTGGAAAACTCAGTCAGTCTGGGATGTCTTCAGGCTAACGACTGAGGATTCTTGTGCCCAGGGATTTCCCCACACCCTATGGCTCAAAATCGCTTGGGTTTCCTATCATGGTTGGCTTTCTTGGCTTGTTTTTTATCTGCTCTTGTGGCCATGCTAGGCCCAGGGCTGGGGAAAATTGTGCCTTCTGTGACCCTCAGAGGACAAGCCATTCTAGGTGGCCATATTTTCCAGGGAGTGAAAGATGATCTTTCAAAGCATAAAAAGAAAATCTCATCTGTTCTGACAACTTAATTTTGGGAGGAAATATTTCTAGAAGATATGTATTGTGGTGCAAATTTGTAGTCACTGCAACTCGATGTCACAGAAATGTGCCTTTAATAACTTTTCTAATAAGAATCTCGTTTGGCTCCTGAGGCCTCTTTCTAGGAGGAAAGGGGAAGTTAAGCTGCCCGTCCATGTTGTTCCAGCCTAGGCTGCTCCCACGCTGCCTCTCTTGGATTTATTTGGTCTCTTTTGGGTAGATGCTCAGTCTCTTAGAGTTTCTGACTTTGCCACCTACTTCTAGCAAGGAGTCTGAGAACTGGGGAAGCCGTGTCCTCAGGGCATGGTGGGGAGGGCGGCTGGTCCACACTTGCTGGCCTGGGTGGGGTTCTTCACTGGTTTCCATGGAGATGTTCCTGGACCTGGCTGGTCATGCAGTGTCCTGCTACATCTGCTGCTGAGGTTCATGGCTGGGAACGCCGGGGTCTGGTCTTTCAGGGGAAGCAGAGCCAGTGCAATGGCTGATATGGCCCCACTGTGCCCCTTGCTGGCTCCATGGTCCTCTGCATCCCTTGGCCATGGCCTCACTTCTCCCCTGGCTTAGACTGGCCACCTGTGCAGGTGGTAGCCCAAATATTTACCAACCCGCAGGGCAGGAGTATCAACCAGTCAGAACAGGTGCTGCCCTATGTTGCTGGACCGTGAGGCTCTCAGGGGAGCCCCTGGAAAGGTAGAGGATGGAGAGTTCAGGGCTTAAGTGGGTGGTTAGTTACCAACTGGTAAAGACATGTTTCCACAGTTGGCCACACTGCTCCTTAGGGACTGAATGCCCTGCAGCCTCTAGGTCACCTATCCATCATGGCAGCCCCAGATCAGCTCAGATCTCAGTTTAGCCCCCCATTTTCCACTGGAAGCACAGGGGAGATTTGAATCTCCTCCCCATCAGCAAAGAACTGAGGCCAGCAGGCAGCTAACCCTAGCATCCCTCTACCTAAATAGGCCATGCCATTATCTCCATCCTTCCCCGGGGCCCCCATCTTGGTAATGGCTCCTTACTTTACCCTGGTGGGATTCCTCCAGGGACCCAATTTGAAAGCAGAGGAAAAGCCCCTCAGCTTTCAGCTTCCCCCTCTCTTCTACCCTCTGTCTCTTTGCACTCACGTTTTGAGCCCGGAAGTGGGGGCAGAACCTGCTTTCCCTACTTAGACATCCCCTATGTCACATCCACTTCCTTCTCTCCTTTCCAAGGAGGCCTTTGCTCGTCCCCTTTCTTGGGGCCATAGTGGCTGAAGACTCAGAGGTAACGAGCAGGGAGATACACTGGAAGGTAGTTAGCATGTTATCCTCATCACATACTTTATGCACTGTCGCATCCTCGAGAAAGAAGGTCCTGTGCAAAATTTAAACTGTTCTTCATGATTCAGGGATATCATTACGGACATCAACTGTTTTGTGCTGGAACACCTGGATACCCTCAGTAGGACACAGAGAGGTGGAGGGGACCGTTTGTGTCTGCTCTTAAAGGCCTCTGATTGCTGTGCTCTTTGGTTCTTGCATCTGTCTCAGTAGTTTTTCTTCTCTCCTCCGTTATTGGGTAATTGGCTGCCACGGCTTTGTGGGTGTGTTTTCCCACATCAGCTCTCTCCCTCTTTCTGATTTGCTACCTCTTCTCTGCTTCTGATAGAACATTCTGGTCACCTATCGCTGCATAACAAACTGCCCCGGAATTGAGTGGCTTACGACAAACATTTTATTGTAACTCATACTCCACAGGTCATGAATTTGAGAGGGGCTTAGCTAGGCAGTTCTTTTGCTCCATGTGTTTCACTTGAGATCAATTAGTGGTACTCAGCTGGTGAGTGGACTCATCTGGGGAGCCTAGGATGCTTCACTCACATGGCTGGGGCTGGGCTGGGACGGTCGGCCTGACCCCCTACATGTAGCCTCCCTCCAAGCAGGTCTCAGGGCAGTTGGACAATTTACACGGTGACTGGTGTCCCCCAGAGCCAGCATCCCAAGAAAGCCAGGTGGAAGCTGCATGGCCTTTTCTGACTTAGCTTCAGTGTTCACTCAGCACCATTCTGTTGGTTAGACTTAAGTCACAGTTGGCCCACATTCAAGGGACCCCTTGATAAGTTGGACTCCACCTTATTAAAAAAATATTTATTTATTTATTTTGGCTGCGTCAGGTCTTAGTTGTGGCACGTGGGATCCTTCATTGCGGTACACAGGCTCTTCCTTGCAGCGCATGGGCTTCTTTCTAGTTGTGGCATGTGGGTTCAGTACTTGCAGTGCGTGGGCTCTCTAGCTGTGGCACGTGGGTGCCAGAGCACGCGGGCTTACTTGCCCCACGGTATGCGGGGTCCAGTTCCCCAAACAGGGATTGAACCCGTGTCCCCTGCATTGGAAGGCAGATTCTTAACTACTGCACCACCAGGGAAGTCCCTGGACTCCACTTTTGATGGCAGAGTAGCCTGGTCACATCACAGAAAACACTAGGGAGATATTGTTGTGGCCATCTTTACAAAATACGATCCGCCCCTCTGAGAAGCAATAGCCACATTCATACGAATAAAGAGACAGGTCCTGAAAGAGAGCTTCACATTTCTTCTGTGAGTCAAATAGACATGACTTGGTGCCAGGATCCTATTGACTGTCTTTCAGCCGTTCAGGTTTTTTTGTCCTGGTTTCTTTTAGCTGTGTTATATTTTAGATGGTCATGTTTTCTGGATAACTGATAATTTAAATATCTGCGACATTTATTACGCTCAGATTACAAGGGTTGAAAGCAACATTCATTTCAAAGGGTGTGCATCTGCTCATAACAAGTCTCCTGTCCCATGCCAGCACAGGGCATCCAGATACTAGTTAACACTACCCAGTGAGCAGCCCCACAGGGCTGAAACTCCAGTACCCAGGACAACTCAGGAGTCTTGAGTCCTGGTTTTGCCATTTGCTAGCTATGGGACCTTAAGCTATTGAGTTGATCCAATTCAGTGGTTATCTGACTGAGCCCCTGACTTGGTGCTTTAGAAATTAAAGGTGTGCCCAGGAATGAAGCCTAAACTCAAGTTCAGACTGACCTTGACCCTAGGATTTTACACCTGGGAGGGACCTGGGAGCTTTTGGCAGCCCAAACCTTTATTTTGATGATGAAGGAACTGTGACCCAGGCTGGGTAAGTGGCTCAGTGGCTTGCCTACGATCACGTAGCAATAGCTAATGGTCAAGTGAGGACAGGAATCCAGCTTCAATCTCCTCTTCTGTGTGCTTAAAAACTCTTGTGCTAAGATGTCTGAATGAAAGCATTAGCATTCCATAATAGGCCTTGAATGTGTGTGTTTATGATTGTGTGTTTGCAATTTAAACACACTTCTATAATACGGGTGTATGCACACAGGCTCATTGATTCCTTCAGGTGAAATTGCACACCTCTCTAGAATAGCATCTGGTGAGCTATTAGCTGTGCTATTGACTAGGGCACCAGAACATTCTCTGGCTGTGTGATGGACCTTTAGCTGTAGTGAGGCAGAATGCAGACTGGAAGCTCTGACTTCTCACACAGGTCTGCCAGATGTGTGCTCTTGAGCAAATTACTTACCTCTCCAAGATTCTGGGTCTACTTCTGGAAGATGCTGATGAGAGTGACCTCTTGTCGAGGGCTTTCTCTGTGCCAGCACTGTGCTGACCTCTTTATATACCATATGTCCTCCTGTGATGCACGCCAAGCTGCAGCCACTTTACAGACTAGCAGACTGAGCCTCACAGAGGCACTGAACCATCCAACTAGCCCAGAAGGAAGGGAGGATTGACACTTGCTCCTGCCAGACTCTAAGGGCCATGTTGTTCCCACAGTGCTCTCCTGTGTAGACTCCCTAACCCTCAGGACTCTTGGAAGATGCAGAAGGACTTCTTCTGAGCTGCCCCCAGGGGGGAATCTGGCCAGTGAGTGAAACTTAAGGGGAGGAGAAGCTGCATCCTAAAATGACAGAAGTTTCTGATCATGAGTAGTTTCCAAGACTGAAAGTGTCCATCTTACAAGGGGCACGTGTGGCCATCTATGGAGGATGCTGGTTTGGGAAGACTGTTTGGGTGGGCTGCTAAACTTAATGGCTCCTGGAGTCCCCTCTAGGTCCAGGTGATGATGCTCCTACAGAGCTGAGGACCAGTACCAAGAATGTGGACTGTGTCAACTCAGGCTTACATCCTACCTGATGATTCCATTAGCTCTGTGGCCTTGGGTAACCTACTTAATGTGTCTGAGTTGGTTTCCGTTGCTTCATGTTTATAATGGGGTTGACACGCTCTACCAGACCCGCGGGCTTTGCCCTCTTGAGTTGTTCAGAGCAATGAATCCCTTTTACACAAACATCAGGCTGGGAGAATTTGAAGCTTGGTGAATTCGTACCGTGGCTGCCAAGGGTCTCATGCATCGAGCTTCCCCGTCTGTCCTGTTGGGGGAGGACGACGACTGTTCTGAGCTAGAGGAGTGGTCTTGTTGAGGGTTGGCCTGCGGGAGGGGCTGATGCAGGAAGAAGGTGATGGAAGGGTCTTTGCTTGATGGTCCAGCCCGCCGGGGACTCTGAATGACTTGGGCTCACTGGGAATGCAAGGTGTGACTGGAGGACCTGACGGAGAGGGAGGATGAGCTGGGCTGATTTGCTGAATCTCTTGGTTGATGGTTCCTGGGGCACAAGTTGGTCAAGTTCAAAAGATTTGACAGTGAAAGGGTGATTTTATTTATTTTTTATTTTATTTTTATTTTAAAAAATTAAGAAAAAATATTATTGACATAGAATTGATTTACAATATTGTGTTAGTTTCAGGTGTACAGCAAAGTGAATCAGTTATACGTATACATATATCCCCTCTTTTTTAGATTTTGTTCCCTGAGAGGTCATTACAGAGTACTGAGCAGAGCTCCCTGTACTATACAGTAGGTCCTTATTAGTTAATCTATTTTATATATAGTCGTGTGTATATGTCCATCCCAGTCTCCCAGTTTATCCCTCCCGTCTCCTTACCCCCTGGTAACCATAAGTTTGTTTTCTACATCTGTGACTCTATTTCTGTTTTGTGGATAAGTTCATTGGGAAAGGGTGATTTTTTTTTAACATCTTTATTGGAGTATAATTGCTTTACAGTGGTGTGTTAGTTTCTGCTTTATAACAAAGTGAGTCAGCTATACATATACATATATCCCCATATCTCCTCCCTCTTGCATCTCCCTCCCACCCTCCCTATCCCACCCATCTAGGTGGTCACAAAGCACAGAGCTGATCTCCCTGTGCTATGTGGCTGCTTCCCACTAGCTATCTATTTTACATTTGGTGGTGTATATATGTCCATACCACTCTCTCACTTCGTCCCAGCTTACCCTTCCCCCTCCCCATGTCCTCAAGTCCATTCTCTACATCTGCGTCTTTATTCCTGTCCTGCCCCTAGGTTCTTCAGAACCTTTTTTATTTTTTTTTTAGATTCCATATATATGTGTTGGCATATGGTATTTGTTTTTCTCTTTCTGACTTACTTCACTCTGTATGACAGTCTCTAGGTCCATCCACCTCACTACAAATAACTCAGTTTTGTTTCTTTTTATGGCTGAGTAATATTCCATTGTATATATGTGCCACATCTTCTTTATCCATTCATCTATCGATGGACACTTAGGTTGGTACCATGTCCTGGCTATTGTAAATAGAGCTGCAATGAACATTGTGGTACATGACTCTTTTTGAATTATGGTTTTCTCAGGGTATATGCTCAATAGTGAGATTGCTGGGTCACAAGATAATTCTATTTTTAGTTTTTTTTTTTTTTTTTTTTTGAGGTACGCGGGCCTCTCACTGCTGTGGCCTCTCCCGTTGTGGAGCACAGGCTCCGGATGCGCAGGCTCAGCGGCCATGACTCACGGGCCCAGCCGCTCCGCGGCATGTGGGATCTTCCCAGACCGGGGCACGAACCCGCGTCCCCTGCATCGGCAGGCGGACTCTGAACCACTGCGCCACCAGGGAAGCCCTATTTTTAGTTTTTTAAGGAACCTCCATACTGTTCTCCATAGTGGCTGTATCAATTTACATTCCCACCAACAGTGCAAGAGGGTTCCCTTTTCTCCTCACCCTCTCCAGCATTTGTTGTTTGTAGATTTGGAAAGGGTGGTTTTAAAGAGAAAGATACTTGTTGGCAGAAAGTAAACCAGAAAGAGAGTGCGTAGCCCTTGGTGGAGCCAAGTCTGAACCTTACCAGGTTCTCCCTGGTCAGACCTTCAGCCCAAGTGGCCCAGTGCCTTGTTCTGCTAAAGATGGGTCTTCCTGTGCCATGGGTTCCAGTAAGCGACTCTGTCCCCACCCCCCCAATCCCCCGGCCCCATCAGGGTCAAGGACATGCAGGTGCTGTCGTTATGACACAGCCATGCAGATCAGAAACAGTCCCACCGTGCTGCTCCTAATTCCCTTAATTCTGGGGGGAAAGTGCTAGCTTCTCTCTTTTCTATAGAACAAAAATAGTTTGTGGACTTCTCTCAGGGTTCTGCTTTTGCTTTGAGCCAGTACATTTTTCAACAAAATGTGCCTCAAACCTGGGCATGTACTTCCCTGTATCTGAAGCTGGAGGATCTTCCCTACATCTCAAACGCCTAACATCCTGTGCTTTCCAGAGACTTAGTTCCAAATACTTTTTATTTTGCTTCAGCTTTGAATTAAAAAATAATCCAAGCTTAATTTTGATGTAAATATTTATTTCCCCATAGGTTTCAGAAGGTTTTATACCACATGCCTGAAACAACATGTTCAGTTTTTTAGGAATCTATTTTGCAAACTGAATGTGACTCAGCAGTAGGTATAAGCCTGGAGAGTTATTTGTCTTCCTTAATAGTCAAGATCTGTCACCTTGTGTTTGTGTTTTGGATGACTGTACTGCCTGACTCAGAGATGGACAGTTGCCTGAAACCTTCTGGGAACAAGGTGAAGATGGAAATAAAGAAAAGTTTCATCTTCTGGGTGAATGAAGAGAGAGACTCAAATATACTAGAGAATCAAATTTTTACTCCTTTTAAATGCCTAAAGATTTATCTCTGGAGCTATCGTTTACTTACTTATTTACTCTCAATAAACTTCCAGGTGTTCAGGGGAAAATGTGTGTGTGTGTGTGTGTTTGTGGCCCAGGTGGGGCTGGGATCCAGGCAGGGGGTTGGGAGGCTGAAGCCCCACTTCTTGAACCTATGGGGAAATTAATATTTACATCAAACTTAAGCTTGGAAATTTTTTAAAATTCAAAACTGAAGCAAAATAAAAAGCATTTGGAACTAAGTTTCTGGGAAGCACAGGATGGGGGATAACGAGGGGGTCTGGGGCCCAGAGAGAGAGAGAGAAACAGACAGACAGAAAGAAACAGAGAGAGAAAATGAGAATAAAGCAAAATGTTAAAAATTGGTGAACCCAGGTAAGACACATACTTGTGTTATTATACTATTCCTGCAGCCTTTTAGTCTGTTGGAATTGTTCAGAATTAAACTAAAAGGTGAAGTAAACACCTACACACCCTTAGGCTCCATGTGCCACCCTTAAGCAGGAGGCAGACCCAGGGTCACAGGCAGGTACTGTCACCTGGGCCTTAGCGAGGGCCGAGGGGGATGCTGCTCAGGTGCCCTCCCCCTCCCCTCCCCCTCCCCCCTGCCACTGGCGCCCCTGGCTCAGGCTGGGCCATCAGCAGTTTCCACCTTACTGCATTATTCTTCTTTTCTTCAACTCTTCACACATTTTTTTGCTCATTTTCTTATGCCTGGCCCTGCTTTGCCTCCTATTCTTCTGTGCCCTTACACTGAGTACTGGGAAACAGGGTTATTTGACAAAGGAAAAAATAAAGCCAGAATTGTAACTCAAATACTTGGAACGAGCTGCCTTTAAAACTTCTTTCTTCCAGTAAGAAGGTCACCTCAGATTCAAGCAGAAATGTCAAATTGCCTGTCATTTAAGGACACATTTAAAGAAAATAGGGCAGGAAAATAGCATTTGCTTGCAAACTTCTGCAAAACGAACTTTTCCCTCTGGGCCTGCAAAGACCGACCGTCTCCCTCACTAGGGCAGTTCTGGGTACAGCCCGCTG
Source organism: Hyperoodon ampullatus (assembly GCF_949752795.1). Lineage (NCBI taxonomy): Eukaryota > Metazoa > Chordata > Mammalia > Artiodactyla > Ziphiidae > Hyperoodon > Hyperoodon ampullatus. Next base: position 20,070,932 of record NC_136928.1, read on the forward strand.
CTGAGGTTTCAGTTATTGAAAACGATCACTGCTATGTGCTTGTGGTTTAATCCTCTGAAGCCACTTCCTGGAGAGGTCGCAGTAAAGCAGCTATTGTGCCAAAGTTCACAGAGAAGAATGGAGAAAACTGCCTTGGCCGGGGGTCCAGGCGGGGGCGGGGGTCGTTGGGAAGCCCAGGCGGGGCTTGGGGGTCCAGCGGGGGGGGTTGGGAAGCCCAGGCGGGGCTTGGGGGTCCAGCGGGGGTGGTTGGGAAGCCCAGGTGGGACTTGAGGGTCCAGGCGGGGGGGTTGGGAAGCCCAGGCGGGGCTGGGGGTCCAGGTGGGGCTTGTGGGTCCAGGCGGGGGGGTTGGGAAGCCCAGGCGGGGCTGGGGCCCAGGTGGGGCTCGGGGGTGGATGGGGAGGGGCTGGTCTCGGAGGAGAACAACAGTGTAGGATTTTGTTCCACTGGAACAGGGTCCTTGTTGAATCATCAGGGTTCTTACCCCAACCAGATGCGTGATTTTGAGGAGAGGATTAATTAAAGTCCATCTCCCGTTCATCACCTGAAAAGAAAGGGATGGGATGAGATTCCTCGGAGCCCCTCCCAGTTCCCTGGCTTTGTGACAGTTCAGCGAGCAGCCGCCCCAGAGTGGACACAGCCTGACTCTCTGGTGTCAGAGTGATTTTAAACGTGGTTTCAAACCTACACACAATCAGAGTTTAAGCCTGAGCCTTGGGGGCTGCTTTCACCCGAGGAGAGTTGAGATGACTTCTCAGGGTCAGTGGGCAGAAACGGTTTATTTGGAAGAGTTGAGTGTCAGAAAGAGGAGCAGTGGGAACACCACACGTGACAGAACCCGCCGGGCTCCTTCCCTGGGGTCCTTGAGATTAGGGATTCAGGGTGAGGATGACAGGAAGCCTGAACATATAAAAGGAGGCAGTCGGGGTGGGGGAGGGTAGCTCCACAAAGCCACTGAGGACCAGGCTCCTCTGGTCACCCCACCATTTCAGCACGTGGCTCAATCCGCCCACCACATCCACACTGAGCCGGCAGCAAGGCCGACTTTGGAGACTTTTACGTTTTTTTGAGACTTTTAAGTTGACATCTTGGGAGGGTCATACATTTCCACTGACATTTCATTGGCCCAAATCTTGTCACGTGGCCACTCCTAGTTGCAAGGGAGGATGGGAAATGTAGTCTTTGTGGGGATGGGGGCGGTGCCCAGGTAAGAGTCGGGGGTTCTGTTACTGGGGGAGCCGACTTTGGAGGAGGAAATTAGCACCATCTGTCACAGAAACTATATTTTTGAAGAGTAAGGGCTTTGGAATCACCAGTCCTGGGTTTAAACGTCAACCCCCCGCATACTAGCTGTGAGATGTTGGCCAAGCTACTTCACCTCTTTATCCTACTGCATCATCCGTAGATTTAGAGAGAGATTCACATCATGGGGGCAAAATGAAGGAACAAACGCTCAGTATTTAGCACAGCAGCGGTAACCGTTCCACTGGTCCCTGGGTCAACGTCTTTGACTTCATTCATTTACTTGGATACGTGGTATTGATTGCACGTGGTGTGTTTAACTCCTGTTTGTTTTATGTCCTTACTAGAGAACTCGTGAGTCTGGCTGGGACCAGTATGGTTGGGACGTGATAAGCTAGTCCCTGCCCAAAGAGGACAAAGCAACGTGGTCAATGTTGGTGTGACCTTTATGCTAAGCAAGTGGCCTGGTGAACCTTGGGTGGGGTTCAAGTTACAGGAAATGTCTGCGTTTCAGGAACACGTGAAGGATAGGACCCTGTAGAAGCAGGAAGAGCTTAGGGGAGACAGCCCGGGGCGGACACCCAACTAAGGGGAAAGTCCCAGGTCCTCCACATCAACCCCTGCGCCTCATCACCAGTGGGGGAGCTCAGGACGCAGCTCTGAGCCCCTGCCTTCTGATGGTTCCCCACTGATGGGGAGGGGGGTTTCTAGAGTGCAAGGGTTGCTTCCTCTGTCTGCCAACCCTGCCCTGGCCAGTTAAGAGCCATCTGGTTTTACTAGGAGACATTCAGAACTGCATCTGTGCCAGGAACAGAGAAAAAGTCAGACTCCTTCAAGGATATGGGGAGGAGGTATGGGTAAGGATGTTTTTTCTGGATTCACTCATCACTCCCAACTCCCTGGTAGACTTTCAATCATACACATTCCCTGGTAACTTCTGGAACTGGGCACTGTGTAGTCTACGAAGGCTGTGAATAAGACCCAGCCTCTGTCCTCAAGGCCGTCCCCACCCGTGGGAGCCAGACAAGTCACAGGTGTGGTGGATGGCCTGATTGCTCCCACTTCATTCCCCTCCTGGTGTAACTTTGCAACTCCTCCCACCACAGGTGGGGGTATTTCCTGGTCCCACAGATGGCAGTTTGGCCACGTCTTGCTTTGACCAATGGAATGTGGGCCAAAAAGAGTGAGCTAGTTCTGAGCAAGCAAGGCCTCGAGTGCTTTTGCCCACATTGTTTGAGTTTTGCCATCACATGAGAAGATCATCTCCCAGGAAGTCACTGGTCCAAGGAGGGTGAGACACCCATGGAGCTGACTTGGGTCCCACCTGAAGCTTGGAGCCGAGACTAACCCAGCCTAATCTAGGTCAGCCAAGCTCCGTCTGACACACAGACCTGTGAGCAAGAACAAACGACTGGTGTCGTATGGCATTCGGTTTGGGGCTGGCTTGTTAGCAGTATTGTTGTGGCAGCAGCTAGCGATACAACAGGCAACTGCGATAAAGCGTGAGAGGGACCATGGGGAGATGCAGAGGCATCTGATACTCCAGACTTGGGGAGGTTGGTAGGGAGGAATGCTTCGTGAGCTTGTATAAATTATTCACTTTTTTTGGCCCTCATTTTGCTTTTTCCTTGGGGATGCTCTAGATCAGAGGGTAGGTATGCTGCATCCCTCAGCGTATGTCAGAATTGTATGTAAAATAAGAGTTAATCCATAAAGACTATAGGAAGAGTTCTCTGACCAGTAAAATATAAGGAACTTTCGACTTCTGGTGATTCATTCACTCATCCCTTCATTCAACAAATAGGAGTTAGGGAAACAGTGGTGAATAAAATAAAATAAAGCACATGGAGCTTACATGCTGGAGAGAAGAGACATGGTTAATGATAGATGCCATAGAGAGCAATAGAGTAAGAAAGGAAATATGGAGCACTGGGGCGGAAGGTGGTGCAACTTTACGGGAAGGTCAGGGAAGACCACCATGGGTGATGCCTGAGCCCAGACCCTAGCAGTGGCCTTAGGTGAGGAAAGAGCCTCTCAGGCCAAGGGGTAGGGAGTGCTAAGGCATGCTTCAGGAGAGAGAAACACTTAAGAGACAGAACTCCTATTCCAGTGAAAGTTGCTGTAGAGGAATAAATTCAAAAATTTGAGTTTTCTTGTTAAAAAATCCAGGCAAAAGGGTTTTGGTCATCAGGGGAAACCTCCAGAACCCATCCCAGGGACCATCCTCAAGGGGTTCTCTCTTTGGGCGTCAGTGGTTCTTGGTGACCCCTCCTCTGTGTCCTCCTCTAGGCTGTGGGGTGCTGGACCTGCGGTCTCCACCTCCTGTGTCCTCCAGAAGTTCCCGGGAGTGATATTCACCTGGTCCATGTTGATGATGTGGGTCTCTGTCTTCACCATCCAGCCTGAGGAACACATGGGTAAGAAATGACTCTTTCAGCTGGAGGGGACGTGCCTGCAGCTTCTCTGGGGAAAGGAGTTGCTTCTCTAGGGAGGTTCTGTTGTCCTCAGAAAGCAAGGTGTTGGTAGGTGATGGAGTCTTCCTCTTGCCCGTCTCCTCTGGTGCACGAGCTTGCTCTGGGCATCGGTCATTCCTGCCAAAGGAGCAAACCAGAGAGACCCTGCTTTTGCCCTTGACAAAAGGTGCCTTTGGATTTTAACCGTACGACCTGCTGCAACTAAGCTGAACTCAATCAAGATCGACTTTGAATGATAAGGCATCAACAAGTCAAAAATAAGGCCAAACTTTTTTTGTTATCATGTGAACCTGACTTAACTTTTCCCACAGAATGTTGATGGGACTTGATAGTCGCCCTAACCTTGTTATTTGGGAGTTTTGAGATCTTTGTGAGAGGAGGGGTTCATGGGGCCCCCACGTTGTCAGGGGCACGTGGCTTCCTCGGATGGACCTAAAGCCTGACTGTGGGTTCTTTGTCCTTCAGTGGCTGTAGGAAGCTGCCAATTTCATGGCAGGCATCCCAAAACCAGGTTCAAGGTAGAAGGGGAGGCTGTGGCCATGAGGTGCCCCCAGGTGCCATACTGGGACTCTGCTAGCACCCACCTCAATGTGACATGGCGTAGAAACGACTCCACCACGATGGTCCCAGGGGAGGAAGAGATGCGAGTGTGGGTCCAGGACGGCAGCCTCTGGATCGTGCCAGCCTTGAGGGGGGACTCTGGCACCTACATCTGCACTGTCAGGTCAGTCCCTCTGGGATGAGGGTGGGAAGGGGGGCCCTTGCAGAATGGATGCTTGCATGGCGTTTCCATGACAACCTGGATTTCAAAACCCAGCGCACAGGTGGGAACCCACCTTACGTCCACTTCACTGTCACTGAAATACCTCCTACCTGAGAGCCTGTCCCAAGATGTCCTCATGGCGTCCTCTCTCCCTTCACTGAAGTCTCTGCTCAAGTGTCACCTCTATGGAGGGGACGTCCCTGGCCACTTTATCTAAAGCAGGACTCCTGTCACTCTCCCCTTACCCTGTGCTTATTTTTCCTCATCTGTCACACATATATGTGTTTTATGTACTTAAGGTTTGTCTACCCTGTTAGAACGTAAATTCCAGAGGACAGGGACTTGGTTTGTTTGGTTCACTGCTGAATCCACAAGGACCCAAGAAATAGATGTAGAACACTGAGTAGAACTGGAGACCCAGGTGAGACTTCAGGAAGAAGTTAATCCAACTGCTTATTGCACACCTGGGGGAACCAAGCTCACTTATAAAGTTCTCCCAGGCGGTGGGTGTGGAGGTGAGGCTGGAACCCACAGCTCCTGGGGTATAGTCCCCTTCCTCATTGTCCTGTTGCTTTTTTTTCCCTTTAAGTGTGGTAACATAAGCATAATATAAAATTTACCATTTTAGGGGCCTCCCTGGTGGTGCAGTGGTTGAGAATCCGCCTGTCGATGCAGGGGACACGGGTTCGTGCCCTGGTCCGGGAGGATCCCACATGCCGCAGAGCGGCTGGGCCCGTGAGCCGTGGCCGCTGGGCCTGCGCATCCGGAGCCTGTGCTCTGCAACGGGAGACGCCACAACAGTGAGAGGCCCGCATACCGCACAAAAAGAAAAGAAAACATTTACCATTTTAACCCTTTTTAACTGTACCATTCAGTTGTGTTAAGTACAGTCACATGGTTTGTGTGAGCATCACCACCATCCAGCTCCAGAACTCTTTTCATCTTCCCAAGCTGAAACTCTGTCCCCACTGAACAACTCTTCAATGTCCCCTCCCCACCAGCTCCTGGCAACCCGCCTTCTACCTTTATTCTGTCTCGATGAATTTGACTGTTCCAGGTATCTCATATTCCAAGTACCACAGTATTTGTCCTTTCGTGACTGGCTTATTTCACTCAGCACAACGTCTTCAAGGTTCATCCATGTTGTAGCAGGTGTCAAAATTTCCTTCCTTTTTAGGGCTGAATAATATTCCATTATATGTACCGTTGACCCTTGAACAACACGGGGGTGAGGGGCACCAACCCCTAAAGTCAACAATCTGCATATATAACTTATAGTCAGCCTTCAGCATCCACGGTTCCTCAGTATCCTCAGTTTTGCCTCCGTGGATCCAACCAACATGGATTGTGTGATGCTGTAGTATTTACTATTGAAAAACATTTGTGTACAAGTGGACCCACACAGTTCAAACCTGTGTTGTTCAGGGGTCAACTGTACATACCATATTTTGTTTATCCATTTATCCATCAAGGGACACTTAGGCTGCTTCTGCCTTTTGGTTGTTGTGAATAATGCTGTTTGTACATGCCTGTACAAAAATTTGAGTCCCCGATTTCAATTCTTTTGAGTATATACCCAGAAATGGAATTGGTGGATCGTATGGTAATTCTATATTTAATTTTGAGGAACTTATATTGTTTTCCACAGTGGCCAGACCATTTTACATTCCCTCCAGGAATGTACAAGGGTTCCAATTTCTCAACATCCTTACCAACACTTATTATTTTCTGTTTTTTAATAGCCATTCTGATGGGGGTGAAGTGGTATATCGCCGTGATTTTTTTTTTAACATCTTTATTGGGGTATAATTGCTTTACAATGTTGCGTTAGTTTCTGCTGTCTAACAAAGTGAATCAGCTATATGTATACATATATCCCCATATCCCCTCCCTCTAGGTGGTCACAAAGCACTGAGCTGATCTCTCTGTGCTATGCAGCTGCTTCCCACTATCTATCTATTTTACATTTGGTAGTGTCACTGTGATTTTGATTTGCATTTCCCTAATGATTAGTGATCTTGAGCATCTTTCCATGTGCTTTACTGGCCATCTGTGTATATTCTTTGGAGAAATGTCTATTCAAGTCATTTGCCCACTTTAAAATCAAGTTGCTTGTTTATTTGTTTTTGAGTTGTAGGAATTCCTTATGTATTCTGGATATCAATGCCTTACCAGATATATGACGTGCAAATATTTTCTTGCATTCCATGGGTCGCCTTTTCACTCTGCTGATAATGTCCTTTGATGGACAAAAGTTTTAAATTTTGATGAAGTTCAATTTATCTAATTTTTCTTTGGTTGCCTGCGCTTTTCATGTCATAGCCAAGAAATCATGTCTAATGCCATGAAGCTTTCCCTCTGTATTTTCTTCTAAACATTTTTATAGTTTTTGGCTCTTATGTTTTGGTCTTTGATCCATTTTGAGTTAAATTTTGTATATGGGTAAGTTCATGGGCCAACTTCATTCTTTTGCATGTGGCTAACCTGTTTTCCTAAGATCTTTTATTGAAAAGACTGTCCTTTCCCCATTGAACGGTCTAGGCATACCTTGCTGCTTCTTGAAGGAGAAAGTTGTAGGCCTAGTGTTGGCAGCCTTAAACATTTCCTGAGTTAGTTCTTCTGAAAGGATTAGGGCAGAGCATTGGCGTGACTGGGAAATACTCTTCTTGGCCTTGTTTCTTCAGCTGCTGCCTTTCTTCTACCCCAAGGCTCTAATCATCCTCACCAGCCAGCTTCAGAGTCTCCCCACATTTCATAAACTCATTTGACTTAAGGAGAAACTGTGCCCATGAGTGTTTACATTTAGAAAGGCAGCCAAAGAAAGTGACATTCTCAGCACAAAGAAATTACTGGTGAATGGGAGAATTTCAGACAATATCAACCCCAGTCCTAGATGGTGTGTGTGTGTGTTTTCAGTCCTGTCAATGGAAGCAGGCAGACAATCTCATATAGTTGCGGCTCGTGAGCTCTAGAGTGCAGGGTCAGTAGTTGTGGCGCATGGGCTTAGTTGCTTTGCAGCATGTGGGATCTTCCCAGACCAGGGCTTGAACCTGTGTCCGCTGCATTGGCAGGCGGACTTTTAACCACTGCGCCACCAGGGAAGTCCCTGGATATCTGATTTTACAATAGCTATAAATGTATAATTTTTCTTTCCTTTTTAGTGTCAAAAATTCTAACGTTTTTCTAAGGAATACTACGAGGAAAACTTAATAGCATGGTAGAAATAGAATGGAATTTGGAGTCAGAATGATATGGATGTGAATCTTAGTCCTCATTTGCTACCTGGTAGGATCTTGGTCTTATTATTTGATATTTATGGGCCTCACTTTTCTCCTTTGTAAGGAGGTTTGTTGGGAGGGTTCTGTGAAATCATGGCATATGAAGCATAGAGTATGGGGAGCACCATTGTAGGTGTCAGTATGCACATGGAAATGGCCTTTCTTTCCCCAAATGCAAGACTTATTTACTACTGAAGTGATAATATGCAAAAATTAGGGAGATGTGAGCTGTCATATTTGCCTTAAAGTTTGTTTTTATACTTGATTAAAAAATTTGTGCTTAATACCTTATTTTGTTTTGTATTCTTGTAGAAAAAAGAGATCTGAGATTGAGAGGCCAGGGAAACCCGGTGTGGGTTAATCTTTTGTAGCTCGTGGGAGAGTTCCCCTGGCTGACCTCTCAAACTCTCTTCCGGCTTCGGGATTGGGGTCTAATAGAGCGAGGATCACCAGCAGCTGCCATAATGCCCTTTGGCATTTACAGTCACAGGGCATACAACGGCCCTGCTCCTGTGCTGTTTATAATATTGTGACCTAGAACCCACGTAGCTGTTCAGTCCATCAGGGTGGGCAAGGTGATGCTGCTGGGCCACGCAGCCCCCAAGTCTCAGTGCCAGGACCTGTAACCCCACCGTCTGCTCTGGATGGGGGACAGGACATATCTGGTGGATGGCACAAATGACAACCACCTCTTTGCTGTGGGGCTGCCACACTACATGGGGAATATGAGTGGTGATCAAATGATTTCCCCACCCATCTTTCTTTTGAGTTATTTCCATGGGGGGGGTCTGTTGCCCAAGGGGGATGACCAGATCAGTAATGTGAACAGGTTTGTAACTCTCAATATGTCTCGTAAGCTTGGTGTCTGGATGTAATGCCCTGATTTACAGGTTTTCCCACAGCCCTACTGGCTTCTAACCTTGGTTTGACCTCTCAGAGGCTCTATAGCCTTAGGAATTTACTTACTTTCTGCATACCTAATTTTCCTCATCTAAAAGTGATACAGTAGTATCACAGGATTGGAGAATAAATGAAATGATGTATTGCAGAGCACAGAGCCTGGCATGCTCTCCTCCCCAGGAGCTGCTGGGAGGGCTATTTTCAGGTGTGCTCTGTTCTTCAGACTTGTCCTCATTAGCATTTCTTCGATTTGCAGTGAGATTATGCATTCTTCAAGGTGATAGCTGTCTGCATTTCTTCGTGCATAAAATGTTTTTCATCTTTTTCCTTTCTTCAACCAGATATGAAGTAGAATATAGATATTGGCATTATATATTTGAATTAATTTCTTTTTGCTTTCGGGTAGTAAGCATTTATCACTTACTACTTTCACATATAATTTTCACATTTTGTTCCTTCTTTGGGTATAGAATTTTTTTACATTTTGCTGTACCCCTCCCTCCCAACCCCATAAAACACACATGCTCATTGTCTGTGTTGATGTCCAGTGTTTCTTAGGTAGGTCACCAGCAGCTTAGCTGAGCTAATTATATCTTTATGTTTTTCTACTTAAAAAAATTGTTTGTATTAATATCCTCTGTCCTTCCCTCCACATCGTCTGTGTTTCTGTCAATGTTTTGCCTCTGTCCTTTCCCCAGTTCTAGGGTCTGGATAGAATGATGATATTGCGATTATAGTTAGACCCACCAAAAAAATAAATAAAAACCAAACAAACAAATTTATCAAGTTAACTTCCCCTGTGCAGTATTGCAAAAATCATTTCTAGAGCTTATACAAAGTGCTCAGCAGTTTTCTGAAATTTGACTTCAGTTGATAAATGATTTCCAAGAGAAGTAATGAGGATTTTCTTTATATGGAAACAGTGGCTCTTAGGAAACAATATCTCCATCTAGATAAGGTTGCCTGGACCAGGAATTTGGAGCACACTGGGGCTGTGATCAAGAACCTCCCCCGGAACCTGGAAGCGTTTAGGCCCCTTTGAAGAGGACTTGAGGGTTTTCTACTGGCCTTCAATGGTCTTGAAATCAGGCTTGTGGAGGGTCCTTTTTGGAAACATGCAGAATATATCACCATTTCTATATGACAATTATGATGTGTTTTTTTTTTTTTTTTTGTGCTCCAAAGATTCAAAAGGACAAGGGACAAAAGTATTGCAATAGCAATGAGGAAAATACAGAATGCAGAATTTAATAAGATTGGGGAATTATTCTTAATTTCACTTAGTTTTATTTTCATTTTGCCTTGCCATTTATTATTCCTTTTTTTCCCTTTTAAATCAGAAATGCCTCTTACTGTGACGAAATGTCTGTTGAGCTCAGGGTTTTTGAGAAGACAGAAGCTTCCCTGCCTCTCATCTTCTACCCGCAAATTGTAACCTTGTCAGCCTCTGGGTTATTAGTTTGTCCTGATCTGAGTGAATTCATCGGGAACAAAACTGACGTGAAGATTCGATGGTACAAGGTACATCTTTAAGAATTGCCGTTTAATGAAAATGTGTTTGATGAGCCATAGGAAAGATATAAAATACTCATTTGAAGACAATATGTTCACTTTTATATTTCTATTTTTTTAAACCAGTGATTTTAAAAAGGACCATGATTAATATACTCTATTAGTTTTTATAGGGCTTAGGTAAGTGTTCTCAGATGGTGATTTGAAAAGACAGAGTGGAAATGAATGCAGAATAAATAACAGCTGAAGAAAATAGCTTTTTACTCTGTTGTTTGTCTATAGAAATTTTTAGAAAGAACTATTTAACAACTTGATACACATATTGATAGAGTTTTTTGAAAGCACATAAAAATCAACCTTTGAGTTAAAGGAGTAAATATAAACACAATTTCGTGTCTTGACTGGCTGAATAAATATCTACTATCATTGGCTCCCTTGTTTAGACCAGGTGTGGGCAAATGATAGCCAGGGCCAAAAATTGAGCTGCCACCCATTTTTGTATGTTCACCAGCTTAGTTTTCACTTGTTTAAATGGTTTAAAAAAAAGACTAATATTTCATGACCCATGAAAATGATATAAAACTCAAATCTCAGTGTCTATCAGTAATGTTTTACTGGGACACGCTCATTTATTTCTGTGTTTTCGTGGGGCAACGGCAGAGTTGAATAGTTGAACAGAGGCCACGTGGACCGTAGGCCTAAAATATTTACTCTCTGGCCCTTTACAGAAAAAGTTGCCAACTCCTGATATACACCATAGATTGATACTGAAAAGTACAGTTATTTGTTTAAAAATGGATAGAAATGAACCCTTTAATCAAAAAATAGGTTGACCAGTTGACTGGTATTCTAACTACAAGATACCTATAGGATTTCAATTTAATATTGGGAACTTTTAAATGATTTTTGGAGAAAGTAAGCAGCCAGCTCCTAGGAGTTAGCCTGCCCAATTATGGGGCTCTTGGTTTTGTAAGAGCATAAAAAGGTCAAGTGGGGGGTTTTACCGTAGAGGAAAGAGCACAGGTTCTGGGGTTGACCAGTCTGGACTGGAAACCCTGCTTATTCACTGACCTTTTGTATAGCCTTGGTCAGTTATTTTACCTCTTAAACCTGTTCCCTTTGCAAGACGGCAGTTCGTCACTCCCACTGCCTGAGATTGTTTTGAGATTAAATGGAGCACAGTGTGTGAAGCACCTCGTGCAGTGCTTGATTTGTAAATGGTCCTCAATAAATTCAGGTGGACAAGGGTATCATGGTGTCGCTTAATAATAATATTTGTTCCCGTCCTAAGAATGCTAATCATTACTGAGCATGCTCTGTGTACAAGTCTGTTCTAAACTCCCTGACATGAACCCAGTGCAGTAGGGGTTGTTAATATCTCCATTTTACAGATTAGGAAACAGAGACGGGAAATGTAAGGAACGTGCTGAAGGTCATGCAGCTGCTAGAGGGTGAAGCCAAACCTCTGACCCCGGAGGCCAGAACCCACACATCCCTGCCACACGGGGGAGACCTGGGGGCTCGTAGGCCCTGGAATAATTGTGCTGCTGGGCCCTGTTTGCTTTTTTCATATTTGATCACTCATGTTGGGAACAATGAAATCTCTTTAATTGTACAATTAGACTTCATGAGCTATGTGGTTGACAAACTATTCCAGTTATGCCTGGGTTCTCATTCAGAAAAAGTCTCTGAAAAGACGCAAGGTTATATATGACTATTGCAATCATCGTTTTTTTTAAAGGCATTTCTTTTTTAAAAAATTAATTTATTTATTCATTTTTGGCTGTGTTGGGTCCTCATTGCTGCGCACGGGCTTTCTCTAGTTGCGGCGAGCAGGGGCTACTCTTCATTGCAGTGCGCGGGCTTCTCATTGTGGTGGCTTCTCTTGTTGCGGAGCATGGGAGCTAGGTGCATGGGCCTCAGTAGTTGTGGCACACGGGCTCAGTAGTTGTGGCACACAGGCCCAGCTGCTCCATGGCATGTGGGATCTTCCCGGACCAGGGATCGAACCTGTGTCCCCTGCATTGGCAGGCGGACTCTCAATCACTGCGCCATTAGGGAAGCCCCACAATCATCATGGTTTTGAAAGAGATGTTCCTGAGAACATTTTGTGCTCATGAGGGTGTGTTCTCTGTTACTGGAGACCTCCCTCTTGAGGGTCTGCTCTGTAGAACGCACAGTACCTTTTGTCCATACGGGAAGTGTGGTCTCATGTCTCACATTTATTTTTTTTATTATTATTTTTTAAAATAAATTTATTTGTTTTTGGCTACGTTGGTTCTTTGTTGCTGTGCTCAGGCTTTCTCTAGTTGTGGCGAGCAGGGGCTACTCTTCGTTGTGGTGCATGGGCTTCTCATTGCGGTGGCTTCTCTTGTTGTGGAGCATGGGCTCTAGGTGCGTGGGCTTCAGTAATTGTGGCACGTGGGCTCAGTAGCTGTGGCTCGTGGGCTCAGTAGTTGTGGCGCACGGGCTTAGCTGCTCCACGGCATGTGGGATCTTCCCAGATCAGGACTCAAACCCATGTCCCATGCACTGGCAGGCGGATTCCTAACCACTGTGCCACCAGGGAAGCCCCACATTTATTTTTGTCTTACAAATTTTTCTCTGTCTCTACTGACTCCTAAAATTGAGATGATTTTTAAAGTGATTACTGCAACATCAACTCTTCTGAGCATTGTTCTCCAAGTTGCCATGACTACGTCATAGCACTCCTTTCTGGATGTTTCCCAAGGTCTATAGGCAGCTGTTATGCCATAAATATATTTATATTTTAATCGCCTACTTTGTCAAAGAAGATAGTTTCTTTTTTTCCCATTGTGCCAAAGCAAATGGGCTTTAAACATTCTGGTTAAACAAACCCAGCCATCCTGTGTTATATGCTAACAAACTCCCCCCAGTAAAAATACAGTTAAAAGCATGTCCCAAAGGACAATATTTGCAAAGTAAATATCAGAGCGATTCTTGGATTGCAGATTCAACAGTGACGGATAATAGCAATGCTGTTCATAGTTTCTGAGCTGTCAATTAAGATATAGCGTAACTTTGAAAAACATTTTCTCTTAAGGATTCTGTCCCTTTGGATCAAGACAATGAGAAATTTCTAAGTGTGAGGGGAACTCGCTTACTGGTAAACAATGTGTCTCTGGAGGATGCAGGCTATTATCGGTGTGCCATGACGTTTGCCCACGGAGGCAGGCAATACAACATCACCAGGAATATCAAACTCCGTGTTAAGAGTGAGTACTTGCCATCAAGGTACCTCTGCACCCTGGTTCAGCAACAAGCATGCAAGGAAAAAATTAGGGTTCCCGCAGAATTCTTTGAATGTCTTTTGGTATGAAAGGATATGGCAACTCTCTAAGCATCAGTTTTCTAAGATGTGTAGGACACTTGGAAAGAGAGGAAGCAGGGTGTTTTCATGAGGAATGGTGAATCCCTGGGTAGTGGACAGGGTTCCGAGTCTGAGGCTAAAACATACACCACTAGAGGGAGCCAAACAGTGGTTCTCTTGGAAGGTCCCTTTGGAAGGCTTGCACCTCCAGGGCCAGCTATCAGGACACGGTCGCCATAACTTTGTGTATAATTCTAGGATACTAGGATTTTATTGGATTTTTCCGTGAGAAGGCTATGCATTGGCATATGTAGTGAAAATTGCCCTTTTCTGGTCTTTCCCAAGCAGGTCTAGTTACCCTTGAAACCAGGATTTTAAATAGTGAGGGATCTCATTGGTTTAAATGAGTTCTACCTGAAAATAATCTTGTGAACAGTACTGAGTAGCATGTCAAGTTTATCCACGGTTTCCTCCATGCCTCCTGCGTGCGGGGCATCAAGCTTGGTGCACAGGGCACACAAGTGATGCAGTTCTGGCCCCTGCCCTGGAAGGTATGGCGCTTTTCTTTGTTTTATACACGGAGTAACTACACAACTGGAGTCTTTTAAGGGCATTTCAGAGAGCATTGGAACTATATTAAGGTTCCATGATTGGTCTGTGAGGGGAAAGACTTTTTTCTCCCAGAGAATCCAGAGATTCAGTTTTACTACAGGGAACATCGTGTCTCCCGTGAATGGAAATCTCTAGATTATTTTCTTGTAACGTCTTGTGAAGATTCATTCACATCCACCCCTTGCTCCCGCACAGCGGGGATCCCTGAGAATCCCGTGCCTTTGAAGGGGCCCCGAATTATCCTGTTCATGTGATACTGCACAGGAACACTAGGGGGCGCCAACCTACCTATAATCCTGTGTCCGGGCCACGCTGTGTCTCAGCCGTTCTCAAAGGGTGGTCCTCGGCCAGCGGCAGCGGAGGCGGTGGCGGCATCGCCTGGGTACTCATCAGACCTGCAAAATCTCAGGCCCCATCCCAGACCTACTGAATCAGAAACGATGAGCAGTCTGTGTTGAACACCCCCACCACCCCCGTGTCGGTGATGCTGATGCAGCCTGGAATTGGGACCCATGGATGAATTCACGTCTCGTCCTTGGGGCGTTCTTGTCCCCTCTCTGCTCCCAGCCTCTGTGCAGCAGCCCTGTGACCGTGAGGGGAGGGAAAAGCTCCCGGTCATGGTGGAGAAGCCGTCTGCTCCCTGGGCTCTCCTGGGATGCTGCGTAATGCTTACTCCCGTTAGGGTTTCAAATGCTCTTTAGTGGAAGAGGTGCGGATGGAGCAGAACTCTTCGTCCACCCCCGTACACTGTCCTTTCTGCTCCAGTTCAGGTGCCCAGTTTCTTCCAGCTGCTGGGAGGTCTGCCTCTCAGGGAGCTGGGTTCCAATTCCCCCCGCCCAAGGGTCAATCACCTCAACTAAAAAGCTCTGGTGGTCAAGCTGGGTTACTCTGTTTATCACTCAGTATGGGGTTAGCATCACGAACAGGTGGTTCTGGGGCCCCTGTGCCTTTTTTATTTTTTATTTCTTTGGAAGCGACTCCAGGGTTCTGTGGTAGGTGCATGGGATGGCAGGGAGGGAGTGGGGAGAGATACTTTGGGGCCAGGAGCCTCTGGGGTAAGACCTATCCTGTGGACAGCGTGAAGGTTCCTGTTAAGGATTCATTCAGCAAGCCGGGGAGCGGAATGGTTAATTGTTACCACAGAGCGGAGAACATCTGTTCGTGGAATGTGTGTTTAACTGTGGCTTCTTCCAGTCATCTCTCTTCTGGGAAAAGCATTGGCCAAAGAGGCTCAATTTCGTGGAGAGCCGGTTTCCTTTGCCGGGCAAAAGCCAAGTCTCACAATGGCTGGCCCTACTGTAAAGGATCATTTAGTTAATTAGCTAAACAATAGACCCTGACCCTCAGCTTCCAAGGAAGGCTTTCCTAACTGAATCTCTTTTCCTCGTATCTTTCTCAGAAAGAGAAGAGGAGACGATTCCCGTGATCATCTCCCCCCACCAGACCATCTCAGCTTCGCTGGGTAAGGACCCTGTAACCCACCTGGATGCCTGCAGTCCCAAAGCTGGGGCCCCAGGACCCCTGTGTCACCGACTGCGGCTGCCATGGGGTTTGCAGGTCCCCCTACCGCAGCGGGAAATAGCAAATGAGAGGGAACATTTCCCTTTACCAAATCCTGTCAGTAATGGCATTATCTGAAAACATGTACGCTTTGCTTCTTGAAAACCCTGCCTAGAAAAATCTCAGTGCAAAAATCAGAACATTCTAGTAGCTGTTAACTGCATGAAAGGATTAAGGCATGATGCCCCAGAAAGTCAGCACCTGTGGTGTATTTAAAATAATTCACTTTACCAATACGTGGCTGACGCTCAGCATTTCCCCAAGACTCCGGCTCTGCCCCTGATGGTCCCCCCAGAGACAGTTTCTTATCGCCAAAATAGCTGGTCAGCGGGTCAAGGGAGTTAATGAAAATGCATGACAGAGGTTTTCACCATGTTTCACCATCCTGGCCAGCACGCACTTTCTTATTGAGCGCTGCTAAGTCTGATAAGATGCCATTCAGGGCTTCCCTGGTGGCGCAGTGGTTGAGAGTCCGCCTGCCAATGTAGGGGACACGGGTTCATGCCCCGGTCCGGGAGGATCCCACATGCCGTGGAGCCATGGCCGCTGAGCCTGCGCGTCGGGAGCCTGTGCTCCGCAGCGGGAGAGGCCACAGCAGTGAGAGGCCCGCATACCGCAAAAAAGAAAACAAAAAAAAGATGCCATTCAATGCCAACATCAACCCCGTGGGGAGGTCTTATTTCTCAGAATTTCCAGAAGGAAAAGCTGCCCAGGGGGTCCCTGGCTCAGTATCTGTCAAAACGCCATAGTCGGGTCTGGCTGGGGTTCAGACTCAGGCCTGTGTGTCTGTAAGGCCTGTACCTTTTCTGTGTGTCTGTTTTTATATAGTGGTTTTGTAGGCCTTATGCTCATTTATTAAACCCTGGCTACAGAGTCCTGTCTATCTACATATCATCTATCTACCTATCTATCATCTATCTATTATC
Organism: Hyperoodon ampullatus; assembly: GCF_949752795.1. Lineage (NCBI taxonomy): Eukaryota > Metazoa > Chordata > Mammalia > Artiodactyla > Ziphiidae > Hyperoodon > Hyperoodon ampullatus. The sequence goes on from NC_136928.1 coordinate 20,087,528, forward strand.
TATCTAACCATCCATCTATCATCTATTATCTATCTGTCATCTATCTATCTATTATCTGTTATCTATCTACCTCCCTCCCTCCCTCCCTCCCTCTTTTGTCTGGTGGTTTTTAACTTTCACTGGTGGTCATGGAGAAGGAGGGCTCTTGCACAGACACCAGGATTGCTGCCTGACACCTGAGTTGCAGCTCCCAACAGCTGCCTTGGCTCTCAGAAGAGCCTCCTGGAAGCTTGGGGAATTGGGGACCCGGGTTAGCGCTGACTAGCGCCCCAGCACCCCTGCCCCTCTGTGTTCCCCAGCCCAGTGGAGCTGAGTCTCTGGCCCTTTCGCTTTGCATGCACTAATGTGCCTGGCAGAGTCATATGAGGCCGGAACGAATGGGCTGCTTTTGGCTGAGAAATCTTTAAGGTCACAAGGGATGTGAAGGAAGAAGAAAAGTGGGCTTTCTGAGCCTGAAGTGACCAGGTGCATTCAAGCACACACCCCAGGGAGGCACACTACCCACGAGGAAGAAACACATGGGAAGGATTTTTTCATTTATTCCCCCTCCTCCCCTTTGGTGACTAAAAAAAAAAATCAACATAGTGATTGAGGCAGGGGACCTAGGACCATCATATTGCACAACTGTAGAAGGCATCATTCATGTAAAACACAGTGGCTTTTGAAAGGATTCATCCTAAATGAACATGACCAGGGATAGAGAGCTCCTAGGGGAAACAGGAGAGCAGAGACCAGCAATGGGCAAAGAGACAGAATCCTCTGAATTCTGGATCTGGATTTTTGGAGACAAGAAGAATAAACTGTGGAAGAAGGCAGCTCTGGAATCCAGAATGCACTGTAGGAGCCGAGTGGCCTTGGGGAAGCCATTTGCCTCTGGGTTTCCATCTGCCCTGAGGACCAGTGGAAAGAGCTGGAGACCCTTGGTAAATACTGATGCTCTAGGTGAATGGAATTGCTTGAGGGAACTAAGTTTCCTTCTAAGAAAAGAATTGGTGAGGGTGTCTGAAAAGAGGGGGGAAGATCCACCGCTCAGATCTGCTGATGTGACCCCGTCCCCTGGCTGGCTTCTGATGTTTGATGTGCTGCGTCTTGCTGTCACAGGGTCGAGACTGACAATCCCGTGTAAGGTGTTTCTGGGAGCTGGCATACACGCGACCACCTTGCTGTGGTGGACTGCCAACAACACATACGTAGAGGATGCCTACCAGGAGGGCCGCGTGACCAAGGGGCAGCGCCAGTAAGTGGGGGAAGATCTTCCTCATCCCCTGGGCGGAGCTGTTGTGAACCCCCTGTAGACTCCACTTCCTTGTAGATACAATGTCCTAGCCAATCCATCCATATGACACACACACCACATTACAAATATATATATATATTTTTTTATTCTACTCCGTTGGATTTTTAGAATCTTAAACATTGGGTTTTGCCAAGAATCACTAACTGTTCTTGAGAATCAAGCCTTCTCTCTAAATCTATGAGCTGCAGCCTACTACTTGACATGGGTGTTGCCTCTTCTAGCTGTTTAATTAGATCTTTCTTCCTTGAGCATTGCAGAGTCAAACATTCACAGCCCTTAAAATGACCCTGAAACTTAGCCACGGGATCCGAGAGCCGCCTCTGCTTCCTTCCAGCCTCTAAGGAAGGTTACTCTGAAAGAAAGCGAGGACTCTGTCCTCATAAGCCTTCATCTCCGGGAAATATTTTCTCACTCTGAAAGTAGAACAATCAGGCCTTGTAAATGGAAACCATTTGCGTGTGAGGAAGGCAGACCCTTCAATGTTCCAAATTATAAAGTGTTTTTAAAATTATACTTTCAGTACTCTGAAGTCGCCTGAACTTTTGCTGGCCCAATTTTTGTCTTTTTGGAAGGACCTATCAAAAAAGGTCTTTCTGGATGCAATTTAGTGGATAGAAATTATGTGTGGCTAGTGCAACTGTTTGCTTGCAAATCCTCGTTGTGAAAAGCTTGGGCAGACCCCACATGCCGCATATCAGCTTACTCATACTGTCTTTTTGCTTAAAGGAGCCTATTTTCCCCCCATAGATTAAAAAAAAATAGTCCTAGTGGATCCACATCCATGATATTTTTATTCATACTAACAGATCATAGTGAAGCATCTTCGGATTCCTGCAACATTGCAAATGGCAGTGCTGTTGATTAGAGACCCCTCCACTGCGGTTCATCTGCAGCCCTCGGATCTGAACTTGAGTTTCTAGAGTGAGGGTTGGCAGTGAGTGGGGATGAGGGTAGACACCGTGGAGGACGGGATTCCTGGAAACTCCCTGCCCTCCAATATGCAAATGATTTCTTGGTGATACAGTCCAATTTCCCAAAACTTGACATTTCTATTTCTACTACTGTTTCTTTGTTCATCAAGGGCCTTAAAAAGTGATTTCTCCCCCATTATCCAAACTAAACTGGCTTCTGCAAGTGCTCCTTGTCACAAGTATCCTATCATAGTGACCAGCGTCTTCAGGGTCCCTCTTACCTTCAGGAACAGGCTTAGAAATTCTCCCAAATACGTAACAAATATAATGGCAAGTGCCTCTAACTTGGTAAATCGTGACATCAATTTAAGCACAGTGGGGCCTTGAGAATGTGTAGGTGTCTATGTCGAAAAGACACTTTATGTTTAACTAAGTGTTTTCTCACTTAGGGAATACTCAGAAAATAATGAGAATTATATTGAAGTGCCACTGATTTTTGATCCAGTCATAAGAGAGGATTTGCACACGGATTTTACATGTGTTGTCCGTAATACGATGAGTTTCCAGATGCTTCGTACTACAGTCAAAGAAGGTATGGATTTTGGGGACATTAAAGGGAAAAACTATGTGTTGGATGCTCTGTGGATGCTAAATAAAGCTCCCGACGCTCTGGGTGATTACTTAGGAGGGCCCGTGAGTTTCCCATTAGTGGAGCACAGAAAGCAAATCTCTCATCTTTTATAACATTTTTGGTAGGGTGGAGGCTGGCTTTTGGAGATTGTACTCAAAGAAAAATTTAAAGAGGAAGCTGATTTTTTGGGAAAAAAGATAAAATGGTTCTGCGATAGATTTAAAAAAAACCCGTGTCCTCTAGTGGTTCTGCCTGGATCAGCAGGACCAGCTCTGCTTTCATGACCCCTCGAGGAGGGTGCAATGCTTTTTATCCCGAGGTTGAGAGATTTCATCCTCCAAGAGCTGGGAACTGGAAGGTGCGCAGGGCTCAGGCAGCTTCAGGGTTAAAGCCGTCAGTCATCAGGAGATAAAGCATAAGGCTGTAGCCAAACCAACCCAGTGCTCACGGAAGGACATTTACAAAAGAAAAGAAAACCCTGACTTACCATTTTGACAAATCGATTTCTTCTCAGTGTCTGAGCGCTGAGCAGGAAAGGGAGACGTGGGGGATGTAGTCTGTAGACAGCCCGAAGGATAAGAAGGGAAGAGACAAGGCGATCCCTACCAGGACCCTTACCCTGCCTGCTGGGCCGTCTGCACAATCAATAAACACAAACTGCCCCACAGATTCCTTATTTGCAGCGGAGGCAGCTGCAGACAAGCTTTTACTTGGAAAGCTGAGAATTTGTGGAAGCCTCAGGGCAGGAAGGACAGCACAGTATAACTTCTCTCCAGCTGTGGTCCATGCATACCAGCATCCCTGACTTGAGCCACTCGTTGAAAATGCAGATTCCTAGGCCCACCCCCAGATCTACCCGGTCAGCTTCTCTGGGGTGAGGCCAAAGACGGCAATGTAGCAAGCTCCTTTCATGTTAAAGTTTCAGAACTGTTGCCCTAGGACACACGCAAAGGCTGACGTCCCAGATCATTTCCATGAGTGGGTTGGTGGTGGTACAAACTTGGAAATGGAGGATCCCACAGAAAGTGGGATCCACTGCTGGGCTTCAGAATAGTGACCCAAAGGAAGCCATGGTTTGTCTGCTCCTGATGCTGGGAACCTGCAAACGTTTCTAAGACGTGAGCCCTGACCCGGCATGTCCTTCGCTGGGTGGGCCATGGCTGATCACAGAGGGCACAGGTCAAAGCCTTTCACCAGGGCTGAGAGGTGCCTCCAAATGGCTGCTCCGAAAATTAAAGCTTCACTTGTGTCTAAGCCTTGAGGGATTTTAAGGTGTAAGAATCATCTGGAGAAATTGTCTGAGATTGTGTCAATTTCTGAACGCCTGCACAGACTAAGATAAATAGTAGCTTAAAAATGCAGAATTCTAGCCTCATCATCCATGCGCTAGTTAACTTTTTTAATTTAATTTTTATTATATATTAGAGTATAGTTGATTGACAATGTTCTGTTAGTTTCAGATGTACAGCAAAGTGAATCAGTTATACATATACATATATCTGCTCTTTTTCAGATTCTTTTCCCATATAGGTTATTACAGAATATTGAGCAGAGTTCCCTGCGCTCTACAGTCGGTCCTTGCTGGTTACCTGTAGTGTGTATATGTCAGTCCCAAACTCCTAATTTATCCCTCCTCCTCAACACTTGTTAACTTTTTATCCATACTTCCTATATTTTCTAAAATAAATTAAATTTTAAATTTATTTTTGCTAGGTTAGGTCTCTTCGTTGCTGCGTGCAGGCTTTCTCTAGTTGCAGTGAGCGGGGGCTAGTCTTCTTTGCGGTGCGCGGGCTTCTCATTGAGGTGGCTTCTCTTGTTGAGGAGCACGGGCTCTAGGCACGTGGGCTTCAGTAGTTGTGGCACGCGGGCTCAGTAGTTGTGGCTCACGGGCTCCAGAGCGCAGGCTCAGTAGTTGTGGCGCATGGGCTTAGTTGCTTCACGGCATGTGGGATCTTCCTGGACCAGGGATCGAACCTGTGTCCCCTGCACTGGCAGGCGGATTCTTAACCACTGCACTACCAGGGATTGCTTCTTATATTTTCATAACACAGAGATGCCAAGGAGTAGAATATAAAATAGCTGGATCCAAGCGATAATCTTGACACCTAAAGCTCCTTTATTCAAAGTTTTTCTTTTCCTTTGTTACTTTACTGACGCCTCATGACACCCATGCTCATGGAAAAGGGCAAATGATGTGCTGGCCACGTCACAGTCAGCTAGCAGAGACCTAGACAGGCATCTTATTGCACACAGCCCAACGGGTAGAGCAAAATTAGACCATCGACACCTGCCCACCCCCCCAACTCTGCATTGCTTCTCTCCAATGGATATTTGTTCTACCTTCCTCGTTTGCCTAATGCCACAGATATCATTCTCAAGTATCCTTGATCTTGGTGTAAGACAGACTTTCTGAAAATCAGTACATATTTATTAGAAGTGACAAACACCACTTCCTTCTCTGTAAAGTGCACGGCAATGTCCTATTTGGTGGTAGAAGCGTGTTCACCCCTCACATGTCTGTTCTTCCTACAGCTGCCACGTTCTCCTGGGAGATTACACTGGCCCCCTTTTCCCTCATCTTCTTGGTTTTGGGGGGAATGTGGATGCACAGACGGTGTAAACGCAGAACTGGAAAAGCCTATGGTTGGATGGAGTTAAAGACCAGCCATCAGATTCTCAATCCTATCCGAGTAAAATAAAGGAAATAAAACAGTTCAAATCAAACGATGTCCTTTCTTCCGGAAGCAACCCTGGTTTTTGAGGGACGTAGTTCTTTTCCTCAGTTGTTTAACAGAGCTGCTGTGTTTATAGTGGGTTTACAGTAAAAGACTGAAGTGGACATGTAAAGTTTATTCAGAAACTGAATCACGGGAGCCAGTGTGCACATGGGTGGGCGTGAGGTGCTCTTTGAATAAGAGGTGAAAACACCTAAATGAGTTTTGGAATTCATTCATTCATTTCACAAAAATGTGTTAAAAGTCTACTTTAGCGATGCTCTATGGCAGGTGTTATAGATAAAGACATGGTTTTCCTTTCGGGAAGGTGGAATTTCATGTTGAAATGGGAAAGCATGGTTTCGAAATACTAAAGAAGAGTCACAGCAAGAATTGGTAAATGCTTTTTAAAAGGACGATCCAAAAAATAGTAATTCAAATAGATGGTCAGAAAAATATGTTAGAACATACTAGCAGACTGAGAAATGGATTCGCCTTCATAATGAAACTTCTGAAAATAAAGAGAATGGAAGAGTATTGAGACAATTGCATACACATTGAGAAAAAAGTAATCAGAGCCTCTTTTATGTAATACGCCAAAACTAAATTCCAGCTAAATTAATGAGTTAAATCAAAAAAATCAAATTTCAGGAAAATTGGCATGACTCACTCCTTCACCTATTCAAGTCTTTGTCCAAATGTGACCTTCCCAGAGGCCCTTATAAGAGTCCCTTCCAAACCCTCTCTGTTCCCCCCAACTCTGCTTTGTGTCATTATAGCTCTTATCACCACCAGACCTTCCATTATATAGTTGCTTGTTTATTTTCTGTTTTTCCCACCAGAATGGGAGCTCCTTGAGGGCAGAGATGTTATTTGGGTCATGGCCATATCTCCAATACCTCAAATCAAGCCTGTCATCCACTGGGCATTTAATAATTATTGGTAGAATAGATGAAAACAGGATGAATTCTCTTGTGTTCACTAGCAATAAAAGAATCACCAGAGTAAAGATGGACAGGGTTCATTATGTTACAATTTCTGCATAAAAAAATAAAATAATAAAAGCAAAACATCAGGGCTTCCCTGGTGGCGCAGTGGTTGAGAGTCTGCCTGCCGATGCAGGGGACACGGGTTCGTGCCCCGGTCTGGGAAGATCCCACATGCCGCGGAGCAGCTGGGCCCGTGAGCCATGGCCGCTGAGCCTGCGCGTCCAGAGCCTGTGCTCCGCGGCGGGAGAGGCCGAGCGCTGGGAGGCCTGCGTACCGAAAAAAAAAAAAAAAAGCAAAACATCAAAGAAATTGTGTCAAGCAAAGTCAAGGCACTAATAACTATAACATAATTATTCAAGCTTTTAAGGAAGGCATCAGAACCAAACAGATGAAAGAACATGGGTTAGGGAATTGGGAGAAGAAACACCAAGGAAACGTGGTTTCAGTAATAATCAGAGTTATCAGAGATACCTAAGCACTCACATACTATCCAGTGTTAAAAGGTGATACCAGGGCTTCCCTGGTGGTGCAGTGGTTGAGAATCTGCCTGCTAGTGCAGGGGACACGGGTTCGAGCCCTGGTCTGGGAGGATCCCACATGCCGCGGAGCAACTAGGCCCGTGAGCCACAACTACTGAGCCTGCGCGTCTGGAGCCTGTGTTACGCAACAAAAGGCCACGATAGTGAGAGGCCTGCGCACCACGATGGAGAGTGGCCCCCGCTTGCCACAACTAGAGAAAGCCCTGGCACAGAAACGAAGACCCAACACAGCAAAAATAAATAAATAAATTAATAAACTCCTACCCCCAACATCTTCTTTAAAAAAAAGAAAAAAAAAAGGTGATACCAAGGTCATTACAAAACAGTCACCCGCACTCCCTACGATCCCATGTATATATACACTGGCACTGGGAGGTGACAGGCATATATGTGAAGCCAGTGGCGTGCTGGGACCAGCTGGCACCTTTTTAAAGAGCCGAGTGTGGCATCTCTTCCCAACTCTGTTGAGTGATATCATGCTGTAGCTTAAAATCAGCTGTCGTGGGAGTATTTACATCATAGAAATCAGCAAATGCCCCAAGTCTCCCCTTTGCGGTACCCCACTACAAGGGTCATAGTGATGCCCAGCCCTGCTACTCCTGGGGATTTAGGACCTGATTCAATAAAAGATGATGATTAGACATGTGAAAGAGATCAGTGAAACTTATCCCCCTGGTGATGAAAATTATGATCAGCTGTAAATGATAATTATCAAGATTGTGAGACCAGAATATTTGCAATGTTAAGGAAAGTTTTTTATATACAAAAGAACAATTGTTTTATACAGTTGTTGGGCTGCACCCCACAGGCCTACAAGCCCTGTAATTGCCCAGCCTCGAGACCCAAGAAAGCCCGGAGACAGCAGCAGAGACATCAGTGGTTTGTTGAACAGGGGATCTTACACATCAGAAGCAAAGGGTCCTGGAGTGACACCCACCATGGATGGCAGATGGCACACAGGACACGGCAACTGTCTTCCTTGCTCCGGGGAGAAAGAAGGAGGCTACAAGTTATAGAGAGAATTGATATTAGGTAGCCTCATCGGTTACCAGGGAAACCAGCATCTGGGGCGTGGCCCTCCAGCCCCTCAGGTTAAAGTTGTTTCCCTTTAATAAACTAGCAGGTGGAGCCATTCTGGCCTAAGGATTAGAACCATAGCTAGCTGGAGCACAGAGCAAGCATGTTGATGTGGGTCAGGTGTAGGTGAGGCGGGGCTAGATGAGCAGGGGTGGAGGCACTGCCGGGTGGTGCCTCCGTGATCCTGGACATGTCCTTTCATCTTGTAGTAGGTCAGTCTTCTCATCTGAAAAATGGGGATAATAACAGGACTGATCCTGGAGTGCCAGCTCTTTAATCATCAAAAACCGTAGGAGCGGGACTTCCCTGGTGGTCCAGTGGTTAGGACTCCGTGCTCTCACTGTCGTGGGCCCGTGTTCGATCCCTGGTCGGGGAACTAAGATCTTACAAACCGCACGGCACCCCACCCAAGAAAAAAATAGGAGGAATAGACAGAAATAAATATAGTTGTATTGTTTAGACCAAGGTCAACAAACCAGTTTTCTGGCAAAATCCAGCCTGGCCTCTGTTTCTATAAATAAAGTTTTATCAGGACACAGCCAGGCCTGTTTACACACCGTCCGTGGCCAGAGCACTCTGGCTCTTGGAAGGCAGAGCTGAGTAGTGGGGCCATGGCTGGAGTATTAACCTTCCGGACCTTTACAGAAAAGGTTTGCTGACAGCTGGTCTAGACAAGGAAATTAGGGGCAGTTTTGACCCTTAATGTTTGTATTCCCTCTTATTATCTTCTCTTTTTGCCTGTTTTCCAAGCAGATGAGAGAGAGGGAAGTAAGAAGGAGCAGACAGAGGCCTTTTAGCATCAATCAGGAACTTTAATGGGACGGGAATGGAAAGCAGTGCTGGAGATGGAGGACAGGTGGGGGCTTTGTGAAGAGCCGCTCCAGGTGCTTCTCCCTTGCTGGGTCTTCAGGCTCGGGTGTCACGCGGCGCTCCTCACGCGGCGTTCCCGGGATCCCTCCTCCAGGGCTCTTCGCCCCTCCTTCAGATTTGGGCGGCTTCATCCATGCCACAGAAGAGAAGTTGACTGCGGCCAGAAGAGCAGCTCCTGCTTCCAGACCCCGCCTGGCTGCTGGCTTACGCATTTCCTCCCCGAGATTTGGAGCCTGGGTCGCACCGTCAGAAAAAGTAAGAGACAGTCGGGGAATCTGGGGCACTGATTTGTGATACTATCACAGAATAAGTGTGATACTGGGATGGTTACATTATGAAGGAAGAGTCTTTATCTTTCTAAGAGACATATAGAGATACTGATGGGTAGAGTTGCGATTTGCTTCCCAATAATCCAGCGCTGGGGGGAATGTGGTGAAATAAGATCCGCCGTGTACTGAGCATTGTTGCTAACGCCGGTCATGGCGCGTGGGGCGTTCCTTACACCAATCTGTTTTTTTGTACATTTAAAAATTTCCATTATACAAGGTAAAAACCAACACACAGAAACAACCCAAATACCCACTAGACAAGACAATGGGTACATAAATGTCATAGCACAGTGGAAGCTTCTACAACAGTGAAAATGAATAAACTACAGCTACATAAAGTAATGTGGATGAATCTTAGAAATATATTATTGAGTAAATAGCAAATCCCAGAAGCATTGATTTATAGCATGATGCTCTTATATATAAAGTGAAAAACAACTAAAACTCTCTAAACACACACATGTACATACATTAACATATACATATTTAAGAACACATACATGCTAAAACCATATTTTCACTGTATGTGGATGTATGTATCTATAATTAGAGAGCACATATGTGATTTTAAGGGTTTAAAAGCACCTATATTTTAAGAAAGCAGGAGAATGAGAAACCGAAGTTTCAGTACAGTGAATTCATCAGGTGAGGTGAATTCATCGGGTCACGTGACAGGTGAGACCAGGGTTGAGAAGACTGAGGAAGATGTAAGTTTCCTCAGGTTCTGGATCTCGTGTTGGGTGGTAGATTATTATCATTTTTATCAAACATTAAGAAATAGGGCCAGGGCTTCCCTGGTGGCACAGTGGTTGGGAGTCCGCCTGCCGGTGCAGGGGACACGGGTTCGTGCCCCAGTCTGGGAGGATCCCAAGTGCTGCGGAGCGGCTGGGCCCGTGAGCCATGGCTGCTGGGCCTGCATGTCCGGAGCCTGTGCTCCGCGGTGGGAGGGGCCACAGCAGTGAGAGGCTCGCGTACTGCAAAAAAAAAAAACAAAAAACAAAAGAAACAGGGCCACTTAAGAGTATGTGTATTGAACCAAGGATTCTGATAAATCTAATTCCGTGCGCCCAAATCCAAATTAAACAACAAAAAGAAACAAGATGGTTCCTTTTCTTAATGTGGCTGATCTTATCCATTTTATGTTGATTCTATTGGTTTAACTTTCTGCAGGTGAATTTTTTCACCTCCTCCTACAAAACTGAGGGGTGGGGATGGGTAAACAGCAGTAAATAGTAAATAGCATCTTTGTTGCCCATAGGAAAAACAATCCCGATGTCATCATATACCACCTGCCCAAGAACTGACTGAGGATGACAGTGGACACCAGGAACAGGTACCCACAATAATTTATGCATGAAAGACTAAATTTGATGTCTCAAGTATTTCCTACGCGATAGGAACAGATGGGTGCTTCTCGGAGAAGGTCGGCTAGTCTGTCTACCATGAGACCTTTCAGGGCAGGAGCATTCCTGCTCATTGACGCATCCCCAGCACCTATAGGTACCTAGGAAGTGCCTGCTGAGGTGATGGATAAATTGTGTGTTACCTGGGTTTTTGGGGACTCGCCAGCCTGTGTGAACAAATGGGACACCATTAGTGGGACCTTTCAAGTTTCCCTTTCCTGCCCTTCCTCCCAGACTCTCACTGGTCATTTCCATGACTCCAGACAGGAGCTTACTCGGACACAACATGGGTCTCGTGCTTTTGTGGTTGCTTTCCTGTTCTCGTCATCCCACCATCCCCACTGGCATCTGCCACCCATGCCATCTCTTCAGGGCTCCTCGTTACAGCTGCTGTCACCCTACACCGTGTCCCAGGGTGTCTGGGGGGCAAGCAGCCCAGCTGCCACCCTGGGCAGGAGCCGCCTTGTACACTCACAGGAACGCCCCTTCTGTGGCTCACGTGGTCAGCCAGGCATCACGGTGGTGATGGTGGTGGACCAGCAGCCTGTCTCCCTCGGGCCCAGCCACGGAGCTGCCCTCCTCCTCCCTGGCACGCCTGTGGAAACCACTTCCTCATTCCTCTGCAGACCGAGCAAAGCAAAACAAACCCTCCTACAGAGAAACTCCCAGAGGCACTGCCCACAGGTTCTTTAGAAATGGCGCAGCCTACAGCTTCCAGGTCCCGAGGGAGGCCCAGGAGTTGGGCTGTGCGGGGCCGGGAGCTGCTCAGACAGCAGCAGGAACTCCGGGAGAGAAAGGGACAGTGTCAGGGCCTGATTTAGGTGCAGTGTCAGTGCCTTAGTTAGGGACAGTGTCAGGGCCTTAGTTACGACTAGCGTCAGAGCCTTTGTTAGGTATCGTGTCAGGGCCTGAGTGTGGGCCCTTAGATGTGGAAGAGAGGAGAAAAAAAGCAAGAATGGAGAAGGAGCAGCCGACTTTTAAGCATCTACAATGTGCAAGATTTTCTATGTTTTACCCAATTTAATCCTCAAAAAGAAATCTACAAGGTGAATATAGTAACCCACGTTTGAGAGACGAGGAAACTGAGGCTCACTGAGGTTAAATATCACTTCACGGAGAAGGTGGCTTCGATGGGCAGCCACAGAGGGTTTTCTAACAGCGAATCCCAGCAGTAGGAGCAGCTGGAGAACAGCTGACCCAAGCTGGGAGCGAGTCCTTTGCAAGAACACAGGAAGAAGGTTCAGAGCAAATATTTGCTTTCCGGGGGGCGGGGCAGCCCAGCTTCCGGGAAGAGCTGAGCTACACTGTCCAGTTCCCCTCCCAACTCATCAGAGAAACACCTGGAATCCGTGAGGGGACAGGAGTGACTAATGGGGGTCCCTCCACACGGAAGGAAGCACCAGGAATGGTACCCAAGTGATCCTGTCACCTACAGCATTTCCTAGGGTTTGTCCTCTTGGCCTGTGAGACTCCAGCCAGGACACTGCTTGTCCCACTAGGATGGGAGTGAGCAGCCCACCAATACCGTCCCACTCAACCTTTCCGGGGATGCTCACCCAGGAAATACAGATGCACTTTCTGGATCTTTCTGAGCCTGCTGTTGGGCAATGTAGATTTAGCCTCCAGAAGGCTCAGAAATGATTAAGAACATATGTGAATTAAATTAGCTGCAAAACTATGCTCTACTCGAGGCTGGACGTTCTCCTGGTTTATGTCCTGGCCCAAAGCACCATTTTAAAATGTAGGTTTTATTATTATTCCAGTGTGGTGAGGCCAGCAGATCAGGAGATGACCGTTACTGGAAGGATGGTGTGTCACAGATCCCAGGAGAAGGGGCGTGCTGGGCCATGTAGGGCCACGCAGGGAAACACCAGCGTGGGTCAGGAGTGAGGGGAAAGTGTAGCCTTTATTGTGGTTTCTGTGGAAGGAATGGGAGAGGCAGGGGAAGTGGGCTTAGCATTGGCTCGTTTGAATCATTTCAGTGGGCTCTGGGGCATGGGGCCTGTCCCTGGTTGTCTGGTGACCGGCTTAGCGCAGGTGGAGAGTGGCCCAGAGTGTGGGAGCTGATAAAGGAAGTGGTTGGGATGTGGACAGATTTGTTTGCATTTGAAAAGCGCGTTCTGGGAATTGGCTAACCTGGGGAGGGAAATTTCCTGCAGGGCCAGCAAGGCCTGTCAAAGCCTCAGAAACAAGTGGTTCATACAATTATGCCCAGCTTATCTGGCATAGCTCAGCATACAATTGGCCACGAAATCAAATGGCCAAAAGTAAAGAGCCAACAAAATAGGCTCCCAATTTTATATTTTTTTCAAGGAGGTTATCAAATATCCTTTATTTATTTTTTCAGTTTTAATTTTTTTATTTACGTAGAGTTGATGTACAATGTTGTGTTAATTTCTGCTGTACAACAAAGTGATTCTCTTATACATATATATACAGTCTCTTTTAAAAATATTCTTTTCCATTATGGTTTATCACAGGATATTGAATATAGTCTGTGCCATACAGTAGGACCTTGTTGCTTATCCATCCCATATATAAAATCTTACATCTGCCAACCCCAACCTCCCACTCCATTTCTTCCCCACACCCCTCCCCCTTGGCAACTGCAAGCCTGTTCTCTATGTCTGTGAACCTGTGTCTGCTTGGTAGATAAGTTCATTTGTGTCATATTTGAGATTCTACATATAAGTGATATCATATGGTATTTGTCTCTCTCACTTCACTTAATATGATCATCTCTAGTTGCATCCAATGTTGCTACACATGGCATTATTTCATTTTTTTTAAGTCTGCGTAGTATTCCATTTTGTATATACACAACACCTTCTTTATCCATTCCTCTGTTGATGGACATTTAGGTTGTTTCCATGCTGTGGCTATTGTGAATAGTGCTGCTATGAACATAGAGGTGCATGTATCTTTTTGAATTAGAGTTTTGTCTGGATATATGCCCAGGGGTGGGATTGCTGGGTCATATGGTTCAAATATCCTTTATTAACAACAGTCAAGGCAGTAAAGCAGTCACCATAAACCTGGCAAACATTAGTGGGAAAGTTAGTGCTGCAGAGAAATGAAGCCTTGCGTTTGTGGTCTTGGCAGTATCCAAAAAAAAAAAAAAAAAAAAAAAAAATGTAAAATATTATTCTGTAGCCCAAATTTGATTTTCAGCCCTTTCCCATTGTCAAGCTCCTAAGGAGACATTAAAGTTCAAAGATTAAATTATTTTGCCCTTGTAAGTTCAAGTACAAAGAAACCAAACTTCAAAAATGTTGAAATTAAGGTCTGAGTTTCCTCCTCATCAATTCCTTCCTGCTCAGTCCCAGCAAGGAGACTGCTCTGTCCAGGGTGGGGGACTGCAGTCCAGGCTGTCTTGTCTTCTGCAGGGAAGGGTGTGGCTCCTTACGGCTTGAACATCGAATTGGCTTCTCACGCGCCCCTTAAATCTTGTTAGTACAAGATGATCACAGCCCTGACCCCACCCGCATGGAATTTTAAAATAATCTGTTCCCTGGCCTCTGGGGCAGACTTCCCAGGCAAATGCTGCTCCCACAACCAGGTACTGAGTGTCAGCAGAGCCCAGGGCCCCTGGTTCACAAGGCTTCCAGGTGGTTCTGGTACTTACTCAAGATCTGAGCCCCACTGTGGTTTGTGTAGATTCCACAGCCGGGGAATGTAAATCCTGTTGGGCCAATTATTCCAACAGGCGTGAGTGACAGCACCATGGTGACCATACCTGGGCAATCCCACCTGGGCATCTTAGCTTAGCATCTGGGTCCTGATGCTTTCCTGAGTAACGCAGGCATCTCCAGGGGTGGCCCCCAGCCTCCCAGGCTCCGGGCCGTTTTTGGTGACTTTCTTCCCCAGCCAGCATGTTCGTACCTTCTTACCAGGTCTTCTCCCGAGTTGTGTGTTTTGGGCCCTGTCTGGTGACAAACTGTCCCTGGTGTGTTGTCAGCAGGCACAGACAGTCCTGGGCCAGAGCGCCGAGGACCATGGCCTCCTGTGTGGAACTTTCTAGGCCTCTGTACCTTGCCCAAGGGAAGGGATCTCTCCCCGCCCCACTTCAGCTGCAGGATCACCCTCAGCAGACCGTGGACCTTGCTGGGCCCCTGGGCCCCGTGAGGATGGCCCTCTGACCACATGCTGGGTGTTTCCTCGGTGTTTGAATGGTCAGGACCCCGTGCAGCATTTCTCTCTCGTACATGTGGTTCTGATGTGCAGGGATCTGCTTCGAGCCTGTGGACCAGGCTTGGCGGCTCCCAGGGACCATCTGGAGAGATGGAGGCCATGCTGCTGCCCTTTGACCTCACCGCGCACGTCCCATTGCCAGCGGTCAGGGCTTCCGGGGCCTCCGAGGCTCTGCCGGTGATTCTAACGGGGGCCCAGCTGGAGCCCTGGTTTAAGCTCTTTTGTTTTCTAGTGACTTTTTTTTTTCTAGACAAAGTGCTTTTTTTAGACCAACCAAACATAGAAAATGGAAAGGCACTGAAAGCCTTCCTTCATTTAACTTTCTTTTGCTTTCCAGGCCTGGCATTCATTCATTTATTCACTCACTCATTCATTCATCATCGTAGCAAACTCTTCTAGATCCTGGACTCATTCGGGTCTTCCGCGGAGAGAGCTATAACATCGGTCAGTTTGGACTCATAGGAAGCCCCCTGCCCACCTTCTCTCTCTGACTGGAACATCCCACTGTGTGCTCTCTGTCTGACACCTACCAAAGGCCGGACTCAGTGCACTGTCCTCATGGCCCCCTTTTCTGTGCCACGTCTATGTGGTTCCTTCCTTGACTACTGTATGTATGTATGTATGTATGTATGTATGTATGTATTTATATTTTGTGGTACGCGGGCCTCTGACTGTTGTGGCCTCTCCCGTTGCGGAGCACAGGCTCCAGATGCGCAGGCTCAGCGGCCATGGCTCACGGGCCAAGCCGCTCCGTGGCATGTGGGATCTTCCCGGACCAGGGCACGAACCCATGTCCCCTGCATCAGCAGGCGGACCCCCAACCACTGCGCCACCAGGGAAGCCCCTGTGGTGGCTATTTAAGTACCAGGCTAGCCTGGGTTCAAATCCCAGCTCAACTGTTACCTCTCTTTGCGACAATGGTTCCTTAAGATTTCTGTAAACTGGCAGAATAATGCCTATTTCATAAGATTGCTTTGGAGATTAAATTAAATGAGGTACTATATGGCGAGTATCTCCAGAATAATGCTCCTTAGATGACGATTTCCAATTGTGTGTCTCTATGAGCCTAGGTTGTGGGAATTTTCAGATTACAATGATCTCTTGGTTTGCTGGTTGATTTCCCAGACTTCTGGGGAATTATCATTTCTCTTGTCTCCCCCAATATCCTGCCTAGCCTGAAGCCCCCCTTCCAGGCATGGTACCCCTCACAGCCGATGTCGATGTGTGCTACCCAGACCAAGCCCTGCTTGCAATAACCTGTTACTCGTTGCAAACCAGTGGTGGTTTTATGTGATGAGCAGATCAGAGAGGGTGTAATGAGCGCAGGTCAGTGGTTAGAACTCTATGGCCTGGAGAATACAAATCGGTAAAACTACTGTAAAAGATGTTTTTAAAGTGCAAATGGACTTTGCCCACCTGTTTCTGAAGCAGGAGAAGCAGCACACCACCTTGTGGCATGTGAAAGATTTTTTTTTTTTTTTTGCGGTACGTGGGCCTCTCACTGTTGTGGTCTCTCCCGTTGTGGAGCACAGGCTCCGGATGCGCAGGCTCAGCGGCCATGGCTCACGGGCCCAGCCGCTCCGTGGCATATGGGATCCTCCCAGACCGGGGCACGAACCCGTATCCCCTGCATCGGCAGGCGGACTCTCAACCACTGCGCCACCAGGGAGGCCCCATGTGAAAGATTTTAAAAGGATGTATGTCCCCACAGAGCAGGGAGCAAGCTCATAGAATAGCTCGTGTCCACAGGTGGTACAAATGGAAGAGGGGAGTTTGCTAAGGATCTAGAAGTCAGGGAGGGAGCATCACAGCAGCGGGTGCTTAGCAATTATTGGGAACATCTTGAACCTTCGGGTTGCCCTCCGGGAGAACAGTCAGCGTGGTATCTCACCGCAGACGAGTCCATTCCTGGTTATGTCTCTGAGCATCTCCTTCCTTTTGGAACCTCGGTCCAGCTGGTAAGCCCCCCCGCAATTCTTGGTCTTCCCTTCTCTTCTCTCCTATAGTCTGGCTGTAGGCAAGAAAACAGTGAGC
This sequence comes from Hyperoodon ampullatus, assembly GCF_949752795.1. Classification (NCBI taxonomy): domain Eukaryota; kingdom Metazoa; phylum Chordata; class Mammalia; order Artiodactyla; family Ziphiidae; genus Hyperoodon; species Hyperoodon ampullatus. The sequence goes on from NC_136928.1 coordinate 20,104,513, forward strand.
TCATACTTTTTTTTTTTTTTTTTTTTTTTTGCGGTACGTGGGCTTCTCACTGCTGTGGCCTCTCCCATTGCGGAGCACAGGCTCCGGACGCGCAGGCTCAGAGGCCATGGCTCACGGGCCCAGCTGTTCCGCGGCATGTGGGATCTTCCCAGACCGGGGCACGAACCCGCGTCCCCTGCATCGGCAGGCGGACTCGCAACCACTGCGCCACCAGGGAAGCCCTGAGCTCATACTTTTATACAGTTTATACTGAACTCAGTTCATCCTCGCCACAACTTGTGAGAATGGCAGATGACCCTTAGTGCTCCCTTTTAACTGAGGTTTAAGTAGCTCAGGGGACTAAGATCCTCAACTCTTTGCATTTCTTCTCATTTTACTGTAAGTTCCATCTTGAGGTGTGCTTACATTTTACTAGCTGATAAAGCTATGGATTGCCGTTGGAGAGAGCATTTACCTTTAAACAGGTGTCTTTGGTGATGGTGCTGGTAGAGTTTTGGACAACATGGCATGGGCATGAGAGAGAGGTTTGGGAGAATTTCCCCGGGTCCTCAGATCACAAGACCGCTTACTCACCTCTGTAGGTGATTTAGGTGATGAATTACAAGGGCAGATAAAAGGTCTGTATCGCTTCCAGGAGATCCAGTAAATGCTACGGATCCTCCTGTGGGGGGGATGGGTGGGACTGTTTAAATCCTTTTAAGTCAAGCCAAAAATTGGGCTTCAGGCCAACAGCTGAAGGACGCCAGTAGCTTCTTTGATCAAGATGCATGAAGTCTTCTGGGATCTCCTATCAAACGGCATTGTTTTCGGAAGCTCTCCTCTTGCTGGCCATTGATACCAAACAGTGCTTTGAAGGCTACTGTTGAGCCGTGGCTGGCTTTCATTCTTCAAAACAGACTTGTGAAATGAAAATAATCATACTCTACCAAAGCCAAGAAGCTTAAATAGTCATTTCTTCCCTCAGTGGAAGTTAACAGGAGGTTATCTTTAACCCTCATTTGAGGCAAAGTGAAACAACAGGGGCGATTATGGGAAGGGCTGCAGGCGCGTTTGTGAAGGCAGAGCTTGGTTTTCCCAGGACTGGGGTTTCAAGAGCCCCAGCCTGACCGATCAGTGCAGGCTAGAGGGCCTGGCTGGAGGCTCAGGAAAGACTTAGGGCCGTTGCCCTTGTGTGGTTGAGGCCACGGGAGTCTTCAGGGAGGCTCACACTGGGGCTAGAAACTCCCTTTTGCTGGTGTCCAGAGATGTTCAGGCTCCCAGGGGTAGGTTCTTTCTAACCAAATTCAAGAGGCTGATGAATTCCAGAACATCAATTTGTTAATTACAGTAGGCGTGTCCCTTCCCAGTGACTTAATGGAGGTGACTGGGGGGGCGGGGGTTGAATTTGGGATCCGAAGGCAGCTTGGGGAGCATGAAACCATTGGAGGCCTGATGGAATGTTGAGGCAGTGAAGTAGCCAATGAAGAGCACGGTCCCTGCCCCAGACTTCCTGGGACTGGGTCCCAGCCAATGTTGCACCGGTGACATTGACATACAGTTGCTTGTAATAGTCTCTCAGGGTCTTTTCATTTCTCTGGTGTCAGTTGTAACTTCTTTTTCATTTCTAATTTTATTGACTTGAGTCCTCTCCCTTTTTTTTTTCTTGATGAGTCTGGCTAAAGGTTTATCCATTTTGTTTATCTTCTCCAAGAACCAGCTTTTAGTTTCATTGATCTTTTCTATTGTTTTCTTTGTCTCTATTTTATTTACTTCTGCTCTTATGATTCCTTTTCTTCTGCTGACTCTGGGTTTTGTTTGTTCTTCTTTCTCTAGTTGCTTTAGGTGTAAGGTTAGGGTGTTTATTTGAGATTTTTCTTGTTTCCTGAGGTAAGCTTGTATCACTACAAATTTCCTTCTTAGAACTGCTTTTGCTGCATCCCATAGGGTTTGGGACACAGCAAAAGCTGTTCTTAGAGGGAAACTTAGAACTTTCTTTCTCTATCTCTCTTCCTTAAATATGGAATTGATATAATTTCATCAGGTTTGGTGCGAGGATTAAATGAGAGACTCCGCGTTAAGCATGAAGAACAATGTCAGGTGCACGGTACCCACTACGAGCGTTATTTGCCATCATTGCCTTCCAGAGCAGAGGGCGGCAAGCTTTTTCTGTAAAGGATCAGATAGTGAATATTTCAGCCTTTGCTGGCTACACCGTCTGTATCACAACTACTCGATTCTGCTGTTACAGCACAAAAGCAACCCTAGATAATATTTAAACAAGTGGACAGGGTTGTGTTCCAGCAAAAATTTATTTGTAAAAACAGGTGGTGGGCGGGACTCTATCCTTGAACTGTGGTTTATTGACCCTTCATCTACAGAATTGCTGTGACAGTGGAATGCCAGGTGGAATTACTGAATAGGACCGAGGGGCTAAGAAGCGGAAGGTTTAATATTTCTCCTTAATACAAGGGCCACGCTACCCTTTGGGAGGAGGGTGTGGGCAGATAGGGAGGCTGAAGCACTCATTCCCATATTGTGAAGGTGACAAAATTTGATTCCCTTGGCCCTTATTTTGTTGCATTTTCCCTAACCCTGGGCAGCCCAGCGTTCACATGGGTGGAAAGAATCCACTCTGCTCGTTTGCCAAGGAGTGAGGGACAGAATTCCGAACCAAGGCCTAGCTGCCAGGGAGGGATAGTAAAGGATCATGGAGGGTGGAATCTCCATTTGAAGGGATATTAGTGGTCAACTGTCAGATACTTCTCTTCCCCCAACTGCATCATATCCAAGAAAGGTGGTGAATCCATAGCCAACCTTGACCAAGAGCATCTTCCAGGGATGGCTGGAATCAGAACTGTCCTTAGACCAGAGGAATAAGCAAAAACCCAAAGACTTCTTTCTAAATGTATTTTCAGTCTCATAATGTTTTTTGAAAGTTTGGCCAAAAATTGAGCCAAAAGGAATCATAGAAGAAAGTTGCTTGAACCAAACTGGACCCCTCCGAGCCAGAGGATGCTGGGCGGAGAGCACTGGGTTTGTGTGGGGAGAGGAGACATCACAGCCCTGCTCTCAGCATTCAGAGAAAGTTGCTGCTTTTGTTCAAAGTTGACCGCTCCAAATCACCCAACGTGGGGGTCTGGGCAGAGCCAGCCTCCCTGAATAATTATACTTCCTCCTGCCCCCTTTCTGGGAATCTGTGGTTTGGGAACTGTCTAGAAATCTGAGTCAGAAAAGTGAGGTGTGGGGATGCAGGGGAATCTTTAGTTTTAGGGTCAGGGAATCCCCTGGCTGCAGGCCCCGGACACAAATTAGTGGAAATTCGGACCTAGCATTCCTAGGTGTATATTAAATAATGCAGAAATATCTGGACACATGGTATGAGGGCCCGTTTGCAGCCTCATTTTCAGCCTCATTTTCAGCCTCAGAAACGCCAGGAGTGAGGCTGGCTGAGCTCGTGGTTGATTTGTGTTTCTGGACCACTTGACTTCATCTTCTGAGCACGTCCCTTCTAGATGTGTAATTAATATCCATTTGGCTTTAGTCAAAGCTGTCTTGGCCAGGGTATAGTCCTTTCCCTTAAAAGTGACCTTTCAGGCATCAAATTTTACCCACTTTCCATAGGTCCAAGTGGATCCAAAATTCCCAAAGTTCATTAATCTTATAATGTCTGGGTGTGTGCATATATACACATAAATGTATAATATATGTGTGTATATGTGTGTTATGTATATGTATATATATGCATGTATGTACATAGGTGTACACACACATATGTATTGTTTAGGTGTTTGGTTTTGTTTGCCAAAATTGTCTCCTGTATTTTCTAAATAGGAGGAGAGTTAGGGTAGTGGGCGCACAGCCCTTCATTTGCTTCTCTCAACTATTCAGTGGGCCAAAGGTCTCGGTGATCCCAAAGGCCATGGTGCAATTTGCAATGCCTTTTCTGACCTGGTCTTAGGAGTCACCTACCAGCATTCCTGCAGGCCAGTCCTGATTTAATAGTTGAGATAAAAGGGCATGAATCTCTAGCAAAGGAGGGTCATTTTGGAAGCTGCCTGTTCTGGCTGTTATCACATCCCTGTATGAGATGCAGGACCGGCACAGCAGAATTGGCTCTATTCAGGTCCCACCTCTGAGGACACTGCTTTCTTGCACTGCCCTTTGTGTGCCCTGGGCTGACAGATGCTGCTGCCATCTGGTTCAGCCCCATCTCCTCATGAATACCTCAGGAAGGCCTTGGACTCGGGACTTTACCATCCTAAAAACCAAATCCAGAAGGTCAAAAGCCTGTTAAGTGTGTACATCCAATTAAGGATAAGGCACATGTGTATACACATGTGTATGGATACTGCCTGGAGAACTGGTGACATCTGCTGCCCTTGGGAGTGTGGCCGTGTGTCTGTCCTGCCCTGATCCTCTTCTTTGGTTGCCCTGTGTTGCTTCTGCATCCACACAATCCAGTCCACCTCCAGCAGACACAGTAGTCAAAAGATCCTGCCTTTCTCTGTGTTGCTCAAAGGACATCTTTAAAGGGCTGGTCTCATCTGCAGAATCCCATCTGCTCCATTACCTGTATTTCTAGTGCTCTAGATACTGTGTTCTCACTTGTTCCCTCCCTTCCCCCTCCCCCATCCCCTCCCCCTTCTCCTCTTCCCTCCCTCCCTCTTTCATCCATTTAGCTGTGACCATGTATGACTGTGTCCGGGGCTGTGGGTGGAGCCCTTTGCTCTCCATTGGCTGTTGGACGGTGTGTCAAGTGCTGCAGGGCTCAGGCTGGGATTTCCTTCATTAGATGCGGCTCTTTTCCTTTTTTTTTTTTTTTAATTGAGATATAACATTGTGTAAGTTTAAGGTATACAATGTGTTGGTTTGATAATTTAGAGACTGCAGTATGATTTCTGCAGTAGCGTTAGCTCACACCTTTATCATGTCACATATTTATCATTTCTTTTTTTGTGGTGAGAACAATGACAATCTAGTCTCTTAGCAGCTCTGGAGTTTATCTACAGTATTGCTGACTATAATCACTATGCTGTGCATTAGACCTCCTGGGCCTATTTGTCTACTAGTTGTAAGTTTGTACCCTTAAACAGCATCTCCCCAATTCCCCACACCCCCAGCCCTTGGTAACCACCATTTTATTGTACTCCGTATTTCTACGAGTTCAGTTTTTTTTTTTTAAGATTCCCCATATAAGTGAGGTCCTACACTTAACCGTCTGACTTATCTCAGCATAATGCCTTCAGGGTCCATCATGTGTGGCACATGCAGGATTTCCTTCTTTTTCACGGCTGAATAATATTCCATTATATATATTTTTATAATACATCTTCTTTATCCATTCATCTGTTGGTGGCCTCTTAGATTGTCTCCACATCTTGGCTGTTGAGAATAATGCTGCAATGAACATGGGCCTAGATCTCCCTTCCAGATTATGATTTCAATTCCTTCAGATATATGCCCAGAAGTAGGGCTGCTGGATCACATGTTAGTTCAACTTTAAAATTTCTGAGGAACCGCCGTACTGATTTCCATAATGGCTGCACCAATTTACATTCCCACCAACAGTGCACAAGGGCTCCCTTTTCTCCACACCCGCGCCAACATTTGTTGCCGCTTGTCTCTTTGGTAAAAGCCATTCTAATAGGTGTGAGGGGATTTCTCATTTACAGCAGGCTCTTCTCATGGCTTCTGCCAAATATCCTGCGCAAAGTGCCAGCGGAAGCTGCCTACGGCACAGCGGATGAGATTTGAGAGGTGGCTCTTGCAGGGGGCAGTGCTGTCTGGGCTGACCTTCCTGAGTGGCCCCTGGAAAGGTCCTTCTTATTGTTCTCTCCTCTCTTGTTTCCTATGATCTAACATCCCGTCAGTTACAGTCGCTCGACAGTCTTGGGGTCTTTGTGGGACTTTGCTCCTTTCCTGATGTTTTCTCTCTTCCCCAAAGGACAGCCTGTTGGTCCCTCCAAGAACCTATTTTTCCTCTGGCACTTGTGTATCTGGCCTCCCAGTACACAAAGAATTCAAATCAGCTCTTTTAAAAGGCGGAGTGGCCGCTGAAGTGGGGAGCGTGACAGTAATGTGCTGAGTCCATTGAAAGAGATTGAGGAAACAGTGGGCTTCTCTGGTGGCGCAAGTGGTTGAGAGTCCACCTGCCGATGCAGGGGACGCGGGTTCGTGCCCCAGTCTGGGGAGATCCCACATGCTGTGGAGCGGCTGGGCCCGTGAGCCATGGCTACTGAGTCTGCGTGTCCGGAGCCTGTGCTCTGCAACGGGAGAGGCCACAACAGTGAGAGGCCCGCGTACCGCAAAAAAAAAAAAAAAAAAGAGAGATTGAGGAAACAGAAAAATTGCACATGGCAGAAGTACGTACTCAGAAAGAGTGCTCCCCTTGGGACTTTCAGAAGCAGGTCAGGCTGCTCCACGTGGCTCGGCCACGGGGAACAACACAGCTCACGCGATCCCTGGAAGGTTCACACACTGCATTTGAGGTTTGGCACAGAATGTCTGGTCTCTAGACAGGGGTCTGCACTCACAAAGCCCTACATGGGGCCTGGGGACAGGGACTGTGTCACGGTGTGACGTGGATGATCCCTGTTCTGGGGAGTGACCTGGATGGAGCGGGGAGGCCTCCAGGTGGGCGACATCAGCTCTCAGCTAAGCTACTGGAGGGGGAGAAAATGAGCCTCCAGGACTGTGGTGTCCAGGGTTATTGTTCATCAATGCTGTCATCTCTTGGGTGGTTTTTAGAGTCTTTTTTTTTTTTTTCTTCAGGGAGAAAAGGCTTTATTGCAGGGCGGCCAAGCAAGGAGACAGGGAACAATTCTCAGATCTGTCTCCCAATTGGCTTTTAAATTTTTTTAATGTTTTATTCATTTATTTTTTTTGCGGTACGCGGGCCTCTCACTGTTGTGGCCTCTCCCGTTGCGGAGCACAGGCTCCGGACGTGCAGGCTCAGCGGCCATGGCCCACGGGCCCAGCCGCTCCGCGGCATGTGGGATCCTCCCAGACCGGGGCACGAACCCATGTCCCCTGAATCGGCAGGCAGACTCTCAACCACTGTGCCACCAGGGAAGCCCTCAATTGGCTTTTTAAAAAAAAAATATTTTTATACAATTTTTAAAGGTGACACTCCATTTACAGTTATTACAAAATATTGGCTGTATTCCCCATGTTGTACAATAAAAATAAATCCTTGGAGCCTGTCTTACACCCAATAGTTTGTACCTCCCAATCCCCCACCCCTCTATTGCCCCTCCCTCCCACTGGTAACTAGTTACACATTTTATTTTTTAAACAATTTTTACATGTTTATAAATTTCTTATGTTTGGAAATATTCTTTTATTTTTTCCTCAAATCTTATTAGTATAGTTTTCTTTTAATTCTTTTTCCTTTTTTCTCCTTTTTAAAAATTGAAGTATAGTTGATTTGCAATGTCGTGTTAGTTTCAGTTGTAGAGCAAAGTGATTCAGTTATACATATATCTATCCTTTTTCAGATTCTTTTCCATTATAGGTTATTACGAGATATTGAATATAGTTCCCTGTGCTCTACAGTAGGGTCTGCTTTGATGTGGGTTCTAGGAAGTCACCAAGGAACTGACAGGTCACTTGAGTAATCGTCCCCTGGGAGGGGATGCTTTGGTGAGTGTGGTTGTGTGTGTCAGGGTGGCAGTGACCTGGATGCCCAGAATAATTAGCTTTCTACCCAGTTTGAACCTTGCGAAGATACAAGAACCTCTAAGCAGAACTCTCCTACCCTGCCAAGGGAGGGAGAGTTATCTAGGCTTTCCCCACGCAGAGCACAAGGCCACTTTTATGTCAAGCACCAGAACAATTGTTTAGAAGTTCTAATTACCTGAAGAGAGCTCTTTTAAGGGGAAAACAAATACACTATTTAATTAACATATTTAAATTCCATGTTTGCAATGGGCCCGAAGGGAAGTAATAGCATTATGAGTACAAACCATGAGCTTTCACGGACAGCTGCAGGCTCCCATGTGCCAGTTTTTTAATTTTTTTAAAAAAGTTTTTATTTTATATTGGAGTATAGTTGATTAACAATGCTGTGACAGTTTCAGGTGTACAGCAAAGTGATTCAGTTATACATATACCTGTCTCTATTCTTTTTCAAATTCTTTTCCCATTGAGGTTGTTACAGTATATTGAGCAGAGTTCCCTGTGCTATACAGCTGCTTATCCACGTGAAATACAGCAGTGTATACTTTTTGACAGCACACTACCTGGCTTTCAGATCAGAGACCCTTGTGTGAACCTAAAAGGCACTTGGTTACCAGGCACTCGTGTGGACTTGGTGACGCGGACAAGGAAACTTTGCATTTTTGTCTGGATTCCTCGATCCAGGCACCATGCAAACCCCCTTCACTGGGACAAGTCCTCTGAGCTGCCATCGCAGTCATGTCAATACTCCTGTTTTTACGGACAAGCAGCCAGCTTGACTCACAGGCTCATGAGCATCTTCTGCTGCGCCTTGGAGAGATTCCTGTACTGTGAACACGTGAAACTCACACACAGCCCTACATCCCTTCGTTCCCCCTCATCCTACTTCACTGTATACAAACAAGTCCCCTGACCCTCCAGAAAGCGAAGATCTTTGTTCTTTCTGAGCCATTTTACAGGGCACTTTCCCCCTATTCTTATGGCAATGAATTCCTTCCCTTTGGCCAGTTGGCTCCTGCACTCCCAACCTCTCTAATTTTGCACCCAAACTGAGCCCTGCTTTCCTTTCTTATTTGCCCTCTCAATGGTTCTAAGCTTGTAGTCGTTTGAAAGAGTTCAGCTAATGGGCAGAAAACCTGAAAGGAATTCTATCTGCTTGGCTGGCTTGGGCTTACCAGCTGGGAGCAACCCTGCTCCCTGCTCTGAAGGTGATTTTAGGGCGGCCACATGGAGCAAAGGGCACGACTTCTTCACTGTGAGACACAGAGGGGGATGTGAGCAAAGCTTAAGAGGCTGGGGAGGGGAGAGGACCAGAGTTTAACTACTGTTTTATGGGACGTGATCTGCTGTGACTTTTCCTTTCCTTTCTCTCAATGTGTATTTACGTGTATGTATATGTATATATATGTATGTATGTATGTGCCTGTCTATCTATTATGTATCTATCTATCATCTATCTATCTATGTATTATCTATCTATCTATCTATTTATACACACATACACAGATGAATCAAAACCAAGTAATTCAAGCCCTGTTTTCAAAGTGATGTTTTTAGACTTATCAAAACATTAAAACCAACTTTTAAAACAAAAGGAAAATGAAAGAAATCCTATTTTACAAGTGCAAGGAGGGACTTCTCTGGCGGTCCAGTGGTGAGGACTCTGCACTTTCACTGCCGAGGGCCCGGGTTCGATCCCTGGTTGGGGAACTAAGATCCCACAAGCTGGAAGGTGTGGCCAAAAAACCCCCAGAAAACAAAAAACAAGTGCAAGGAATGTCTCCAGAGTTTCAGGGAGTCAGGATCAGGCAAAGCCCCAGCCTGTCGGCTCGCATCCCATCTGCCCACCTGTTGCCCTGCAGGGTAAGCGTGTGCAGCTGGTCCAGGTCCAAGCTGAAGGCAGGCTTAATGGGCGGATAGAGATGCTTATGAGGGCAAACTGCTTCCATGGTGAACACGATCTGGGCTCTGTCACCAGGTAGCGCCTGGGTGACCCTGGACACATCACTTCCCCCTGCTGGGCCGCACTTTTCCCTTCTGGAAAATAAGTGTCTCTGAGTGACCCTCGAGTTCCTTGCAGAGACAGTATTCCATGACTTATAATCACAGGGCTAGAATCTGAGAACTGTGGTTACAGGACAAGTGTCATCCTGATGGCCCAAATCTCGCATCACCATGGAGGATGATCACGTGGTCTTGACTCTATTCTGATGTGCAGAGGTGAGAATGGCAGGGGTTTGGGGCTACTACACTTGCCTCAGGGATTTTCTTACCATCTCCAAATGAGACCCAGAGTAAACTGGGCTGGGACATCACCACTGGGTCCCTAATTCCATCTCCTCCATTGAAGAGCTCTGTGATCTTGGGCACAGAGCTATCTATCACATTTACCCTCCTGGGGTTTCTCTGTCAGAATAGGTGCCTTACAAGGTCATAGTTCAGGCTGTGTTTGTGGCAGCATCTGCTCAGACTCTTGTTCAGTAACCAGAAGCCTGTGATCATGATAATGTCTAACATAGTCCATAGTGAACGGGGGATGCCTTGAGAATCCTGGTCCACAAGTAACAGCAGACTATAACTTAACAGCCATGATTTAACAACCTCTTATTAATAAAACATCTTGGTGAGTGCAAAGCAGCAATTAGATTTTCCAGAAAACATGTGACTTCAGTTTCTTGGAAGTGTTTTTATAGCTTCACAGCAATAAACATTTTCCTCATCTTGAATTAAAGGGCTGAGTGGGTCCACTGAGCATTCTCTCTTTTGGAAGTATTTCCTTTGGATAGCGTTCAAAACAACAAAATCCTATTATAGATTAAAATTTGGAAAGCCCCTGTTTTGACTACATTTGACCAAGGACTAACTTCAAGTTTAGGTGGAACGAGCAGGCAATTTCTGTCCTCAACATATTTATAAAGGTAATATTTCATGATTTCTAGTTTATATACTTTTCATTTAGGCCACTTTTCCCCCCTGAATCATGATCAAAATATACAGATGAATAAAAATATAAAACTTTTTATACATAATCCCACTTCTTATAATTAAGAACGTGTATTAGTAAACTTTTTTTTTATTTGCAAGTGACAGCCATTCTCAAAGTAGCATGAGAGAGAGAGAGAGAGAGAGAGGGAGAGAGAGAGAGAAGGAATCTATTGGCTCTTAATACAGTAAAGTTAAGCAAAATCCAGGAACATGACAGCTTTAGGCATGGCTGGATCCAGGGGGCCAATCAGGTGCCTTTTCTTTGTGTCTCTTGAACAGGTTCTCTTCATGGGGTAGGCATATTAGCCAATGGTAGGTCAAGGGGTACCTTATATTTGAATAGCAGCCCACATGAGAAAAGATCATCTTCCCTATATCTCTGGCTGAAAGAGCTCAGAGAAGAGTCTGGCTTGTCCATCTTGTGTCTTGTGCCCCCCTCTGCACTAGTCACCGTGGCCATAAGGATGGTAATAATCTGATTGATCAGGCCTGGGTGACATGTCCTCATCCATTCTACAACTTAAATAGTGTGCCTCTGTATTACTGTTTCCTCATTTCTAAAAATAGTGAGAAGAATATTCTTCTGGCTTATTTATTAAGGTTGTCATGCAGGTAAATTGCTTGATGATTGCTTTCCATAATGTGCTTGATTTTCTTGGACAGCGGTGTTGCATTTCAATCAAATATGGGTGCAGGCGCCTGCAGAGTAAACAAGATGGTGGCTGGTCAGAGACTCAGGTGGGTCATCCTTCCACAGGATTCCCAGAGGGAGGGGGATGTGGTCCCTCTTCCCTTCTTCTCAATTTATGAAGGACTTTCTGCTTCTGGGGTTTTTAGCTCCTACTCTTGTACCCAGAGCCCAGAGTAGAAAACCAGGTTGAAATGAAAGGCTTGGGATTTATTCTAGAAAAATCCCAGAGCCTTGGCAGTGTGTCTCTCATGGGTCAAAATCAAGGGCTTGTGCATTCAAATGGAACGTGGTGATAATTTGCATTATTTGACTTATGCTTTGTCCCATACAAAAGCTGTGGTGGTGAGGACTTCTTTTTCCTTTTCAGAAACGAGGGAGTTGGATCACCAGGGTCCAGCGTTGCCTCCCTCAATAGGAAAGCCCCTGAAAACTGGGATGAGTCATCATTTTCTTGGGGCAACGCTGGGAGCTCAGTGCTTTGGTGTTAATTGAAATTCTCCTTTTCGTGAGGTTTTCCCTGAAGATGTGGAAACAAGTGACTGGGGGGAGGGTGCAGAGAAATGAATAACACGATACCTCCTGAAAGGCTTGAAATGATCCCATACGTGGCTTCTCACTTGGAGAGGCAGATGGGCTCTGTTTGTAGTGGAGAAGCTGAGGTGTCACCTGAGCCACCAGGCCAATGCCGCACGTTAGTTGGGGCCCACCTGGAACCCTGACTCCTTCTCTGGCTGCTCATAGCCTCAGACACATTTGCACACAGCTTCAGGGGTGAATTGGGGGTAATTTATTTCCGCATTCTCCTTAGGAAACAGGCCTTCCATAATCAACAGAACTTCATACCACATATCCTAAAATTAAAAAATCTCCTCTAAGCCAAAAGACCTTTAGTTTTATTCCCTTGAATAGACTTCATGACCCTGGATGGACCTTGTATGTCATACTCACCTGTGTACTTCTGAACAAATAGTCCTTCCCCCTGTGATCAAATGTCCTTTGACCTCTTTTCAAATGTCCCTGATCAGTTTTCCCTTTCCAGCAGGCCTTTGAAGTTTGTTTACCTGAGTGCAAGGCCTTCCCTCCCCTGTGGCCACAGAGCAATTCCGGGAAGGTTGGTGGGCGGTGGTTTTCTGGGCATCTCTTTGCGTACAAGGATGTGTACCTGTGAGCACATGGGCCGAGACCTGTAGAGTGAGGCTCCCTGGCTTTTCGCTGGAGGGAGTTTCCTCATTGCTTCCCATATGAGGCTCCCCAGGAAACAATCACAGCCATACATCAAAATTCCGAGTCTAGGATGTTTTCCTACAAAAAATGGAGCCCCTTCTTTCCTGACTCCCTCCCTCCACCCCAGGGGTTTCTCTCTCCTTGGATTTTTTTCTTTTCATTTTTTTAAACAGCTTTATTGAGATATAAGCTGCATATCGTACAATTCACTCATTTAAAGTATATAATTTAGTGGTTCTTCTGTGCAGTCACTGTTGTACAGCCATCACTATAATCCATTAAAAATTTTTTTTATCACCACAAAATAAAACAAACCTGTACTCATGAGCGGTCATTCCCCTTTCGCATCATCCCCAGCTCTAGGCAGCCACTAATCTACTTTCTATCTCTGTATGTTTGCCTAGTCTCTTCATTTCATATAAATGGAATCATAAAATATGTGTTTTGCAAATGGCTTCTTCCACTTAGCATAGTGTTTCCAGGTTCATGCATGAGGAACATGTATCAGTATGGAAATTCCATGATTTGTAATTCTTTCATCAATTGACAGCCGGCTTGTTCCCGCCTTTGGGTTCTTAAGAATAATGCTGCTATGGACATCCTGTACAAGGTTTGTATGGACCTGTGTATTCAGTTCTTTGGGTATATACCTAGGAGTGGAACTGCTAGGACATATGGTAACTTTATGTTTAATCCTTTGAGGAACTTCCAGAGAGTTTTACAAATTGATGGCACCATTTTCCCATCCCACTAGCAATGTATGAGAGTTCTAATTTCTCCACTGTTTTCACCAGCACTTGTTACTGTCTTTTGGATTATAACCATGCTAGTGAGTAAGAAGTAGGATCTCACTGTGGTTTTGATGTGTATTCCCCTAATGACTCATGATGTTGAGCACCTTTTCACGTGCTTATTGGCCATTTGTATACCTTCTTTGGAGAAATGTCTAGGCGCATCTTCCACCCTTTTTTTTTTTTTTTTTTTTGCGGTACGTGGGCCTCTCACTGTTGTGGCCTCTCCCGTTGCGGAGCACAGGCTCCGGACGCACAGGCCCAGCGGCCATGGCTTACGGGCCCAGCCGCTCTGCGGCATGTGGGATCTTCCCAGACCGGGGCACGAACCCGTTTCCCCTGCATCGGCAGGCGGACTCTCAACCACTGCGCCACCAGGGAAGCCCTCCACCCATTTTTAAATTGGGTTATTTGTCTTTATTGTTGAAGAGTAAGTGTACTTTAAAAAAATTTTTTAAATTTCATATTGGAGTAATGCTGGTCAAGTGTTGGCTCCGGACACCTAGGGCACCTCACTGGCCCGGGTGGGACAACGGGGGCCTCTTCCAGGGCCTGTCGAGGTGGTGACAAAGTGTGCTGTTCTATCTGTAACGTTGGGATCTGGAGCTTTTCATGACTGGGCAAGTCGGCCTGCCCTGCATTTAATGGACTTCATTAACCTTCCCATCTGTAAAATGGGAATAGTGTGTCGTTCTCACCAAAGGGTAAGAGGATCGAATGAGAGAAGCCCATAGAACTTCAGAGGACCGTCGTCCTCACCTCTATCCCCTCCGTGAGGCAAGGCTGCATGGCGGGCTGCCTGCCGGCATAAAACCAACTCACTGTCTTACGGGGACTTGTAAGATCCAGATACATCCCTTCACTTGTTCCTCACACTGACCCTGTGTGGACATTACGGTGGTTATATCCCATTTTTGCCAAGGAAGAATCAAAGGTCAAGAGGGAAAAGGGGACTTATTTCCAAACCTGCCCTTTTCCCACTATGGTGGCACCATTTATAAATAAGCTTTTTCATAAAATGTTCCAGTTCTGCAGGAAACTATTCAAAGTGTCAAAGAGTTTGTGAAGACATAAAGGGCTATTCATACCTTTAAGCCAGTTGGGGCAAAGAGGTAGGGACTGAATGACAGCCTTGTCTCCCTGGTTTCCTTATGGGGACACCAGACTTGTCAAGATTTGGGTGCATCTGAGACAAGATACTGGGGAAGCAGACTAGAGGTGTTCCAGGGAAGTGATGTTCTAGCTGGGATAGAACTTGGTTCTTCTTGTAGCAGGTGTCACTTGAAGTGGTGAAGATGACCTTCACCTTCTCCGCTGGCCTGGCTTCGTGTAACACCGAGTGGGGAATACTCTGGGCATGTTTAGTTTGGCCCTGAGGCATCGTGAGAGAGTGGGGAAAGCAAAGATTTGGGAATCAGACAAACCAGTTAGAGGACCAGAGCTGTCACTCTTTGAGTTTTACCTTTCTCTTTTGTAAAATGGGTTTATTCTATCTATTTTTGTATGGTTCTTGGGAGGATTCAGTGAGATTAAGTATGTCCAATCCTTTCACAGAAGACAGTCAACAAATGATAACTGACATTTCCCTGCCTCAAACCCCAAGCTCCTCCCTGTCTTCCCTTTCCCTCCCCCTGTCTTTCTGTCTCTCTCTCCCCCATCCCAATTCTATACCCCTTGGACAATCTTGTGGCATTGCTGGGTCTCCTCAACTGTACAAGAGAAATAGTAGAGCCGCTTTAACAGTCAGGACGACTAAATCAATGCTCTCAGCCCCAAAATGTGGTTTCCCCGAGTTCTCTGCATGGCTGAACTGAGTTAGGAGCGGAGGGGTCTGAGTCACGGTTACCATCTCTACGGCTTCTCAAAGAGGCTTTGTCCTGCTGCCAGACTGACTATAGGTGGCAGTCACCACCCCCCTAGGATGTGTCATAGCAGTGGCGTTAATACAGTCCTGCCCCTTATCCAAGGCTCCACTTTCCATGGTTTCAGTTACCCTGGGTCCACCATGGTCTGAAAATATTAAATGGAAAATTCCAGAAACAAACAATTCATCAGTTTTAAATCATTCACCATTCTGAATAGTGTGATGAAATCTCGTGCCACCCAGACGTGAATCATCCTTTTGTCCTGTGTGTCCAGTCCCTTGGTCACTTAGTAGCCACTGGGTTATCAGATTACCTGTCACGCTATCTCAATGCTTGTGTTCAGTGACCCTTATTTTACTTAATAACGGCCCCAAAGTGCAGAGGAGTGATGCTGGCAATTCAGATGCGCCAAAGAAATGCCGTAAAGTGCGTCCTCTAAGGGAAAACATGAAAGTTCGTGACTCAGTAAGGACAGAAAAAAAACAATCGTATGCTGAGGGTGCTAAGATCGAATAAGAATGAATCTTCTATCTGTGAAATTATGAAGTATGAAAAAAGAAATTCATGCTAGTTTTGCTATTGCACCTCAAACTGCAAAAGTTATAGCCACAGTGCCTGATAAGTGCTTAGTTAAGAAGGAAAAAGCATTCAATTTGTGCAATAAGATACTTTGAGAAAGACCATATTCACACAGCTTTTATCACAAGATGTTGTTACAGTTGTTCTATTTTATTATTAATTGTTAACCTCTTACAGTGCCTGATTTATAAATTAAACTTTATCACAGGTGTTTCTATATAGGAAAAAGCATAGGGTTCAGTAGTAGCCCCAGTTTCAGGCATCCCCTGGGGGTACTGGAATGTATCCCTTGCAGATAAGGGGGGATGGCCATCATGATCACCTGGGGGATTAGCCCAAGAACCCCTTTCTCTCCAGTGAGGACTCAGAACAGTGAGAGGACTTAAGAACCAAAGTCCAGAGAAGGGAATTGACTTGTCCAAGACCCCAAAGCCAGTCTGTGCCTGACCTGTGATAAATAATAGCGGGGGACAAACAGTGGCACCCCTCAACGAATACTTGAAATGATGTGTGTCTTCTTGGCTTTACCTTGACCTTGAGCTCAGTGTTACAACATCGTCTGTTTGGGCTGTGATGTGGCCACTGGGAGTCGCCCCCAGAGAAAGTTGGGACTCTCCTTGGGCTGCATCCCAGTGGGTAGAAAGACCACTGAACAGGGTGGGAGCTGAAGTCTGAAGGCCAGTCTTCCTTCTATGCTGCTGCCTTTTCTGTGGCTACTTCAGGTTTTCCCAGCTATAAAATGCATCAGACAAAATAGATGGCCCTCATGCCTTTTTGTTGTTTGATATTTTAGAATTGGAGTCCTTTGTTCATCTCAAAATATAGAAAAGAATGCAAAGCCATTCTGGCTGAAGTCAGGGTGGGGGGAAGGCGAGAGCCTCTCCCCCCAGGCACCCCCTGGGCACGCCAAGGAACCCTAGGGTTCCTCAGAACCCACCCAGTCTGAGAACCACTGGATTGGAGGCCCTATAAGATGTTCTGGTTGTGTAAGTGTGTGAAACATGGTGGTGAGGAGGTGTGCTAGCAAAGACCCGCCCCTCCCCAGGGTCCTCCAGGGAACATCCATTGGCCACAGGCCAGCAGATGCACTTTTCCCTCCATTTCCTACCAAAGATGGTAGGTTTCAGGGTAAACAGAGGGTTATGACTTGAGCCTTTTCCTCAAAGAACTTCTCCCAAAACCTTCATGGTAACTGCTTTGTGAGTACTCGATGGTTACATGAGAATACTTCTTTTGAGGTTTGCAGAAGCCAAAAAGCATGCCTGGAGCCCAGTGCTCAGTAAGAGAGACATTTGACATTGTACCCAGAGCACAGGTTCATACACATATGGACACAGCTGCAAACCTGGATTTATTCCATTCTCTGTTTCATTTTTTTAAAAAAATGCTGGTAGTGAGCCACTGAAGTGATCTCATAGCCCATTAGTAGGTTGTGCCCTGGGCAAGGCTGGTGAGGACACCCACTGGTCATCCCGCCTGCCTCGCACTGGGGTTAGGGTTGGGCTTCTTCTGCTACATCAAGGGTCAGCAAACTACGGTCCACAGGCCAAGTACGGCCTGTCCCCTGTCTCTGCACGGCCCAGGGGGCACCGGGTGAACACTGTGAACCCAAACTGGGGTGTCCTCTCCACCCCTGCTCCCAGCACCTGCTAGACCCTGAGCTTCGGGCTCTCAGACTGGGAGTTGGAGATGCAGTAACCTCACTTCTTGTCAGTTGCCCAAGGGGAGCCAGCTGGCCTCTCCAGGAGGAGCAGGTCTGGGTGTCATTGGCAAAGAGAAATTGACAAACGCTGAAGCAGTCCCTGTCAACTCCCCGACCCTACTGATGTGGCCCTCCAGGCCCCGTCCCCCAGCAGGCTGCTCTTCTTCTTGAGATGGTCTCCAGCCGCTGCAGCTGGGCCCAAAGTGTGCCCACCACACAGGGCAAATTTGTGTCTGCTTCTTGGCCCACGATGTCTAAAATATTTACTATCTGGTATGTTACAGGAAAAGTTTGCCCACCCCGGTGCTCTATGAAAATAGGCAGTACGTTACAGAATCCTATAAAGACTCAGCCACTTTGAATAACAATAAACAGTAGTATTAGCTACCATTTGTTGAGGCTAAGAAAGGTTAAGTAACTTGCCTAAGGTCAGACAGCTGCAAGTGGCAGAGTGGGATTTTGTAGTGACCATTTGGCAGGAGAAGAGAATGGAAAATGGACTTGGTGGCCTGCCATGCTGATGGCGTGTGACTCCCACTTCAGCTTGTCTGGGGACCACGCTTGCTCCAGAACTGCTGGAGGAACGGTGTCCCATCCCTCCTCATGCACCGGCCCTGGGGCGGCTGCCAGTGCTTATTTTTAATGATCATGGTCTCGCGTCAGGACACTGTGGCTAGAAATTTCTATCTTTCCGGCGTTTTTGTTCCTGTGTGGCCTCCCTGATTTAGTGGTTCCTTTGTGACTTGGCTAATTCCCCTCCGGAAACTTGGTTTCCTCTTAAACTTCACCTTGTGATTCAGGAAGGAGACCACTGTTTTTAAGGCTGCCCAGCTCAATTTCTGGTGCGTCAGAATCACCAAGCCCCCTGCCTCTTGCTTGCCCCTGACTCATCGTTATGGAGCAGACACATCTCACTGGGCATCATTCAGAAATGTGCTGTCAAGTGGATTTTCCGGGAATCAGAGCTCACTGCTCTGAACACCCGGCTTTGGAAACTTGTAACTATTTTGCATGTTAATCTTTCTAAAATAAATGACACTGTGCCTCGCGTCCTTAGCACATCTCATTGCCCACACCTGACCCTGATAACTTGGTAAACCCATTAAAAACATTAGTTATTGTCTGTGCTGTGGCAGAAAGGCAGCGTAAGGTGCCCCCTTCTATATTTTTTCCTTCATCCTCCATAAGGCCTGGAATCTGCATCTGTTTCATGCACTGATGTAGCACCATCACCTTGAACTGTGGCTGCTCACAGGAGGTGCTCACGGATGCATGAGCGAACAGTCCCCACAGGAAACCCAAACCTCAGGTTCCATCGTTATTCACCTTCCTCTTTACAGATGAGGAAACTGAGGCACAGACGGGCTAAACCATTTGCCCAAGGTCCGCAGGAAGCGGCTGCTCCAGCCTGGGTCTGAGAGCTGGTCACTTGCAGCCTCCTGACTCCATCACGCCCACTGCCTGGAGAATCTCTGGCTCCACATGGGCTGTTCGGTCCCGGAAACCACTAATCACTCTTTCAAAAAGATTTGTGGGGTGAGTAAATAAGCCTTGAGTCCTTAAGAAATGTTATTTCCTCTCCTCTTCCTGACAGACTAAGCCCAGTGATTATTTTTCAACAGATAAAACTGCTGGCTCAGAAAGTTTGACGTTTCCCCTCCTTTTAATTCTCAGCCCCATTCCCAGTCCTGCTGCTGTCCTGACCCCCCGCAGCGGAGACGTCACTCCCTGGGGGTCTGAGCCCATCCTCGCTGTCTCTGGCTGCTTCTTATTTGGCCACAGGGAAAGATGGAAGGAAACAGAAACACCCTAGGGGCAGAGTTAGGCCTCCAGAGAGGGGTGGTCGCCCTCCCTCCCGGCGGGTATCTGGCCGGGCTGTGGCCCCAACAAGCTGTGGACAGGCTCCCGGGGGGTAGGGTCCTCCCTGCCAGCCGGGGAGGAGGGTGTCTGAAGACGGCGTGGGGGGCTGGGAGCACACAGGGGAGGGCTGCTCAGCAGCGGGGAATCCTGAGTCGGGAGGGAAAGAGCCATATGTTCCTGAGAAGCTGGGGTAGACTCTGAGTCACTGCCCACGCTGACCCCAGCTGACACACTCCACCAGGGCTGGGTCCAGGGCTCAGGATGACAGCCCCATGAGCAGCTCCTTAACCCCAATCCCACCACTTCTTCGAGAATCATTTACCACATGCACGGGTTGCTTGTCCATTCCCCAGACGAAAGCAATGTGCTCATGTCAGAGCTTAATTTTATGGTCAGTACACCCTTAAAATCATACAGGATCCATGTCCCAGAATTTTGTATCAGTTCTTAACATCTCCAAGAGGAAGGCTGGCTTGTAATGATGGAGAAACAGCTATACAACTGCTGGACTCTGAACTCGCTTCCAGGAAACTGAGCTGGGAAGATCTGGTTACATAAATCCCCAGCCTGCCAGGTTTTATTTATACAAACCCTGAAGCAAGAGCCACATGGTTAAGTACCCTACAGAGTTGCTTGCTTCTCTTAGGACCCATTGCCTGGCACTGAGCGGGGACTTTTAATTGGATTTCTTAAGAGGCATAGGCCAGGCCTATGCAGCAGGGTGTGTCGATCAAGTAACTTAGGGCCAACCGTGTAGTAGGTGATGCGACTGGAGGTTGGTGAGAGGCTGTCTTGCCCAGGGGCACCTCTGTCACCTGGTCTGATGCATCATTTCTGGTCTCGAGTAGGTAGTGGGGTGTCCTTGGGAAGAGGTTATGTGTCCAGAAAGGCTGGACTATCGCAGATGTGCCCTGCAGAGCCCAAAGGGAAGATTTGTTGTGATGCTGGCAGAGAACAGAGAAGATCATGAACACGGGCTACTGTTGCTAGTGTCACCACATGCAAAACCACTGGCTCCCTGACCCCAGCCCCCCTCTTCTCTGTCTTGTCCAGAGTGATGGTCTGGCCACTCACCAAGTCAAGGTTTCGTGGTTTATCCAACTTCCTGGCGCTCTCAGTCTTACAAAGTGCTGGTGCATCTGCTCCTAAAAAGTACCTTCAATTGGGCTTCCCTGGTGGCGCAGTGGTTGAGAGTCCGCCTGCCGATGCAGGGGACGCAGGTTCGTGCCCCGGTCTGGGAGGATCCCACATGCCGCGGAGCGGCTGGGTCCGTGCGCCATGGCCTCTGAGCCTGTGCGTCCGGAGCCTGTGCTCCGCAACGGGAGAGGCCACAGCAGTGAGAGGCCCGCGTAACGCAAAAAAAAAAAAAAAAAAAAGTACCTTCAATTTGTATTCTTCCCTGTGTCACCACTGCCTTAACCCAGATCCCTCTCATCTTGGGGGGACCATTGCCCCACCTACTAACTGGTCTCCCTGCTTCTAGTTTAGCCCCATTCCATCCAATCCTCCCCTGACTCCTTGTAAAGCACAGATCTGTTTCCAACCATCACCACCAGCAGTGGTCCTTGACCATTTGTTACTCTGCAGCCTAGGGAGGGTCCCAGTCAGGGGGAGCACCCTCCCGTGGGTGCTCCTTGACCCTGGACCCCTCCTTCTCCTCTCCTCCCTCACTTCAGAAAACACAACAGCCTGCACATGAGGGACAGGGTCATTGCAGGGATCACCTTGACCGAGTCCTAATTAGTAACATATTACTTGTGCCACACTGCCTAGCTGTGCCCACAGTAAGATTGAGCCCAGAGGTAGAGGTCAACGTCCTTTGTAGGGAACAGGAGGCCTTTCCCGAACTCTCCAGACCTACCTTTCTTTTGTGTGTGTGTGCGTCTGGTTTCTTTCTTTCTTCTTTTTTTTTAAATTAAAGTATAGGGGCTTCCCTGGTGACACAGTGGTTGAGAGTCCACCTGCCGATGCAGGGGACATGGGTTCGTGCCCCGGTCCGGGAAGATCCCACATGCCGCGGAGCGGCTGGGCCCGTGAGCCATGGCCGCTGAGCCTGCGCGTCCGGAGCCTGTGCTCTGCAACAGGAGAGGCCACAACAGTACCCGCGTACCGCAAAAAAAAAAAAAAAAAGTATAGTTGATTTACAATGTTGTGTTTGTTTTTGGTGTACACAAAGTGATTCAGTTATGTACACACACACATACATATACACATTCTTTTTCATATTCTTTTCCATTATGGTTTATTACAGGACGTTGACTATAGTTCCCTGTGCTGTACAGTGGGACCTCGTTGTTAATCTGTTTTTTATATGGTAGTTTGCATCTGCTGACCCCAAACTCCTAAGTTATCCCTCCCCCACCCCCTTTCCTCTTGGTAACCATACGTTTGTTTTCAATGTCTGTGAGTCTGTTTGTGTTTCATAAATAAGTTCATTTTTCAGAACTAACTCAATTCTCACTTTTCTTAGGGTGGCCTCCACCCGCCCCTCTTCTCGTGCCCTGGCTGCAGCCCACCATCCGTTGCTTCCTGCGCATCTTGACACACGGTGGTCTCTGCCAAGGGTCGACCTCTTCCTTTCTTCCATCGGGTGCAGTTCCTTCTGACTTTTCAGCCCTAACCCAGCAGTAAGGGCTCCCTTATCCCCTCGGCCCTTTGTGTGCAAGTTTGTCACGGTGCTTATATTTTCTTGTTCTGATTTTTAAAAGTCAACTTCTTTGGGTGTAACTTACAAACAAGAAAATGCACCCATTTTAAGTGTGCAGTTTGATGAGTTTCGACAAATACATCAGACCATGCAACAACCAAACAACCACCACAGGCAAGATACAGGATATTTCCTACATCTCCAAAAGGTCCCGTGTGCCCCTGCCTGGCCACCCCCTTCACCCTGGCCTATGAAACCCCTGATCTGATTTCTATCGTAATAGATCAGCTTTGTCTTTCCTGGCGTTTCATATAAACGCTGCACAGAATATGTGCTTTTGTGTCCAGCTTCTCTCACTCAGCATAAGGTTTCAGGGATTCATCCACGTGTGTGCACAAGGTCGTTCCTTTTTCCAGTGAGCACTGTTCCCTTGTATACATATGCCATGATTTATTTACCAGTTTTCCTGCATCTGGGCTTTTCCCAATTTTTGGCTGTTAAGACTAAGGCTGCTATGAAGTACACGTCTTTAGTGGGCATATGTTTTTATTTCTCTTGAGAAAATATTTAGAATTGGAATTGCTGGGTCAAAAGGTAGGTTTTTATTTAGTTTCATGAGAAAGTATCAGCATTTCCCCCAATGTGAGTGCACCATTTTACATTCCCACCAGCTGTGTCTGAGAGTTTCAGTGGCTCCAGTTGTCAACATTGTTATTTTCAATCTTTTAGATTTTAGCCATTCTGGTAGATGTGCATGGCTATCTTGTTGCATTAATTTACCTTTCCCCGTATCACACTGTATTTTTAAAAAAATTTATTGGAGTATAGTTGATTTACAATGTTGTGTTAGTTTCAGGTGTACAGCAAAGTGATTCAGTTATACATATATTAATACATATAGTCATTCTTTCTCAGATTCTTTTCCCATATAGTTTATTACAGAATGTTGAGTTGAGTTCCCTGTGCTATACCATAGGTCACTGTTGGTTATCTGTTTTATATATTGTAGTGTTTGTATGTTCATCCCAAGCTCCTAATTTATTCCTTCCCCCAGTGTTTCCCCTTTGGTAACCCTAAGTCTGTTTTTGAAATCTGTGAGTCTGTTTCTGTTTTGTAAATAAGTTCATTTATATCCTTTAAAAAAATTAGATTTCACATATGAGTTATCATATGATATTTGTCTTTTTCTCTGTCTGACTTACTTCACTTAGTATTTTAATTATTCCTTTAAGAGTAGTTCTCCCCCATCAGACTTCAGTGCAAAGACAGCTATATTCACCTTTGCTGTTTGAATGAACACAGTCTGAATAGCATCAGAGTCCCTGCCCTCACTCACTTTAAGTCAAACTGGCACATCCTGGGAAGATGCTGCTTAGTATCATGTAGGGCCACCAACTGTCCCAGTTTGCCCAGGACTTGAGGAAGTTCTTGGGCCAAGGGACTTTAGGAGTTACACCCAGGACAGTCCTGGGCAAACGGGGATGGTTGGTCACCCAGGGGATGTGGGTAGCTGACAGATAGCCGGTGTGACATTTAGTCACAATTACACCCAAATGGAACTTTCTTTCTGTATAACTGATCTTTTCCTTTTTCTGCAAAGTGTTTGTTTTATCAGCAACATTTGCTAAGAACTAGAGCATAGGATATTGGAAACGAGGAGTTATTCTCTTTTTTTTTTTTGCGGTATGCGGGCCTCTCACTGCTGTGGCCTCTCCCGTTGCGGAGCACAGGTTCCGGACGCACAGGCCCAGCGGCCATGGCTCACGGGCCCAGCCGCTCCGCGGCATGTGGGATCTTCCCGGACCGGGGCACGAACCCATGTCCCCTGCATCGGCAGGCGGACTCTCAACCACTGCGCCACCAGGGAAGCCCTAGGAGTTATTCTTACATTTAGTGGAGAGCTATGTTTGCTCTCCGTGTTTTCCCTTTTCCTATAGCTCCCCTGGGACACTGGAACCCAAGCCAGGAAGAGCAGCAACCTCCTTCCGCTGCCCAGTGCCCTTCTCAGTTACCAGGACCCTCGGATGACCAGGAAGGAAGGAGAAGGTTAGGCCCCCAAAGGCTGGGACTTGTCCTGTGTCACGCAGCTAATCATTGTCCAAACCAGGGTTAGAATCTACATGTACTAACTCTGGTGCTGTTGCCATGTTATCATGCTGCTCTTCTTTGTACCAGGGCTTTTCAGACTCTGTATAACTGATCTTAACTTCGTTCCTGAATCCTTACTTCTGCTGATGGCGGAAAACATCAGTCTTTCCGGTGCAGGGTAACTCAGGTCCTTTCAGTATGACGTATGTTTACTCAAGGGTTTAAACTAGTTCAAGATTCTCCATCTGCCCCTCCTCCCCTCTTCTCTGCCGGTGCTGGGAGCTGCCCGGGGATGCCTGTTGACCTGGTCACTGGGCTGCTGATTTGCGAGTGTCCTGCCTTGCCCTTAGTCTCATGTTCTTTGTGGAGGTAGCCCAGGAACTTTCCAGGGACATTCTGTAGCTCACTGGGGCTACTGGGACTCTGAGGCTTCCCTTCCGTTCACCCCAGTTTCCTTGCTGCCCATTTACAGGTGCCATGTTGGAGGTGGGACTTCGATCTAAGGTTTGCCTGGAAATCGAGACACTGATGCCCCCTGGTCTTGGTTCCCTCCCACCTCCACCTCCACTGCAGTCCCAAACCCAATCATATTCCCTCAGTACTTCTTGTATTATGTGCTGGTTCGAATAGGTACTTTTCTTGAGCAGTTGCTCTCTGGCTTATGGCATAAACTCTATGCCCCAGGCTTCTAAGCTTTTGGCTCTTGGCATAAAGGATGTATTTCTTGAATTCCACCAAAGGAAAACAAACATAAACACAAAACCTTCTTCCGGCTCAAGGGCCAGACTTAAAAATCAAGGCTTTTAAGAAGAGCCTTTTGAAAATCAACTGGCTTCTTGATTCAGTCCCTCCCCTGCCCTCTCTGTTAGGGGACATCCAGTGGGAGCTGCCTGCTGCCTTAGAGGAAGGACGGTGGGCTTGGTCGGGGGGTGACAGGAGAGTGAGGCAGCTCTGGAGGGTGGTTTGAAGGCTTCTTGGAGAGCTGAGCCTAGAGATTGGACTCTACAAAGGGGGGATGGCGTGGAGGGCCTGGACACTTGCTCCAGAGGGTTCTGGCATCAACCGAAGTGCAGAGCTGGCTGAGCCTGGGGCGTGGAAACGCTGATAAGGCAGCCTGATTGAAGGGGAGGATGTGGGTTCCCGGGGAGATGCGAGCAGAGGGTGGTTGTGCAGTTCCCTGGAACGTTCGCCTCAGGTCACCCGTTGGTTTCTGAGAGGCCCAGATGGATGCCCAAGGGTGGCACCGCCTCCATCCCTAGCGTCTCACATTCACAGCATGCCTCTCCTGGACAAAGCGTATCACCTCAGCCTTCACCCCAGCTGTGGAGTAGGGGTGATTATCTCCATTCGCAGAGAGGAAACCCGGGCCTAACAAAGGCAAGTCACTAGTGTCAGGTCCCAAAGCAAATCCTTCGACCATCCCACACATACTTGTTGAGCACCCCCTGTGGGTCACATGGGAGGTCCATGAATCCCTGTCTCTTTTGTACTTCATGACATTTTCAAATAACACCATAGGGCATGGCCTCCTTCAGTGAAAATCTGCAAGGGAGTTTGATATCTTTCCTAAGTCTCTGTTGCACACGCAATACGCACAAGAATCTTTCTCAGATTACAGGTACATACACAGATACACATACACCTGGGCGGGGTAGCTTCAAAGCCCAGCCCTGTTCAACATTTTAGTTACAAGAAGTGCTAGCCTGTTAACTGACAACAATAATTGACAACAATTTAAAACTTTATTGAAGGCTCTTAAAAAAACATCATAGTGTGTGTGCAGTGTGTGTGCGTGTGTGTGTGTGTGTGTGTGATATTCCTCATTTCAGAGCTGTGGGCTGGGATGGCAGGAGGCCCCAAAGCAGGGCTCAGAGCCCCGAGCTGCAGGCATGGAGGAGACTGCAGCCCTGGCTGGCCCTGTTTCTCTCTCCCCTCCAAAGAAGGGAACTTAGCCCAGAGCCTCCTGGGGAATGTGGCCCAAGCCCTCACTCACTGGCAGCTCTTCACTTGCCTTTTTTCATGTTGAAAATGGGAGGTGACGTCCAGTTTAAGGAAAATTCCAAGAGATTTGTCTTCATTAATCATCTGAAAAATGAGTAAGGCAGCCAGCTTGTTTTTCCAAGGCTTCTTATCAGCTGTCTGGGTAATGAGGCCCTTAAAGGGCCTTCCTGGTTTCCTTGGGGCGTTCACGGCCATGTGATTTCCAGGATCAGGAGGCCCAGCATGGCCCCTGAGCTGGACTCAGGGAATGACTGTTGCTTCCAGGGTGTTTGAAGAAATGTAATGTCAGAAGAGGGTTCACTGACCTCTAAGCAAAAATAGATTTCAGGAAGGGCTCCCTTCCCTCTGAGAAAATGAAATCACAGTAAGAACTACTATTGATCAGTCATTTCATGCCAGACCCTGTGAGATGGTTTTTATTTTTATTACTTTTAGCGATCAAGACACACATTCTATTTCAAGACAGACAAGAAACTGGAGGAAGGGATCAAAGGCTAAATAAGCATCAGGTTCTGCAAATTGATCTTATGTAGAAAACTGAGATATTTGGAGACTATGCCATTAAAATCTGCTTTTTAAATATCTGTTGAAAGATCTGTTTTTAGTATTGTAATTTAAAAATGATGTTACCTAGAGCACTTCAGAGTTCCCAAACTGAAATGTATGTTTATGCATATACATATATATTAAAAGTAACACATACTTATTGCTAAACCCTTAAAAGCTCAGAAGTGTACACAGGTAGAAATAAAAGCTTCCTGTTCCTCTATGATTCTAATTTCTATATCTAGAGCTCAATTTTTAACTGAACGGTTGATACCATGTATAGGAGTCCTCACCATTTTCCTGATTAACAATACCTAATGGAAATCTGTGCATGACATCTCTACTGATGGCTATATCAGGAGGCATTTGGCTGCAAGTATCCGAAAGTGACTCAGTTGGGCTTCATAAAGAAAAGTATTGGCCTTTGTGGAACTTCCCTGGCGGTCCAGTGGTTAAGACTCTGCGCTTCCAATGCAGGGGGCACGGGTTTGATCCCTGGTCAGGGAACTAGGATCCCACATGCTGCGTGGTGCAGACAAAAACTTAAAAAAAAAAAAAAAGAAAGAGTAAAAAATAAAGTATTGGCCTTTGTAACTGAAGTCGTAGAAATGGCGGCTTCAGGGTGGGCTTAATCCAGTGGCTCTAGCTCCATTGGTTGCTATTTTATCATTGGCTTTTCCCTCTGATGTGCCCTCCTCTGCATGTTGGCTTTTTTTTAGAAGGTTGTTCCCTTGTTGGTGGCAAACTAGTTATTACAGCAACACCAGGCTTTACAATTTCACATCAGGGTTACAGAGGAGGAAAGGAAAACACTGCCCCTCACATGGTGAGCAAGAGCTGTACAGTTCACCCTGGTCGGACCCCTTGGTGCACATGTCCCTTTCTTTTTTTTTTTTAGTTTTTATTTTTAAAAATATTTATTTATTTATTTGGTTGCAGTGGGTCTTAGTTGTGGCAGGCGGGTGCTCCTTAGTTGTGGCTTGTGGGCTCCTTAGTTGCGGCAGGCAGGCTCCTTAGTTGCCAGCTCCTTTGTTGTGGCATGTGGACAAGTTGTGGCATGCGATATCTTAGTTGCAGCATGCATGTGGGATCTAGTTCCCTGACCAGGGATCACACCCGGGCTCCCTGTGTTGGGAGCGTGGAGTCTTATCCACTGCGCCACCAGGGAAGTCTCCCATGTCCCCTTCTTCTTCTTCTTTTTTTTTTTTTTTTTGTGGTACGCAGGCCTCTCACTGTTGTGACCTCTCCCGTTGCGGAGCACAGGCTCCAGATGTGCAGGCTCAGCGGCCATGGCTCATGGGCCTAGCCGCTCTGCGGCATGTGGGACCTTCCTGGACCGGGGCACGAACCCGTGTCCCCTGCATCAGCAGGCGGACTCTCAACCACTGCGCCACCAGGGAAGCCCTCCCATGTCCCCTTCTTGACCAATGACTGGTCAAGGGTCATCTTCCATGGAAGAGTCTGGGCCATACATCCTCCGCAATGGACCCGTAGACTCAGTCCAAATCCTTCACAATTGCAGATGCTGTTTAAAAAACCGGCCTTGTACTGTACACATAGAGCTGTTTATTTGTGCAATGACCAGTTTGGGATAAACTCCTAGATATAAAATTGCTGGGACAAATGGAGGGCAAGTTTTAAATTTTGCTTGATGCTGACACTTTGTCCTCCAAAAAAGATGTCAGCAATTTACTCTTATAATAGCTATGCCTGATTCCTTCTACCTCACTTACTTGGATATTAGGAATCTTTTAGTCTCTGCCAAAACACATTATTTTTGTATTATGCTGAGTTATATTTCTTTGGTTATTAGTAATCTTGAACATATTTTTCATGTTCATTGGCTGTCTTTCTTCTTCTTCTTCTGTGGACTGTTTATTCATATCCTTTGCCCAGTTTTGGCTTGGGTTTGCGGTACTTGTTAATTTAGTATGAGCATTAACCCTCTGTTGGTAGTATATGTTGCAAACCTTTTCCCTAAGTTTTCATTTGTTTGTTAAACTTTATTTTTTTCCCTATGTCCCCAGGTTTTCACTTTCATGTAGCTGACATTTTAAATTGTTTTCCTTTACAGCCTCTGAGTTTTATATCATGCTGAGAAATTCTTCCATTGAGGGTTAGGAAAATGTCCTTCTAGATTTTCTCTCTTTTTTTTTTTTTTTCATTTCAATCTCTGATTTATCTAAAATGCGTTTGTTGTTAAGGGTGAGCTTAGAAGTTGGGTTTGCACCCTGGTCTGCATGACTCTCCAGCCACACTGTCCTCCCTGTCTTGGCTCCTCAGGCATACGGTTCCCCTGTTTCCTGCCTTCGCAGGCCTGGCCTTCACACAGGAGTATTACGCCAGGGACACACACACACACACACACACTCCCTCACCCCAGGACTTCACATGTCAGGACAAGACCAGGGCTTGTCCTCCAGCCCCCCACGTGCCCAGAAACACTGTCAAAGAGCTGCTGGGAGGCTGTTTTCCCAGCCCAGGGACTGGGCAGCTCCCTTCCCGGCCAGACCTCAGCTTGAGCCAAAGGGTCTGATTGGTCTGTTTGGAAACAGCTCCTGGGACGGTGGGTCTAAAACTCCCTTTCTCCTTGGGTCTGGAATATCATGATACCTTTTCCCTCTTATTGTTTTTTCTAAATGTTCCTGTTTGATCCAGGCAAGCTCTGATGGGTCTCAATCTTAAGAGTGCATGAAAATCAAGCACTTGGAAAACTTAGTAAGAGGAAGATTCCTAAGGCCCCCTTCCTGGTGCAGTGGGTCTGGGGCCAAAGTGTAGAGACTCTGCATTTATTCAGTGCTGTGGTTCCCTGCACCCCACCCCTACCCCCCCCACCCCGTCCCCACCAATTCACATGCTGAAATCCTAACTCCCAGAGATGCTGGTATTAGTAGGTGGGGACGCAGGGAAACAATTAGGTCATGAGGTGCAGGCTGCATGAATAGGATTAGTGCTCATATAAAAGAGGCCTCACAGAGCCCCCTAGCCTCTTCCACAGAACCTTGGGGAAATGGCTTAAAATACCGTGTGCATGAGAACAACCTTTGGGGCCCTTTCTTGATGTCAGATGGATAAAATGTTACCTCTTCAATAACCAAGGTCTGGCATCCTCTTGTCTTTCCAAGATAGGAGACAACAGTGTTCTCTTTTAAAAGCCACTGTTTGTGATCAGCAAATCTCTAAGCTCAAAGAAAAGAGGCAAAAAGCAACCCTACTTACCAGTAAAAAGCATCTTCCCGTACAGGGTTTCATCTGCCCTTTCTCAGAAGCCCCGGAAACTGACATCAGCGATGCCCCTATTTTACGATGAGACGATGGAGGAGCAAACAGGTCGAGTGACTTATCCTTGAGGTTAAACAGCTCCTAAGTAGCTCAGTCAGTTCTTGTACCTGCTTGTACCACTTCCAACCCACATTCTTTTCACTTCATCAGTGATGACCAGCATGTGGTCTGCAGCTTTGCAACTTAACTTCAGATTTAATTATTGGATTTAGTTTGGATGCTTCGCAAAGAAGTTCACATCTGAAGGTTTTTGCCAGCTGTCTTAGTTATCTACTGCTTTGCCATCACACCTACCTGCTCGCCCCTTGCCCTGAAATCCATAAAACAACAACCGTGTTCTCTTCTGTTGTGATTTTGTGGGTTGGCTGGGATCAGGTGGGCATTTCTTTTGCTCCACGTGACATCAGCTGGGGCCAAGGTCACGTGAGGGCTTCACTGGGCTGTCTGGGTTCAATATGGTCCCCTCCCATGGCTGGCATCTCGGCGAGGGCAGCTTGAAGGCGAGGGCTCACATGGCACACCCTGATGACAAAGTCTACCTCTGTCACCATCATCTCAGCGTCTCTCCATGTGGTCTTTTCTCGCACATTCTCTCCAGCAGGGTGGCCTATTTCTTACACAGTAATGTAGAACTCTGCAAAGTACAGAAGTGGAAGCTGCTGGATGTTTGTGAGGCACTGGCCCAGAGCTGGCACGGCATCACTTCCTGCCTCCTAGGGGTAAAGCACTCATGCCAGATGCAAGGGGAAGGAAAACAGACCACCCTTCTCGAAGGGGACAGTGACAGAATTTGCAGCCTTGTTTAATCCACGGCAATATCTAACAAGGAGGGACCGTTTTTTTCCTAGCCATTCTGCCAAGTGAAAAGGTGGCACTGGTTTTCACCATGGCTCTCCATCAAGTAAAGCCACAAAGGAAGGGATTTATCATGTAAAACATGGCCTGCTCCAGATGGTGGAATTTTTGATGGTTTTTATTTTCTTCTTTCTAAACATTTCTGCATCTCATGAAGTTTTTCAATGCATCATTTTTATAATCAGAAAAAAATGCCATTTGCCATTGTATGTATGTATCTATGAATATATTACACGATGTGTATATCCTTCATATATTTCTTTTACTTCTTTTCTTATTTGGACCTTGGCAAAGTCGGTAGTCAACGTGGATTACCTTGCACTGTCCTTAACCATGTCATGTGACCTTGCACAAGCCCCCAGCCTCCCCAGGACTTGCAAATAAAACATGGCGGTGATAGTGGGAGTTGGATTAGATGACCTCTAACGACCCTTCCAGCTGACATAGCTTCAACTCTTTGACTTCATCCAATCCAGACAAAAACTTCTTTACTAAATCTTCTCTGTTAATCAGTTACACAAGCAAATATGTGTTCATTCAAGAAAGAGGTATGATGAGTATGTCATGACACTGGCTTTGTCCTAGACATGGTTGGCGCTGAGAGGGTCTTGGTACAGGGATCCTACACTTAGGAGCCTGTGAGTTGGTAAGGGAGATGCAGTGACACACAAAACTGTAACAAATTTTGAAAAGCACACTGATAAAGGGAGATGCAGATTTAAATGCTGCAAAAAAGCAGAGGTGAGCACCATCTACTTGAAAAGAAAAGATAAATTTTACCTCATTCCAAAGAGACTAGATTTCTTTTTTTTGAATTTATTTTATTGAAACTCAACATTGTAAATCAACTCTACTTCAATAAAATTTAAAAATTGTGTTTTATCGATGTATAGTTGATTTACAATGTTGTGTTAATTTCTGCTGCACAGCAAAGTGATTCAGTTATACATATATATACATTCTTGGTCATATTCTTTTCCATTATGGTTTATCACAGGATATTGAATATTGTTCCCTGTGCTCTACAGTAGGACCTTGTTGTTTATCCATTCTATATATAATAGGTTGCATCTGCTAATCCCAAACTCCCACTCTATCCCTCTCCCACCTCCCCTCCCCCACCTCCCCTCCCCCCTTGGCAACCACAAGTCTGTCAAGGAGACTAGATTTCTACCTGTAGGGAGCTTGTCATCTAATATATTTATGTGTGTGTATGTGTGTGTGTATATTTATATACATATGATTTCTGAGTCCTTGATTTCAGGACACCACTAAAGCACAAACACAAACATACAAATATTACATGCAGCTGGTTTGTGGAAATCACAGAACTCTAGGGTCAGAGCTGTCTGTAAAAAGAAAGATTTAATACGTACATTAGCAGAGGACTACTCACTGTTGAACAGTTTAAGTTGGATCCCTTTCCTTCTCAGCACCGTTTTCAGGGAACACACTGACAGCATATTCCCTGAAGAGGTCGCTAGGAAGGAAAAGGCAGTTTGTTGTCATTGTTCTTAAACTTGGTTCTTGTCACCTCTCCCAGTTTCATATCTCCTCTGTTTTTCCCCTTGCCTTGAGGCTCTGGTGCCACTCGCTCTGTGAGGTCGGTAGCTCCGCGTGAGTTGAGCACCTGCTGCCCCACTATGCCTCCGGACCCACAGGCACCCCGAACCTTGCAGTCCCCTGGCGCCTGCCTGGACGCTGCTGATGGCCAGTGTGATGGGGGGCTCTGGCGGTGCTTTGCGCCGGTCACTGTCACCAACCTTGTACCCTCAGTGTGTTCCTTCCAGGCATTTGATTCCAGTCTCATCCTCAGCTTCCCTTTTTGGCTGGACTTCTGTTCAGGTTGTGGGAAGCCTTAGGTCTCTCTTGTGCTTTGGCTACAGCCTGTAGGAACAGCCAGGGAACTGTCATTTAGCTATTTGGGTTTGTAGCTTCTTTTCCAAGCAGTGTGCCCAACTGCATTCTCTAGTGAAGCAGTTCTTTCCCTGTTACAAACCTTTGTGTTTCTATACCAAGGCGGCCTCAGCTGTCATCCAGACACGTAAACCCCCTTTACCTGCAGTTTTCCTGTCTTTCCCAAATGAACGTAGCCAATGGGGCCTGGGGCTTTTTTTTTTCTTTTTTCTTTTTTTGCGGTACGCGGGCCTCCCACTGTTGTGACCTCTCCCGTTGCGGAGCACAGGCTCCAGACGCGCAGGCTCAGCAGCCATGGCTCACGGGCCCAGCCGCTCCGTGGCATGTGGGATCTTCCCGGACCGGGGCACAAACCCGTGTCCCCTGCATCAGCAGGCGGACTCTCAACCACTGCACCACCAGGGAAGCCCAAGGGCCTGGGGCTTTTGACTGAATCCCTCTTAGGACTCAGTACGTATGGTTGTCATAACTATAGAAAAGATACCAACAGACTCCGAGACTGTAACGTTCCTTTAATAGAAAGGATACGCAAATTAAAGGAGAAAATTCTATAAAGCAGGAACTAACACAGATGACTACAAATACAGTTCTCAAGTCCTCAGCTAACCTGAGGAGATGTTCAACTGTATGTATTAATTCCAGGGTAATGTGAGGATTCTGCCAGACACGAGGAGCTCTTTGCCATTCACAAAAAGGTTTACACCCTCCTGGATCTCCTCTCACATGATGGTTGGAGACTCACTATGTGCCTACCCACTCACCAGCTGCACATTTCTGGTGCAAAAGCACCCTGAACATCCCTGATTGTTTACTGCAGTCCCCAGAAGTGTCTTAAAGAGGCTCAGATGCCAGAGGTTCATTTTTTCACAAGGTATGTAGAGGGTATCTTGACAGATAAGAATGGAAAAACAGGTTAAAGACTTCAGATTTTATTGGGGAAGGCTACAGGAGCCATCTACATTTCAAGCAGCAAAGGGTGGCACCACTGGCTTTCAGAAGACCAATCTACGGGCACTATGGACAGTGTATGACAGAGGTTCCCAACCATGTCAGCCATGATCTACGCCATGAAGGGATTTATCAAGCATGTCTGAAATTTAGTATAATCTGCAGTCGTCTCTCATATCCATGGGGATTGGTTCCAGGACCCGCCATGGATACCAAAATTCGAGGATGCCCAGGTCCATTGGTCGGCCCTCTGAATCTGCAGTTCCTCATCTGTGGATCCAGCCAAGCGCAGATTGTGTAGTACTGTATGTACAGTCGGCCCTTGAACAACATGAGTTTGCACTGCGCCAGTCCACTTAACACATGGATTTTTTCCAATAAATACAACACTACATGGTCTGCAGTTGGTTGAATCCATTCATGCTGAACCCTGTATGGAGGGCCGACTATGGGACTTGAGTGTCTGTGGTCCATGTCTGGGTCCTGGAACCAATCCCCCACATATACTGAGGGACAACTATGCTTATTAAAAAAAAAAATCCATGTATATGTGGACCCAACCAGTTCAAACCCATGCTATTCAAGGGTCAAATGTAATTTCAAGTGATGTTATACTACTTTATGTATAGTATAGGAACCTTATAACACTTCCATTTCTACTATTCTGACCTTTATACTATTAGCATCACACATTTTTTTCCCTACATGTTATAGGCCTCACAATACATTGCTATTATTTTGGCTTCAAACAATTATCTTCCAAAGAGATTTAAAAAATAAAAAAAATTAGGTGCATGCCCATGGAGTAGCCACTTCTGCTGCTTTTCATTCCTTTGAGTAGTTTCAAGATTTTATTTGGTATAATTTTCCTTTTGCCTGGAGCGCTTCCTTGAATACTTCATGTTCTATAGGTCAGCTGGTGATGAATTCTTCTAGCTTCCATGTGTCTGAAAACAACTTTATTTCCATTTCATTTTTGAAAGATATTTTTTCTGAATAAAGAATTTTAGGGCTTCCCTGGTGGTGCAGTGGTGGGGGGTCTGCCTGCCGATGCAGGGGACACGGGTTTGTTCCCCGGTCCGGGAGGATCCCGCATGCTGCGGAGCGGCTGGGCCCGTGGGCCATGGCCGCTGAGCCTGCGCGTCCGGAGCCTGTGCTCCACAATGGGAGACACCACAACAGTGAGAGGCCTGCGTACCATAAAAAAAAAAAAAAAAAAAAAAAAAAGAATTTTAGGTTGACAGTTGTTATTTCTTTTAGTGTTTAAAACATACTGATCCAAGGTCTTCTACCCAGCATCATTTCTAATAAGAAATTTGCTGACATGCTTATCTTTGTTCCTCTGTTCTCTGAATAGCTTTTAAAGTTTCCTCTTTATCATGGATTTTAAATAATTTTATTATGATGTGCCTTGGTGTGGTCTTTTTCATGTTTCTTGTGCTAGGGGTTTGTTGCATCTCTTGGATCTGTGGGTCTACAGTTTCCATTATATTTGGGAAATTTTGGGCCATTATTTCTTCAAATATTTTTTCTATTACCCCCACTTCCACCCCTGCCCTCCCACTTTGGGGACTACAATTACATGTGTATTTGGATGCTTTAGGTTGTTCCACAATTCATCAATGCTCTGTTCATTTTAATCCATCTTTTTCTCCCTGTTTCATTTTGGATAGTTTCTATTGTTATGTCTTAAAGTTTACCAATCTTTTTTTTTGCCATGTTGAATCTGCCATTAATCCCATCCATTAAAAAAAATAAATCTCAGGTATAGTAGTTTTTAATCTCATTAAATGTGATTTGGATCTTTAAAAAGATCTTTTTTTATGTCTCTGCTCAAGATGTTTGATATTTATGCAATATAGTCATAATAATTTTTAATGTCCTGTTTATTAATTCTATAATCTGTGTTATTTCTAGGTCAGTTTTGATTGATTGGGTTTTCTTATTATGGGTTATATTCTCCTTCTTTGCATGCTTGGTAGTTTTTGATTGGATGGTAGATATTGTGAATTTTACATTGGTGGTTAGACCTAATAGACATATACGGAATAATCAACCAAACTACAGCAAAATATACATTCTTCTCAACAGCACATGGAACATTCTCCAGGATAGACAACATGTTAGGTCAATATATTTAAAAGGATTGAATACATACAAGTATGTTAAAATTAAAAATCAATAAGAGAAAGAAATTTAGGAAATTCACAAATGTGTAGAATTAAACAACACACTCCTAAATAACAAATGGATCAAAGAAGAAATTAAAGGATAAATTAGAAAATACTTTAAGATAAAATAAAATGAAGACACAATATATCAAACTTATGGGATGCAATGAAAGCAGTACATGGAAGGAAATTTAGAGATGTAAATGACTATATTTTAAAATATCCCAAATGAGTAAGAAACTAGAAAAAGAAGAGAAAACTAGACCTACAGCAAGCAGAAGGAAGTACATAATAAAGATTAGCATGGAAATAGATGAAATGGAAAATAGAAAATGGGAAAAAATCAACAAAACCAAAAGTTAGTTTCCTGAAAAGATAAACAAAATAGGTAAAACTTTAGTTAGGTTGACCAAGAGAAAAAAGAGAAGACTTAGTTTGTTAAAATCAGGAATGAAAAAGGGAACTTTACTAGTGACCCCATAGACGTAAAAAGTATTACAAGATAATATTATGAACAATTCTATGCCAACAATGGTATACAATTGCCATTTGATGAAATGGGCAAATTCCTAGAAAGACATTACCAAAACGGATTCAAAAAGAAGTAGACAATGAATAGGCCTATAACAAGTATAGAAATTGAATTAGTAATAAAAAAACCTTCCTATGAAGAAAAGCCCAGGCCCAGATGGCATTCCACTTCCAGCAAATATTCACTTCTAGCACTTAAAAAGTAGTTAATACCAATATTTAAAAAAACTTTTCCAAAAAATAGAAAAGGAAGGAACACTTGACAATTCATTCTTTTTTGTTCTTTACATCTTTTTTTTTTACATCTTTAGACAGTTCATTATATGAAACCAATATTACCCTGATACTAAAACTAGACAAAGGCATGATAAGAAAAGTAAAATAAAAAGCAATATCCCTTATACGTATAGTTACAAAAATCCTCAGCAAAATACCAGAAAACCAATAGAGCAACATATAAAAGGGTTATATACCATGACCAAATGGGATTTATCCTAAGAATGCAAGATTGTGTCAACATCCAAAAATCAGTCAATATAATATAACATATTAATGGAATAAAGAACAAAACCACATGGTCATCTCTATAGATGCAGACAAAGCATTTGACAAAATCCAACACCGTTTCATGATAAAATGAAAATCAACAGACTAGGAATAGAAGGGAATATCTTTAACGTGAAAATGTGCATCCATGAAAAAAATCACAGCTAATATTATACTTGATGGTAAACGATGAATAGTCTTCCCCTAAGATAAGGAACAAGAGAAGGATATCTGTTCTTACCACTTCTATTCAACATTGTACTGGAGGTGCTAACCAGAGCAATAAGATCAGAAAAAGAAATAAAAACCATCCATATTGGAAAGGAAAAGTAAAACTATCTATTAACAGATAACATGATTTTGTATGTAAAAATTTTTAGAGAATCCACAAAAATATTAAAACTAATAAGCAAGTTCATCAAGGTTGCAAGAAACAGGATCATTATACAAAATTAATTGTATTTTTATACATTAGCCATGAAAAATCTGAAGATGAAATTAAGAAACAATTCCATTTACAACAGTATCGAAAAAGAATACAATACTTAGTAACATTTAAAAGAAGTGCAAGATTGTACACTAAAAGGTAAAACATTGCTAAAAGAAATATATGAAAACCTCAATAAATTGAAAGACATTTCATATTCATGGATCAGAAGAGTTAATATTTTTAAGAAGGCAATACTTGCCAAAGCGATCTACAGATTTATCACAGTCCCTATGAAAATCCAAGTTGCCTTTGGTGCAGAAATTGAGAAGTTGATCATAAAATCCGTATGGAAATGCAAGGTGTCCAGAGTATCCAAAACAATCTTGGAACAAAAGTACAAAGTTTAATGACTTACACTTCCCAATTTCAAAAGTTAGTACAAAGCTACAGTATGTGAGACAGTGTGGTGGTATCATAAGTCTAAACATAAAAATCAATGAAATAGAATTGAGTCCAGAAATAAGCACTTAAATTCATGGTCAATCAGTTTCTACAAGAGTGCCAAGACAATCCAACAAGAAAAGAATAGTCTTCTCAGCAAATGGTGCTGGGACATATGGATATCCACAAGCAAAGAAAAAATGTGCACATCTACCTCACACCATATCCAAAAATCAACTCAAAAGGGATCATAGACCTAAATGTATGGGCTAGAGCTATCAAACTCCTGGAAAAAAGCATAGGTGTAAATATTTGTGGTTTTGGATTGGGCAATAGTTTCTTAGATATGACACCTAAAGCACAAGCAACAAGAGGAAAATTGCACTTCATCAGTTGTTTCGATGCACACTCTTTTTTTTTTTTTTCCAGTGCCTGTGGACTTTTAAAAAAATTTAATTAATTTATTTTTTATATAGTAGGTTCTTATTAGTTATCTATTTTATATATGTTAGTGTATATATGTCAATCCAAATCTCCCAATTCATCACACCACCACCACACCACTCCCCGATGCACACTCTTAATAAAGTGAAAATATAACCCATGGAATGGGATAAAATATTTGTAAATTATATATCTGATAAGAAACTTGTATTCATAATATATTTTTAAATTCTTATAAGTTAGCATTATAACCCAGTTAAACAATGGGCACAGGATTTGAACTGCCGTTTCTCCAAAGAAGATATACAAATGGCCAATAAGCACAGGAAAAGATGCTCAACATTATTAGTCATTAGGGAATGTAAATCAAAATATAATAAGATACCACCTCACATCCTCTGGGATAAATAAAAAAAGACAGGTAATAACAAATGTTAATGAGGGTATGGAGAAATTGGAACACTCATTCATTGTTGGCAGAAATATAAAATGGTGCAGCCACTTTGCAAAATAGTTTGGCAGTTCTTCAAAATGTTCCACATACGGTTACCATATGACTCAGCAGCTCTACTCGCAGGTACATACTGAACAAAACTAACAACACAAAAACCTGTACACCAGTATTCATAGCAATGTTATTCATGATAGCTAAGAAGTGGAAACAGCCCAAATATCCGTGAACTGATGAATGGACAAGCAAAATATGGTATATCCACACAGTGGAATACTACTGGGCCACTAAAAGAAATGAAGTACTATCAACACATATTACAGCATGGATGAACTTTGAAATCATTATGCTAAGTAAAAGAAGTTGGCCACAAAAGGCTGTGTATTGCATGGAATTTATATGGAATGTCTACAAAAACAAATCCACAGAAACAGAAAGTAGTTTAGTGGTTGCCAAGGGCTGGGGAAAAGGGGGATGGAGCGTGATGGTTAATGCACATGAGGTTTCTTTTTGGGGTGATGAAAATGATCTGAAACGAGACAGCAGTGATGGATACCCACCTCTATGCATATACTAAAACTCATTGAATTGTACCCTTTTAAAAGGAAGAATTTTATGGTGCATTAATTCTATCTCACTAAAGCTTTCTTAAAAATAGGACTATGAGAGTACCTGTTTCTAAATGCAGAGGCTTAAAAAACTCCTATAGAAATATGCAGAATTAGCTGAAACTGGTTGAGGTTGGGAGAGTTGGAACCACACCCAGTGGCCTACCTGGCAATCTCCCAAAAACCAAAGATGAAGTCTTCAAACCTGCAACACACCAGAGCATCTATCCATCTGGCTCCACAATGGTTTCAGCCATTTCCCTAGAGATGATCAAGTGTTCATAATAGAATAAGGATGAGGATTGAGTTAGACTAATTGTACCCAAGGACAGGAAATAACAACACCTGCCCATTCTCGGGTCAGGGGTTTGGGAAGCACCTCAACTCCCAGTGTGTAACCCAGCTTCCTGCCAAGGAAGAAGCCAGAGATCCTGCCACCCCGATTAGAAGCTCAGGGCTAATTAGACGTGGGTGGTAACTTGGTGCTTGTGGGAAAATCACGGTGAGCATGCAGGGGACTGCTACCCCGATGTTGCAATGGCCTCAGGTGCTCGTGGAATTGGGCTCACTGGCCGGAGTGGCCCAGGGGCTCCTCTCTTGGTTATCTCAGTGGCTGTAACACGACTTCCCTGCCAGTCACTCATCATTATTAACGGCCCATTTGCCTGCGACATTGGGAGTCTTCAAAACAGAAAGTGTAGTACCGTCTTTTTTTTTTCTCTCTTTCTTTCTGTTTTGGCCGTGCTTTGCAGCATGCGGGATCTTATTTCCCCGACCAGGGATGGAACCTAAGCCCCCTGCATGGAGAGCGCGGAGTCTTAACCACTGGACCACCATCTTTAAAGAAGCTGCGATGTGGGTCACAGATTGCTCCAATCAGTGATTCTCAAACTCGAGCCTGCCTCAGAGTCACTGGCGGGCACAGAATGCTAGGGCCCACCTCCGGGGTTTCTGAATTAGTGGACGTGGGACAGACACCTCACCACTTTGCCAGCCACTCACACACCTTTTTCTTTCCCTTCCTCCTCCTTTTTCTTCTTTAAATTTCCTTCCATTTCTTTTTGGCTTTATAACTGATCTTTGTCTCAGTTTCCCCATCGTGCACGTTGCCTTCACGACATTTAAAATCTAATCCTTTCATTTAAATGTTACTTCTGGAAAATGTCTTTTTATGTGGCCCATTTTGCACACAAGAGAGGAAAATATTAATCGTATCTTCTCAAAAATGATCGTCTTGTTTGTCCTGAAGCCAAGGATATGTAGTGCATCTCGGGATGCTCGGGATCAAAGGATGTTCTTTTCCCAGACATCATTTATTTACCTGATAGAAAAACTTTGGAATCAGAGTAAAGTAAAAGCAGTTTCTTGGAAATGATGCCACAATTATTCCGCACACTCAGCTAAACTTAAGTGATAACAGGGGTGTTGGTTTTCCTGCTTTTTCCTGTCCAGACTGCTAGGACAAAAAGAACCTCTGGAAGTTTGGGGGAGAATGGATACATGCGTATATACAGCTGAGTCGCTTTGCTGTGCACCTGAAACTATCACAGCATTGTTAGTCGGCTATACTCCAATATAAAATAAAAAGTTTTTTTTAAAAAAATTGTATATTATGATAGGAAACATGAGGGCTAAGGGCCCTATCGCAGTAACCCTTTGGCCTGAATGAAATAGAGCTTGCTAATAATACCTGTACTATGGGAATACTGAGAAAAATCTTTTAATAAATTCAATCATCACCCCGATATATCTTTTTTTAAACAAACTTTTCATACACTAAATTAGTAAATGTACATGTATGTTAAGATCCACTTAAAAAACATTCAAAAGTAATTTGGCTTTTCCCACCCAACTTAGAAATTTTTATCTTAAGAACTTTTAAAACTTCAGCTTTTTATGAAATCAACACTTTAGATTCTACATGTGTATCTCTAGTACACTATAGAGATGGTTAGGGGAAAAATAATTATCTGACAATATTGTTGAAATCTATAAACACTTGTGCTTTGTTATAATACAGATAATGGAGTCAAGTAGCATTTAAAGAGATTAAATATTGCTGTTTCTCTAAAAAAATAAATAAATTTGAGCCTCTGAGGACAGAGTCCTAGACTTCCCTGTAAAGTTGTGGCATGGTTTTTCTCTTTCTTTCTCTTTAAATGCTTCAAGTGAGCGTGCCATCAATGGGGCCTACTTCACAGAAAGATTTAGTGCTGGGAGATGTTGCATATAGCTCCCTGGTCAGTGCAAGTGAGAGCTAAGAGTCCGGGCTGTACGATTGACTGGGTACCTTCAGAGATGGTTAGAGTTTGTCAGTGTTTTCTAACAACTCACCACGTGATGAAAGTGGGGCTTTGCTCGTGAAGAGCCACTTCCTCCCAGGAACTGCAGTTGAGGTTGGGGTTTGGACCTGTGCCAGTTTTGTGAGAGCACAGGAATGATGTCAGAGCACAGGAGCCCTGGGGGGCCCCTCCCCTGGGACCATGAGCTTCTGCAAGGGCCAGCACATGTCGGCTCAGGGTGGCAATTGCTGACTGTGTCTGAGGACATCTCGTCCTGCTCTGGACTCCACGACTTTTGGCTAGTGCATCAGGAGAGTAAACTTCATACACTGACTCATTTCCACACTTTTGAGAACACTTTCTTTGAGTGGGTGTTTGGAAAGAAAATGCAAATAGATGTAAGTTTCCTACCCATCAGCTGCTGACTTGGACTGACAGTACCTAGAATAGAATCTTTTCTTTTGGGGAGTCACCTTCTCCTCAAATGGATGTTTTGTTCCCCAAAGTGCTGGGTGTATGCATACCTGGATGGAGTGACATCACCTTGTGTATAATCCTACTAGTTCCTTTTTTATAAAATAGCTGGAAGGTCTGAGTGGTCAAGGGTAACCCCTGAGTGAACCTTGACACCAGTAGGTATGGGCTCTTCCATCCCAGGCTGCTCTGGTTCAGTGTCTGATGCAAGTATCAGAACAGTTCAAAAGATCTGAGCACTGCTGATGATTCATTTAAGGCCTGTCCTCAGCACCTAAAACTATAGTTACCAGTTATCTAAAAAATCTGCAATATAGGCTAGTGCTTTGTAGAAGTGGAAATATGAATATGTACTTTACCCAAATATGAATATATTAAATTAATATAATGTTAATTACATATAATTATACATAAAATATGTTATATATTATATATATAATTATATAAATTATATATATATGTGTATATATATTTGAATATTTTGTTTTGACCTTACTACTTAGCTCTGTGGCCTTGGCCAAAATCTCCTTGAGACTCTAAATCTCAGTTTCCTTGTTGGCAAAACTAAAATTTAGTAGCTGTAATGTGAGGCTCAAATGAGAAAGGCCATGTAAAAACCTGAGCTGAAAAGCCCATTTAAATGAAGCCCAATTAAATTAAACACAGTCTATCGATGTTACAGAAAAGTGACAGTTACAGAAAAGTGAACTTATTACAGACAACTCAATGAGTTTTTACAAAATCAGGTTTGGGGAATATGCTGAGATTTATTTGTCCAGTGTACTGCTGATGGACACAGGTAATTTCTAGTTTGGGGCTACTATGTATAGAGCTGCTATGCATATCTTGTCTTGTAATGAACATTTCTACACTCTTCTATTGGTCATAAGCCCAGGAGTGAAATTCCTGGGTTGGAGGATATGCATATGTTTCTGGGTTGTAGCTAGTAGTAGATACTGCCTCACTGTTTCTCCAAGTGGTTTTACTCCTTTGTACTCCCAGCAGGAATGTTGGAGAGCTCCATTTGCTTGAGATCTTTATAATATTTGGTATTTTCTCTCTTTTCCACTATTCTGGTATTTTTTTCTCTTTTTCACTATTCCGGTAGGTGTGTCCTTGTATCTCATTCTGGCTGAAATTGCATTTCCCTGATGGCTAATGAAGTCGAACATTTAAAAAACATATTTATTGCCATTTAAATATTCTCTTTTGTTGAGTATCTGTTCAGTCTTTTGTTTGTATTTCTATTGTCATTTGTATTTTTCTTATTGACTTGCAGGAGTTTTTGATATGTTCCAGATAAGAATGCTTTGTCAGATATGTTGATTGCAAATCCGTTCTTCAGCTCTGTGGATTGGCTTTTCACCCTCCTAATGGAATGGATGAACTGATCTTGATTTATGAATATCATTTATCAATATTGTTTCTTTTTTGGTTCAAGTATTTTCTGTCTTGTTTAATGAATCTTTGTCTACTCCCAAGTCATGAAGATTTTCTTCTATGTTTCCCTTAAAAGGCTTTCTTGTTTTACCTTTCACATTTAGATCAGCAGTCTGTCTATAAATGATTTTTGCTACGGTGTTAGGTGGTGGTTTGAGGTCTGATTTTAATTTTTCCATTTGATTTGTTGAAACGATTCATTTGTAGAAAAGAACGCCCTTTTCCCACTTGACTTCAGTGTCATGTTTGGCATAATTTAGTAACTGTGAAGGAGTCTCTTTCTGGACTATTCATTCTGTTGCATTCGTCAGCTTATCTATCCTTGCACTGATACAATACTGTCCTAATTACTCTAGTGTTAAAATAAGATGATACCTGGTAGGGTAAATCCTCCAGATTTATTCTTCTTTAAGATTGTCATGGCTCTCCTTTGTACTTCATATTTTCATATGAATTTTAGAATAACCTGTCAATTCTTACAAAAACCCTACAGACAGTTTGACTGGGATTGCATTGAATTTATAAATACATTTGGGAAGAACTGACATATTTTACAATACTGGCATACCTCATTTTATTGTACTTTGCTTTATCATGCTTCACAGATTCTGTGTTTTTGTTTTTGTTTTTGTTTTTGTTTTTTTTACAAATTGATGGTTTGTGGCAATTCTGCAATGAGCTAGTCTATTGGCACCATTTTTCTAACAGCGTTTACTCACTTTGTGTCTCTGGGTCACATTTTGGTAATCATCACATTTCAAAATTTTTCCTTATTAATATATTTGCCCTGGTGATTTGTGATCAGCGATCTTTGATGTTACTATTGTAATTGTTTTTGGGTGCCAGTAACCGTGACCAATCAAGCCAGTGAGCTTAATTGATAAATGTTGTGTGTGTTCTTATTGCTCCACCGACTGGCTATTCCCCCATCTCTCTCCCTCTACTCAGGCCTCCCTGTTCCCTGAGACACAGCAGTATTGAAATTAGGCCAATTTATAACCCTGTGTTGGCCTCTTAAGTGTTCAAA
The DNA here is from genome assembly GCF_949752795.1 of Hyperoodon ampullatus. Lineage (NCBI taxonomy): Eukaryota > Metazoa > Chordata > Mammalia > Artiodactyla > Ziphiidae > Hyperoodon > Hyperoodon ampullatus. The sequence goes on from NC_136928.1 coordinate 20,148,995, forward strand.
TGAAAGGAAGACTAGCACATTTCTCGCTTTAAATCATAAGCTAAAAATGATTAAGCTTAACAAGGAAGGCATGTCTGAAATCTAGGCTTCTTGCACCAAACAGCCAAGCTGTGAATGCAAAGGAAAAGTTCTTGAAGGAAATTAAAAGTGCTACTTCAGTGAACACACAAATGATAAGAAAGTGACACAGACTTATTGCTGATATGGATAAAGTTTTAGTGGTCTAGATAGAAGCCAGCCACAACGTTGCCTTATGCCAAAGCCTAATCCAGAGCAAAGTCCTACCTCTCTTTGATTCTGTGGAGGCTAAGAGAGATGAGAAAGATGCAGAAGAAAAGTCTGAAGCTAGCAGGTATGAATTCATGAGATTTAAGGAAAGAAGCTGTAGTCACAATATCAAAGTGCAAAGTGAAGCAGTAAGTGCTGATGTAGAAGCTGCAGCAAGTTATCGAGAAGATCTAGTAAGATAATTAATGAAGGTGGCTGCATTAAACAGCAGATTTTCAGTGTAGATGAAACTGCTTTATTTTGGAAGAAGATGCCATCTAGAACTTTCTTAGCTAGAGAGAAAGCTGACTTCAAAGCTTCAGAGGACAGGCTGTCTCTTGTTAGGGGCTAATATAACTGGTAAATTTAAATTGAGGCCAGTGGTCATTTGCCATTCTGAAAATCCTAGGACCCTTAAGAATTATGATAAATTTACTCTGCCTGTGCTCTATATATGAAACAACTAAACCTGGATGACAGCGCATCTGTTTACAACAAGGCTTACTGAATATTTTAAGCCCACGGTTGAAGCCTACGGCTCAGGAAAAAAGATTTCTTTCAAAATATTACTGCTCATTGATAATGTACCTGGTTCACCTAAGAGCTCTGATGGAGATGTACAAAGAAATTAACATTATTTTCATGCCTGTTAATGCAAAATCCATTCTCTAGCCCATGGATCAAGGAGTAATTTTGACTTTAAATCTTACTGTTGAAGAAATACATTTCATAAGGCTATAGTTACCACAGATAGTGATTTCCCTGATGGATGTGGGCAAAGTCAAATGAAAACTTTCTGGAAAGGATTCACCATTCTAGATGCCACTCAAAGCATTCATGATTCATGGGAAGAGGTCAAAATATCAACATTCACAGGAGTTCGGAAGAAGTTGATTCCAACCCTCATGGATGACTTTGAGGGGTTCAAGACTTCATGTTGGAAGTAACTGCAGATGTGGTGGGAATAGCAAGAGAGCTAGAATTAGTAGTAGAGCTTGAAGATGTGACTGAATTGCTGCCATCTCAGGATAAAACTTGAATTGGATGAGGAGTTGTTTTTTACGGATGAGCAAAGGAGGTGGCTTCTTGAGGTGGAATTTACTCCTGGTGAAGATGTGGTGAAGATTGTTAACATGACAAAAAAGGATGGGAATAAACTTAGTTAATAAGTAGGCAGGGTTTGAGAGGATTAACTTTAATTTTTAAAGAAGTTCTACAGTGGGTAAAATGCTATCACACAGCACTGAAGGCTACGGAGAAAACATTTGTGAAAGGAAGTCAAGCTTCAGTGTCGTCTTATTTTGAGAGATTGCCGTGGCCACCTCAACCTTCAGCAGCACCCACCCTGAGTAGTCAGTAGCCACCAACGTCCAAGCCAGACCCTCCACCAGCACGAAGATTACCACTCGTTGAAGACTCAGATGGTGGTGAGCATTTTTTAGCAATAAAGTTAAGGTGTGTATATTGATTTTTAGACATAATGCTAGACTAAATAGACTTTAATAGACTAAAGTATAGTGTAAACATAACTTTAATATGCACTGGGAAACAAAAAAATTCGTGTGACTTGCTTTATTGTAAAATTTGTTTTACTGCAATGGTCTGGAACCAAACCAGCAATATCTCTGAGGTATGCCTATCCTGAGTCTATCAAGTTTTGAAGATGAAGAATACATTCTTTAATTTCTCTTGGCAATTTTTGTGATTTTTTTCACTGTAGAGAACTTACGTATTTATTAGATTTGCTTTTAGGTGATTCCTATTTTTAATGAGATTATGCATGATGTCATTAAGAAATTTCATTTACTACTTATCTGTTGATTGATAATATGTAGATTTTTGAGTATGTCTCACAGGTTTCATATGCTCTTTTTTAAAAATTTATGCATTAGTTTAGACATTTCCTGTTAAAATTGTCTGCCATTTCACGAATCCTTTGCTCTGCTGTGTTTAATCAGTTGTTAACTCATCAATTAAATTTTTTATTTCAACTATTATAGTTTTTAGTTTTAGACTGTCTTTTGGATTGCCTTTTATAGATTCCCATTCTTTGTTGATATGCTTTATCCTTTTACCTACTTAGCCCATATTTTTCTCCATCTTTTGATATTAATCATAGTTTTTTTTGTGTGTGTGTGGTACGCAGGCCTCTCACTGTTGTGGCCTCTTCCGTTGCGGAGCACAGGCTCCAGACGTGCAGGCTCAGTGGCCATGGCTCATGGGCCCAGCCGCTCCACGGCATCTTCCCGGACTGGGGCATGAACCCATGTCCCCTACTTTGGCAGGCAGACTCTCAACCACTGCACCACCAGGGAAGCCCAATCATAGTTATTTTATAGTCCTCATCTGCTAACCATAATTTCTTGACCATCCGTGAGTTGATTCTACTGTCTGTTGTTTTTTCTTGACTCCTGGTCCTCTTGCCTCTTTAGTAACTTTTTATTTTTGCCAGGCAATTGTGCATAAGAGGCTCAGATAATGTTATTATTTATCAAGAGTGTTCCCTCTTTTTTTCTGTTAGGCAGATGAAATGTGTAAGCTCAATCCAGTCAGATTCGCAGCTTTAGAGACAGGTTGGACCCTGGTGTAACCCTGTGTCATGGTTGAGGCTTTTCTGGGCTTTTTGTAGAGCCTTACGAGTCTCTGTTTCCCTAGTCCTGAAAAATTGTGAGACATCCACATATGTTCCCCAGAGACTCACAGCCCTGCTTGCCAGTGTTCAGCCCCCAGAGATAAAAAATCTGACAAATGTCTTGAGGGGAAAATGGGTTATGAGCTTGAGACAGGCCCTGTCTGTCTGGGAGGTTTTGACTTGTAATTATTTCAGCACGTCAGGAGATTTCTCTCTGCATTTGAAAAGCTTTCAGCCTTCTTTCCCAGCTACCTACCCTACCCAGGCCTCAGCAGATGTTTTATTTTGCAAACTGTCATGTGTTTGAGAGCCCTCAAATTTCTAATCAGGCAGAGTTGTCCCATGTAACGATGAAAAACTTTGCTGGTTTCTCTTTCCCCAGCAGCATCCTCTGTCTGAGCCAAGCTCAGTTCTCAGATTGCAGTCAGAATTGGTAGATGTCAGAGAAGAAATGGCTGGCAATTATAAGTTCATATTGTTATTGTTCTCTGTTCTCCGAAAATCTTTTTCCTACTCCTTATTGCTTTCAAAGCTCTCTGATCCTTTTAAAAATACAACTTCTTAAATTTATTCATATGTATCCAGTGATTACAGCAAGATCTAGTGTACCTTTTATCTAATATATCTTCCCCAGAAGTAGAAGTTCTTGACAATCTAATCTTGATATTCATTTCCCAACTGGTTATATAAACCCATGTTTCTCAGGGTTCCTTAAACCAAGTTTTTTTTTTTTGGTCTTCCTTATTCATTTCTTCATTAATGAGATAAATAACAATTTGGCCTGTGCTAAAAATAACACTGAAAATTCTACTTTGCACACCACATACGAAGTCAGATAACAGAGCATGAGGAAGCATGTTTGCAATACACTTCTATTTCCTTTAGAAGTGGAGCTCTTGTTCATTAGATGTGGGGCTTATCTGCATATCAGGGTGGTTGAGAGGGAAGAATGGGAGGCTAAAGTCCAAGTGAAGGCCTGCGAGAGTAGGGTGGAGAGAGTCGGGGTCCAAGGCAAGATGGTTTTCCACTCAATCATCCCCAGTTCTAGGACTATGATTTTTTGCCAGCAAAGAGTATCTTGTCAATAGGCTAGTATTTATTTATGATCAAGTGAAATTTTGCTAAGATGCACTTAGCAAAGGAAACTGAGCCCAGAAAGGGAGATAACTTTATACTTAAAGCAAAGCTCCATAGAGATGTTGCCTAGAATGAGCACATTTTGGAATGAGAGCAGTTTTGAAATAAGAGACTGAGTGTTAATTGGTTTCCACCTTTTGTTTACTGAGAGGTTGATGAGAAAGTAATATTTGGTGTGATGGACTTATTTGTGATTCAAGTAACTTGAGGTAGAAACTTTGTCTGGATGTAGAGTCCTGTGGTTCAAACTGCCCAGCATGGGTGGTGGTTAAAGGTGGTGGTGGCGGGCAGTGAGCGGAAGGTCAAGTGAAAAAGAAAAAAGAGCCATCATTTTACGAGACAAAAAAGAAAACAACACCAGTCTAACTTATCTTATTGATAAAGTGAGCACACCCTGTAAAACCCTTGTGCACCAAAACAAAATGAACAAACAACACGCATAAAGCCTTGCGCAAGGTAATGCACACTCTATATAGGGCAGTTGATCAATTCCAGTTTTGCCACCCAGTTACCTAGAAAAAGGTATTAAGTGATCACTACCAAAATTTTAGAGAGTTCTGATGACCAACAGGGATCTACCATATGGCACAGAAAACTGTTCTCAATATTTTGTAATAACCTATAATAGAAAAGAATCTGAAAAATAATATATATATATATATATATATATATATATATATAACTGAGTAACTTTGCTGTACACTTGAAACCAACACAACATTGTAAATCAACTATCCTTTAGCTGATTTCAAAAAATATTTTTCAATATTTCAAAAAAATAATTTTTGAAAAAGTAAAAGAAAGAAAGTTCTTTGTTGTTGGATATTGAATTTAGGAAATGACAGTATGCATAACTACATCAGAGATAAGAATATATAAGTTGGCCCCATGAATGTGGATCACTGTGTCTGTGTGTGTGAGGAGATGCTACATTTATACTGAAAATGATTAAGGTGACACAATTTTTACACTTGATTGATTTCCAAAGAAATCAATTTACAAGCCCAGCAGTGGAGCTATATAGAAGCATATTTCCTAGGATAAATATTTTATTTCACAAAGTGATAGCAGACAGTTCTCTGATATACACACACTAACACAGAGATACAAATAGATCAATGGAATAGAATAGAGAATCAAAAACAGAGGTACACACTTATGGACAACTGATATCTGACAAAGTTTAAAAAGGCAATGGAGACAGGATAGTTTTTTCAACAAATTGTGCTGAAACAATTGCACATCCATATGCAAAATAAAAGCACACCCCCCAAAAAACTTTTGATCCATATTTCACACCATCCACAAAAAGTGTCTTAAAATGGATAATAGAACTAAATGTAAAACCTAAAATGATAAAACTGGTAGAAGAAAATGTAAGAGAAAACATTGATGATCTTGGGTTAGGCAAAGATATATGTGCAAAAACTTTTAAGGGCTTCCCTGGTGGCGCAGTGGTTGAGAGTCCGCCTGCTGATGGGGGGGACACGGGTTTGTGCCCCGGTCCGGGAAGATCCCACGTGCCGTGGAGAGGCTGGGCCCGTGAGCCATGGCCGCTGAGCCTGCGCGTCTGGAACCTGTGCTCCGCAACGGGAGAGGCCACAGCAGTGAGAGGCCCGCGTACTGACAAAAAAAAAAAAAAAAAAAAAAAAAGCTTTTAAGTTTCATTAGGTCCCATTTGTTTATTTTTGTTTTTATTTCCATTTCTCTAGGAGGTGGGTCAAAAACGATCTTGCTGTGATTTATGTCATAGAGTGTTCTGCCTATGTTTTCCTCTAAGAGTTTGATAGTTTCTGGCCTTACATTTAGGTCTTTAATCCATTTTGAGCTTATTTTTGTGTATGGTGTTAGAGAATGATCTAATTTCATACTTTTACATGTACCTGTCCAGTTTTCCCAGCACCACTTATTGAAGAGGCTGTCTTTTCTCCACTGTATATTCTTGCCTCCCTTATCAAAGATAAGGTGACCATATGTGCGTGGGTTTATCTCTGGGCTTTCTATCCTGTTCCATTGATCTATCTTTCTGTTTTTGTGCCAGTACCATAGTGTCTTGATTACTGTAGCTTTGTAGTATAGTCTGAAGTCAGGGAGCCTGATTCCTCCAGCTCCATTTTTCGTTCTCAAGATTGCTTTGGCTATTCGGGGTCTTTTGTGTTTCCATACAAATTGTGAAATTTTTTTTGTAGTTCTGTAAAAAATGCCAGTGGTAGTTTGATAGGGATTGCATTGAATCTGTAGATTGCTTTGGGTAGTAGAGTCATTTTCACAATGTTGATTCTTCCAATCCAAGAACATGATATATCTCTCCATCTTTTTGTATCATCTTTAATTTCTTTCATCAGTCTTATAAATTTCTGCATACAGGTCTTTTGTCTCCTTAGGTAGGTTTATTCCTAGATATTTTATTCTTTTTGTTACAGTGGTAAATGGGAGTGTTTTCTTAATTTCACTTTCAGATTTTTCATCATTAGTGTATAAGAATGCCAGAGATTTCTGTGCATTAATTTTGTATCCTGCTACTTTACCAAATTCATTGATTAGCTCTAGTAGTTTTCTAGTAGCAACTTAAAAGCTTTTGCACAACAAAGGAAACCATAAACAAGACCAAAAGACAACCCTCAGAGTGGGAGAAAATATTTGCAAATGAAGCAACTGACAAAGGATTAATCTCCAAAATTTACAAGCAGCTCTTGCAGCTCAATGACAAAAAAACAAACAACCCAATCCAGAAATGGACAGAAGACCTAAATAGACATTTCTCCAAAGAAGATATACAGACTGCCAACAAACACATGAAAGAATGCTCAACATCACTAATCATTAGAGAAATGCAAATCAAAACTGCAATGAGATATCATCTCACAACAGTCAGAATGGCCATCATCAAAAAATCTACAAGCAGTAAATGCTGGAGAGGGTGTGGAGAAAAGGGAACACTCTTGCACTGTTGGTGGGAATGTAAATTGATACAGCCGCTATGGAGAACAGTATGGAGGTTCCTTAAGAAACTACAAATAGAACTACCATACGACCCAGCAATCCCACTACTGGGCATATACCCTGAGAAGACCATAATTCAAAAAGAGTCATGTACCACAATGTTCATTGCAGCTCTATTTACAATAGCCGGGACATGGAAGCAACCTAAGTGCCCATCAACAGATGAATGGATAAAGAAGATGTGGCACATATATACAATGGAATATTACTCAGCCATAAAAAGAAACGAAATTGAGTTATTTGTAGTGAGGTGGATGGACCTAGAGTCTGTCATACAGAGTGAAGTAAGTCAGAAAGAGAAAAACAAATACTGTATGCTAACACATGTATATGGAATCTAAGGAAAAAAAAAAAAGGTCATGAAGTACCTAAGGGTAAGACGGGAATAAAGACACAGACACTAGAGCATGGACTTGAGGATATGGGGAGGGGGGAAGGGTAAGCTGGGACAAAGTGAGAGGGTGGCGTGGACATATATACACTACCAAACGTAAAATAGATAGCTAGTGGGAAGCAGCCGCATAGCACAGGGAGATAAGCTCGGTGCTTTGTGACCACCTAGAGGGGTGGGATAGGGAGGGTGGGAGGGAGGGAGGGATACGCAAGAGGGAGGAGATATGGGGATATATGTATATGTATAATTGATTCACTTTGTTATAAAGCAGAAACTAACACAACATTGTAAAGCAATTATACTCCAATAAAGATGTTAAAAAAAAGGTATATGTGACTAAAGCACAATCCGTAAAAAAAAAAAAGGTGATAAATTGGGCTTCATCAGAATTAAAAAAATCTCCTACTCTTTTGAGGACACCCAAGAGAATGAAAAGACAAGCCACAGGAAACATTTACCAATCTTATACCTGATAAAGGACTAGAATATACAAAGAACCCTCAGGATACAGTAAGAAAACATACAATCCAATTTAAAAATGAGCAAATGATTTAAACAGATGCTTCATCCAAGAAGATGTATGAACGGAAAATAAGCACATGACAAGATGCTTAACATCATTAGTCCTCAGGGAAAAATCTGTTATAATGGCCAAAATGAAAAAGACTAACCATACCCAGTGTTGGTGAGAATGTGGAGGACAAGGAACTCTCAAATAGTGCTGGCAGGCATGTGAAATGGTACAAACACTTCGGGAAACAATTTGGTAGTTTCCCCCAAAGTTCAAAATATACTTACTATCTGATGCAGACATTTTACTCCAAAGTATGTACCCAAGAGAAATGGAAGCCCACAAAGATTGTATACAAATGTCCAGAGCAGTTTTACTTGTAATAGACCTAAAATGGAGACCCTCCAAATGTCCAGCAACAAGAGAATGTGTGAACAGTGGTACATCCATACAATGAAATACCACTCCGCACTAAAAAGGAACCAACTATACATACATACTACAATATAGATGAATCTTAAAATGATTATGCAGAGTGAAAAAGGACAGACAAAAACGAGCATACACTGTATGATTCCATTCATATAAAATTCTAGAAAATGCAAACTAATCGGTGCTAACAAAGGCAGATCAGTGGTGGTCTGGGAGGGGCAGAAGGGATGAGTTACAAAATGGTGTGAGAAAATTTTAGAGGTGATGGGTATATTCATTCTTTTGATTGAGGTGTTGATCTCACAGGCTTACACATATGTCAAAACTTATCAAATTTTCCACTTCACAGCTGTTTCCCAAGAGTTTAACCTTTGAACTTTATCCTCTCCCTCCACCACAGCGTCCTTTCTTATTGCTACCTCATGAACCAGGTATTTCCTCTGAAAGTCACATATGTACAGTTCTTGCACAGTAGTAGTGATGATGCCATTTTTTATAGTAATAATGGGGGGAAAATGCCCAACCCGACTTCTGTTGCGGTAGAAAAAGTTTGCAGTGATGATAAAGAATGAAGGAAAGGAAGCCAACTTCTCCACTAGGGAGAAAAATTCCACTTGTTTATATTGCTAACCCTAACCCAATAAATTCTGTTTTATCTGATAACATTTCACTACAACATAGTTTTCTTTTTTCTTTAAAAACAAGAAGACAAGAGAGAAGCAATGATTATGTTTTCATTTTTAAATTACGAAATATTTGAAGTTTTTAATGGAATAAAAGTAACATACGAAGGAGTTAAGCTAAAAAACCTGCACCCTTAACTGGTCAATTCTGCTCACAGCCACTTGTCCAGAACTAGTTGGCCCCAAGCATACCACAAGGGAGGTGGTGAAATTTGGGGGGCACATACACATTTAATAAGCGTGCATTGCCTCTGCCTTGTCATCTCAGTGTGGGCCTCTTTCTGGGCCCTTTTTTCCGTTCCTGGTCTGTTTGTATATGCTCACACCAATTCTTTAATTGCTATAGCTTTATAATAAGTTTTGATATTTGCTTTATGAAGTGCCCTGATCTAATTTCCTTTCCCAATATTTAAAAAAGGCTTTTTTTGGTCCTATCTCTTCCATTTATTTAAAACCAGCCTGTAAATTTCCATAAAAACTCCTGTAGGATTAAATCATTAACTCTATTAATCAGTTTGGAGAGGATTGAAATCTTTGCGATTACTGTTTCTCTATCAATTTACTTCAGTTTTCTTTAAGGTTTTCCATTAAAGTTGTATGATATTTTTCTACAAAGGTATTGCTTGTATTTTTGCCAGATTTATTCCTAGGTCCTTACAATTTTTGTTGCTAATAAAGATTTTACATGTACAGAAATACAACTCATTTTTGGATAGTAGTCTTATAACCAAGAGAGTAATCTTATTTTTTTTTTATTTTTATTTTTTTGCGTTACAAGGGCCTCTCACTGTTGTGGCCTCTCCCGTTGTGGAGCACAGGCTCCGGACGCAGAGGCTCAGTGGCCATGGCTCACGGGCCCAGCCGCTCCACGGCATGTGGGATTTCCCGGACCAGGGCACGAACCTGCGTCCCCTGCATTGGCAGGCGGACTCTCAACCACTGCACCACCAGGGAAGCCCAGAGTAATCTTATTTATTGCTTGAAAAATTGGAGAACTCACCCAGAATACTGTTTAGGCAAAGTGTTTTCTTTGTAGAAATAGTTTATTACGTGGATTAATATTGCATGGAACTATTCAGATTTTCTATTTTTTTCTCTAGTCGGTTTTGATAAATCATATTTTTCTTGGAATTTATTCCTTTCATCTAAATTTTCAGGTTTATTGGCTTGAAGTGGTATTCTCTTGGTATTCGCTTGGTATTCTCTTATTTTTAGTTCTTGCCATATATATGTATCCCTGTTCATTCCTTCATTCCTAATAGTTTATGAAGTTTCTTTTCTTTCATCAGTATTGCTACAGGCCTGTCAATTTTATTAGTCTTTTTTTTTTTTTTTTTTTTTTTACCTGTGTGAGAGCCTTGCTGATCTGCTGTACTTTATTTTGCTTTCCATGTCATTAATGTCTGTTCTCAAATTTAATATTTTCTTCTTTTCCTTTCTTTAAATTTTTCTGTGTTCTTTTCCTAATTTCTTAAGTAGGGTGCTGAGCTCATTAATTTTAACCCTTTTTCTAATATATGATCTTAAAGCTAAAAATGCTCCCTTATATACTGTTAGTTTTTTATATACTGTTAGTTTTGCTATGTAGTTTTTAAAAAGTATAATTTAATTTTAAATATATTCTAATTTCTGTTATTACCTTGAGTTAGGTAGAAGTGTATGTTTACATTTCCGAATATGTGTGTGTCTTTGTTATTCTCTCTAATTTAATTGCACTGTAGTAAGAGAATAGGGTCTGTGTCTGATACCAATAATTTGAAATTTGTTCTAAACTTATGGCCTAATTTCAGAGTCAATTTTAATAAATAGTACATGTGTCTTATTTTTAGTCAGCCTGAAGATTTTTAATATTCTTTTACCCCTTACTATGTTTTGATTTCCTTTCAATTGTTTAAAATGTATATATTTGCTTTATAGTCTATATTTGATCATTCAATATTTGAAGGTTTTTTTCTTTTGTCAGCCTGGTTCTCTCTTTTTTTTTTTTTTTTTCTGTGAATGCTTAATAGCTTATGTACTTGTATGTTTTTAAATTTTTGATTGTGAAGTCATGTTTGTTTGACATCAATCAGTGGAAATTTTTTGAGGTCCATTTCTAGTGTCTTCTTCCAGGGAGTATTTACATTTCCCTCAGTCAGGAGACTTAGGACTACTTTAAATTGCCTTATGGCTTTTCAGAACATATAAAAGTGTGTAAAATCGGCTCTAACCCCTCACAAAGGTGTGCCAGGAGGCATGTATTTTCATGGGAGATGATAATTCTTTGTCAACCTTCACCTAGAGACAAGACTGAGACAACCAGTTTTCTCTGCTCTTTGTCTCTGGGACTGTCTTTTATGAGTTCATACTTCTAGAAAGTTTTTATCCTTTCTGTGTTCTATCTTTAAGTGTGAGATGCTTTTAATCTTACTCTTCATCCCATGTGGTTTAAATCTTTTTCCTCAGTCTATTAGCAGAGAGGTTCCTGAGTCCATTTGGTGGAAATCCCTGGTCACTGGCTTTTGATATAAGCCACTAAATATATCAATATTTGCATATAGGCATATAATTTATATTATATATGATTATATATATAATTTCAACCTTCTAGCATATAAAATGTTAATGATGACTGAACAAATAGTTTCTTTTCTTCCCACCTCTTTAGAAGAAAGATTTTTAAGGCAAAATCAAGCCAATATTCGTTGGCTATTTAAAGAACCAAATGTGAAGAAACAATGAAAGTAAAAGAGTTATGATGCCTATATGGACAGGGTGAGGGGGAGTTCATAATTGTCCCTGGTGATGAGAGTTAGGGGGACATGTGAGTGTGGAGTGAGTCTGTGGGGGGAGCTGGAAGGGGGGCTCAGGTAGCCGAGTTGATTTTGTGCTGGTCCCCTGTACCCTGCTAACATTGGACATACATCTCCCACGTCCTCAGGACAGGATTCTGGCCCACATCCTGCTGTCTTTGACTGCAGGGTTCCTGAAAGCAGGGTTTTCAGAGCTGTATTCTCAGGCCAGTGCAGTACTTGACACCAGTTTGCAATAGAGGAATGTTGAACAACCACAGGGTGAAGTGCCCAGGGGACAGGTAAACTTGTCCTGAGCTGGGACAGGAGCCCGGGCTGGAGATGCAATAGCACCCGTCTTCCCGGAGGGGGAGGGTTGAGGTAAAGAGGTGGGAGAAGAGCCTCACTTGACTTGGCAGGTGTGATTCCTGAGGAGTCATGGTAGCTAGAAGTTAGGAGGAAGATGAAGATTCAGAACACAGAAGAAATGTTCAGAGAGGGAGACATAAAACCAGGGTAGAAGGAGATTGTTCACTGAGTCAAATGTTCCCAAGGGCAAATTTTGTTTTAGGTGTATTTATGCGGCACATTGTTTTTTTAAATAAAAGAACAAAGTTATAGATAACTAAACAATTCTATACGCCAGGCACTATTCTAAGTGCTTTACATGTATTATCTCACTTAAAATTCTCCATAACACAATGAAGAACATATAAATATTGTTGCTGTTTTGTAGATGAAAAACCAAGGCACAGAGAGGTTAAGAAACTTGGTCAGGGCCACACAGAGCTGGGCTGTTTGCCTAGAGACAGGCCTCAGAACAATAACCTCACATCCTAAACATAGGCCTGAGAAGCAAATGAATCATAGTCTCTGAATTTCGCAGAACCTCTTTCGGGTCATTTCACCCCATGCTTGCCTTACAGAACAGGGTGATGGGTATGGGGAGAGGAGCCCTGTGGATAGCTCATGACCGTTGGTCTCCAGACTGCAGTTGGATCCTGGATTTTTCATTCCAGATAAGGGCCTTTCCTCTCTTGGCGATAGAAAGGGGAGAATATCATGAGAATAGCTTGTACAGAACCATCCCTTTAGACAAGAAGCACTCAGATTTCTTAGGGAGGCAGATGGAGGGGCATCAGAAAGAATAACTTGAAAGGAAGCATCACTTAGATCAACTTTTGGGAACATGATCAGTGAGGATTTCTCCACAGGGAGGGGTTTGGGGATGAAGTAAGGAGACTGAACTGACTTTTAAGGAGAAATATTTCTTACAAAAGAACAGGGTTTGGGCTTCCCTGGTGGCGCAGTGGTTGGGAGTCCGCCTGCCGACGCAGGGGACGCGGGTTCGTGCCCCGGTCCGGGAAGATCCCACATGCCACGGAACAGCTGGGCCCGTGAGCCATGGCCGCTGAGCCTGCGCGCCCAGAGCCTGTGCTCCACAATGGGAGAGGCCACAGCAGTGAGAGGCCTGCCTACCGCAAAAAAAAAAAAAAAAAAAAAAGAACAGGGTTTGACATTGAGTAAAAAACTGAGTACAGCCTCACGAGCCCTTTGTTAACCCATAACTATGTTTATAGACCTTTTTATTTTTATGATTTCTATAATTGAAACAATATTTGCAGTAAGCTGGAAAATTTATGTGTTTTTTGCTCATGAAATCTTCATCTAGGAGGATATAGGTCTAATAAACATGGGAAATGATGCTTTCTGGCTACACACACACACACACACACACACACATACATGCACACCTTCCAACGCATTTGATGATAAAGGCTGTTAAATTTAAGTGAATCAACATGCTCTGTTGATTTCCTTGCACTGGATGCAGTGGTGTTTGTGGGCCATTTGAGCGTCAGCTACAGAAGGAGCAGGAGCACCTGACTGTTCTGTCTGTAGTCACTGAGTCTGTAGTGTCATATTCTATAGATTTTTAGAGTTTCTATTAGAAAGAATGCATACCTTTGGTAAAACATCTATAGCATGCAGAAAAATATAAGAAAGAAATCAACCCTGTATTATCAACAGTTCCTTCCTTTCCAAACAACCACTGGGAGTGCCAGGGACGTGTTATCCATCCAGACTTTTATTTTTTATTTCTAAATTTTTTCTTTATTTTTTATTTAAGTATAGTTAATTTACAATGTTGTGTTAGTTTCAAATGTACAGCACAGTGATTCAGTTATACATGTGTGTGTGTGTATATATATATATGTACACACACACACACATATATATTATTTTTCAGATTCTTTCCCATTATAGTTTATTGTAAAATACTGCGTAGAGTTCCCTGTGCTGTACAGTAGGTCCTTGTTGGTTATCTATGTTTTATATAGTCGTGTGTGTACGTTAATCCCAAACTCCTAATTTATCCCTCCCCCATTTCCTCTCATCCAGACTTTTAAAATGTAGTGTGTGGATACAGTCTTTTTTCTTTTTAAATGTAAAATGAAAGCAATAGAGTCAAGACTGTGAAAAAGGGGTAATGTGTCAGAATAGGAGGTGATATGCAGTACCTGGCACTAAAAATGATAGTTATAAAAGCCATGTAATAGCATAAAAAACCACTTATGATGTAATGTTAAATCAGAAGAGATTACAAAGACATATGTGCCTAGAAAAAAAAAGAGTAGATGGAAATATTCCAAAATGCCAACAGTGATGGGAATTTGGCTGCAAGATCATGAAGAGTGTTTAAGTCTTTTCTTTTTTCCTTCTTATCTTCTGTATCATAGTTATATTTTTCATAACAAAATATTTAAAAAATCTGTACTAATTGGAATGTTTTGAACCTTCCTACAAACTTAGTGACACTAGTTAACTTGTGTCAAAGAACAACCAAAGACAGTGTTTTCACGTAAAATTTAATGGCACAGTAAGTTGGGCACATTTATTGGGCTGTTACCCATATTTAGAACTTGACACATAGTAAATATATCATCTTACCTTATTAAAAAACAATGACTTGCTCATTCACTGAAAGAGCTGAAAACCTCACCCAAAGTTCACAGATACATACAGTGAGGCACTGTGAATAGAGTAACCAAGAAAGGTGTTGAAGTTTGAAGATCTGAATTCCAGTTTTGGATTTGTCCCCACTGGCCCTGGTTTCCTGTTTCCACATCTCTGGGGTAGGGTCTACGGTAGGGTCCCTCGGCCTGATGGCTTCCAGGTGTACAGATATCAATCCCAGGGTGGAGGGCTTGGCTGGTCTTCTCTGGCCAGGAGCAACCCTTGTTCTCATCTTCTCTGAGTGCCATGGTGGGAGAACATTTGGAAAACATTGCTCTGGAGGACAATCTCGAGAGTGACAGCCCTCCTTGTATGAGAAGTTATGCTTCTACCAAGCTGAATTCGCAGTCTCCCATCACACTTAGGGTTCACAGAGGACATCTTAGTCAGTTGAGACCCTAACATTTGTTTGGTTTTCTCCTCCACCCACGCTTTTGCTTTTTGTGTGCCTTGTCCTGTACTTACAAAATGAGGTTTGGGAAGTAAGAATAGGACTTGAGATTTGTCTCTGTTACATTTCCTATTGTTAGATTTGGCCATGACTCCATCCTCATGGGATCTTTTGGGATCCTGATTTGCTCATTCCGTGAATTCAAAGCCCATTTTAAGTGCTGGTCTCCCATCACATGGTGAGCTGTGCCCTCATGTTGTAGAACTCACTCTGCAGCTCCCAATTCCCTTCCCAATCTCTGGCTTGGGTTTGTGGCCCTCTGTTGTCTTGCACTTGTGACCCCTGGAAATATTACCACTTCCACACTCTCTGGGGTTTTTTTGCCCATGCTCACTTGGTAATTTTTTTTGGCTTCAGATTTCTGTTTTGCTTTTTAATCCTGAATTTGCTTTTTTTGGCAGAGGGGGGGAATATATCCCTTCCAACCACCCTTACCTCCTCTACTCTTGACTTGCTGCAGCTGGAGGGTGACCGTAAACTTGTCCACATCCATCCTAGCTGCCACTTTCCTGGGAAGGACCAAGTATGGCACCCGAGGTTGTCCACTGGTGACCACTCTTCACATTAACCCATTTGTCATGGAGTATGGGCGTTTAGGAAAGTGTGTTCTTCATCTTGCTCACAAGAAAGAGGTTTGAAATGTGTGTTCTTCATCTTGCTCACAAGAAAGAGGTTTGTAATGTGTGTTCTTCATCTTGCTCACAAGAAAGAGGTTTGAAATGTGTGTTCTTCATCTTGCTCACAAGAAAGAGGTTTGAAATGCTTTCATGAAATCCTGATTCATTAAATTCGCAGTATTCTGCCTAATCTCCACCTCTCTAACCCCATCAAATACAAGATTAAATGAGCTTCACCGGACTTGGTTCATTCTTAGTCACTTCGTGCTTTCTCTTAGTGATCATGGCTTCATTAAGTGCTAAAGATGATCGCTGTAATAATTCATCTAGAATCTTTCCTGTTCACTAATCTGTGCTTGCACAACCCCTCAGACCCAGTGATGGATGTGGGAGCTGTCTGGAGGTAGGCAGTATTAAGGGTTAAGTATTAAGTATTCTTCTAAGAGGCTTGGTAGGAAGCTGGAAGACAGAGTGTGACTTAGTGGTCTGGGAGAGTCATGGAGATGATCTGTTTATGTGTCATTGCCTGGAACAGAAGTGAAATCAGCCAGATCCTCCCGGGGCATAACTACAAAGGTCACAAAGCAGCCGTTGTGTATAGCCTTCAGCTGAAAGGGACAAGGGTTAAACTAACAAAATGTGCCCTGGGAGGCACACTTCAGAGAACATTTAGATCAGTGCTCCTCAAGCTTTACCACTCACACGAGTCACGTGGGGACTCTTATTAAAATGCTGATTCTGATTTAGTCGTTCTGGGGTGGGGCCTGAGAGTCTGCATTTCTAGTGCATTCCTTGATGATGTCTCTGGACTGTGGCCACACTTTGTGTAGCAAGGATTTAGATTATACTGTATTTCTTTCCAGATGTAGAAACTGAAGTGCAGAGAGGCGAAGTGGTTTCCCCAAAGCCACATCCATGAAGTTAGAGCAGCCTCTTTCATCCAGGCCTCCTGGGGCCCAGTCAGTGTCTAACTACAAAATTAATTATCAAATTGCTGGACCTAGTAAAGCAGGGTTTACCACCCTTTCTTAAGGACCCGTAGTATGTGGCAGGACAGGCAAGGTCAGATTCCAGGTATGGAGATGCTTGCCTGAAGGCACACACATGCATACATATGCACATGCATGCACACACATGCACACACACGTATGTGCTTTGCATTCTTTCTCATTGATTATGATGTGTAGGAAACACATGGATTAAGGAAACACATGGAGAAATGGGTTACAGTCACACTAAAGATATTCTTAAATGCAGATCCATTCTGAATGTGTAAACTTTTCCATAAAAATATTACGGAAAAATATATGAGTTATTTCTGACCTATTAAGTATAAATACAGATGTTCCGGAGTTCTGCAAAGACCATGTCGCTGATAAAATCACGTCATAATGACGTCTTCTGAGAGTTTCCAGGGTAAAAGCTACGGGCTTGGCTCAGTGAGTGCTGTGCTCCAGACTTTGTAAAGGATCTTGGAGTTTGGAGATTTTCCATGAACTTCTGGTACTGAATTTTTATTGCCAAGTCTGACTATTTGTTTTCCCTGAACTCTGTCGGTGGGGGGACTAAGCAACTGACAAAACCCAGGCAGGAGTGTGTGTGTGCATGTGTGTGTGCATGTGTGTGTGTGTTTGTCTCCTTGTTGAGAAGCGGGAAAGAGGAAGGGAGACGTTGTCTGGAGTGGAAAAGAGGGTCAGAAAAATCCCGGAAACAAAATCTTTCCTCTCCACTAAATGTTCAGGTAAAGATAAACTGATTAGGGAAAACAAACTCCTATTTTGGGGCAAATACCTAGGGTGGGTTAAACCTGCTAGTGTCTTGTCCATGGCCTCCCTGTCAACTGGGTAGTAAGTTTCTTGGGGACAAAAGCTGGGTCTTCCTGATCTTTTGTTGTTGTTCTTCTTCCAAAGAGCATTGAGAGGGTCTTGCCTTCAGTGGAAGCCAGAAGCATCTCTTCAGTGAAATATCATTCACCTTCCAGCATTAGTAGCACCTGGCCAGCAACGTGGGAGGTGCTAGTGTGTTTCTAAGGTTCTAACAGCTCAGATCAGCACGGCTGCCCCTGGAGCTGGGGGTGGATTAGGCTCCAGAGGCCTCTGCTACTCCACATTGGAGGAAGGGTGGAAAGTTCCCCCGGCCCCCGACCTTAGAGGGTATCTCAGCTTTTTCAGTGAGGTTATGTCTTTAGCAGTCTGTTGACGCACCAGATGGCCTAGGCCTGAATAGTCACATGATAGGTAGGTTAAAAATGTCAGCAAAACCTCTACAGGAATGTTGCCTTAACTTTAAGACCATTCTGCTTATACTTAATGTTGGGAGTCCTGTCTACCGCTCAGGTGGAAACATTTGATCTCTCAATTAAAGCTCATTAGTCTACCAATTAGTCACAGCTACTTGTAATCATTTAGCATGGGAAAACATTCTGAGAGGCCCTCTGGAAAGGATACTGAGAAGGGTGAGGAAATTGCACTCTCCCTGAGTACATACTCCCTGTTCACAAATATTGATAAATAGCACAGGTCCCTGGAAAGACTCAAAGAGCAAGGCCAGGTTGGGCTCCACCCGGGCTCCACCCTGCCTGGCTGAGGGAATCTTGGGGAAAGTACTTACCTTTTCCATGCCTCAATTGCCTTATCTGTAAAATGGGCTTAAAGGATTTAAAGTTCCTGGAAAAATGCCTGATACATAATAAGTGCCCACCCTTGCTGTCTCTGTTATCATGGAGAGAAGACTTGGATTCAGAGCAGGGAGCATCACCCCAGGATGCAGTAGGGGGTATGTATGAGTGAACCGTGGTGAAGACCGGAAGTGCGGGGAGGGGGACGAAGAGGAGGGGGAGTGTTGTGCGTGTTGTGCGTGTTGTGACATCACGTTCAAGAGGAGAAGGGGAGGGCTTCCCTGGTGGCGCAGTGGTTGAGAGTTCGCCTGCTGATGCAGGGTATGCGGGTTCGTGCCCCGGTCCGGGAAGATCCCACATGCCGCGGAAAGACTGGGCCGGTGAGCCATGGCCGCGTACACACACACACACACACAAAAAAAAGAGGAGAAGGGGAGACGGGGCAGGGTGGTGGCCGCAGAGCACGTGCAAACACAGGTTTGAAAGTTATCTTCTGGAGAGAGTGGTGGCCCATCCAGGTTGGCGCAGGGGGGTCTTTTAAAGGGCAGTGGGACAAGGCGGAAAGGTATGTGAAGGTAGCTGCGGGAGGGCCTTGGGCGCCAGGAGAGGAGCTTTGGCCATTTTGGTCCTTGCGCTGCAGACTTTGAGTACAGCTCTGATAGGCGGGGCCCGTGCTTTGTTGAGAACATGAATCTGGATGCCGGGCGCAGGAGGGGCCGTGAGAGAGAAACAGAAGAGGGATTCAGCAGCACAGTCTCTCGGGGATGGATCAGGCCTCCGCGAGTGGAAGCCAGAAGCTCTGGCTACATTTCCCCAAATCCTCCCTGCCCTGATGGATTTTGAGCCCAGGGGTGACCCTTGGGTCTCCTCGCCTCCAGGATGCTGAGAAGAGATCCCTGCAGTGTTCCCCGGGCACATGGCAGGGGCGGTGGGCACAGTAGGAAGAGGCCCTGCGTCTGAAACATGCAGAGACCTGAATGAAGGGTCCTGCAGCATCGCCGGGAACTCCCATCTGTGGATGTCATTACAAGAGGCTTGGGAGGTTCGTAGAAGAGGGAGGGCATAGGAGACCCCAGGCCTGTGGACTGGTCCAGATTCTGATGACAGGAACTGTGACAGACGAGATGTCTGTGGGCCAGCCTTGCCCACGTTTATGGCTCAGTCATTTGAGAAGAGAGACACAGCCTGTGAACTGTTAGGAGTGAATGCTCAGTGGAGAGTGTGGTATTTCGAAAGGGCTTGGCACGTTTTCTGAATGCTTCTGGCTGCCTGCCGGGCTCAGAGTTTCCTGTTTCTAGTTCCCCACATGTGTCACAGCTAAGGATTAAAGCCCTAAGAGGCATCACCGGAGCCCACTTTCTCCTTTCTCTCAGCCTCTGCACAGTTGGGTCTCCTGACAAGCTGTGAGGCATCCCTCTCCTATGTAGAGACCAGACCGAAAGCTGTTTGGGAAAGAAAAGCGCAATTAGCAACTCCATCCAGGGCTGACTTCTAAATGCACTTTTGTTTTTAATAACCACTGTCAACTCAGCGGGCTCCATCCAGGGACAGAAACCCTGCGGGCTGACCCTGACTTACCACCTCCCTTGGGGCCAGCCGTTCCCAAAGCCTCCAACCATAAGGAAAGGGGACGGTAAGATGATTGCTTTGCACTTTGGTTTTCGTTTCTGTATTTTTTCCCCCTCCTTTTCCCTTTGTTTACTTATACACTGATGAAGTATTTAAGAGGGGCAAACGGAATCTGATAAAATTGACAGTGTCATGCTGTTTGTTGAGACAAGATTTGAAGGATTTCTTGGAGTTATGCGGCTCTGTAGGCATATTTAACTCTAAGTGTGTCTGTGAGCCCTATTAAAAGCTCACCTATGATTACATATGTTTTATTCCATGGAAGATTAACTATGAAATATGTGGGAGATATATTTTATGACTACATACTACCTATAAGCCATCAATAGTTATGTGTCTTTTGGTAAATCACGGGGTTTAACTGAAGGGTATTGTAAAGTTCTTTTAAAATGCTGTAGTAGATGTTAGAATTAAGACATTTAATGACTTTCCTTTATGCTTCTACAGTTCTAGAGGGGCATAACCTGGGCCTGTGTTTGGCTGAAGGCATTGCATTGCTACAAACAGATATCACCGATTGCATTTAAAATTATAATATATTGTATTAGCAAGATTTGTGCATGCTTCCTTCCATAAGAGCTTACAATGGCATCTTTTTTTTAAACATCTTTATTGGAGTATAATTGCTTTACAATGATGTGTTAGTTTCTGCTATATAACAAAGTGAATCAGCTATACGTATACATATGTCCCCATATCCCCTTACTCTTGTGTCTCCCTCCCACCCTCCCTATCCCACCCCTCTAGGTGGTCACAAAGCACTGAGCTGATCTCCCTGTGCTATGCAGCTGCTTCCCATGAGCTAGCTATTTTACATTTGGTAGTGTATATAGGTCCATGCCACTTTCTCGCTTTGTCCTAGCTTACCCTTCCCCCTACCCACGTCCTCAAGTCCATTCTCTAGTAGATCTGTGTCTTTATTCCTGTCCTGCCCCTAGGTTCCTCAGAATCTTTTTTTTTTTTAGATTCCATATATATGTGTTAGCATACGGTATTTGTTTTTCTCTTTCTGACTTATTTCACTCTGTATGACAGACTTTAGGTCCATCCACCTCACTACAAATCACTCAATTTCATTTCTTTTTATGGCTGAGTAATATACCATTGTATATATGTGCCACATCTTCTTTATCCATTCATCTGTTGATGGACACTTAGGTTGCTTCCATGTCCTAGCTATTGTAAATAGAGCTGCAATGAACATTGTGGTACATGACTCTTTCTGAATTATGGTTTTTCTAAGGGTATATGTCCAGTAGTGGGATTGCTGGGTCATATGGTAGTTCTATTTGTAGTTTTTTAAGGAATCTCCATACTGTTCTCCATAGCGGCTGTATCAATTTACATTCCCACCAACAGTGCAAGGGGGTTCCTTTTTCTCCACACCCTCTCCAGCATTTATTGTTTGTAGATTTTTTGATGATGGCCATTTTGATTGGTGTGAGGTGATACCTCATTGTCTTCTTGATTTGCATTTCTCTAATGATTAGTGATGTTGAGCATCCTTTCATGTGTTTGTTGGCAATCTGTATATCTTCTTTGGAGAAATGTCTATTTAGTTCTTCTGCCCATTTTTGGATTGGGTTGTTTGTTTTTTTGCTATTGAAGCTGCATGAGCTGCTTGTATATTTTGGAGATAAATCCTTCGTCAGTTCCTTCATTTGCAAATATTTTCTCCCATTCTGAGGATTGTCTTTTCGTCTTGTTTGTGTTTTCCTTTGCTGTGCAAAAGCTTTGAAGTTTCATTAGGTCCCATTTATTTTTGTTTTTGTTTCCATTTCTCTAGGAGGTGGGTCAAAAAATATTTTGCTGTGATTTATGTCATAGAGTGTTCTGCCTATGTTTTCCTCTAAGAGTTTGATAGTGTCTGGCCTTACATTTAGGTCTTTAATCCATTTTGAGTTTATTTTTGTGTATGGTGTTAGGAAGTGTTCTAATTTCATTCTTTTATAGGTAGCTGTCCAGTTTTCCCAGCACCACTTACTGGAGGCTGTCTTTTCTCCATTGTATATTCTTGCCTCCTTTATCAAAAATAAGGTGACCATATGTGCATGGGTTTATCTCTGGGCTTTCTATCCTGTTCCATTGATCTATATTTCTGTTTTTGTGCCAGTACCATACTGTCTTGATTACTGTAGGTTTGTAGTATAGTCTGAAGTCCAGGAGCCTGATTCCTCCAGCTCCATTTTTCTTCCTCAAGATTGCTTTGGCTATTCGGGGTCTTCTGTATTTCCATACAAATTGTAAATTTTTTGTTCTAGCTCTGTGAAAAATGCCATTGGTAGTTTGATGGGGATTGCATTGAATCTGTAGATTGCTTTGGGTAGTATAGTCATTTTCACAATGTTGATTCTTCCAATCCAAGAACATGGTATTTCTCTCCATCTGTTTGTATCGTCTTTAATTTCTTTCATCAGTGTCTTATATTTTGTCTCCTTGGGTAGGTTTATTCCTAGGTATTTTATTCTTTTTGTTGCAGTGATAAATGGGAGTGTTTCCTTAATTTCTCTTTCAGATTTTTCATCATTAGTGTATAGGAATGCAGGAGATTTCTGTGCATTAATTTTGTATCCTGCTACTTTACCAAATTCATTGATAAGCTCTAGTAGTTTTCTGGTAGCATCTTTAGCATTCTCTATGTATAGTATCATGTCATCTGCAAACAGTGACAGCTTTAATTCTTCTTTTCTGATTTGGATTCCTTTTATTTCTTTTTCTTCTCTGATTGCTGTGGCTAAAACTTCCAAAATTATGTTGAATAATAGTGGTGAGAGTGGGCACCTTGTCTTGTTCCCGATCTTAGAGGGAATGGTTTCGGTTTTTCACCACTGAGAATGATGTTGGCTGTGGGTTTGTCATATAAGGCCTTTATTATGTTGAGGTAGGTTCCCTGTACGCCTACTTTCTGGAGGGTTTTTATCATAAATGGGTGTTGAATTTTGTTGACAGCTTAAACCATTAGCCAGCCTCATCAAGAAAAAAAGGGAGAAGACTCAAATCAATAGAATTAGAAATGAAAAGGGAAGTAACAACTGACACTGCAGAAATACAAAAGATCATGAGAGGTTACTACAAGCAACTATATGCCAGTAAAATGGACAACCTGGAAGAAATGGACAAATTCTTAGAAATGCACAACCTTTTGAGACTGAACCAGGAAGAAACAGAAAATATAAACAGACCAATCATAAGCACTGAAATTGAGACTGTGATTAAAAATCTTCCAACAAACAAAAGCCCAGGACCAGATGGCTTCAGAGGCAAATTCTATCAAACATTTAGAGAAGAGCTAACACCTATCCTTCTCAAACTCTTCCAAAATATAGCAGAGGGAGGAACACTCCCAAACTCATTCTACGAGGCCACCATCAGCCTGATACCAAAACCAGACAAAGATGTCACAGAAAAAGAAAACTACAGGCCAATATCACTGATGAACATAGATGCAAAAATCCTCAACAAAATACTAGCAAACAGAATCCAACAGCACATTAAGAGGACCATACACCAGGATCAAGTGGGATTTATCCCAGGGATGCAAGGATTCTTCAATATAAACAAATCAATCAATGTGATACACCATATTAACAAATTGAAGGAGAAAACCATATGATCATCTCAATAGATACAATGAACCCTTAAAAGCTTGAGCATGGTTGTTGTTGTTGTTGTTGCTGTTTGTTTTTATTTTTATTGGGCTCTGGAAACTTGGTCCCTTTGCTGGGCCTAGGGAATCACTCAGACACTAGGACTGGCCATCACCCCCAGAGCAGAGGCCTGTATAGCTCAGGGAGTCCTGGTCAGCCATCACTGTTTTCAGCATGCTTTTTCAGTGGCTTTGAAAATGTTACATCTGGAGTTGCAAGGAAGACTGTAGGCTCTCAGGGTTTGGTCAACATTGCCTTGTATTTCTTATTGGACACCCTTGACCTCTGTATGTCCTATAATAATGTTGTTGTGTGAAAGAATAAGAAAATGGGACAGAATCTGAGATATTAAAGAAAGGAAGGAAGAAAACAAAAATGAGGTTAAGCATTCAATTTAATTCAACTTCGACTTCCTCTTGCTCTTATGCCAAATGTGACTTTGTACTGTGGGTGTGAGGGTGTGAAGGGCTGGATGGTGGGAAGGACATTTCAAAAGGTGCAGTGAGTGACTAGCTGGTTTGGTGAATCACATGTCCACCCACAGGCGACTGGAGGCCACCATGTGTGTGCTGGGGGCTGGGGGGAAATCTGTGCTCACTGGAAACGTGGGATAGTTGGGGAAATGGAGGAGACATACCATCTGGAAGGAGTAGGGACACTTCTCGAGATGAATTTGATGTTCCTAATAGTGGTGATGAATTTTATTTTATTTTTATTTAAAAATGTATTTTTTAGAGTTTCTTCAACATTTTTTCCAATTTGCTTTATATTATTATACTTCTAATAGTTTTTCACAGTTACTTAAATTTAAAAGTTAACTTATAAATTAGTGCATTTTATTTTTAAAAAAATTTTTATTGGAGGGCTTCCCTGGTGGCGCAGTGGTTGAGAGTCCGCCTGCCAATGCAGGGGACACGGGTTCGTGCCCCGGTCCGGGAAGATCCCACATGCTGCGGAGCGGCTGGGCCCGTGAGCCATGGCCACTGAGCCTGTGCGTCCGGAGCCTGTGCTCCGCAGCGGGAGAGGCTGCAAGAGTGAGAGGCCCATGTACTGCAAAAAAAAAAAAAATTATTGGAGTATAGTTGATTTAATGTTGTGTTAGTTTCAGGTGTACAGCAGAGTGAATCAGTTATACATGTATCCACTCTTTTTTAGACTCTTTTCCCATATAGGTCATTACAGAGTGTTGAGTAGAGTTCCCTGTGCTGTACAGTAGGTTCTTCTTATCTATTTTATATATAGTCGTGTGTATATGTCAATTCCAGTCTCCCAGCTTATCCTTCTCCCCTCCTTCCCCCCAGTAACCATAAGTTTGTTTTCTACATCTGTGGCTCTATTTCTGCTTTGTAAATAACTTCATTTGTTACCTTTTTTTAGATTACACATATAAGTGATATCATATGATAAAAAAGTATTTTTTATTGAAGTATTGTTGATTTAGAATGTTTCAGGTGTACAGCAAAGTGGTTCAGTTATACACATATATCTATTCCTTTTAAGATTCTTTTCCATTATTGGTTATTATAAGATATCCAGTATAGTTCTCTGTGCTATACAGTAGGACCTTGTTAATTATCTATTTTATATATAGTAGTGTGTTTCTGTTAATCCCAAATTCCCAGTTTATCTCTCCCCCGCCTTTCTCCTTTGGTAACCATAAGGTTTTTTTCTATGTAAGTATATTTCTGTTTTGTAAATAAGTTCATTTGTATCATTTTTTAAAGATTCCACATATAAGTGATATCATATAATATTTGTCTTTCTCTGTCTGACTTTACATAGTATGATAATCTCTAGGTCCATCCATGTTGCTGCAAATGGCATTATTTCATTCTTTTTTATGGCTAAGTAATATTCCATTGTATAAATATGCCACATCTTCTTTATCCATTCATCTGTCGACGAGTAGTGATGAATTCTGAAAGATGCTTATGGCCTGTCTCTACTCAATATTCAGTTTTTTAAAAAATATTTTATTTATTTATTAGTTTTGGCTGCATTAAGTCTTCGTTGCTGTGCATAGGCTTTCTCTAGTTGCGGCGAGCGGGGGCTACTCTTTGGTGCGCTGAGCAGGCTTCTCATTGCGGTGGCTTCTCTTGTTGTGGAACATGGGCTCTAGGCGCGTGGGCTTCAGTAGTTGTGGTGCGTGGGCTTCAGTAGTTGTGGCTTGCGGGCTCTAGAGCGCAGGCTCAGTAGTTGTGGCACGTGGGCTTAGTTGCTCCGTGGCATGTGGGATCCTTCTGGACCAGGGCTCGAACCAGTGTCCCCTGCATTGGCAGGCGGGGTCCCAACCACTGCACCGCCAGGGAAGTCCCAACATTCAGTTTTTAATCTTTAACCTACAAACCCTTTTGGGCACTGTTAACTTGCTGAGGAGAGAAACTCCATAGGCGAGGTCACGGAGTGGCTGTGATCCACTTCTAAAATATAGCAATTATACTCCAATAAAGATGTAAAAAAAAAAAAAGTACACAGACAGCACATGCTCATGGTCAAAAATAAAATTAAAAAGGAATACATAGAGATAAATGAAAAAGGTGAAACATAAAAACCTAACATTGTGAGATAAATACTGTTAGTATTTTGGTGGGTATGGTTTTCTCTGAACACATTTACATTTTTGATAAAACATGCTTGTACTGCACATGATGTTTTATCACCTGCTTTTCCCTTTCAGCAATATGCTGTGAGTGTTTTGCCATGCTAATGTATTTCTTCCTACAAAAGCTTTTTAATCACAATACACAGATGATTTGTTAAAACATGTTGGTATATTTGATTTTTTTCTTTTCTATTATTAGCATTCCCCAAACTAACATTCCTATAGGGAAACCTATGCATCTCTTCCTGATTATTTCCTTGGAATAAAATCCCAGAGGTCAAAGGGCATGAGCATATTTGAAGCTCTTGCTTCTGTTACTAAATTTTTCTAGGAAAGTACTAGTCATGTATACTCCCTCCAGCACTGTATGGACACCCTTTTCTCACACTTTCACCAGCATTGGGTTTTTCACCTTTTTTTTTTTCTAAAGTGTACTAATCTGATAACTGGCCAAGAGTATTCTGTTGTCTTAATTTGCTTCAAGGACACTTTTTGTGAAACCTTCTGGCTTCCCATTCTGCCCCTTTGGGTTCAGCTTCTTGTCTTTTTTTGGTTACATTATCAAACCAATCCTCTCTCACAGTAACTTTTGCCAACCTAATTTCTGAGGGCTTTGACCTCATTTGATGTCTCTCAGCAAGTCTGCCCAGAGTGTGTGGGAGTCAAATGCTTTTGCTGACTTTTTATTTACCGTTTGAACAACTGAGGGCAAACCTCAGTCTTTATGATTTTATCTCCTTTTATCTCTACAATTTAGAGGTAAGGACTGACTTTCCACTCCACCACATGATCCTACTGGGAAGATAAAGAGAAAAGCTAGAGGAATGTTCTTTAAATAGAAAGAAAGTAAAAATACCAAATGGTACTATTACTAGTGTTAATATGAAGTTTACTTATAGCCTCACCTTATAGATTATCTAGTTTTGGGAGAGCTGCATGCTGACATTTTGACAATGTCTTCTAATTCTAAACTTGGAAGGTTGTGCGTGTTACAACATGTTTCTTGGTTCCTAGATTCAGTAGCTCATGGACATACTTTAGATTAAAAACAGGATTTATTTTGTTGCTTATTTATCTCACCTGCACATGGGATAATATGCCATTCTTCTCATAGTGCATTTTCACCATCCACTTGCTTTACTCTGATCCCCAGTGAGAGCTTCTGAAAGGTAGGGGCCGGTTTTATGTGTTTCTCTCTCTCCTGGGCCTGGTTTGGGGTCTGACACCCTGTGAGGGCTTGATGAACGTTTCTCGCATGAGTCAGTGGAAGGGAGCTAGGAACGTTTTTACCCAACTCTGCAGGGAAATGAATATCCCCAAAGGAATTACAGAGGATTTAAAAATGGAGTTTTATCTGGGACATATTGTTTTCTTGGTTTAGTTTAGTGTGGGTTGGTTTCTGTTTCTACTGAGTAAGACTTTAAAGCTCTTAATGGAGGTTAAGCAAATGAATACAAACCCAGGGTAGAATCAGGAAAACGGAGATCGCAGCTTTTGTAAGTGCAAACCCCATGGACTTGGCATGTATGGAAAGCTTTGCAGGAGGTACAGAGTTTCACTCTGACCCTCAGCTCAGTGGTCGGTTGTTAAAATTGGGATCAAATGAACATTTAGCAATGGTTTGAACCTGGTATTGAATAAGTAATGATGATGGCAAATAACCAATAGAGCTCTTTCTACATGTGAGACCTGGTTCTAAATGCCCTGTGTACGAGGTAGTCTTTATTATTACCTTACTTTGCAGACTAAGAAATGTAAGTGCAGGGACACGATTTGCCTACAGTCACATCAGTACTTAGTGCACGACTGGGATTCATGACACGGTCTCATTCTAGGGAGAATAAATGAATAAAAACACATAGCTTGCGTGCTTTTGAATAGATAACGCACAGTTTAAAAGGCTTTAAAAAGGTTGTTCAGCGAAGTCTTTCCCTCTTTCTCACCAATAGGTTGATAGTTAATAGTTTCTTCCACCTCTTTGACACTGTATTAGTCAGGGTTCTCTTTCTGGAGAACCAATAGGAGATTGATATATATGTAGATATGTAGGTATCGATATAGCTGTATCAATCTCCTCTTGGTTATATATGTGTCTATCTGTCTATATGTATCTGTCTAGGAATAGACTTATTATAAGGTGTGGATTGGCTTATGCCATCATGGAGGCTTGAGAAGTCCCAGGATCTTCCGTCTACAAGCTGTAGACCAAGGAAAGCAGATGGTGTAGTTAGAAGGTTGAGAGTTAGAGAGCAGTGGTGTAGACACCTGTCTAGTCTGAAGGCCTAAGAACCAGGAGTGCCAAGGGCAAGAGAAGATCGACATCCTCACTCAAGTTGTCAGGCAGAGTTAATTCAACCTTCCTCTGCCTTTTTGCTCTATTTAGGCCCCCAGAGGATTGGATGGCACCCATTCACACTGGGGAGGGCCATTTGCTTTGCTCAGTTCACCAATTCAGGTGCTAATCTCTTCCAGACACACCCTCACAGACACACCAGCTATCTGGGCATCCCATGGTCCAGTTCAGTTGACACATAAAATTAATCATCACACATGCCAATGATGTACACTCATCTGTACCTGGCTCCAAATCTGCATCTAACGAGCTGCTTTTTTAACCTTTTGCTGACTAATAACTTGTTTGCAGTCTTTTGCTATTACAACCAATGTTGCAATGAATAACAAACAGCCATGCCTGTGTCATTTTGCAGAAGTGCTAGCAAGCGTATTTGTTGGCTAAATTCCTAGAAGTGGCACTGCTGGGTCAGAGGCTTGTGTGCATTTGTGATTTGCCCACCCACCTCCCATCAGGTTATAACAGTTAACACCTCTGCCAGGAATGTTTGAGAAAACGTTTCTCCACACGTCTGCCAACACAGTATGCTAGCAAACTGTGTTTTTGTTGTTGTTGTTGTTGTTTTAGCTTTGGTGATCTTATAGGGGGAAGAGGTTAACTCAGTGTGTTTTTGAATTTTTCATATCTCATATCATAGCTGAGGGGTTTTTTTAGACTATTTTTTTATTTTTTTAAATTTTTATTGGAATGTAGTTGATTTACAATGTTGTCTTAGTTTCAGGTGTACAGCAAGGTGAATCAGTTATACATATACATATATCCACTCTTTTTTAGATTCTTTGCCCATATAGGTCATTGCAGAGTATTGAGAAGAGTTCCCTGTGCTATAAAGTAGGCCCTTATTAGTTATCTATTTTATATATAGTAATATGTATATGTCAAGCCCAATCTCCTAATTTATCCACTCCCCCTTATCTCCTGGTAACCATAAGTTTGTTTTCTACATCCATGACACTACTTCTGTCCTGTAAATAAGTTCATTTGTACCCTTTTTTTAAGATTCCACATATAAAGGATATCATATGTTTGTCTTTCTGTGTCTGACTTACTTCACTCAGTATGACAATCTCTAGGTCCATCCATGTTTCTGCAAATGGCAATATTCCATTCTTTTTTATGGCTGAGTAATATTCCATTGTATACATGTACCACATCTTCTTTATCCATTCCTCTGTTGATGGACATTTAGGTTGCTTCCATGTCCTGGCTATTGTAAATAGTGCTGCAATAAACACTGGGGTGCGTGTATCTTTTTTTTGTGTGTGTGTGTGGGACGTGGGCCTCTCACTGTTGTGGCCTCTCCCATTGCAGAACACAGGCTCCAGATGCGCAGGCCCAGTGGCCATGGCTTGGGCCCAGCCACTCCGCAGCATGTGGGATCTTCCCGGACCGGGGCACGAACCCGTGTCCCCTGCATTGGCAGGCGGACTCTCAACCACTGTGCCCCCAGGGAAGCCCCGCGTGTATCTTTTTGAATTATGGTTTTCTCCTGGTATATGCCCAGGAGTGGGATTGCTGGGTCATATGGTAGTTCTACTTAGACTTTATTTTTTAAGAGCAGTTTTAAGTTTATGGCAAAATTGAGAGGAAGGTACGGAGATTTCCCATATAACCCCTGCCCCACACGTGTATAACCTGCTCCATTATCAGTATGCCCCCCTCCCCAGAGGGATACATTCGGTACAACTGATGAACCTACACTGACACGTCATTATCACCCAAAGTCCGTAGTTTACCTTAGGGTTCACTCTTGGTGTGGTACATTCTATGTGTTTAGACAAATATAGAATGACGTGTATGCATCATTATAGTATCATACAGAGTATTTTCACTGCCCTAAAAGTCCCCTGTGCTCTGCCTGTTCATCCCTCCTCCCACCCGCCCCCTGGCAACTACCGATCTTTTTATTGTCTCTATAATTTCACCTCTTCAAAATGTCATATGATTGGAATCGTACATTATGCAGCCTTTTCAGATTGGCTTCTTTTGCTTAGTATTATGCATTGAAGGTTTCATCATGTCTTATCATGGCTTGATAGCTCATTTCTCTTTAGCACTGAATAATATTCCATTGTCTGGATGGACCACTGGTGATTTATCCATTCCCCTACTGAATGGTATCTTGGTTGCTTCCAAGTTTTGACAGTTATTAATAAAGCTTCTATAAACATCCATGTGCAGGTTTTTGTGTGGATATAAGTTTTCGACTCCTTTGGGTACATACCAAGGAGAGTGATTGGAGGATCGTACTGTAAGAGTATGTTTAGTTTGGTGAGAAACTGTCAGACTGTCTTCCAAAGTGGCTGCACTGTTTTGCACCCCCTCCAGCAGTGAATGAGGGTCCCTGGTGCCCCACATCTTTGACAGCACCTGCCATCAGTGTTGTGGATTTTGGCCATTCTAATAGGTGTGTAGTGGCATTGAGATTGTTTTAAAACCAGCTGTGATCATGACGATTGTTTTTGGAGCCTCGTGGGTGTCCAGCCATGGGACACTGCAGTAGGGCCGGGCACACAGAGGGGCCGGGCAGTAGCCCGAGTCCAGTGTGTGATGAGTATCGTGAAAGACACAGACGTTTGCTGAGACAGTGGCTAAGGGGCTGGGTCTACGTTACCTGGTGACGGGGGGTCCTTGTGAGGAGGGTGAGATCTGAGGCAGAGGGCACAGTGGCATGTGAGCCCTGTGGGGGGGGGCAGGAGAATGGGGCCATATCACAGTGGTGTAGACAGAGATGGGGCCATGGTAAGGAGCCTGGGTTTTATTCTGAACTTCCCAGTCACAGGCTGGGGAGATGGTGCCAGAGTGTGTACAGTCTTACCTCCCAGACCACGAGTGCTCACCTGTGTGATATTAGAGAAGCCCAATCCCTGTGCCCAAGCACTGGGGGACGTCGTTGTATTTACCATGAGAGATGTGGCAGGGCGGACATTTCCACAGGGCTGGCACGCAGGACACTGTGCTGTCTCGCCCAGCCCTGGATTCCTGGGTGTGTGACAAGCGACAGGTGCTTTGCCTGAACGTGGCCGTGGAGACATTCCACAGGCACGCACTCTGCCTCTCCCAGGAATGAAACTAGGTGTACAAAGGGCGTTCTCGCTCATCCCCTCACGCTTTGCTAAATTAACTGAGGGTTTTGAGAAATGATTCATGAGTGTCCGGTCCGGGCTGAGCCCTGTGCTCGGTGCTTCCAGTGTCGAGAGGAGGAGGAGGAGGTGGAGGAGGTCGGGAAAACACAGAGGAAGAAAGTGAGCAGCAGCTTCTTACTTTCTTACTTACAGTTTCGAGACAGAATTAACGTCAATGATCAAAAGGCAGGCAGAGGGGCAGCAAAGAGGCCCAGCCACTTCTGGTTCCAGATGAGAACTCCGGCCTTGCAGACCACTGCGGGGCCCTGTTTGGTGCTGGGGAGTCCATGGAGCTGGAGCTTCTCTTATATCCTTCTCTGGAGGTGCAGGTAGGGTGTTCCTTCTATCTTTAGAGGTGAAGAATCAAGAGCTTTCCTCAAGGCCACGGGGTGGGCCAAGGGTGGAGCTGAGACTAGCCCTTGATTCTGAGCTCTCTGAGGATGCTCTCCAAGCATCCCCAAATAGAGAAAAATTCCTCAGCCTTATCGTTGGGGAAGGCCTGGAGGAGAGGCTCTCTCTCTGCCCCGCATCCTCTTTCACTTTGGCCCCTCTGGTTCCATTATCGTGGGGCTGCTTGGCTTCCGAGCCTGTAGCATTGGCAGGGCCCTGCAGAAGGGCTGGACCACACCCTCACGTGCCTGATGGTTAAGGCTCTAAGCCCAGAGGTGCTTCTGTCTTGTGAAGAAACATAGGGGACTGAGGTCAAGTATTGTTGGTCGGGCTCTCAGGCCCGTATCTAGGGCACAACTGGTGATTTGTGACCAGAGCAGAGTGGGGATTAGCGCGCGCGTGTGTGTGTGTGTAGGTGGTGTGTCTGGATGAAGGCTTCGGGACCTGCTGGCCCAGAAGACGTGTTCAGGGATGCAGGTTTCCATGGAGATAGGACCACCTGGGCAGGAAGTGGGACAGCTGTGAGATCAGTTAACACCTCAGCTAGCGTTGCTTCCTGGTCCAGGGAGAAGAGAGCAGGGTTTGCTCCGGAGGAGAAGGGACTCCACAGATGAGTTCTAGATGCTCAACTTAGACAGAGGGGCCCAATCCAGCACAACATGGGGTGGGGTTGGGACTTGTCTAGTGATAATGATAAGGAGGTAAAAGGGGCAGCAAAGGAATACTTACAAAGGAAAAGTCCAGAAACATATTTATAAAACTTGAATGGCATCTGTGCTAATTGTAATTAAAATAAATATTTTAGGATTCATATATTTTTAGGCTCTTGGTTTTCCGATATCTGTGTTCAGTGTGTTCATGACAATGACTAAAACATCAGTGAGAATATTAGCGAGTTTGATGTCCGAAGGCTTCAGACATTCTCCGAATCAATGAACAATTGAATAATCATGTTGCTATAGAACTAGGCAATGGTGTGATTGTGTCTTTTTGCCTTTTTTATCATTTGAGGGGAAATTATTGGAAGTGGACACACTTATACATTATCCTCTTTTTTCTGAAGATGCTGAACTTCTTGGCTGAGGTAAGCAGTGTTGGTGTTTTTGACTGTATCCACTCAGCCACTTACACCAACAATATAGTCCAACATGGCTGCAAACCCAACACATTCCACAGCCATGAGTATGACGCCAGAGGTTGATGTGGTTTCCCTCATTCAATTCCTGGACTTAGTGAGAGGGCAGAACTTGACTGGAAATCGTGGGACAACTTTTCTCAGACCATTTATTACCTGGATTTCGATTGCTGGCTCTTTGACCTCTTTGCTCTGGGCAGATCTGCCGCCATCCTGAATGAACCAGGGTCAGCTGTCATCTGGCTCCTCCTGGCGACGTCTGGGTGCTTTACAGACATTACCTGTGCTCTGTACACAGGTTTTACTGTTTTCAATTTGTCCCAAAGGAAGATGGAGGCCAGAGGTAGCAGATTTAGGCAGGTACCATCTCCAGATGGTGGCAGATGAATGACAGATTGGAACCTGGGTCAGTTGGGCTCCCAAACCTCTTCACGTTTCATTGTGCTGATATGATAACAGGACCCAAAGAAGGGAAGTGCTAGTCGATGAATAATTCTTTTTGAGATGTATTTGAACTCATATTTGTATGAGTGCTGAAGCTTTCAGAGTTCGTTCACGTGGGGAACATGATTAAGGCTCCCTTCTACCATTTCTTATGGGAATTTATCATCCAAGCTGGCACATGTTACCTGTAAGCTAGTTTTTAAAGAAGGCATTATGTACAAGGGTTATTTTCTAGCCTCTGAAATGGTCTGTAGATAATATTTAAGCTACAACCAATACAATACATATTATAAAGTAAAAATTCAACTATAATAGGAACTCAACAGATATTTCTCTGGAAGGATTAAACATACTCTGCCTGAAATAGGTGGGAGGAACCTGGTTTCACAGATTGTATCATCTGTCTGTTAATGAATCTGTACATCAATAAAAGAACAGATAACAAATGTTAATGAGTATGTGGAGAAAAGGGAACCTTTGTGCACTGTTGGTGGGAAAGTAAATTGGTGTAGCCACTTTGGAAAACAGTATGGAGGTTCCTCAAAAAATTAAAAATAGAACTACCATATGATCCAGCAATTCCACTTCTGGATATATATCCAAAGGAAATGAAATCAGTATCTTAAAGAGATACCTACACGTCCATGTTCATTGCAGCATTATTCATAATAGCCAAGATATGGAAATAATCTAAGTGTTTGTCAACAGATGAATGGATAAAGAAGATGTGGTACATACTGGACATACAATAGAATACTATTCAGCCATGAGAAAGGAAACCCTGCCTTTTGCAAGAACATGGAAGAAGCTTCAGGGTATTAAGCTAAGTGAGATAAGCCAGACAGAGGAAGACAAATACTGTACGATATCACTTATATGTGGAAT
Organism: Hyperoodon ampullatus; assembly: GCF_949752795.1. Taxonomy (NCBI): domain Eukaryota; kingdom Metazoa; phylum Chordata; class Mammalia; order Artiodactyla; family Ziphiidae; genus Hyperoodon; species Hyperoodon ampullatus. The sequence continues at coordinate 20,183,738 of NC_136928.1, forward strand.
CAAAAAAAGCTGAACTTAGAGAAACAGAGAGTAGAGTGGCGTTTGCAGGGGCTGGGGAGTGAGGGAAATGGGGAGATGTTGGTCAAAAGGTACAAACTTCCAGTTATAAGAATAACAAGTTTGGGGATCTAATGTTCAGCATGGTGACTGTAGCTAATATATTGTATTACATACTTGAAAGTCACTAAGAGTAGATCTTAAATGTTCTCACCACAAAAAAAGAAGTGGTAATTATGTGATGGGATGGAGGTGTTAGCTAACACTATGGTGGTCATATCTGACAATATAAAAATATATCAAATCAACATGTTGTACACCTTAAACTTACACAATGTTATATGTCAATTATATTTCAATTAAGCTGGGAAACAAACAAACAAAACAATAACCTGTTAAGCAATAGGCAAAAAGTCACAGCATTTCTTTCCTGGGGAGAAAATATATGATTCTAGTCAGGGGTGATAGAATGGGTACTTTGACTTGTTGATTTAAAAAATCTCATGTGATACTTGCCATGACAACCTCTTTTGAACAAATTTCCCTCAAGGTTTAAGCACTTCACTAGACTATCGCAGTGGTTTACTGAGCTGACTCATAGGGAGAAGGAGAGGTTACATTTTTGCTATTGTAATAATGTGGGAAATTACACCCCACATCACTCAGCACACTTGAATATTTCTCATCAACCTCAAATTCTGAGATTTATTTAACTGCAAGATCAGAGTTCTAGATTTTCTTTCCCAGTTGAAATGTTTAAGAAATTTAGGTAATGTGACATAGTATATAAAAACTAGGTTCAGAGGAAAGTGAAAAATGCTGGGAGGGTGGCGGAGGAGGGGTGGTGGAGACAGACACTTCCTTTAGTCTGGAACTGATGTCTGGATCATGAATTATTGTTCCAGGGAAACCTGCTGTGTGTGAATAAACCCCTGAAGTTGGACTCTCTTCCTCTGCCTGGCCCCTGTCGGCCCAGTTGGTGTAGAAAATGGTGTTGCTGCATTAGGGGACCCACTCAGCTACGTACAAATATCTACTGACTATGATCACCCTCTGTGATCTAGGCCAGCCTTTGTCCATCTTGATTGCACGATGGAATCACCTGGGGAGCCTTAAGAACTACCTGTACCTGGGCCCCACCCCCCAGACGTTCTGATGGCATAGGTCTGAGATGCAGCAGACCTGGGCAGAAGGATTTTTAAAAAACTCTTCGGGTGTGGGTGTTATAATGTGGCCTGAGAATCACTGACCCGGGAAATAGACAGCCATAATTTACCCAAGTCAACAAGAAGCTGGCTAGAAGGAGGCTGTCCTGAGTGATTGTGAAATCCCTCTGCTGGGGGAATTTAGGTCCATTTCCCAGAAAACTTTGTTCCTGAACATGGTCACAGGTTCTCTGTCCCGTCCGTGTGGTGTGAATTTTCTAAGGGACAGTGGGTGTAAGTAGTGTAAATGGAGCCGCTTTCATTTATTTGGCAAAGATTTAAACATCTGCTCTGATCAAGCTATGGTCAGTAAGGGAAAGAGCTTACCTTTCAGCATGTGATGAGTATCAGGGAGAGAAGAACTCAGCCATACGGAGTCCGGGGTGCTGGTGCCACCAGGGACGGGGAGGTGAAGCCAAGGGCTCAGAGGAGGTGGAGATAGTCACCTGTTTCCCCTGGTTGGAGGGGTGGGAAAACTCTAGAATGCCCTCTGAAAGGAGCATACAGTATTGAGGATGGGCCTGGAAGGAGAAGGAGGAAGAAGGCTAACAGTCTGGGCAGAGGGAATGAGGGAACAGTGGAGAAACTGGCAAGGAGACTGCTTTGTGATTTGACCTCAGCCAAGAAGCATCAAGGCAAGGCGGGGACCTTGTCAGAAAGATGGAGTCAGGGAGGCAAGGCAGGTCTGGAATGAGAGCCAGTGGTCTGGGCTTCATCCAGGGGAGTGGGAGCCCTGTGGGGGTGGGTTCTGACTGCCAAAGCCCAAGCAAAGGGCAAGTAGGGGCTGGCCTAGCACTCTTTATCCAGCTAATCTGGATGCTTTAGAAGAAAAGTCTGTGTTGGTCTAACCATCTCATTTGACAAAGTGGGAAAAACACCCACGTAGGTTCCACACGTCAGTTTCGTGTCCACAGAGTGGGTGGGTTATTGCATTAGGGTGGTTCAGACCTTTCCTGATTGCTGCCTTATTCACCTCTCCTTTTCTCTAGCTTTGAGCACTACTTCCTTTATTCTTCCGCAGTCCTCCTTCTGAGGGGGAAATTGAAGAGCCTCCCACACATATAATCTTGTTGTCTCAAGTAGTGACAGTGAAACTCTGAGTAGAAAAAGATTCTCTGGTCATTAAGAGGCCTGATGGTTCACACGGTATTTTCTTCATTCTTGGCCACATTGACTCTTAAGTAAATATGGTAACTGCTTGTTTAAAAATTCTTTTCACAATACAATAATAACATTGAAAGGTCAGCAAGTTTTTGGCACAGATGGCCAACATACTTCTGCCAGTGATGTTTCTGGATTAATTTTATTGCTTCTAAATGTTCTTCAATGCATTTTGAGAATTTTATTTATAAGAAAGTGCTGTTAGTGGTTCTAAAAGGGGAGAGGAGGGAGAGCGATTTCCCTATAATTGAGATCACTTTGTCTAAGTCTGATTTTGAATTATCTCCGAGATAGAACAGATAGGTGGTTACCAGAGGCAGGGGGTGGGGAGGGGTGAAATGGGTGAAAGGGTCAAAATGTGCAAAGTTCCAGTTATAAAATAAATAAGTCCTAGGATGTAATATACAGCATGATAAGCATAGTTAAGAATATTGCCGTGGATATTTGAAAGTTGCTAAGAGGTTAGATCTTGTAAGTTCTTATCACAGGAAAAGACATTTGTAACTGTGGGTGGTGTCGGTTGTTCACTAGACTTATTGTGATCATTTCAAAGTCTATACAAATATCCAATCATTATGTTGTACACCGGAAACTAACATGTCAATCATATTTCAGTTTAAGGAGTATTTATTTGCATTGTGTTGGACACATTAGAGGATTCCTCCCCTCCCCTCCAGCGTGCACACACACACACACACACACACACAGAAGGAGGATGCTTATGGTCCTGAAAACTCTCGGGTTCACTTTTTCTCCCATTGGCAGAAAAGGGTGAAATCACGTTAGCAGACTTGCTATGCTGGGTCCTAGTGTTTTCTGTATGACAAGGCTAACATTCTTCTAGATAAACTTCGCATGTCTATAGTTTCTCAGTTCTGCTTCTTACTGTTCTCACATTAATTCATAACCCCATTGCAATAAGTGTTTGACCTAGTTTGAAAGAATCTGGTCGTAAAGGAGGAAGGAAAAAGTCAATTCTTAAAGGTAAGACTTATTTATGTGTGAATCTTGGATGTGTGACAGAGTCGGGAGGTAAGATATTGAAAGGTCTTAGTTTTCAATGTTGGGCAGTGTTGTCTCATATCTGCACCTTTTCTCATCAAACCGCAGGTCCAGTTTTGGACTGGGAAGGCATCCTTACTCCAGGCTTGAAACTGTAACACATCCCCTACCTAGCTTAGGGGACCAAAAATAACAGCACAAAGCACCTACTATGTGCCAACTACAGCAATAGGCACTTTACTTGTATGTTCACCATCCTGGCCAGGTGGGCTCTGGTTTCCCCATGTGACAGATGGGGAACTGAGGCTGACAAAGCACCATTGGAATGGGTAGAGCTGGAGGCACCTTGAGCCTCTCCTGTCTGTGAGTTAATGTTGCTCGTGGCATCCCCGGCACATGCATTAGTGGCATCCCCGGCACATGCATTAGTGGCATCCCCGGCACGCACATTTGTGGCTTAGCTCTCCTGTTGACATCGCAAAGTAAAGTGCCTGCATATGTTACCGTTAGTTGCCTCCAACTCTCAGATCTTTGAACAGCTGTCAACGTTTCACTTGAGCCACTTCTGCACTCACAGAGCCACCTTCGATTCTCCATCCTAACTTTCACCTGGCATGTTCCCTGCTTCTTTCTTTGTTTAGGTGAATCTCACCTTGTTCCAAAAAGGACTTGAGGCAGCTTGTTGCTCATTTAAATGTTTGTCCAAGCCTGTATGGCCCCTTGGGGATGTGTGATATGGGTTTCTAGGAAATAACGCTTGTGTGCAGGGGACACTACTGGGCAGAAAACATTTACTCTGAGCACTTGAGTTTCAAGACTTAATCTCATTTATTCAGACCTTGAAAAAGCGCTAAAACTGCTACCTCCTGGGAGTTTTTCATTACAATCATGGTAAAGAATATGTTTGGAAAGTATCAAGAAAAGAAACATATATATATATATATTCTTTTAAAACTATACAATATATACTATATATATATGTGTATACACACACACATATCCTTTTAAAATTGTTCAAAATAAGTATACAGCTCAGCTGGGACCAAAGAAATGTTTATCAGAGGGTAATGGTAAAAGCTGTAACTTCATGCCATAGTGAGATTGGAACTTTCTTTCAATAACTCAAGAATATCTAGTTAAAACATAAGCTCCTTACTGCACTTCAAAGATATGCCTTTGACCACAGAGGGTTTTTCCTCTCAAAACACTTTGTGCTGTCATGCAAAACTGGGATATTCACTATGGAAGCCAAACTGCACTTCCTTTGATCCGCTGAAAGTTAGAAAATAAATTTCATGCTGTCGGCAGGTTATTGTTTTAAACTTCGCTGCATCATACTAACTTCTGGAAAGGAAACCCTGATGACACGGTTGCACGATGTGACTATAACCTTTACTGAAGCGCCAGGTGTTGAGAGACACACAGGTACACCTGGTGCCTGGTGGCCTTCTCGGCCCTGCAGGAACAGAGTCTAGAGCATCTTAAAGAAATTACATCATGAGAGCAGACCCCGAGCTCTTGATTGTAGGCAACTCTCATGGTCCTAAATCCCTCCTCAGAGCCTGCAGGGGGCGCCTGCGGGGGGCGCCTGCGGGAACTTGGGACCCCCAAGAGTTGTCCTGAAGTGTCTCAACCGGAACCCCCCCCTGCCCTGCCACCCCACCCAGGTCTTAAGGCTTTCGTTCCTTTCACCACCTCCATGTGGTCATATTTTGCCTGGTTGGTTGGCCCCATCAGCCTGCATCTCTGTCCTGGGGGCTTTAATGTGAAAACATTTCAGCACGGAGACTTGGATGCATGTGTTGGGTCAGCATGTGTGTTGTGTGTGGCAGGTGTTGTGTTTGCTGTGTGTATGTTTTGTGTATGTTGTGTGAGTGTGTGGTTTTGTGTGTTTTGTGTATGTGGTATGTTGTGTGACTTTTCTGTGTGTGTTGTGTGCGGGTGTATTGTTTGAGCGTGCGTTGTTTGTCGTATGTGTATATTTTCTGTGTGTGCTGTGTAGGCCGTGTGTGCTTTGTGAATGTCTTGTGTGTTGTGTGAGTGCCCAGTGCCAGGCATGCACTTCACTGGGTGCTCGGTAAACATTTGTTAAATGAAGGAAAGGACACAGTTCTTGCCCCGTGAAGCCCATAGTGCAGACTCACAGGCTGGGCTGTCAGGTCCTCGAGGACACGGCCTACCTTGTGTTCATCTTTCTGTCCTCAGGGTCCTTCAGAGGGAGGCGACGTTGGCATACACAAGTGTAGGGGCGCTGGGTGGGGGGGGATGGATATTGTGTAACTGGACACAGTTTTGCTCTCAGGCCCGGACTCCTTGAGGCAGACACTTATTTTCCAGGTTCGTGTCTCACATCCCATGGAAATCCCTTCTTTATTATGGTCACAGTTTACTGTAGGTTCACCCCCTGCAGAACGTAGGCTCCATGGTAGGGCTTTTGCCTGATTCGTTCTCGGATCCATCCCAAGTACCTAGAACATTGCCTGGCAGGTAGTATGTGCTCCATAAATATTTACTGAATGAATACATGCCAGGATTAATGAGTTCCAGCATGCTTGGTCCAGGTCAAGGTTTTTAGCCCAGGGCAGGTATGACTATGTCTGTCACCGAATTTATTTTAAATCTCAGTAACTCTTGGGACCTGGCCTTTCAGGGCAACGCCCCCGGCTGCCACGGGTCCTCTCCCTTACGTTGGTATGGCATCTGCAGGGATTGTGGAGAGGTCCCAGCCTGCCCCCCTCAAGGGGAGATGCCTCATCCTGCCGGGTCAGGCGGTAGCCCCTGTCCTTGGGTCCTTGTGGCTTCCTGTGCCCTGTGTGTCAGCTGTGGTGTGACAGGTCTCACCGGGTGTGGGCCATGAAGCTGCTTGGTGCCAACAGCCATGGGCCTTGCCATTGCGCCAGATGTGAGGCTCCTGGACTCCAGCTTCCTGGTCCCCGGAGCTCTTGGTGGCTTCTCCCACTCTGCTGGTGCCTCTGGGCTCTGGGATCCTTCTGTGCCTGGCTGGAAGCCGGGTCTCACTCTGCGCCCACCTTTCTGGGGCAATTGCCACCTCCCGGGCTCCCCCTGGGGAGGAAGCCACGAGCCCAGTGACCATAGGTTTCTACCCCCGCTTCCAGACTTGACCATCAGAGCTAAGCTCTTGCTTCCTCCTTTTTCTCTTTCTGCGGGCTCTTCCCATCAGCCACAGGCCGTGCCCTCCTGGGCCGGGTGGAAGGCCTCCCTGTCCTAGTCCAGCCCAGCTCCCTCTCTGGTGTGTGGGTCCACTCTTCCTCTCTGAGTCTTGAGAAGTAAAGCCCAGTTTGAGGAGTTCCAGATAAATCCCTCTTGTCTCTTGGCAAAGCCTGGCACATTTTCCACCACATTTTAAGATACATCTTGCAATAGATGACAGGTCATAGTTACTTGTCAGCATTTTTTTTTTTTCCTTTCCCACTGCACCTATTACAATTAAGGACACTTGGCTTAGGCTATTGTCTGGCCATGGCCTTAAACTCTACTCTGGAGTATTAAGACAAGCAATACCTTCTTTGTTCTAGCCTCCGTCTTCTTCTCCCCAAGGTAATGGATGCCTCTCCTTCAAAGGTAGGAAGCTACCAGGCAACCAGAAACAATTAAAGGGTGACCCAGAAAGAATATACATTGTTGAATACTTTCAAGAAATATAATTCCCAGTACATAAGATCGCCCTTTTAATCAGTATAAATGGCATTCCACCACCTTCATGCAATAGGCTGGCTTCCATGCTATATCCTGGAATACAGCTCAAGAGAGAAAAGAGCCTGAGGCTGCCATGGAGCAAGACATACGGACTCCTGGACAAATGCAACAGTGCCCACCCCGGCTATGCACCAGTCACAGCCACTGAGAAGTGCTGATGCAGAGTGGGGATGAAGGTCCCCAAGACGGATGCCATTAAACACTGGACCCATCCTTCTGTCTGATTCCTTGATCATTAAGAACACTTCCGATGCTATTGTGGTTTCCCACTGTGTCCTTCCTGGAAGAAGAAAACGTGCTGTCAGTAAATAATAATAGCTTGTCCCTTTGGAAGTTATAGGTTTTATTTTCAGCTAAATAGTCAGAGTTCCTTTCTGGACTGACACATCTGCCTCACAAGAACAGTATGCGTGTGAAACACCACCAAACCTGAATTCCTGAGTCTGTACAATGAGAGCCAGGCCCGAGGGCCCAGTGGATCCAGAGGTGAAGGCCATCGTTCAGGACACTTTGGGGTTAGCTGGATGTCCTTTTAAGGAACAGGTTAACCTCAAACAGTGCCTTTCTTTGAAAACTTCTATACTTAGGTCAGAGCTTTCTGTGTCAGTTCTCTCTCTGTCTCTGTCTCTCTCTCACTCACACACACACACACACACACACACACACACACACACACACACACACATGATAACGAATGAGTGGACATGAAGTAGAGAGGGACCAAATTGTGTAATAACAACCAAATCTGAGAAAAAGTTCACTGTGAAGAGTGAGATGCACTCGGGTGGATGTTGGTGATAACAAGCGATAGGATTTCGCAATGGCAAGACCCATGAGCTTGTTGAAATGATCTGCCTTTGCTCAAGCAAAACAGAGAGAAGTTGTAGCCAACCTTCGGGGCTGCCACCTGGCTTCCGCAACAGCCTGGGCGGTTGCCTGGCAGAGCCTGAGGAGTCTTTCTCTCTTCTTATTTCCACTTCTTGCTTCTCTCTTTCTATGAAAACTGCCTTTCTTTGCATCTCTGGTTCATATAGAGGAAAACATAGCCGCCCTGCATGTCCCAGATGAATTTCTAAGCAGAATAGCACCTTCTTTGTTTTGACTCCAACCGTGACTCATAGGATGTGTGTTTCAGGTTGGATGTAAAATTCTGGGGAGAGCGAAAGTGAATGCTCTAGCTTTGGGCCAGCAAACGCTCTTGGCCCAGCCAGCCATGGCCCAGGGTATCATCCCTTCATCCCTAGACCCACATCTATAGACGGGAAGTGGCGGAACAGGGAAGTTGGTTCCCTTTCCTGAGAAATAGGGGTACACTGTACACTGAGTAGACACCAACCCAAAGACATTATATAAATGGAGCAAGGCTGAATGCGGCCTTGAGTTAAGTATTCAAATACATTCAGTCTGTTTCCTTAAGGTGACATTGCATTCCAATCCAAGGCGTGTTGATTCAGAGGATTACCTAGTAAAACGCCAAATTTCATCACTCAAAGACATTTAACCTCAGACGTTCCAATGCCGTGCTATTCTTATTATATGTAAAATTGTATTTATATCTTATTGGGAAAAGCATCATCAGCCCCACTTTGAGAAGCAAGGTGAGTTTTCTCATAAATGCATTTAGCTTTTTCGGAATGAAGTATTCCCAGAATTCTAGGCTTAAAACAAATTTGAGTAAATCAGAGCAGAAGATACCATAAATATTAATGGTAAATGAAAAGGCTGGGGGGAATACTTATGAATTATATCAATACTTTACATATATACAATGATAAAATGTTACAGTTTAAAATAAGGTATGTTGATACAGTTGCAAGAAAATATAAAAATACAGGTAGTATCTCATATGGGTCTTTCTTGGTGGATGGAGAGCAAGGAATGAGACTTGGAAGAGACTGTAGAGGGAGATGAAGAATAAGAAGGAGAGGAAAAGGGGGCAAAGGATGGAAAGAGGAAGGGGGAGGGGAAAGTCCATCTAAGTAAAGCACTCAGATGGCAACGCCCACAGCTGAGGCAGGAGAAGTTTAGCTGAGGATGGAGAGGAAGATGGCGGAATGGCCACCCTTATAGCTTTGGAGGATGATGACTGGGAGGATATCCTGGAGGCTCCTTCTCGGCTACTCCCCAGCCATCTAGAACCCACTGATCATTTAGCAGGTGCCATCTTTTCTCTGTAGAACAACTTGGTAGGAAAACCACACTAGAGGATTTTCTCTTGCAACTTCCCTCATTACCTCTGCATGAAGAATAATTCTCAGCTGGGATCTAGTCTGGTACAAACAATATCTCCTTTCCCCCTTGGTCAGAGGTCTTGGTAACCTTATTATTGTTTCTTGGACCGAGGGCTTCCCCAGGAATTGAAGGGAAGAGTTTCTGAGGTACGTTGAGAGCAGTCACATTTAGCAGCCAGTGTGGCACACAGGTGAGGGGTAGGAGGAAGGGAGATGCTTAAAAAGGAGAAGCACTAAACGTTAAGAGCTTCTAGCCCCACTGTGGCACTTACTGCCCAGCAGGGTCAGCCAGTGTGGTTATGTCAAGCCCTCCTTGTGGTCTTGACTGTAAACTGTCAGAGTTCACATTAATAAAACCAAGTTCTAAAAAGAAAGCTCACACTCTCTGTGCTTCAAAAGGAAAGCTGAGCAAAGCTGAGAGGGTCTCCTGGGGGCCCGTCCATGAAAATAGATCTCTTTTGTGATGCTTGAGACACTACAAGCATCTGGTTTGTACTGGAAGACTGGTTTGAATTTGAACTGGTTCTACTGGAAGACATTTAGGTCACAAACCTGGATGACGAATGGGATCAAGTCAAGGGTAAACAAGCCAACAACAAGGATGAGCCAAAAAAAATAGTCTTTTCTCCTCCAACTAGTAGCTTTCTTCTGAGAGATGAGTTAAGTGGTTTATAACCATTTTTAAAAATTGAGGTATCATTAATTTACAATATTGTGTTAGTTTCAGGTATACAGCAAAGTGATTCATTTATACATATATATCTCTTCTTTTCCATTATGTGTTATTAGAAGGTACTGAATATAGTTCCCTGGACTATACAGTAGGACCTTGTTTATTTATTTTATATATAGAAGTGTATATATGTTAATCCCAACCTCCTAATTTATACCCCCACTCCTTCCCGCTATCCCCTTTGGAAACCATGAGTTTCTTTTCTATGTCTGAGTCTATTTCTATTTTGTAAATAAGTTTATTTGTATCAATTTTTTTATATTCCACATATAAATGATATCACATGATTTTTGTCTTTGTCTTACTTCACTTAGTACGGTAATCTCTAGGTCCGTCCATATTGCTGAAAATGGCATTATTTCATTCTTTTTTTATGCCTGAGTGGTGGCTTTGTTTTCAGGGATGAGTTAAGAGGTTTGGATCAGTGGTTCTTGGCTTCAACAGACTTAATGCTCTTTTCCTTAATGCATTTCTTTCTTTCTTTTTTTTTTTTTTTTTACAACTTTATTGGAGTATAATTGCTTAACAATGGTGTGTTAGTTTCTGCTTTATAACAAAGTGAATCAGTTATACATATACATATGTTCCCATATCCCCTCCCTCTTGTGTCTCCCTCCCACCCTCCCTATCCCACCCCTACAGACGGTCACAAAGCACCGAGCTGATCTCCCTGTGCTATGCGGCTGCTTCCCACTAGCTAGCTACCTTACGTTTGGTAGTGTATATATGTCCGTGCCTCTCTTTCGCTTTGTCACAGCTTACGCTTCCCCCTCCCCATATCCTCAAGTCCATTCTCTAGTAGGTCTGTGTCTTTATTCCTGTCTTACCCCTAGGTTCTCATGACATTTTTTTCTTCTTAAATTCCATGTATATGTGTTAGCATACGGTATTTGTCTTTTTCTTTCTGACTTCACTTGTATGACAGACTCTAGATCCATCCACCCCATTAAAAATAGCTCAGTTTCATTTCTTTTTATGGCTGAGTAATATTCCATTGTATATATGTGCCACATGTTCTTTATCCATTCATCCGATGATGGACACTTAGGTTGTTTCCATCTCCGGGCTATTGTAAATAGGGCTGCAATGAACATTTTGGTACATGACTCTTTTTGAATTATGGTTTTCTCAGGGTATATGCCCAGTAGTGGGATTGCTGAGTCATATGGTATTCTATTTGTAGTTTTTTAAGGAACCTCCATACTGTTCTCCATAGTGGCTGTACCAATTCACATTCTCCCCAGCAGTGCAAGAGTGTTCCCTTTTTTGCACACCCTCTCCAGCATTTATTGTTTCTAGATTTTTTGATGATGGCCATTCTGACTGGTGTGAGATGATATCTCATTGTAGTTTTGATTTGCATTTCTCTAATGATTAAAGATGTTGAGCATCCTTTCATGTGTTTGTTGGCAGTCTGTATGTCTTCTGTGGAGAAATGTCTATTTAGGTCTTCTGCCCATTTTTGGATTGGGTTGTTTGTTTTCTTGCTATTGAGCTGCATGAGCTGCTTATAAATTTTAGAGATTAATCCTTTGTCAGTTGCTTCATTTGCAAATATTTTCTCCCACTCTGAGGGTTGTCTTTTGGTCTTGTTTATGGTTCCCTTTGCTGTGCAAAAGCTTTGAAGTTTCATTAGGTCCCATTTGTTTATTTTTGTTTTTATTTCCATTTCTCTAGGAGGTGGGTCAAAAAGGATCTTGCTGTGATTTATGTCATAGAGTGTTCTGCCTATGTTTTCCTCTAAGAGTTTGATAGTTTCTGGCCTTACATTTAGGTCTTTAATCCATTTTGAGGTTATTTTTGTGTATGGTGTTAGGGAGTGATCTAATCTCATACTTTTACATGTCCCTGTCCAGTTTTCCCAGCACCACTTATTGAAGAGGCTGTCCTTTCTCCACTGTACATTCCTGCCTCCTTTATCAAAGATAAGGTGACCATATTGCGTGGGTTTATCTCTGGGCTTTCTATCCTGTTCCATTGATCTATCTTTCTGTTTTTGCGCCGCTACCATACCGTCTTGATTACTGTAGCTTTGTAGTATAGTCTGAAGCCAGGGAGCCTGATTCCTCCAGCTCCATTTTTCGTTCTCAAGATTGCGTTGGCTATTCGGGGTCTTTTGTGTTTCCATACAAATTGTGAAATTTTTTGTTCTAGTTCTGTGAAAAATGCCAGTGGTAGTTTGATAGGGATTGCATTGAATCTGTAGATTGCTTTGGGTACTAGAGTCATTTTTACAATGTTGATTCTTCCAATCCAAGAACATGGTATATCTCTCCATCTATTTGTGTCATCTTTAATTTCTTTCATCAGTGTCTTATAATTTTCTGCATACAGGTCTTTTGTCTCCTTAGGTAGGTTTATTCCTAGATATTTTATTCTTTTTGTTGCAATGGTAAATGGGAGTGTATTCTTGATTTCACTTTCAGATTTTTCATCATTATTATATAGAAATGCCAGAGATTTTTGTGCATTAATTTTGTACCCTGCTACTTTACCAAATTCTTTGATTAGCTCTAGTAGTTTTCTGGTAGCATCTTTAGGATTCTCTATGTATAGTATCATGTCATCTGCAAACAGTGACAGCCTTACTTCTTCTTTTCCAATTTGGATTCCTTTTATTTCTTTTTCTTCTCTGATTGCTGTGGCTAAAACTTCCAAAACTGTGTTGAATAAGAGTGGTGAGAGTGGGCAACCTTGTCTTGTTCCTGTTCCTAGTGGAAATGATTTCAGTTTTTCACCATTGAGGACGATGTTGGCTGTGGGTTTGTCATATATGGCCTTTATTATGTTGAGGAAAGTTCCCTCTATGCCTACTTTCTGCAGGGTTTTTATCATAAATGGGTGTTGAATTTTGTCAAAAGCTTTCTCTGCATCTATTGAGATGATCATATGGTTTTTCTCCTTCAACTTGTTAATATGGTGTATCACATTGATTGATTTGCGTATATTGAAGAATCCTTGCATTCCTGGAATAAACCCCACTTGATCATGGTGTATGATCCTTTTAATGTGCTGTTGGATTCTGTTTGCTAGTATTTTGTTGAGGATTTTTGCATCTATGTTCATCAGTGATATTGGCCTGTAGTTTTCTTTCTTTGTGACATCCTTGTCTGGTTTTGGTATCAAGGTGATGGTGGCCTCATAGAATGAGTTTGGGAGTGTTCCTCCCTCTGCTATATTTTGGAAGAGTTTGAGAAGGATAAGTGTTAACTCTTCTCTAAATGTTTGATAGAATTCGCCTGTGAAGCCATCTGGTCCTGGGCTTTTGTATGTTGGAAGATTTTTAATCACAGTTTCAATTTCAGTGCTTGTGATTGGTCTGTTCATATTTTCTATTTCTTCCTGATTCAGTCTTGGCAGGTTGTGCTTTTCTAAGAATTTGTCCATTTTTTCCAGGTTGTCCATTTTATTGGCATAGAGTTGCTTGTAGTAATCTCTCATGATCTTTTGTATTTCTGCAGTGTCAGTTGTTACTTCTCCTTTTTCATTTCTAATTCTATTGATTTGAGTCTTCTCCCTTTTTTTCTTGATGAGTCTGGCTAATGGTTTATCAATTTTGTTTATCTTCTCAAAGAACCAGCTTTTAGTTTTATTGATCTTTGCTATCGTTTCCTTCATTTCTTTTTCATTTATTTCTGATCTGATTTTTATGATTTCTTTCCTTCTGCTAACTTTGGGGTGTTTTTGTTCTTTTTTCTCTAATTGCTTTAGGTGCAAGCTTAGGTTGTTTATTCGAGATGTTTCCTGTTTCTTAAGGTGGGATTGTATTGCTATAAACTTCCCTCTTAGAACTGCTTTTGCTGCATCCCATAGGTTTTGGGTCGTCGTGTCTCCATTGTCATTTGTTTCTAGGTATTTTTTAATTTCCTCTTTGATTTCTTCAGTGATCACTTCGTTATTTTGTAATGTATTGTTTAGCCTCCATGTGTTTGTATTTTATACAGCTCTTTTCCTGTAATTGATATCTAGTCTCATAGCATTGTGGTCGGAAAAGATACTTGATACAATTTCAATTTTCTTAAATTTACTAAGGCTTGATTTGTGACCCAAGATATGATCTATCCTGGAGAATGTTCCATGAGCACTTGAGAAAAATGTGTATTCTGTTGTTTTTGGATGGAATGTCCTATAAATATCAATTAAGTCCATCTTGTTTAATGTATCATTTAAAGCTTGTGTTTCCTTATTTATTTTCATTTTGGATGATCTGTCCATTGGTGAAAGTGGGGTGTTAAAGTCCCCTACTATTAATGTGTTACTGTCGATTTCCCCTTTTATGGCTGTTAGTATTTGCCTTATGTATTGAGGTGCTCCTATGTTTGGTGCATAAATATTTACAATTGTTATATCTTCTTCTTGGATCGACCCCTTGATCATTATGTAGTGTCCTTCTTTGTCTCTTCTAGTAGTCTTTATTTTAAAGTCTGTTTTGTCTGATATGAGAATTGCTACTGCAGCTTTCTTTTGGTTTCCATTTGCATGGAATATCTTTTTCCATCCCCTTATTTTCAATCTGTATGTGTCTGTAGGTCTGAATTTGGTTTCTTGTAGACAGCATATATATGGGTCTTGTTTTTGTATCCATTCAGCCAGTCTGTGTCTTTTCATTGGGAGCATTTAGTCCATTTACATTTAAGGTAATTATCGATATGTATGTTCCTATTCCCATTTTCTTAATTGTTTTGGGTTTGTTATTGTAGGTCTTTTCCTTCTGTTGTGTTTCTTGCCTAGAGGAGTTCCTTGAGCATTTGTTGTAAAGCTGGTTTGGTGGTGCTGAACTCTCTCAGCTTTTGCTTGTCTGTAAATGTTTTAATTTCTCCATCAAATCTGAATGAGTTCTTTGCTGCGTAGGGTAATCTTGGTTGCAGGTTTTTCTCCTTCATCACTTTAAATATGTCCTGCCAGTCCCTTCTGTCTTGCAGACTTTCTGCTGAAAGATCAGCTGTTAACCTTATGGGGATTCCCTTGTGTGTTATTTGTTGTTTTTCCCTTGCTGCTTTTAATATGTTTTCTTTGTATTTAATTTTTGACAGTTTGATTAATATGTGTCTTGGCATATTTCTCCTTGGATTTATCCTGTATGGGACTCTCTGTGCCTCCTGGACTTGATTAACTATTTCCTTTCCCATATTAGGGAAGTTTTCAACTATAATCTCTTCAAATATGTCCTCAGTCCCTTTCTTTTTCTCTTCTTCTTCTGGAACCCCTATAATTCGAATGTTGGTGCGTTTAATGTTGTCCCAGAGGTCTCTGAGACTGTCCTCAATTCTTTTCATTCTTTTTTCTTTCTGCTGCTCTGCAGTAGTTATTTCCACTATTTTATCTTCCACGTCACTTATCCGTTCTTCTGCCTCAGTTATTCTGCTATTGATCCCATCTAGAGTATTTTAAATTTCATTTATTGTGTTGTTCATTGTTGCTTGTTTCATCTTTAGTTCTTCTAGGTCCTTGTTAACTGTTTCTTGCATTTTGTCTATTCTATTTCCAAGATTTTGGATCATCTTTACTATCATTATTCTGAATTCTTTTTCAGGTAGACTGCCTATTTCCTCTTCATTTGTTAGGTCTGGTGGGTTTTTATCCTGCTCCTTCACCTGCTGTGTGTTTTTCTGTCTTCTCATTTTGCTTATCTTACTGTGTTTGGGGTCTCCTTTTTGCAGGCTGCAGGTTCGTAGTTCCCGTTGTTTTTGGTGTCTGCCCCCAGTGGCTAAGGTTGGTTCAGTGGGTTGTGTAGGCTTCCTGGTGGAGGGGACTAGTGCCTGTGTTCTGGTGGATGAGGCTGGATCTTGTCTTTCTGGTGGGCAGGTCCACGTCTGGTGGTGTGTTTTGGGGTGTCTGTGGATTTTTTATGATTTTAGGCAGCCTCTCTGCTAATGCGTGGTGTTGTGTTCCTGTCTTGCTAGTTGTTTGGCATAGGGTGGCCAGCACTGTAGCTTGCTGGTCATTGAGTGAAGCTGGGTGCTGGTGTTGAGATAGAGATCTCTGGAAGATTTTCGCCGTTTGATATTATGTGGAGCTGGGAGGTCTCTTGTGGACCAGTGTCCTGAAATTGGCTCTCCCACCTCAGAGGCACAGCACTGACTCCTGGCTGCAGCACCAAGAACCTTTCATCCACACGGCTCAGAATAAAAAGGAGAAAAAGTAGAAAGAAAGAATTAGTAGACGTAGAAAAAAAGAAAGAAAGAAAGGAAGAAAGAAGGAAAGAAAGAAAGGAGGGAGGGAGGGAGGAGGGAGGAGGGAGGGAAGGTAGAAAAAAGAAAGAGAGAAGATAAAGTAAAATAGAATAAAGTATGATAAAATATAATAAAGTTATTAAAATAAAAATAATTTTTAAAAAAAGCATGGATAGAACCCTGGGACAAATGGTGGTAGCAAAGCTATACAGACAAAATCTCATACAGAAGCATACAGATACACATTCACAAAAAGAGGAAAAGGGGAAAAAATCATAAATCTTGCTCTCAAAGTCCACCTCCTCAATTATGGGATGATTCATTGTGTAATGGAGGGAAGGAAGGAAAGAAAGAAAGAAAGAAGATAAAGTAAAATAAAATAAAGTTATTAAAGTAAAAAATAATTGTTAAGAAAAAAAGTTTAAAAAAAAAACGGACAGACAGAACCCTAGGATAAATGGTGGAAGCAAAGCTGTACAGCCAAAATCTTACACAGAAGCATACACATACATCCTCACAAAAAGAGGAAAAGGGGAAAAAAAATCATAAATCTTGCTCCCAAAGTCCACCTCCTCAATTTGGGATGATTCGTTGTCTATTCATGTACTCCACAGATGCAGGGTACATCAAGTTGATTGCGGAGCTTTAATCTGCTGCTTCTGAGGCTGCTGGGAGAGATTTCCCTTTCTCTTTGTTCTCACAGCTCCCGGGTCTCAGCTTTGGATTTGGCCCCGGCTCTGCGTGTAGGTCGCTGGAGGGCGTCTGTTCTTCGCTCAGACAGGACGGGGTTAAAGGGGCAGCTGCGCTGGGGGCTGTGGCTCCCTCAGGCCGGGGGAGAGGGAGGGGCACGGAGTGCGGGGCGAGCCTGCGGCGGCAGAGGCCGGCGTGACGTTGCACCCGCCCGAGGCGCGCCGTGCACTCTCCCGGGGAAGCCGTCTCTGGATCCCGGGACCCCAGCAATGGCGGGCTGCACAGGCTCCCCGGAAGGGGGGCATGGACAGTGACCTGCGCTCACACACAGGCCTCTTGGCGGCGGCAGCAGCAGCCCCAGCATCCCACGCCCGTCTCTGGGGTCCGCGCTTTCAGCCGCGGCTCGCGCCCATCTGTGGAGCTCCTTTAAGCAGCGCTCTTAATCCCCTCTCCTCGCGCACCAGGAAATCAAGAGGGAAGAAAAAGTCTCTTGCCTCTTCGGCAGGTCCATACTTTTTCCCGGACTCCCTCCCGGCTACCTGTGGCGCATTAGCCCCTTCAGGCTGTGTTCATGCTGCCAGCCCCAGTCCTCTCCCTGGAATCCGACCGAAGCCCGAGCCTCGGGTCCCAGCACCGCCCGCCCCAGCGGGTGAGCAGACAAGCCTCTCGATCTGGTGAGTGCTGATCGGCACCGATCAGCGGGACTCTCTCTGCTTTGCCCTCCGCACCCCTGTTGCTGTGCTCTCCTCCGCGGCTCGGGAGCTTTCCCCCTCCGCCACCCGCAGTCTCTGCCCATGAAGGGGCTTCTAGTGTGTGGAAACCTTTCCTCCTTCACGGCTCCCTCCCACTGGTGCAGGTCCCGTCCCTATTCTTTTGTCTCTGTTTTTCCTTTTTTCTTTTGCCCTACCCAGGTAGGTGGGGAGTTTCTTGCCTTTTGGGGGGTCTGAGGTCTTCTGCCAGCGTTCAGTAGGTGTTCTGTAGGAGTTGTTCCACGTGTAAATGAATTTCTGGTGTATCTGTGGGGAGGAAGGTGATCTCCACGTCTTACTCTTCCGCCATCTTCCCTGGAAGTCTTTTAATGCATATTTTATAACATTCTCTTTACTAAGTTATAATGAAATTCACTGATAACATATTCCACCTATACATGACATTAAACATGTAACTATATTACACTGAGCATAATGTGAAGGAGAAATGAAAGCTATTCCATGTTCAGTTCAACATGGACATTTGTGAGCACCACTGAACAGGGAGACGGAAGCCATCAGGTGTGCAGATATGCACAGACAAGTCTGTAATGTGGCAGCTGCAAAGCCAGATGGAAATAGTCTGTCCCTCTCTGGAGCTTCAGATATCATGCGTGGTGGAGCCATCAGTGACTTTTCCCATGGTGAAAAATATTTTTTTTAATTTCAGGAAGAAAAGTTTTACTTCCTCTCAATTTTCATGGTAACTGCATTTCTGCAAAATTCAGTATGTAGTAAAACTGCACCAAAATACTTCCTGTTTCTATGAAAAACAGAGTTAGGTTCCAGGCTCGGATTTGACCTACATTCAGGTTTTGTGGGATGTTTGAAAATTTGGTAGGATGGGGGGCAATTTGTTGTGCAGTGCTGTCCTGGGTGTTGCAGAACCTCTAGAAGCCCCAGCTTCTGTCCACTAAACAAGGCACCCTCCCCAACACAGGCTGACCAAAGTACCTCCGCCTCCACTTAAAACTCCCCTGGGCCAATGTCCTACCTCTCTGGAGGTCTCAGAGTCTCGTAGTCATGGGTTGGAAGGGCCCTTAGTGGTCTTCTCGGCTTGTTGGTTACCAAAGGTTGGCCTGGGGAGCAGCTGGTAGCTCTTAAGACATACAGATTCCCAGGCACCACCTGTAGAGATTCCACTCAGGAGGCAGGACTCTAGAATGTCCAGGAGACTCTGGTGCACAGCCAGGTATGGGGCCTCCTGACCCAGGTATCCCTCGCTCTTATTCACGGGGTCCCCTTCCCATATCTGGGGCCAGTGGCTGCCCAGCCTGGGTTTGAAGGTGCCATGCTTCAGTAAATGGCATCAACAGAGTCGCTTCTCTTCCCAGCCCACTTATCAGCCCAGGAGGCAAAGCCAGGATTGGAGCAGCCGGTCTGATGCACACATTCCTCCTCTGGGCTTTTGTCCGCAGCAGCCCTGGAGATGGATGACTGGTGATTCAGACTTCAGCTTTCTATGCTCTGCTCATTCCCCCGCTGAGTCAAGGGTGAGAAACACTTTGCTCCAGGTCTCCATCCTTTGAAGTCCCATTGGCTGAGTCAGCTCCCCGGCTACCTTTAGAAGGATCCAATACAGAAACGTTGTCCTAAAACTCAAGACCTGTACCTTCATGGACAGTGCCCAGTGGGACAAAACAAAGATGGCTGAAGAGTCCTATCAGGGCTGTGAAAAAGAGCTGGGCAAGGAAGACAAAGTATTGTTGAATGGAAGGGATGAAAAATACTGAAATCAAGCACAGGAGTTTTCAAAGTGCAGAGTTAAATAATTGGTTCATTTATTCATCTTACATAATGTAAAATGCATCTACTACATATCAGGCTTTCTTCTAGATAATATGACAGTGAATAAAACAGACCAAAATCCTATCTTCCGGGTGCACACATACTAGTAGAAATAGAAGGTTAATAAACAAGATCATGACAGAATATGCACAGTAAGTTAGATGGTGACATGCTGTGAAGCACCAGTAGGGACTTCAGTAGGGTAGGAACGTGTGTGCATGTGTGTATGTGTGCACGTGACATCGTATGGCTTGGGATATCTCTTTGGCAATGTGGAGGGGAATTTCTTTGACAGTGGTGATCGGGAGTTCAGTTGTGCGGGAAGAACGGGAAAGAGAGATTGCAGTTGTTAAGACAGGAAATGATTCAGGTTTGGGTAAAGCTTTTTAACAATGAGAAATGAAGAGAAACAGAACCACTTTAGCATGGCAATAATTACATTTCTGGGTTTGCGTAAGGAATGTTGAGAAACTTCTGGTTGCAAACCAACATTTTGTTTCCCTGAAGCCCTTCACAGTCTTTGAGTACTGTTTAGATTTCGGTTCCTTAGAGTTCTTCGTGATATTGACTAAATCCACTGTCCTATCACATGGAGACCAAGCTATTTGTACATCTCACACCTGACTACTTTAGACTGGAGTATTTGTGCAGAAAAACCCTGCTTCTTAGATGTGGTTTTGATTGGTGTTTTTGGAATGAGGGCCTTATCAGCTGTGGTGTATATACTAGTGTGTATAGTCTTTTTGCCAGAAATATTGACCCACTCTTTACCAGAAATATCCCTATTCCAAAATGATATCACATTAGGAGTTTATGGCTAATAATGCTTCAGTAATATTTGCTTATTTGTATAATATTCGGTTAAAAACACTCTCAGGCATATTCATTACCTGTAAGTCTCTCAGTAACTCTGTGGTTATCAGGGCAGGAATGTTATACCCTTTCCGTAGATTCAAAGAGGCTGAGCGAGTTACCCAAGTATAGGTAATGTATGGCAAATAATGATCCTCTCTACCGTTGACTATGTATGTGTCAGACGGTGTTTAAATGCTTTGTACATATTAACTTATTCAGTCCTCACAACAGCTCAGTAAAGTGGAGACTATTTATAACATCATTTCACCATCAAGGAAACAGACACAGAGAAGCTATGACTTGCTCAGCCCCACACAGCTCAGATAAGGTGGAGCTCAGAACCACCAGTGTCTACACTCCGAACCACCAGGCTATACTCCTTTTGTTCTGGAAAGCAGATCTCCCAGCTCCTACCTATTTTAGGGAGTTTTTAACTTCACAAACAATATCACCACAGCGGTGACAGATGTTGGAGCAGTTAAAGGCAGCAGTGTGGATGGGAAAGACCATCAATTTTGGAGAGTGACCTGAGTTCCAGTTCATTTGGTTATTTTGCAGTTGGGTGAGTTCCTTAAGCTCCCTAGAATGTCTGATTCTGTCTATAAAATAAGGGAATAGTGATACCCCTCACAGCATGGTGAGCATTAAATGGATGTCCTATTAAAGCATCTAACTTACTGTCGGACATGTAATAGGTGCTTGTTGCTTGTACATCTCCTTCCTACATAAAGGATCATCACTAGGCTTGGGTCAGAGGAACAGTAGGGACACGGCAGTGAAGTAAACTGGAAATGGCACTGGCTATTTTGCATACCCTTTGAGAAACTCAGGGTGGGACTTGTGTAACCTAAGAGAGCTGCTCAGATCGCGGTGGTGAGCGAGGGCACGGTTCCTCATGGGTGAGGCTTAGAGGGGCTGCTGTTCAGTGAAATATCATTTAAAAGTCTGGGTAACAGGTGAAACAGCTGGTGCGGGGGTGATTCTCCCTTCCGACCTCTTGATCTGCCCTTGGTCCTTTTTTCTGGGAAGATGCTTCCCCGAACTACATGGTGGTCTCCATAGCGCTGCCCAAGCTTTAGGTAGAACAGAAGTTCTCAACTTTTGATTTAAGGACCCCTTTCACTCTTCAAAATTATTGAGAACTCTAAAGAGATTTATTTACATGGGTTAACTATTGATATTGACAGTTTTAGAAGTGAACACAAATTTTAAAATGAATTTTTATTGATCATTCAAAAATAATAACTTCATTACCTGTTAACATAAGTAACATCTCTTTTATAAAATGATTAGATTTTTAAAACAGATAGAAAAAATAGACATTTTTCTGACATTATTTTACATTGTTCACATTGTTCTGGAAATCTCTTTAATATCTGGGCAGGAGACAGATGAATTCTCATGTCCGCATCTGCATTCAGTCTTTGAGGTATTATACATCACATAGCTTTTTGCGAGAGAATGTGTGTGGAAAAGGCACAGATCATCTTTGAGTTAGTATCAAAGTAGTTTTGACCTTACGGACCCCCTGGAAGGGTCTCAGGGACCTTTGAGAACCACTCATGTAGAATATCTTTTTCTCTTTAAACATCTTTTTTCAACATTCTTACAATTTCTTCTCAACGCCTCCCTCCTGATGCCTGTATTCAAGTGATCATGGTTGATAATAATTCTTCCTTCAGCATTCTTGGGTTTGGCAAGCCTGGAGATAGTGGATTCAGAGGTCTCCCTCCTTCTCTCCCTCCTTCCCTCTCTCCTTTCCTCTTCTCTTCCCTTCCTACCCTCCTTCCTTGCTTCACAACCTGGGGAGTTTTTCTGGTGCCTCCCGACTGGTCTCTGTGCCTCTAGAACCCGACAGTTGCCAGGCTGTGTTTTGCTTGACATCGTTCACAATCTACTTCCTTCCACAAAATTCTTGGTCTTGGCTGACATTTATTAATTCTGGCTTATGTTTTATAAATATTTCAAAAATGTTTCCAACCAAAAATTTTTTTGAGATGTGTAAAGAATTTGTGGCATGTTCATGGCTGAGGGTAATATCTGTGAACTTCAGAAACTATGCAGCAGAATTCTGCTGCCAGCCAAGACTGAGTCACTGGGCCTGGATTTACTTTCTCACCAGAGACAACAACGAAAAGCACTATATAAAATACATGAAACCAGAGGTTTTCAAATACTGGACATCAGCCAGTGAAGGACAGTGATCCCTGAGAGGAAAACAAATGAGGTGGACTTATGAATGCTCTTGGTCACCAACTGATAGAATTTTCAGGCCATGGGAGGGTGTCCAGCCAATTTCCCTGGGGAAGGGGGATCCAGGCAGAGTTCAGCCAACTTCCTGAATGGGTAAGATGGAGCTGAGAGCTGAGGGAGACCAAGGCGGCTACAGTTCACAGAAAGGGTGCCAGAGGAGAGGGAGCTGGAACAAGAGAGAACTTCAGATCTGCAGAGGGCCCCCATTAAGAATCAGCAGAGGACCGTGCACCGTTGCTCGCTCTCTGGTCCCCACGCAGGCCCTCGGGCACCCCGTAGTTGGGCAGCAAGATCAGCCTCATCTCCAAGGCACAGATCCGCTACGAGGGCATTCTCTACACCATCAACACGGACAGCTCCACAGTGGCGCTCGCCAAAGTGCGGTCCTTTGTTACTGGAGACCGTCCCACGGATAGGCCTGCCCCCCCTAGAGAGGAAGTTTTGAGTACATCATCTTCCGGGGAAGTGGCATCAAAGATGTTACTGTGTGCGAACCTCCGAAAGCTCAGCATGCGCTCCCTCAGGACCTGCTATTGTTCAATCTTCCCTGGGCTGGGGCTCGGCCTCCTCCTTCCAGCCACACGTGCCTTCCAGCCCCTTCCGAGGGATGCCGTCCTACAGCCAACTGGCTGCCAACTCCCTGCTCAGCCATCAGTATGCCGCTTCCTTGGCTTTAGGAACCGGCTTTCCGGCTGTCTCAGTCAGCAAGAGCCCCATGGTGGAGCAGGCTGTCCAGACTGGTTCTCTTGATAACCTGAACACCAAAAAGCTGTTAGCTGGCAAGGGCACCATGGGGATGCAGCTCAACGGGTGCTCAGCCCCACCAAGCAGCAAGGCTGCCAGCGATGTAGCTCAGCCAGCAGCTGGGCAGACTCAAGGGCAGGTGAATGACGAGAACAGAAGACCTCAGGGGAGGCCATCAGGGGACAGACGAACAAGGAATCGCTCCAGAGGGCAAAGCCATCCAACTACCGTCAAGGAAAACACAATCAAGTTTGAAGGCGACTTTGATTTTGAGAGTGCAAATGCCCAGTTCAACCGAGAGGAGCTGGACAAAGAATTTAAGAAGAAACTGAATTTTAAAGACGACAGAGCTGAGAAAGGGGAGGAGAAGGACCTGGCGGTGGTGACCCAGAGTGACGAGGCCCCTGCTGAGGAGGACTATCTGGGGCCCAACTGCTACGATGACAAATCCAAGTCCTTATTTGACAACATTTCCTCTGAACTCAAGACCCGTTCCAGGTGGACGACGTGGGCTGAAGAGAGGAATCTCAACACGGAGACCTTCGGGGTATCGGAAGATTTCTTCATGGCCGTAGTTTCCGGGGTGGATTTCGAGGGGACGGGGCAGCGGTGCAACCCGTCGTAACACGACTTCCCACAGAGCTGGGACTGGCAGGGTGTAAGGAGGCAGCTGAAGGCTCTGGCTGAAGCGGCACAGACGCCAGACTGTGTCTACGAGGACGTTGGGAAACGCTGCACTTACTGCGGGAGACATGGGTCATTTCGTTTACTGAGTTTGGAAAATTCCCATGCTACTGCTTATGTTTTGGACTGAACTGAACTTGGACGTGGTCTGAGTTAGAACCACTTTTTTGGGGGGACGTGTATATGGGAAACCTCTTTGAGGTATCTTGGCCTATTTTTCCATTTTAGTTGTGCACAGCCTGATTCTAAGGTTTTGGTATTTTGCAGAAAGCTTTCTAGAGCAAAAGCGTGATCCTTGCTTTGTGACCTTTTTTGGACAGCTTTGAATTTTAACGTGGAACCAAATCCCATTTGGCAAATGCAGCAGCAAAGCGCATCTCTGTAATCCAACTGGCCGGTGGTGCTGCTGGCCTGGCACTCACTGCCACAGGTGGGGGCCTAGGAGCCAGGCGTGGCCAGCATGGGGATATGGGGGGGTCTAGGGCATGGAAAGTGGGGTGTCCCACAGATCATGTTGTAGAAGCAAACCAGACGACCCTGACATCCTGAGCGGCGACATCAAGGTAGAGGACTGGCAGAGGGCTGGCGGGGTCGGGGGTGCTGGAGGTGTAGGACGGGGCCCTGAACGGGAGGGAGCTGGGAGCTGTCACTTGGAGTGTGGCTTCCATAGGAATCCGGGCTGGGGGTGAGCACCCAGGACAGTCTCCTCTGCAGCATCCCTCTCCCTCCTGCCTCCTCCCTGCCAGTCCCTGACCCAGGCTAGTCAGCAGTGGACTCTGGCCGAATACTGTTTGGTGTCTCATCCACTTGGAAATGAGCCAGTCTTTTTTTTTTGCAAGGTTGGTTGACCAAGAGCTTATTTCCTCTCAATTGTAAATAGTTCTGTGTTTTTGTTTTACTGGTGGGTGGAAGGAGGGTGGGGAATATAAATTTGTTGCATGAACAAAGGGATCAGACCTTCAGTAGGAGCATGCGTCCCTCTGACAGGGCATCATGGTGAGCATGAGCACCTTGGTAACTAAATCCCTTTAAGTAGGCGTAACGGTTTTAGTTCTGTATGGATTAAGTTACTGTAAAAGCTTAGGTTTATTTTTGTAGGAATTAATGGCTAAGAATTAGAACATAGCAGTGCGGCTGCTCTGTTGGAGCAATGTAAACTTGTAATTATAAACAAACATGCAAACCTTTAAAACTCTCTTCTTCTCTGCTCTGAAAATAAATAATCCTGTTGACTCTGTTTAAAAAAAAAAAAAAAAAAAGAGTCAGCAGAGTACCAATCTGCACACATATGTGAGGAAATTACCTGAGGCCAGAAAAAGTACCACCCTGAAAGGATTAGGTGGGGCAGAAGGCCAGGGATGATTTCTATTCCTACCAGCCAGGCTGGAAAACCTAATCTGCAGGCATTTGGTAGAGGACTAAGAAGGATCATGCTTCAGCAGTGGAGCAAGATGAACCCTAGACCCAATGCTGCTGTGCCCCTGCCTAACAAGGCACAAAGCAGCACCCAAAATCATCAAACATTTCAAATGCATCCCAGAACACAAAAATACCCAGCATCCAACAAGTCAAAATCCAGAATGTTTGGCATCCAATTAAAAAAAAAAATCACCAGGTATACAAAGAAGTAGGAAAATAATGAGGAGAGAGATCAGTCAATCAAAACCAGCTAAGAACTAACACAGGTATTAGAATTAGAAGACGAGGACCTTAAAGTTTGTTATAACTGTATTCCATATGTTTGAAGAAGTAAGTAGTGGAATGGAAGATATGAGAAAGAAAGACCCACCTCTAACTTCTAGAGATGAAAGCTACCATGGCTGAGACGAAAA
Organism: Hyperoodon ampullatus; assembly: GCF_949752795.1. Lineage (NCBI taxonomy): Eukaryota > Metazoa > Chordata > Mammalia > Artiodactyla > Ziphiidae > Hyperoodon > Hyperoodon ampullatus. The sequence continues at coordinate 20,209,552 of NC_136928.1, forward strand.
TATATTGGATGAGATTAATTGCAGGTTAGACACTGAAGAGAATAGATGAATACATTTAAAGACACAGCAATAGAAGCTATCAAAATGAAACAGAGGGGAAACAAACAAACAAAAGAACAGAGCATCAGTGAACTTGGAACAATTTCAAGCAGCCAAATACACATGTAACTGAAGTCCCCCAAAGGAAGGGAGTAACGGAAGAAATATTTGAAATTAGTGACCGGAATGTTTCCAAATTAGATGAAAATGATAAACCCATAGATCCAAGAACCCCAACAAACACAAAGAAAAATATCAAGTTTCATCGTAACCAAATTGCTTAAAGCCATTGATAAAGAATAAAATCTTAAAACAGCCAGAGAATAAACACACCTGCAGAGGAATGAGGACGACAAAGTGGCAGATTTCTTACAGAAACAATGCCGACTAGCAGGCGTTGGAGCCTTATTTATAAAGTACTGAAAGGAAAGAAGAACCCAAAGCCCTGTCAACGTAGAATTCTATACACACTGAAAATATCTTTCAAAAACAAAGTTAAACTGTTTCGAACATAAAAGGCTGAATTCATCACCAGAAGATCTGAACTACAGAAACATTAAAGGAAATCCTTTAGGCAGAAGGAAAATGATGATAGATACAGATATGGATCTATTCAGAGGAATAAAGACCATGAAAAATGGCAATGGAATCATTACTTAAACTTCTTTAAAAGAAAATTGACTGTTTAAACAAAATAATAATAGTACAGTGCAAGGTTTATAACATATGTAAAAGCAAAATGAGTGACAAAAATAGCACAAAGGCCAGGCAGGGAGAAATGGAAATGTATCATGAAGAGAAATTTTCATCACAAAATGTCTATTTAAAAAAGCAGAGGGTTTCCCTGGTGGCGCAGTGATTGAGAATCTGCCTGCCGACGCAGGGGACATGGGTTCGTGCCCCGGTCCGGGAAGATCCCACATGCCATGGAGCGGCTCAGCCCGTGAGCCATGGCCACTGAGCCTGCACGTCCGGAGCCTGTGCTCCGTAACGGGAGAGGCCACAACAGTGAGAGGCCCGCGTACCGCAAAAAAAAAAAAAAAAGAGAAGTGTCAAATCAATAACTTCAGCCTCCACTTTCAAGAACTAGAAAAAGAAACATTACACCCAAAGAGAGCAGAAGATAAGAAATAATAAAGATCAAAGCAGAAAGCAATTAAGTAGAAAACAGAAATACAATAGAGAAAATCAATGACACTAAAAGCTAATTCTTTGAGATCAGTAAAACTGATGAACCTCTAGCCAGAATGATTAAGAATAAAAGATAGAAGGCAGAAATATCAATAGCAGGAATTAGGTGATATCACTGCACTACAGTAAAAATATTAAAATGATAACAAAATATTAGGAACAAAATTATGCAAAAATTATTGACACTTAGATGAAATGGACAAATTCTTTGAATGACACAAACTACCAACCTCACTCAAGAAGCAAGAGCATAACTTGAATAGCCCTCTATCTATTAAAGAAATTGAATTTGCAGTTAGAAATCTTTCCACATAGAAAACTTGAGGTTTAAATAATTTCCATGGTAAATTCTACCAACCACGTTAGGAAGAAATAATATCAGTTCTGCATAAACTCTTCCAAAAAATTGAAGGGGAGTAAATATTTCCCAGCTCACAAGTTCGTCCCAACTCTAAGAAACTAGTATTACTTTGGAATCAAAACCGAAGTGAGAGAGTGGCATGGACATATATACACTACCAAATGTAAAATAGATAGCTAGTGGGAAGCAGCTGCATGGCACAGAGAGATCAGCTCAGTGCTTTGTGCCCACCTAGAGGGGTGGGATAGGGAGGGTGGGAGGGAGAATCAAGAGGGAGGGGATATGGGGATATATGTATATGTATAGCTGATTCACTTTGTTATACAGCAGAAACTAACACAACATTGTAAAGCAATTATACTCCAATAAAGATGTTAAAAAATAAAAATAAAAACATCTTAAAAAAAATACCAGCACAAGAAAAGAGAGCTATAGATAGTATTCCTCATGAACACAGATATAAAAGTTTTAAACAAAATAAAATCTAATCCAACAATGTATAAAAAGGCTAATATGTCATGGCCAAGCAGGCTTTATCCCAGGAATGCAAGGTTGGCTTAGTATTGGAAAACCAAGAAATGTAATTCACCATATTAATAAAACTAAAAAAGAAAAACCATATATCATCTCAACAGATGCATAAAAAGCATTTAACAAAATCCAATGTCTACTCCTGATAAAAATTATCCAAAAATAAGGAATACAAGTATACTTCCTCAATCTGATAAAGAGCATCTATGAAAGATCTGTAGTTAACATCATACCTGATGGTAGAATACTGAAAGCTTTCCCCTAAGATCAGGAACAAGGCAAGAGTATCAACTTTTCTTGTTTCTATTCAGCATTGTACTAAAGGATCTAAAAAGTCAAGTAAAAGAAATAAAAGGCATCCAGATTGGAAAAGAAGAAGTAAAACTATATTTGCAGATACGATGGTGGTCTATATAGAAAAGTCTATGGAATCTATTTTAAAAAGCTACTAGAACTAATAAGTGAGTTTTGTGGGCCACAAGATCAATGTACAATATCAGTTGTATTTCCATACACTAGCGATGAAGATCCAGGATTGTAATTTAAAAGCAATACCCTTTACAGTAGGATCAACAGTATGAAAACTTAGAGATAAAATAGACAAAAGACTTACAAGATCCGCATGTGAGGTGGTAGCCATGGGAGACTGTCCTTCCCTTGAGCCCACGGTGGGCGAGGCACTGCTCTTGTCGGCTGTCTCTGCTCCCTGCCCTCCCTGGCTTATGCTGCTCTCTCTGCAGAGACTTTTTCAAGATCTTTCCCAAATTACTGGCTTTTACCGGGTCTTTCAGGTACCTAGCTCACTTCTTCTATACATGGAACAGGGAAAGCAGAAAAAAGCACTTAATCCTTTTTCAGCCATCACCAATTCATTCCTGAGATGCTTTCCTTTTCATGAAGCAGCATGGGGAAAGAAAACTCTCATCCCAGGAAACTTAGGGCTTTCCTCTGCATTCAAAACAGCATGCACTGGGACCCCTTCTTCCTGCTCTTAGGAAAGCCTGGGTTCTAGGTGGGCACCTTCTCTCTGAGACTGTTTCTCTGTGTCACTATTCCCATGGCCAGGTTGAGTTGGGCAACACCAAGTTACTTGATAAACACATGGTTAATATGTCAAAGCAACAGGAAAGCACTGTAAGTGATGATTATTTCTTAGAGAATAACAGGAATGAGAAAAATATAGAGTGTGGTAAGAGTTTTCAATTTCATTTACCAGCATACTTGTATTTAAAATCTTTGGCCTTTTTATTTTAAATTGAAAGGTAATCAATGTTCTGCTGCTGATTTTATGGTCCTGTGACTAGGGACTACAATGTTGCCTCTGCTAGAATTCATTGCGGGGCAGTAGAAGTATGCAGTGATACTTGCTATAAAAACTCCTCCACACCCTCCTCCTTAGCTGGTCTGTTGACTACTTCTGACGTTCAGGGTATTGCTATGGTTGATATGAGTGTTTTGGGACAGGGAGTGGAGGGATTCCCTTCCTCCCCCACAAAACACATGGTTTTGTAGTTTTTATTTCTCTAGTAAATATAAAATCTTATATTTACTAGAGAACTTTAAAAATACTTATATTTCCTAGAGAAATAAAAAAATGTAGATTGGAAATGATTATGGGCAAAGCATTATATGGATGAATGTCAAGTAGTTATAACAGTATACAAACTGAGAACATGAACTATAGAGGGAAGGGCTGAAGAGGTGGGGTTGAGCTGAGCCATGAAAGGCAGTCGAAATGATGACCTGGTTGGTTGAGAGGAAAGACGGAGGTATGAAGAGGTTTCCTGCTCAGGTATAGATTTAAAATGAGCAGATTGTCTATTTTGGATGAAAACCAGCTAGCCAGAGAAGGACCCCCTATTCCAGAGGTCCTGAATTGTCTAGGCTTTAGAGCAGCAGTGTCCAATGGAATATTTTGCAGAGATGGGAACGTTCTATGACTGTGCTGTTCACTATGGCAGCCACTAATGATGTGTGGCTACTGAGCTCCTGAAATGTGGCTAGTACATCTGGGCAACGGGATTTTTTTTTTTTTTTTTTTTTTTTTTTTGCGGTACGCAGGCCTCTCACTGCTGTGGCCTCTCCCATTGCGGAGCACAGGCTCCGGACACGCAGGCTCAGCGGCCATGGCTCACTGGCCCAGCCGCTCCGCGGCATGTGGGATCCTCCCGGACCAGGGCACGAACCCGCGTCCCCTGCATCAGCAGGCTGACTCTCATCTCAACCACTGTGCCACCAGGGAAGCCCCATGGTTACTTCTTTTACTCAAAATAGTATATGTAAAGCTAAACCTATTGGACTATCTCATAACTCTCATTTTTCCTTTATTTGCTGGTGAGACAGTCGTAATCTTAAGGAACTCTCTAACTGGGTAGTGTTCAGAGGTGATGCTGGAGAAGGGAGATAGGCGTCATTTTAATTCATAGATACTTTGCATGCTGGGCTGACTCTACATGGTGCAGGATGGGCCATGGGGAATCATAACACATTCCTGAGTGTGGTCATTGCTTTGCCTGTCTGTTATTGTGCTACAAACTCAGTGATTTAAACAACAGTGTGTTATTATCTCTCATGGTTCTGTGGGTTGATGGGACTCAGCTGGGTGGTTCTCCTTTGGGGCCTTTCCTGTGGATGTAGTCAGAAAGCAGCTGACTAGGGTTACTGGCTTAACATCCAAGATGGTGCTCCCATGGCTGGGGTGGGTTCTGGCTGTCAGCTGGGGCTGTGGACTGGGGTGCATCCATGTGGTCTTTATGAGCCTTAGTGTTTCTAATAGTGTGGCTGTCTCGGGAGAGTAATACTTCTTACCAGGTAGCTTTGGGCACCAGGAATGAGTGCTCCAAGAGACCCAGAAAGAAGCTGAAAGGTTTTTGTTGATCTTGCCTCAGAAGTCCCAGAAATTTCAATTCCACCTTATCCTATTGGTTGGTGTTGGTTAAGTCACTGATTCGGGGGGGCCAGATTCAAGGGGAGGGAATCTGACTTCGCCCCTTAATTAGAGGAGGAATGAAGAATTTGCAGCCATCTTTAATGTACTATTATAGTGATCATATTAAAAGGAAACCACTTAGAGAAATTAAATTGGCAGTTATGTTCAGGAAGTATCAAAGAGTTGAGAGGCTGCAACATGAAAATATGGATTTTGGAAGGTGCTTGGGGAAAAGGGAAAGTGACAAAATTTAGGGATGAATTACAGAAACTTGCACAGCACCAGTGGTGGTGGGACCATGTAGAATTACCAGGAAAGACTGTTAGACTTAAAACTGTGTTTAAGGAAAGCAGTACTTTTGTTACATAGCTTGCATATGACTAAGCACAAAGGTTTCAATTGGCCCTGCTTGGATGATGTGGGAAGCTGGTAATGGCTGCCTTTTGGATGGTGATGGATGATTTGGTCATTGGTGCTTTCAGTATTATGTTTTGAAGCAATCATCAAATCAAAGACAGCTGGTATAAAAGAGAAGGCCTGCCAGTCTGGTTCTGTTAGGTTACTAACAGTTCTTGGAAGTTACTAAGTCTATCGGCCTCTGGAACTTGCTGTGCACTTTCTGTGTTAAACGTGGGAAAAACCAGGTACAAGGAGCCTCTGTGGTCATTTGCCTTCATTGAACAAGGTGAAAGCTGCAATTGGAACTAAGGGTTGGCAGGGCAAAATGTCTATCTCTTCTTCTTCATAATGGAGGTTAAGAAATAGTTTATTGTCTGTGGAAGTCTTCTGATATTTTATACTTTCTCCTCAGCTCTCCTCTCTAGTTCACACGTGGCTGTCTGATTGGTAAAGATCTTAAAAAATCAGAGGAACTTGAGCAGAAAGATGGTCATAGAAGCCCACACAAGACTGCATAGAGAACGGGAGCCTTCAGCCGATTAAAATTGCGAAGTATCACATGGAAAGAGACATAGGTTTAAAAAGTGATTATTTGGAGCTCAGTGGACGGAAAATGTGTGAAAAGAGCAAAAAACTAGGCCATAGAAGGAAGTCCATCTAGGACAGTGGTTTTTAAATCTATCTCAGGGAACGCTGTGGTTCTGTGATCAGTTACTGGCAGTTCCATAAATAACAAAAAATAGGCGTAGCCAGAGTCACAGAGGCGCAAATGTAATTAAAAAAAAAATTTCCACAACTGAAGTCAACTTAGCTCATGAATCCTCATTTCCATCTGAGGCCAGAAGAAAATCTTGCCAATGCAGAGTTGTTTAGCCTCTGCTGGGTCAAGGCTCCATCTCTTTGGGGAAACAGCACACTCTATTCAGAATTTTCCCTCTTCAAGTGGCTTTTTTTCTCTGGACAGTAATTGGGGTTCTTCAGGGGTGGTGGAGATGGAGGTATGGACTGCTTGAGGCTCGTCCTGGCATCTGGTAGGGCTTCTGCCTGCTGGTCAATCCTCTGGACTTACAGCCCTCAGCTGAGATCCTGCTTGCCCTGCTGGTCCCCAACTGCAATGGCTCATCTCAGTCCGACTGAAGCCCCCTTGGAGGGTCTGGGACTCTGAACACTCAAGGATACACTGGACTTAGTGAGGCAGCCTGGCCCTGGGTTCGGGCAGTTCTGCTGTCGGGCTGCCCCTCGGAACAGGCCATGCTGGACCCCAGACTTTGCCATGACATGGGCGGTGTCCAGGGCTACGCCAAGGGGAGCCCAGGGATGCCTCTCTCTTCCAGGGTCCCCTCAGTCTCTTCTCTTGGGAGGAGGCTAGGGTGTCTCTTGTTTGGTGGTGGTGGAGAATGGGGGTGCTGGACCCCCTCTCAGCGACCTTCCAGGGTCAGTAAACATCAGGCGTCTCCCCTCTGCTTTCCTTCTCACCTGCTGGTTAACTGTGCTCCTTTGGGTGGGAAAAATCTTTCATTCTTGACATGACCGTACATCCTTCTGAACTCGATGGTTTATAATATAAACTTAAGGCTCAGAGTTCTCCAACACTTTGGCTTTGGGGATTCAAGGAAACAAGCACACAAATGCTCCCTCTTTAAAGCTGTCAAGCCTAGTGTGAATGTTTATAATGGACAATCCTTCAAAGCGTCATGCCTCATAGGCCATGGGGAATGTCTTGTGTTTCAGATCACCAGAGCATGCTGTACTGGTCAGTGGGGTGCTATTTCGTGTGCATTATTAGATATTCCTGCAAAGAGGGTCATGTGATCTGAGCAGCTTGACAGGTCGGGGAGAGGCTGAAAATCCTCAGGGATATGGTCTCTCTTAAGGAAGGTGGCCCAGGGTGGTAGACAGTCAGGTCTCCCAAAGGATAAGTTTCAGAGGTGGGAGGGTAGTGAGGGACACACACTCCAGGAGGGGTCCTGAGGCTCTGGGTGTTACTTCTGTTACTCGTGCGGTTTTGTCAAACACACCTGTCATCATTTTCATGAGGTGGTCTCTGAACTGAAGCACACGCCTGCATCCAGAGCATTTGTGCGGTGCTGAGACCAGAGCAGAGAGTGATGTAGGGTGACAGTCTCCACCTCGTGAAGTCTCCAACCCAGGGTGGAGTGAGGCAGGTGGACACACCTGTTACCTAGGAGAGGAAACAGAGGGAGGAGAATGCAGGGAAGGTGGTCAGCATCGCTTTGTGAGGGAGGAGATGAATTCATGGTCCCAGTAGAGCAGTGGCTATAGGTGAGAAGGTCAGGTCTTCAGATCCCATCCCTCTAACGGGGGGTGTTTGAGGGTCCCACCTGGGTTTAGGGGCCCCGGTGTCTAGTGGAACAGCTGGGGTAGGGGTAGGTGGGAAGCATCAAGAACATAAAAGAAAAATAAAAGGAAAGTATAATTTTTTACTTCTACATTATCGCACAAATCAATTTTCCTTTCTACTTGTGAACTATTCAAAAATCTTCATTGTATAAATAGTAAGACAGTTTATCGCTTGTGGGATAGTTCTGCGGTGTCGAACTGTGTTAGTTTTATTCACTGCCACTTGGACACACTCACTGAAGTATTTTCAGGTGGAGGATACAGAGTGAGGGCATCACTGTAGGAGCTTGGATGCACATTTGTTCACAATCCTGTGTGCACGTTGGAATCATCTGGGAGGTTTAAAAACCCTGAGGTTTGGGCCTCAGTTGCAGAGTTTCTGATGGGACTGATCTGAGCGTTGGGTGGTCCAGATGCCCTCAGTGATTCTAACATGTGGGCCAGGTTTAGAGGACAGCCACCTAAACAGGAATAAACTAAGAGATGGGACATGTGATGAGTTCTCATAATACTATGTCACCAGCCCCAGATGTGAGCCAGTTCCTCTGAGAAAGAGGAACCATACATGCTCTAGAACCAGCTAAAATAAAAAGTGAGAAAATGTTATCATTCTAGGTCACAGGCAGCATTAGGGCAGAGGCGCTGTTGCTGCTGTATCGTTTATGCTTTTTTCCATCGCAGAATTATCTGGGGCAGCTGAGGCCCAGGTTATCTCAATTCTTGAGTTTCTGATGTGGATATCAAGGGATGGGTTAGGGAAAGGAGTGCCTGCCCAGCTGGAAGGGATACAGGAAGGGGTGGTGTGTTCTATTAGGAAGGAAACAATCATCATTTACTCAGTGTCTCCTGGAAGGATGGCCTAGGTGGCTTTCAAAACAAGCTGGGGTCCAGTCACTTGCTGGAGGCACGGATTGGAAGGGGAAGGGCCGCTTGGAGCCAAGCGCGCGCTGCCAGGACCCCAGCATCCTCCCCCCCCCCCCCAGAGGTCTAGGTGTGACCCATTCATTGCATTCCTCTGAGTTCAAAACGAACCGGTGGGGTAAGTAGGTTTTAAGCTTAAAAGCACACGAGGTCTGGCCAAGAAGTCTGGTATCAAGACTGTACCACTTGCACTGCTGCTTGTCCATTCAGGCGCTTAACTGTAACAATAAAAGTAGCAGGTGATTCGTGTAGTATCAACTCCACGCCTGGCCCAGGTTTACAGCATTAAATCCTTTAATAGCCCCAACCGCTGCACGAGGTAGGTGCTGTTAGGATCCCTTTTCGCAGAAGAGGAAACGGAGGTTCGCACAAGTTCCGACTCGTCCAAGTTCACAAAGCTCCGGAGGCTGGCCGCCGGTCAGGCTCGGGGACAGAAGTGTGAGTGTCGCTGGAGCCTGGGAGCCCGGCGGGTCGGGAGCTCCGTTAGAAGTCGTGCCCAGGGACCCCGCCGTGGAGGGGCGCAACCGACTGGCAAGGTCTCGGTGAGTCGCTCCATCTCAGTCCGGGGGGAGCGCGCGGCAGCCGTCCGGGGTCCCCCGCGGCGATGCCCAGGGCGGGGGAGATGGCACCGTAAGGGGCTGGCGGTCTCCCAGTCTCCCGAGTGGGGCGGGGTGGGAGCCGTCCCCGCCCCCGCGGAGCCCGAGCCGCGCCTGCGCTTCCCCGGCGAGAGGGCGGAGCCGGGTGGGGGCGCACAGCCCGGCCCCGAGCGCGGGGATGTGATTCCCGCCCGGCTCCCAGGGCGCCCCCGCCCGGCCGGCCTCCCCGCTTGCCGCCCGCGGGGCGCCCAGGTAGGAGGACGCTGGGGCGCGGGGCCGGAATTCAGGCGGGTAGGGTTTGGGTGTGGGGGTGGCCACTGTGGCTTTGGCACCTTCGCGGAGTCCCCTTTCCCTGTGCAGAGCGCAGAAAGCGTCCTTTCTGTTACTCTTGGTTGTCAGTTTGTTGTGTAAGAAGGTGATGGTAGTTTGATTTGTGGGTTTATTTTTTTTTGGGGGGGGGGTGGTTTTGTTTTTTCTTTTTTCTTTTTTGCAGTACGCGGGCCTCTCACCGCTGCGGCCTCTCCCGTTGCGGAGCACAGGCTCCGGACGCTCAGGCTCAGTGGCCATGGATCACGGGCCCGGCTGCTCCGTGGCATGTGGGATCTTCCTGCGCCACCAGGGAAGCCCGGGTGGGGGTTGTTTTTATTCCTGTGTGAAGCGGGAGTAAAAGTTGTTCAAATCTGTCTTTGGGGAACTTGGCAGTCTTTCTGGAGGGTTGTTCTAGGGTGTGTCTGTAAATTGCTTCCAGGCGTTTTAATCGGGCCAAATTCAGCTGATTTGGGAGTGGCCCTCTTTGGGGTTTAGGGTCAAAAGTGTTGTCTTCTTGAGAAGATAAGGTAGAATTCCCTAAACACAGTGGGGAAGGGTAATTTGTGGCCCCTTCAGATGAAGGATGATGCTGGGTGGTGTAGCTATGGACACCAGGAAGACACTCATTCACAGCAGGCATGTCCAGCACTTTACAGTTTATAAGGCCCTTTACACTTTTTTTACTTCAAATCTTTTTATTTGAAAGTATTTTGTATTTGATTTGTGTTACCAACACCCTAAGTAATTTTCTAATGTAAAGACAAGTTTGAAAAGGTACATTATTACATAGGAAGGGAGCTTTAAAAAGATATGGACCAATCCTGAAAGCAGCATGGCATGGAATAGTTATTTGACACTACATAGATTAGCACTTTGTCCATTTTATCCATATATATTATTTATAAGGTGCCCAAAATAGAAGGTTTAAAATTAGGTTAGTAATTGTTTTAATATTTCACATTTATTCAGTTAAAAAGTAGTTACATTAGATGTCTTTGTATGTGTTTAGGTACATTTGCACATCTGCATGTGTCTGGAACTATTATATGTATATACACATATGTAAAGTTCCTGACACAAACCTGAATTCTAGGTGTCAATGCTCTACTTTTTAAATAGGAAGAACCCGGGGCTTGGAGAGAATATAGTGCCACAGAATAATGATTCCAGTCGAGGTCTGCGGGACTCCAGAATCTACTAAACTGCACCACTTTCTTCTGCCATGCTCGGGGGTCACATCCATTCAGTGTGGTCAAACACTGTACAGTTCTTTTAGATTTACTTAAAACACAGATGTGGAAATAGGTAGAATTGGGGTCTAACTGGTGAATAGGGAGATCTCATTTCTGAGCTCACATCTAGCCAGTGGCTGGGAATCCAGTGTGGCCTCGCCTGACCCAGAGGATAGAACTGGGGGGACGCCCGGCTGCAGCCCCCAGGGGGCTTGGCTGCTCTGCCTGAAGCAGAAACCAGCACATCTGGGGCCTGCAGGTCCGCTCTCTGCTAGGAGCCTCCGGGTTTGTGCTTTTGACACGAGCCTCCTCGAAGGCCCTTTACACTTTCTGCTCTTTTATCCTCCCAGCAGTCTTGTGAGAGACATGCAGTTATCACCCTCCTCCAGCAGAGGAAGCAGAAGCTTAAACAGGGTGGTTAACTTGTTGGAGGGCTGGCATCCAGAAGGAGACAGAGGCCTCTGGACTCCACACCGTATGGCTTCTACTTTATGGCAGGATAGTTCCCAGTCGTCCTGCCTTCCAGGGCTTCTGGAAGGCGGATGTGCAAAATGGGACTCTGGGACCGTTAAGAAAATGAGGAGAACTACGGGTGGTGCTGGGGAAGGTGGCTACCATTTCCCCACCCAATCTGCTATGCAGCTACAGGCATCTTTTTCTCTCTGGACTCCTTTTAGTTTCTTATCTAGTATATCCTATTTAGTATTTCATTTAATATTCTGTATTCGTATCCTACCTTAAGTTTTGTGCTAGACAAAAACGTGGGGCCTTTGGGATGGGATTTGATGGAGAAGGGGTGTGGGAGCCCTGATTTATTGTGTCTTGTTTGGCTGGGTGCCATTCTGCTGTGTGTGGAGCATCTCGGGCACCTGAACGTCCTCAGGGGGCCTCCCTGCGGTTCCAGAAAGGATACTTGACCTGAATTCTCACGTGAACTTGGCAGAGGCAGGAAAAACCCTCCCCGTTTCTAATAGGCTCTGCGGGGCCCTTTGTGGGCTTTCTTTTATGGTTCTGAAACACGTAGCATCTTGAGTAATTCCTTCACTGTTGGTGAAACACTATTTAATTTTAGATTCACTTAACAAATGTTTATTGGATGTCTGCTGTGTGCCGGGGACTGTTCCATGTACTGATGATAGAGCAGTGAACAAGATAGATGCAAATTCCTGTCCTCTAATGGATGGGAGTCCTCTGGGTGAAGTCACAGGACATTGGAGGTCTCTCTGCATAATGAGGTTCTTGGAAATTTGCTCCCTTGGACAAAGTGGGGGGAAACGGACTGCCCTCAGGCAGGACATTACTGGATATACTCTGGCTCGGCCGTGGCCTTGGACCGGGACAGATGGAGAGCCTGTGACTGGGATGCATCGGTAGGAGGTGTGTTCACCTGGAAGTAGGTAGAGAGGTTGTGGAGAGAACATGTCATTGATCAAAGGGGCAAAGCTGGACAATTGCAGTGAAGCTTACCATAGCATAGCGGGTAGGGAAGCGCAGAGGTTATTATTGTTATGGTACATGATAGACTCAATGTGAACTTGCCGCTTTGAAGGACAGAAGTCGTCAGGGGCTCTGCCCCGTGACGCTCCCCATCTGCTGCTGTCAAGCAGGCACTTGCTTGCGTCTTCCTCCCTTGGAGATTGTCAGGTGGGCCGACAGGGTCTGCACCGTCAGCAGCTTTGCTCCCTCTCTGCACCCACCCGCCCCGTTGCCTGCCGGGGCCCCAGGCAGCGCTGCTGCAGCCTCCTGGCCGTGGCATGCAGGAACCTGTAGAGTGATCTCCCTAAGTGTGGGAAGAGGCTGGCTTCCTCGAGGCTGCGGGTCGCTGGCATACCTTTGGATACGGCGCTGTCCCCTCTTTTATGCCTGCAGCAGAGTAACAGAGAGAATTTTTTCATTCCTACCTGTTCTGGAAAGGATTTGTAAGATGCTATGAGTTAACAATGGGAAGAAAGTAAAACAAGAATGGAGACAAAGAGGAGTCTAGAAATGTATAAAAGGTAAAGCCTGATGAACTATGTGCTTGTTTTTATTGAAGTAGAGTTGACTTACAGTAATTCAGGTGTATAGCAGAGTGATTCCGTTATTCATGTATGTAGATATTCTTTTTCATATTATTTCCCGTTGTGGGTTATTACAAGATATTGAATATTGTTCCCTGTCCTTGTTGTTTAACTCTTTTATACGTAGTAGTTGTGTGTCTTGTAAGGTGCCCCAAGCGGGGCTGCAGGGGCGGAGGAAAGCACAGTGCCCATCCCTGCTGGCTCCTTGCACCCCCCGGGGCCCTCCCACTGCTGCTGGACCGACGGCAGAGCAAACGAACGAGCATCTCGGGATGCGCCCGGGCCCTGGTGTTTCTAAAGCCCCCAGGGTGGTTCTAACGAGTAGCCAAGGCCGACAGCGACAACACACTTCCCTGCAGGCAGTGGGAGAGAGGACACCTGGCAGAGCACAGCTGCCCGTGTCTTCGAGGTGAAAAGGAAGTCCTCAGGGGATGCAAAAGCATTCCTGGTAGAGAGAAGAGGGAACTCTCTCCTGAAGGTCCCCATTTAAGAGGTACAAAGAGCGAGTTTCAGGGCATCTCTTAAGCGACCCCCACTAAAAGTGCAGTTGGGTGCATTTCAGCGGGACTCAGGGTGCCGTCGATGGGGATGGAGGAGCATCTTGGCGTGCCGGGCTCGGCATCTCTTGCACCCCAAACCAGAGGACTCATGGATCCCTGAAAATACAGCCGATGGCTCCTGACCAAGAGTCAAATTAAGAGTTAGGCGCTGTCACTTTATTTTATTTTTATTTTTTTTAATTTTTATTTTATTTTATTTTATTTTTTTTAATTAGTTTCTGCTTTATAACAAAGTGAATCAGTCATACATATACATCTGTTCCCACATCCCCTCCCTCATGCATCTCCCTCCCTCCCACCCTCCCCATCCCACCCCTCCAGGCGGTCACAAAGCACCGAGCTGATCTCCCTGTGCTCTGCGGCTGCTTCCCACTATCTATCTACCTTACGTTTGGTAGTGTATATATGTCCATGCCTCTCTTTCCCTTTGTCACAGCTTCCCCTTCCCCTTCCCCATATCCTCAAGTCCATTCTCAAGTAGGTCTGTGTCTTTATTCCCGTTTTACCCCTAGGTTCTTCATGACATTTTTTTTTTTTAAATTCCATATATATGTGTTAGCATACGGTATTTGTCTTTCTCTTTCTGACTTACTTCACTCTGTATGACAGACTCTAGGTCTATCCACCTCATTACAAATAGCTCAGTTTCGTTTCTTTTTATGGCTGAGTAATATTCCATTGTATATATGTGCCACATCTTCTTTATCCATTCATCCGATGATGGACACTTAGGTTGTTTCCAGCTCCGGGCTATTGTGAATAGAGCTGCAATGAACATTTTGGTACATGTCTCTTTTTGAATTATGGTTTTCTCAGGGTATATGCCTAGTAGTGGGATTGCTGGGTCATATGGTAGTTCTATTTGTAGTTTTTTAAGGAACCTCCATACTGTTCTCCATAGTGGCTGTACCAATTCACATTCCCACCAGCAGTGCAAGAGTGTTCCCTTTTCTCCACACCCTCTCCAGCATTTATTGTTTCTAGATTTCTTGATGATGGCCATTCTGACTGGTGTGAGATGATATCTCATTGTAGTTTTGATTTGCATTTCTCTAATGATTAATGATGTTGAGCATTCTTTCATGTGTTTGTTGGCAGTCTGTATATCTTCTTTGGAGAAATGCCTATTTAAGTCTTCTGCCCATTTTTGGATTGGGTTGTTTGTTTTTTTGCTATTGAGCTGCATGAGCTGTTTATAAATTTTGGAGATTAATCCTTTGTCAGTTGCTTCATTTGCAAATATTTTCTCCCATTCTGAGGGTTGTCTTTTGGTCTTGTTTATGGTTTCCTTTGCTGTGCAAAAGCTTTGAAGTTTCATTAGGTCCCATTTGTTTATCTTTGTTTTTAGTTCCATTTCTCTAGGAGGTGGGTCCAAAAGGATCTTGCTGTGATTTATGTCATAGAGTGTTCTACCTATGTTTTCCTCTAAGAGTTTGATAGTTTCTGGCCTTACATTTAGGTCTTTAATCCATTTTGAGCTTATTTTTGTGTATGGTGTTAGGGAATGATCTAATCTCATACTTTTACATGTCCCTGTCCAGTTTTCCCAGCACCACTTATTGAAGAGGCTGTCCTTTCTCCACTGTACATTCCTGCCTCCTTTATCAAAGATAAGTTGGCCATATGTGCGTGGGTTTATCTCTGGGCTTTCTATCCTGATCCACTGATCTATCTTTCTGTTTTTATGCCAGTACCACACTGTCTTAATTACTGTAGCTTTGTAGTATAGTCTGAAGTCAGGCAGCCTGATTCCTCCAGCTCCGTTTTTCGTTCTCAAGATTGCTTTGGCTATTCGGGGTCTTTTGTTTTTCCAAACAAATTGTGAAATTTTTTGTTCTACTTCTGTGAAAAATGCCAGTGGTAGTTTGATAGGGATTGCATTGAATCTGTAGATTGCTTTGGGTAGTAGAGTCATTTTCACAATATTGATTCTTCCAATCCAGGAGCATGGTATATCTCTCCATCTATTTATATCATCTTTAATTTCTTTCATCAGTGTCTTATAATTTTCTGCATACAGGTCTTTTGTCTCCTTAGGTAGGTTTATTCCTAGATATTTTATTCTTTTTGTTGCAATGGTAAATGGGAGTGTTTTCTTGATTTCATTTTCAGATTTTTCATCATTAGTGTACAGGAATGCCAGAGATTTCTGTGCATTAA
Organism: Hyperoodon ampullatus; assembly: GCF_949752795.1. Classification (NCBI taxonomy): domain Eukaryota; kingdom Metazoa; phylum Chordata; class Mammalia; order Artiodactyla; family Ziphiidae; genus Hyperoodon; species Hyperoodon ampullatus. Next base: position 20,225,201 of record NC_136928.1, read on the forward strand.
TTTTGTATCCTGCTACTTTACCAAATTCATTGATTAGCTCTAGTAGTTTTTCGGTAGCATCTTTAGGATTCTCTATGTATAGTATCATGTCATCTGCAAACAGTGACAGCTTTACTTCTTCTTTTCCAATTTGGATTCCTTTTATTTCCTTTTCTTCTCTGATTGCTGTGGCTAAAACTTCCAAAACTATGTTGAATAAGAGTGGTGAGAGTGGGCAGCCTTGTCTTGTTCCTGATCTTAGTGGAAATGGTTTCAGTTTTTCACCATTGAGGACAATGTTGGCTGTGGGTTTGTCATATATGGCCTTTATTATGTTGAGGAAAGTTCCCTCTATGCCTACTTTCTGCAGGGTTTTTATCATAAATGGGTGTTGAATTTTGTCAAAAGCTTTCTCTGCATCTATTGAGATGATCATATGGTTTTTCTCCTTCAACTTGTTAATATGGTGTATCACATTGATTGATTTGCGTATATTGAAGAATCCTTGCATTCCTGGAATAAACCCCACTTGATCATGGTGTATGATCCTTTTAATGTGCTGTTGGATTCTGTTTGCTAGTATTTTGTTGAGGATTTTTGCATCTATGTTCATCAGTGATATTGGCCTGTAGTTTTCTTTCTTTGTGACATCCTTGCCTGGTTTTGGTATCAAGGTGATGGTGGCCTCGTAGAATGAGTTTGGGAGTGTTCCTTCCTCTGATATTGTTTGGAAGAGTTTGAGAAGGATGGGTGTTAGCTCTTCTCTAAATGTTTGATAGAATTCGCCTGTGAAGCCATCTGGTCCTGGGCTTTTGTATGCTGGAAGATTTTTAATCACAGTTTCAATTTCAGTGCTTGTGATTGGTCTATTCATATTTTCTATTTCTTCCTGAGTCAGTCTTGGTAGGTTGTGCATTTCTAAGAATTTGTCCATTTCTTCCAGGTTGTCCATTTTATTGGCATAGAGTTGCTTATAGTAATCTCTCATGATCTTTTGTATTTCTGCAGTGTCAGTTGTTACTTCTCCTTTTTCATTTCTAATTCTACTGATTTGAGTCTTCTCCCTTCTTTTCTTGATGAGTCTGGCTAATGGTTTGTCAATTTTGTTTATCTTCTCAAAGAACCAGCTTTTAGTTTGGTTGATCTTTGCTATCGTTTCCTTCATTTCTTTTTCATTTATTTCTGATCTGATCTTTATGATTTCTTTCCTTCTGCTAACTTTGGGGGTTTTTTGTTCTTCTTTCTCTAATTGCTTTAGGTGCAGGGTCAGGTTGTTTACTCGAAATGTTTCCTGTTTCTTAAGGTGGGATTGTATTGCTATAAACTTCCCCCTTAGAACTGCTTTTGCTGCGTCCCATAGGTTTTGGGTCGTCGTGTCTCCATTGTCATTTGTTTCTAAGTATTTCTTAATTTCCTCTTTGATTTCCTCAGTGATCACTTCATTATTGAGTAGTGTATTGTTTAGCCTCCATGTGTTTGTATTTTTTACAGATCTTTTCCTGTAATTGATGTCTAGTCTCATAGCATTGTGGTCGGAAAAGATATTTGATACAATTTCAATTTTCTTAAATTTACCAAGGCTTGATTTGTGACCCAAGATATGATCTATCCTGGAGAATGTTCCATGAGCACTTGAGAAAAATGTGTATTCTGTTGTTTTTGGGTGGAATGTCCTATAAATATCAATTAAGTCCATCTTGTTTAAAGTATCATTTAAAGCTTGTGTTTCCTTATTTATTTTCATTTTGGATGATCTGTCCATTGGTGAAAGTGGGGTGTTAAAGTCCCCTACTATGATTGTGTTACTGTCGATTTCCCCTTTTATGGCTGTTAGTGTTTGCCTTATGTATTGAGGTGCTCCTATGTTGGGTGCATAAATATTTACAATTGTTATATCTTCTTCTTGGATCGATCCCTTTATCGTTATGTAGTGTCCTTCTTTGTCTCTTCTAATAGTCTTTATTTTAAAGTCTATTTTGTCTGATATAAGAATTGCTACTCCAGCTTTCTTTTGATTTCCATTTGCATGGAATATCTTTTTCCATCCCCTTACTTTCAATCTGTATGTGTCTCTAGGTCTGAAGTGGGTCTCTTGTAGACAGCATATATATGGGTCTTGTTTTTGTATCCATTCAGCCACTCTGTGTCTTTTGGTGGGAGCATTTAGTCCATTTACATTTAAGGTAATTATTGATATGTATGTTCCTATTCCCATTTCCTTAATGGCTTTGGGTTCGTTATTGTAGGTATAGTCCTTCTGTTGTGTTTCTTGCCTAGAGAAGTTCCTTTAGCATTTGTTGTAAAGCTGGTTTGGTGGTGCTGAACTCTCTCAGCTTTTGCTTGTCTGTAAAGGTTTTAATTTCTCCATCAAATCTGAATGAGATCCTTGCTGGGTAGAGTAATCTTGGTTGCAGGTTTCTCTCCTTCATCACTTTAATTATGTCCTGCCACTCCCTTCTGGCTTGTAGAGTTTCTGCTGAGAGATCAGCTGTTAACCTGATGGGGATTCCCTTGTGTGTTATTTGTTGTTTTTCCCTTGCTGCTTTTAATATGATTTCTTTGTGTTTAATTTTTGACAGTTTGATTAATATGTGTCTTGGCGTATTTCTTCTTGGATTTTTTCGGTATGGGACTCTCTGTGCCTCCTGGACTTGATTAACTATTTCCTTTCCCATATTAGGGAAGTTTTCAACTATAATCTCTTCAAATATTTTCTCAGTCCCTTTCTTTTTCTCTTCTTCTTCTGGAACCCCTATAATTCGAATGTTGGTGCGTTTAATGTTGTCCCAGAGGTCTCTGAGACTGTCCTCTGTTCTTTTCATTCTTTTTTCTTTATTTTTCTCTGCATCAGTTATTTCCACTATTTTATCTTCCACCTCGCTTATCCGTTCTTCTGCCTCAGTTATTCTGCTATTGATCCCATCTAGAGTATTTTTCATTTCATTTATTGTGTTTTTAATCGATGCTTGATTCATCTTTAGTTCTTCTAGGTCCTTGTTAACTGTTTCTTGCATATTGTCTATTCTATTTCCAAGATTTTGGATCTGGGAAATAGAATCTTGGATCAGCTTTACTATCATTATTCTGAATTCTTTTTCAGGTAGACTGCCTATTACCTCTTCATTTGTTAGGTCTGGTAGGTTTTTATCTTGCTCCTTCACCTGCTGTGTGTTTTTCTGCTTTCTCATTTTGCTTATGTTACTGTGTTTGGGGTCTCCTTTTTGCAGGCTGCAGATTCGTAGTTCCCGTTGTTTTTGGTGTCTGTCCCCCGTGGCTAAGGTTGTTTCAGTAGGTTGTGTAGGCTTCCTGGTGGGGGGGACTAATGCCTGTGTTCTGGTGGTTGAAGCTCGATCTTATCTTTCTGGTGGACAGGTCCACGTCTGGTGGTGTGTTTTGGGGTGCCTTGGCCTTATTATGTTTTTAGGTATCCTCTCTGCTAATGGGTGGGGTTGTGTTCCTGCCTTGCTAGTTGCTTGGCATAGGGTGACCAGCACTGTAGCTTGCTGGTCGTTGACTGAAGCTGGGTGCTGGTGTTGAGATGGAGATCCTTGGGAGATTTTCGCTGCTTGATATTATGTGGAGCTGGGAGGTCTCTTGTGGACCCGTGTCCTGAAGTTGGCTCTCCCACTTCAGAGGCACAGCACTGACTCCTGGCTGCAGCACCAAGAGCCTTTCATCCACCCGGCTCAGAATAACAGTGAGAAAAAGTAGAAAGAAATAATTAGTAGAAGAAAGAAAGAGAGATTGAAAGAAAGGAAGAAGGGAAGTAAGGAAGGAAGGAAGGAAGAAAGAAAGAAAGGAGGGAGGGAGGAAGGATGGAAAGAAAGGAAAGAAAGGAGGGAGGGAGGGAGGAATGAAAGCAAAAGGAAGAGTGAATGGAAGAAGAGAGGGAGGGAGGGAGGAAGGAAAGAAAGAGAAAGACAGGAGGGAGGGAGGGAGGAAGGAAGGAAAGAAAAAGAAAGTGGAAAGAGGAAGGGTGGGAGGGAGGGAGGGATGGAGGAAAGAAAAAGAAAGAAGGAAAGGAGGAGCGGAGGTAGGGAGGGAGGAAGGGAAGGGAGGAAAAAAAGAAAGAGCAGGTAAAGTAAAATAGAATAAAGTATGGAATATAGTAGCGTTATTAAAATTAAAAAGTAATTATTGAAAAAAAACACGGACCGAAAGAACCCTGGGACATATGGTGGAAGCAAAGCTATACAGAGAGAATCTTACACAGAAGATTACACATACACATTCACAAAAAGAGAGCAGGGGGAAAAATCAAAAATCTTGCTCTCCAAGTCCACCTCCTCGATTTTGGATAATTCGTTGTAAAAAGAGGAAAAGGGCGAAAAGTCTGAAATCTTGCTAAGTCCACCTCCTTAATTTGAGATAATTCGTTGTAAAAAGAGGAAAAAAAAAGGGGGGAAAGTCTTAAATCTTGTCCTCAAGGTCCACTTCCTCAATTTGGGATGATTCGCTGTCCATTCATGCACTCCACAGACGCAGGGCACATCAAATGGACCGTGGAGCTTTAATCCGCTGCCTCGGAGGCTGCACAGAGAGATTTCCCTGTCTCTGCTCTCACAGCTCCCGGGTCTCAGCCTTGGACCTGGCCCCGCCTCTGCGCGTAGGTCGCCGGAGGGCGTCCGTTCTTCGCTCAGACAGGACGGTTTTAAAGGAGCCGCTGATTCGGGGGCTCTGGCTCACTCAGGCAGAGGGGAGGGAGGGGAATGCCCTCTCCTCGCGCACCAGGCAACAAAAGGGAAAAAAGTCTCTTGCCTCTCCGGCAGCTCCAGACCCTTTCCCCGGACTCCCTCCGGGCTAGCACTAACCCCTTCAGGCTCTCTTCCTGCCGCCAGCCCCAGTCCTCTCCCTGCGCTCCGACTGAAAGCCGATACCCGAGCCTCAGCTCCCAGCCCCGCCCGCCCTGGCGGCCGAGCAGACAAGTCTCTCGGGCTGGTGTGTGCCTGAGGGCACCGATCCTCTGTGCCAAAATCTCTCTGCTTTGCCCTCCACACCCCTGTTGCTGTGCTCTCCTCCGCTACTCCGAAGCTTTCCCCCTCCGCCACCTGCAGTCTCCGCCCTCGAAGGGGCTTGTAGTGTGTAGAAACCGTCCCTCCTTCACGGCTCCCTCCCACTGGTGCAGGTCCCGTCCATATCCTATTGTCTCTGTTTATTCTTTTTTTCTTTTGACCTACCCAGGTATGTGGGGAGTTTCTTGCCTTTTGGGGGGTCTGAGGTCTTCTGTCAGCGTTCAGTAGGTGTTCTGTTGGAGTTGTTCCACGTGTAGATGAATTTCTGATGTATCTGTGGGGAGGAAGGTGATCTCCGCGTCTTACTCTTCCGCCATCTTCCTCCGGCTCCCCCTATTTTTTTATATATATTTTTTAACATCTTTATTGGAGTATAATTGCTTTACAATATTGGTTAGTTTCTGCTGTATAACAAAGTGAATCGGCTATAGGCATACGTATATCCCCATATTTCCTCCCTCTTGCGTCTCCCTCCCACCCTCCCTATCCCACCCCTCTAGGTGGACGCAAAGCACCGAGCTGATCTCCCTGTGCTATGTGGCTGCTTCCCACTAGCTATCTACCTTACGTTTGGTAGTGTATATATGTCCATGCTACTCTCTCACTTTGTCCCAGCTTACCCTTCCCCCTCCCCATATCCTCAAGTCCATTCTCTAGTAGGTCTGTGTCTTTATTCCCGTCTTACCCCTAGGTTCTTCATGACCTTTTTTTCCCCCTTAGATTCCATACATATGTGTTAGCATACCTAAGTGTCCATCATCAGATGGATAAAGAAGATGTGGCACATATATACAATGGAATATTACTCAGCCATAAAAAGAAACGAAATTGAGTTATTTGTAGTGAGGTGGATGGACCTGGAGTCTGTCATACAGAGTGAAGTAAGTCAGAAGGAGAAAAACAAATACCATATGCTGTCACTTTAGACCAGTGCTTCTCACCTCATTCGAAACCCAATACCCCCTTTGAATGCGAATATGGTAAACACCCTTTTACAATTCCAAAATGATATAATAAAACTTACCTACAACATAATTTCCAAATAATCAATATAATAGTAGATGTAAAGAATAAGTAATTTGGGTTAAAATGGTATATTCTGGTGTGTGAATGCTTGGGCAGAGCCACACCAGGACTTGTGAGGTCAGCGGTGCTTTATGCAGACCGAGTGTGAGGACATGAGGCGCTGCCCGTGATGAGGACTGACTCCTCATCAAGGTCTAAGTGGCGGTCAAAGGCCAGTCCTCCCTCTGTTATCACAGTGGTTGCATCCCCCAGAAAATTCAGGGGGATGAAACTGTGCCAAGAAAATATATTTTACCTAAGTAGAGCATGGAGTGGGGTGCTAGGCTCCCAAAGTGGTAAACGATGCTTCTGTCGCCATGAATGTCTGCAGGACCCTGGAAGTCAAGGAGGATGAGGGACAGGTCTTTGCTGGGTAGGGCCGTTCCTGATGTGTAGCATCCATTGTCTCTGCCACTAAATGGCTACCCAAAGGGTCCCCTTCCCCACAGTTTCCAAAACTCCCTCAGGGGAAATGCTGGCCCCATGGAGAACCACTGCTTTCACTGCATCACTAGGTGGTAAGCGATGAAAGCGCCAACGCAGGTGTGCACCCTGAAATAGCAGGGCACTCATAGTAGCAGGTGTGAGCTGGCCGGCGGGGGCATGCGCGTAAACTGTCAGAGGGTCGCAGAGGAGGTGACAGAAATCAGACCGATGAGGGCTGCATGCAGCGGGGGGTGGGGTGGGGGGGTGAGTGCTCAGAGGTACCCCAGAACTTTAGGGGGGATGGAAACAGTCTATATCCCAGTGGAGGTGCTCCTTGTATATACAGTTGGCACCGTTTATGGAACTGTACACTTAAGATTTGTTGTGTGTTTCATCATATGCATGTTTTACTTCAATTAAAAAAACCCACAGGAGTGAAAAGACAGGAAGATTCTTGTAGAGACTGTCTGGTCCTCTGAGACTCACCTGTAGTCGCCACTCTGAGAAGCGGGACTGTTCTCAGCTGACCAGAAGGCAGTGCTCGGGCCATTCTGTCTCTCACAGTTGACTTTTTGTAAGTCCTGTGTGGCCGGACTCAGTTCAGAGCCTTTGGCAAGTGTCTGGGTTGGGGCTATGCTTCAGGATGAGATTCTGGAAGGGACAAGGCAGTGTGCTTAAAAGGTTACCAGGGATGGAGACCAGAGTCACTCCCATCACCGGGTCTGGTTTCTCTTGTCCAGGAGCCCAAGGAAGGCAAAGTGGAGACCTTGCCAAACTCCAGCCTAGCGGTCAAGCCCACTCCTGTCTGTAGCCCTGTGCCTTATTTTCCCCTTTGCCCTTAAAACCCACATGACACCACCAATCTGGTGGCTTTGAGCAGTGTAAGAGCTGAATAACTTAGATTTCCTAGTAACACTGGAAACCTCTGTGGCTATTTTTACTTTATCTTCATGTCCTGTACATGATACCCTTATGATAAAAAAAAAAAAAAAAGCAACTTTCCTTGCCCCGTTTGGGTAAATAAGTCAAATAGTTCTGTGAGCTAGGCTTTTGGACCTGTCCCCTGAGAGGAAGATCACCAACATTTCAGGGTTTTTTGGATTTTCTGAGAGGATAAGTGTTCCTTTTACCTCTGTGGTGGGAGTGGTTTTGTATGCTCAGAGTTGTGGAAAGCTTTTTCTCGGGGGAAGATCCATGACAGACATGCCGACCACATAGTCAGGGTTTAGGATGTCTGTGTGTTGTTCATCTCTGCAGAATGGGAACAGTCATCGTGTCACGTCGGGGGCACACCGTGGTGACCCCCAGGTGGTCACACTCATGTTCTCCTTCCCCGTATGGAGCCGTCCTGGGGCCCCCTCCATCCTTGGGGCTGGGCTGCTCTGTGTGTCTGGCCTGGTGGGTGTGAGTCTGTGGGACCCCAGTGCTTCTGTTTCTCATGGTTGGGACGGAATAGAGATGACCGCGGTACTTACGTAGGATAGCGCGTCTCCGAGTTTACCTCCAAAATGCTCCTCTTGGGAAGTGAAGAGTAGATGCTCAACCCAGCACTGCACAGTATCACCTTAAGGGATAGTTCTTTGCCTCATGTTTTATCTCTTGGAGACTTCACTTTCCTCTGCATGACATAGCCCTGTATCCTCTAATATAAAAATGATAACTCCCCCTAGAAAAGCTTCAGGAAGGATCCTTACCCCTGGAAGATGGGTTCTGAGTTCCCTGGCCGTCTGCAGCTTCTCTGGGGGGGGATTTGTGGCTCTAGTTTAAAAAAACAAGGACTTGTGTAAACACAGAATTCTAAAGTATTTCCCACCATCGTGTAGTTCCCTGGCTTTATAAGTTCCGAAAACTGACATTTTTGGTCTGAATAATATCGACTGTTTTATAGCTGGTTGAATGCTTGTAACAGGTGAACATCATAATTATGAGCTTCATTTTAATACCGTCATCCATTCCCCGTGCATGTTTCCACTGATTTTCTTTCTTTCTTTCTTTTTTTTGCGGTACGCGGGCCTCTCACTGTTGTGGCCTCTCCCGTTGTGGAGCACAGGCTCCGGACGCGCAGGCTCAGCGGCCATGGCTCACGGGCCCAGCCGCTCCGCGGCATGTGGGATCCTCCCGGACCGGGGCACGAACCCGTGTCCCCTGCATCGGCAGGCAGACTCTCAACCACTGCGCCACCAGGGAAGCCCCACTGATTTTCAGTAGAACATGTGCGTGGTGACATTTCATGAGCTGAAGAACCTGCCTTACAGTCCTCGCTTTCCCCAGAGGCTCATCCACTGTACCTTCTTAGTTATAGGTGAATTAGTTGGAGCGTCATTCTCTGAATATTTTCCCATGATGTCCGATATACATGGAGGCCACATTGATTAATGTTTGGGATGAGAAGTTGTAGTAAATAATGCCATCCGTGTCTTTACGCGGCGCTCAGTGTGGAGAATGAGTAGGCATGAGGTGGAAATGTGGAAAGTACCGTTAGGATTTCCTTTTATATTTAGGAGGCAGGGCTGTGCTACTTAAGGTCCCTGGAAGAGGATGGGGCCCCCTAGTGTTGTCATGTCTCTCCTTGGGTTTCTCCAGAAACTTCCCTTAGACCTGGCAGGAGAGATCCCACCCAGGCCCTGTACTTTGGAGGGTTCTGTTCTGTTTCTCAGAGCCGGCTGCTAGCCTCGGCATGGCTAGGAGTCTGTAGGGCCAAGAGGATGGTCCAGGGGCCCAAGAGCCCTGGAATTCCCTGCCCAGATAACCTGAACTTGGATTCCAGGGCGTGTGCAACCCTCTTTCCTGGGTTGTCCACTGGGGACTCCACTGCCTGAGGGCCTCCCTGGTCTGCAGAGTGGCCAGGGCCAGACGGGAGGATGTCTGCCTGTATGCACACTCAGGGCCCTCACAATATGGGATGGAACTGGGGGCAGGCCGGAGAGTCAGGCTTGGAGGTTACTGTAGATAGAAACTGCTCAAGCCCCACTGGGCACTGCCCCCTGTAGACCCTGTGTGGGATGGTGCACTCAACACCCGGACCCTGGGCCCACGCAACAGTGTGTCTTCATGCATCTGGGGTGCATCTGCTGTGCGCCACCTCAGTCCTCTGCCTGGCTTCTGTCCTGGAGGGCAAGAGTCACTGAGAGGGGGAATTCCTCAGAAACACGAAGGAAATTCCTTAGAAACAAGAAGGAAATTCCTCAAGGATAAGAAGGCCTTAACAGATGCTCTGTGGCCACAAAGTAGGAGCAAATGCCCTGCCCCGCCCTTCACTGGGGCTCTGGGACTTGTGGAAATCCCTTGGGTTCTCATGACAGCACCCCACCCCCATGTCTCTTTTCCTTTGTCTGCACTGGGTGTGGAACTTCTTGCAGTGACAGGAAGGCACTATGGATAAAGTCAGTCCTTCCCAGAAGGGGGGCTTTGGTTGGGGCCAGTACGCTCACCGTACATTCTGATGCTTAATCTCTGTTCTTATAAATTAGCTCACGTTGAAGTTTCTCATTCTGGGTCTAGGAGGAAATTGCTCTGTGCCTCACATTTGTACTTTCACTTTGTCTTTAATAAGCCACTAGCTTTCTATGTATGTTCCGTGTACCACATAGGCATGCTGTGATGTACTAGTTTCCAAACGGTATCACCAAAAAGCAATGGGAGCTGTGCTTGGGGAGCTCACAAGGGCTCGCTCTTGCAGCGAGTGTCGTAGAAAGTCGCGCCTTGTGTTTTCACTCCACGGTGCACTGCCGTGAGCAGGCCAGGCTGCTGGAGGTGGGGCGAGTGGCCGAGGCCTGTTGACCCAGGCCCCCCACGATGGCCCTGGGTCGGGCAGTGGGGTACCTCAGTGTACTGCTGCACCCCAGCACATCAGCTGGAAGCTGCTATGGAGAGGATGTTAGCAAGTCTGGGGAACTTCACATGTAGCACAGGCATCACTGCATCGAGGCAGGAAAGGAGACCGGGCCGTGTCTCAGGGCTTGTTCGTTGATTGGGGGAATTAATCATTTTACGTGGACAGTTCACCTGAAAAATAACATAGTGGAATAATTCGGTGACTCTTTGTTGTCGATATTTTCTAAAAGGATAATTTGAATTTTATTACAAATTGATTTCAAAACTCACCATGGATGTTGCTGAGTTGCCTCTGGACACGGGTTGGGGGTGATGTTTACCCAGCATCCCTTCTGGCATTAAAGTGCTCCTCCTCCAGTCCTGCTTCTGCTGCCCTTTCCCTCAGAGCCGCCCTGCCTTCCAGCTGCGAGCCTTTGTCCCCCGCCTTAAGAAGTGGTCCACCTTCTCCAGGATGAGTCTCAGCCGGCTCCAGCCCCCAGGGATGGTTCCCCTCGAATTTCTCTTCTCTGACTCACACGTGCACCCGTATCGCATCCACCCCGCCCTCGATTCCAGGCGTGTTTTGGTCTCTTTTTGGTCTAGTGCAGAGATGGTGGGTGGGTTCCTTCCTCCGCTCCCTCCCTTTCTCTTTCCTTCCGTCCTTTCTCCCACAAGTATTTCTTGAGCTCTTCCCTTGTGCAGGATGTGTAGGAGTGGGCCCTCCTCCCAGGAGTTCGGGAGAGGAGTGGGTGTGCCCTCTACCTTCCTCTCCTGGCCAGGTAGGATAGTCCAGTGACCAGGGGAGCCGTCCGGCGCGCCCAGAGCCCTGTGTCCCCGTGCCCACATCTGAGGCACCCGGTGCAGAGTGCCAGGGAGAACCTGTGTGACTTGGTGCTCTTGGCTGTGGAGGAAGGGGGGTGTGCAGGGGCCCCTGGGAGAGGCTCTTGATCAGAATCCGCTCAGAGCTGGTCAGAAGTCACAGGAGAAGCCGGCCAACTAGGGAGGGTCACGTCGAATGGCAGGCCCGGGAGGCATTGTGCAGGCGCTGAGGGCACACAAGGGCACAGGCCTTACAGATGCAAGAGGGGAGCCTGCCAGGAAGGTGATGGAGGAGAGGGTGGACCCCCATCCCTGGGAGTCTGGAGGGAGGGGCGGTGGGTGCGGCCACGTGCTGCAGTGCCTTCCAGTAAGATGGGGGGGGGGTCCTTTGCGTGGAGCAACCAGGAGCGTGTGGTGGCCTGGGCTGTGCATTTCACAGGGGCCGTGAGACTTGGGGGGCAGAGGGCAGGCCATTCTGCAGTGGATGTGAAAATCCTTTTAAGAAGTTTCTGGAGCAAAGAGGAAGAGGGAAAGCGAAGTGGTTAGAGGGCTGTGGGGTGTCCTCCTCTGCAGAAGGTTTCCTGGACCTTCCAAACAAATCGGGTCCGCTTGCCCGTCCACCCCTCCCCCAGTCTGTTAATTTCTCCCAGACGTCGTCCACGGGACTGCCATCAGCTGCGGTCATTCCGGGCCACACGACTGGAGGTGGGGAGTGCCCTTTGCTGGGCCTGCACATGGGAATATCTGGGAGGCTTGTCTTTGATCTCGTGTCCTGTTTTGATTCATGATGACGAGCTCTGACACCTCGATGGGATGCCCTGAACTTTCTCTTAAGTCCAAAGGGAATACCAAGGGTGGCATTTAGCACATTTAGTCTAAGCAGAATGTTTGGCGTTGAATGAGGCTGTTTTATCCACTGGGCATTAAAAGGCCTTACGCTGAGGCCTTACAAGCTTCTCAGAGGCCCAAGGAAATGATTCAGACCTGAGAAAGAAATATTGCACTCCAAAACACTAAAAGGAAACTGCAAAACCAGGGAATGAATGGTGAAACGTCTAGAGGACGTCACAGTAGGGCATTCCCAGCTCAGCTTTTTAGAAGTTATCTTAAGTTATGTAATTTGGAATGCCAGTGTGTTAATATGCTTGGTGCAAAGGAAGAGTGAAGATTCTGAGGGGATGACTGTTATTAACCGGGGCCTGGAAGGTTTTCCTGGCATCTGGTGTGTTTCCCTGAGCATTATTCTCCAGGTGCGTTAAGTGGTGGGCTCCCCAAGGTGGTCCGACTCATCCCTGTGTACAGCAAAGTGCCAGGTGTGTGCGTTTAATCAAAACAAACTAGAGGTTGTCATATATACACTACAGATACTATGTATAAAATAGATAACTAATGAGAACCTACTGGATAGCACAGGGAACTCTACTCAGCGCTCTACAGTGACATACATGGAAAGGAAATCCAAAAGAGGGGATATATGTTTACGTAGAGCTGATTCACTTTGCTGTACAGCAGAAACTAACACAACATTGTAAAGCAACTTTACACCAATAAAAATTAAAAAAAACCCAGAAACTAGGGGTTGTCAGCCTCTGTATTCTTCACCCTTGACTTGATTTTCTGAAACTGCTTTCTCCAAGGACTGTGGAACACGTGCTCTTTAAACAGGTGACTCATCTTCGTAAGCTTGTTTTGTGTTTTTGGACCCCTTGAGATCTGTGTGGTGGTCGGGGACTTGACGTTCTTTGTTTCAGCTCACGCTTGTGTGTGTATTTCCTTCCCCAGGTAGATGCGCCCCCTGAAGATGGTGACTCTTTCCTGAGGAGCAGGTCACTTCCTACGAGACAAGGCCTTCTGCACAGTTACTGGGCTGATTCACCCCAGGGGACTGCCGGCCTTTTCTCGTCAACAGCTGAAATCCTCCACCCTGTTTCAGGTAGTTCTGGACTATTTCCCATTGTATACAAAATATTTTGGTTTTGGCGGTACATTTTTCTTTGGGACATCTCCGTGGTTTTATCTGATTTCTGAAGGGGTCTGTGAACCCATTAAGAAGCACTGCTCACTCGCTTTCTCAGGGTCACCTCCCCTTCAGCTTCAGCTGTGACCATGTGACAGTGGCTCCCAGTGCAGGGCTGAGCTGCCTCAATTCCAGATCATCCCGGGTTCCACGTCCATGTCACTGAATTTCCACCTCACAATCGAATTCTTGATTTCTGTTACATGGTCTCAGGAGACCCAGGCCGGTGGTGCAGTGAGTGACACCCCCAGGCATCTCCTCGGCTGTGTGGGTGCCGGAACCTGCCCTCCTCACCTGCCCTGCCCTTGCTGGTCCCACCTGAGGGAATCAGGGCCGGTGGGTCCCAGACCCCTTCTCTGGCTTGCCTCTGAGTGGGACTCAGATATGCCCCCTTCCGTCTGTTTGTCACTGCTGGCCGCTCATGCCTGCATCCCTGCTCATCTACAGCCCTTCCCCAGACACCTCTCCCGTTTATATTCCACATGGGTGCCAAAATTTCCTTACAAAATGAAAATCTGATCGTATACCACTCTGTGGCTTAAAACCATTAAGTGATTGTTTTTCCACCTACAAATGGCAGTCCCAACTGCTCAGCAAGGCTCTTCATGTCCTGGGCACTTTCCATCTCTCCAGCTTTGCCTCTTGGCACCTCACCATTTTTTTTTTTTTTTTTTTGGCCGCACCCAGCATGGCACATGGGATCTTGGTTCCCTGACCAGGGATTGAACCTGCGTTCCCTGCAGTGGAAGCGTGGAGTCTCAACCACTGGACTGCCAGGGAAGTCCCAACGCCTCACCTTTGACTTATCCTCAGGAACATGATGAATCTCCCCCATGCTCTCCCCACCGTCAGGCTCACCTGGTCCAGAAGCCCTCCTGCAGGGCACGTTAGGCCCTGTCTTCACCCCTACCTGGGGCACCTCTCTCCCCATGGACAGTCAGTCCCGCATTGTGGTGTAACTCTGCAGACATGTCCACTCTCCCTGCTGGCTGGTGAGCTCCTCGAGTCCCTCGGTCATTATTCCTAGTTTTGTTCCCAGGACCAAGTGTATACACAGGCATGTAGTAGATCTTCAATATACAGTTGTTGATTTGGCAGCAAATGAATAAAGAAATGAATGGATATCTGAGAACATTTTACCAAAACTTACATCTGTCATCAGAGCATGGGGTGACTTATGATAACTAATTCAGAGTGTGACCGTTTGCCAGACAATGTTCTAAACCCTTCATGTGTGACAGCTCACTTAATCACAGCCTTCAAGGACAAATACTGTTATCATCATCCCCATTTTGTCCAAAGGGGGAACTGCAACACAGGCTGAACTTTTATCCAGTGTGCCATTGATGGGTATGTGGGATGTATTGTGTGATCACATGTGGCTGATGGCTAAATTGTGACCATCTTGAAGAGCAGGTTCTTGTTTTATATTTCACTTTATTTATTTTGAATTTTAAAAATTATTTTTGTCCCTGGCACTAGCATATGCAGCCTGGTATACAGGCTGTATATGCTGGTATACAGCAGAACACAAATGTTGTTGAGGGATTTTCTGATTTGGCCAGCTTTTCAAGGACTAGCAGGGTGAAGGCTAGTCAGGTTTGGCTTCACCCTTGGAATTTTGTATTGTTTTGGGACATACGGGGGTTTTTGTTCATTTTTTTGTTTAGTTTGGCCTTGGATGGTACGTCTTTACCTGCTTCCTCTACACTGTCCGCAGTCATGGGACTCTTAACCCCCATCCCATGGCCTGGAGCCAGCCCCCTTGCCCTAGGATCCTGGAGACTGACAGGGATTCAGAAGGTCCCCTGCTGAGGGGAAGGGGCTTCTCTCACCCCCCTGCTTTTTCCCAGAGCAGTTCCAGGGCAGGCGAAGTAAAACCTGGACCCCTGGGGCCAGGCTCCTGCATTTTATGGACTATTAGATAGGAAGGGGTCTGAAGTCATCCAGCTCATTGCCAACTGTGCAGACGAGGAAACTGAGGCTCAGGAGGAGTTGTGTCCAAGATCGCACTGTCCTTGGACTTGCAATTATTAAACGTTGTTTTCCCACAATTAATTTGGAATTATATCTCCAGACACACTCTGTATGAATTTAGCCTGGCACCTTCCTTGTCTTCTCCCCTGCCCACTCATCGAACAAGCCAGAGCTTGTGACTAAATGAACTAACACCTGGCAGAATTCAGTTGATTTTGTGGTGTCTTTAATAGACTAATGTGAGTAATGGATTGGCCTGGAACAGGTAATTGGGAAATGTTTTAACCCTTTATTTACTTTCTTCTATCATAGAAATTTAAAACACACTTCCTCAGGGTTACAGAAATAGTTAATAAGCCAGACTGCAAGACGTCAAAGCCTCCTATCTTATTTAATAATCTGAATATAGGTTCAAGGTAAATATGATAATATTCATAATCTAGACTAATTTGGGAGAAGGCTAATTTATGTGAGTAAAATGTCAGAATTACAGGATACTTAAGGAATGTGGTCTCATGGCTCTGAGGTAGGTTTCAAGGCTTGAATCAGGTATAGGGATCACTGTCCTCATGCCGGGGGGAAACTGAGGAGAATGTGAATGGGGGTGTCTCTCATGCTTAGGTTGTCTTCTTTTTCCCTGCATTTGCAGGCACACCTTGGAGATATTGTGGGTTTGGTTCCAGATCACCACAATAAAGCTTAAATTGCAATAAAGTGAGTCACACGAAATTCTAGTTTCCCAGTGCATATAAAAGTTATGTTTACACTATACTGCAGTGTATTAAATGAGCAATAACATTATGTCCAAGAAAGCAATGTACATACCTTCACTAAAACATACTTTATTGCTAAAAAATGCTCACGGTCATTTGAGCCTTCAGCGAGTCTCCATCTTTGTGCTGGTGGAGGGTCTGGCCTGGTTGTTGGTGGCTACTGACAATCAGGGTGGTGGTTGTTGAAGGCTGAGGTGGCCACGGCAATCTCAAAATAAGACAACACTGAAATTTGCCACATTGATTGACTCTTCCTTTTGCTTGGACACTTAGAGGCCATTGTAGGGTTATTAGTTGGCCTGATTTCAATATTGTTGTGTCTCAGGGACTAGGGAGGCCCAAGGAGAGAGTTGGGGGAACAGCCAGATGGTGGAGCAGTCAGCACACACACAATATTTATCAATTAAGTTTGCTGTGTCATATGGATGTGGTTCGTGGTGCCCCCAAAACAAATTACAGCCGTAACATCAAAGATCCCTCATCACAGATGAACGTAAACATAATAGTAACAAAAAAGTTTGAAATATTTTGAGAATTACCAAAATGTGACACAGAGACATGAAGCGATGGGCGCTGTTGGAAAAATGGTGCCGATAGACCTGCTCAATGCAGGGGTGCCACAAGTCTTCCATTTGTTAAAAAACACAGTATTTGCAAAGCACAGTAAAGCGAAGCGCGATAAAACGAGGTATGCCTGTATTTAAAAAGCACATTGTCACTTTTTTTTATACCTTTTAATACCACTTCTTAAGTAGAACATTTTCCAGCTAATATTCAAATGATTGCATGTTATTAGAATCTGGGTTTGTGATGTCTTAGTTAAAATATTTTGTGTTTGCAATTAACTTACGGCTACAGAAAAGAATACAGGCAAATTTCATCTTCTGTAAAATGAAAAGGACAGCTTTTTTTTTGAAGCATGAAATTATGCGGTCTGCCCTGGACATTGCCCCTGAGGTTGGGTCAAGGGGATAGCTATTTCTTTAGTTCATTTTTTCACTCATTCTATGAGCACTTATCAAGGGCTTCTGAGTTCCCAGCACAGTGCTGGAAGCTGTGGGTGCAGTGATAGGCGGGTCATGGTTCCTGCCCCCATGAGGCTCCCTCTCCTGGGGTAACTGCAGTGAAAAGTGTGAAGGCATTAACACAGGTTGCTGCAGGGGCCCAGAGAAAGACAGTCTGGCCAGGCAAAGGTTCTGGGGGCTCCCTGGAGCTGGTGGGAGGGGGGTGACCCCAGCTGAGACCTGATGGGTGGGGAGGTACCTTCACCACCAGGTTAAGGGTGGAGGGAATAGCAAAGGCAAGGGCCCTGAGGTTGGAGAACTGGGCAAGGTGAAGGCTGACGTATGGACTGGGCAGGGGGAGAGGAAGGCGGAGGGTTGAGTCTGGAGGAAGCAGTCAGAGCCTCAACACAGAGGACCTGTGTGCTTTGCTGAGGGGTGTGGACTGTTCGGGGTGCACTGGGGAGCCAGTGAAGGCGCTTTGAACCGATCACTTGGTAACTATGAGTTTGTAAGATCCCTGGATTGAATAGAAGCCGTAAGTCCATAGGCAGAGAGACTGATAAGGAGCTAGTTGGCATAATTAATCCAGGAAGGAGCCGGTGACTGTTGAGCTCAAGAGGCATCAGCAGTGCGTAGGAGTGAACCGGGCTGGTGTGGTGATCTCCGGAGCCGGACTGTTTAGGGCTGGTGAGAACAGCTCTGGGGATGGCAGGTCACTGAGCCCGGGTCTCTCGTTGGGTGGGTGGGAGTGTGGCAATGCTGCCCCTGTCACTAAGGTGGGGAGCATGGCTGGTGGGGAGAATGAATTTGGTTTGAGGCCTATGGAATATTAGGAACTCATAGGTTATTGAATAGACTTGTGCATAAGTTCACTGGAAGCACGAGATGGGAATTTATTGCATGTAGTTGTAAGGTCCCCCTTCAGGAGCACGGAACAGGAACGTTCAAATCGGTAAAGGGGGCCGTACTGAACATTAACTTAATTTGGGCTTGAGAAGTTTAGAAAGGTAGGCAAAATGGAGTGATTTTTTCCTTTTTCAATTGATATTATTTTAGGGATGTTTTATGGATAAAGCCATGGGTGTGCTTTCCTTCCAGCATCAGTCAAATGCCTGATCTGATTACGCCCCCTGCCAAGTATATGGATAGAGTGTTAGGAAATTGAAATGCTAGGTTACCAGGACCTCAGTTTAATATGTAGCCCTATGGCTGATCAATACCTGTTGTATGTATGTGTAATCTTCTGTGTAAGATTCTCTCTGTATAGCTTTGCTTCCACCATATGTCCCAGGGTTCTTTCGGTCCGTGTTTTTTTTCAATAATTACTTTTTAATTTTAATAACGCTACTATATTTCATACTTTATTCTATTTTATTTTACCTGCTCTTTCTTTTTTTCCTCCCTTCCCTTCCTCCCTCCCTCCCTCCGCTCCTCCTTTCCTTCTTTCTTTTTCTTTCCTCCATCCCTCCCTCCCTCCCACCCTTCTTCTTGCCACTTTCTTTTTCTTTCCTTCCTCCCTCCCTCCCTCTCTTCTTCCATTCACTCTTCCTTTTGCTTTCATTCCTCCCTCCCTCCCTCCTTTCTTTCCTTTCTTTCCATCCTTCCTCCCTCCCTCCTTTCTTTCTTTCTTCCTTCCTTCCTTCCTTACTTCCCTTCTTCCTTTCTATCAATCTCTCTTTCTTTCTTCTACTAATTATTTCTTTCTACTTTTTCTCACTGTTATTCTGAGCCGGGTGGATGAAAGGCTCTTGGTGCTGCAGCCAGGAGTCAGTGCTGTGCCTCTGAAGTGGGAGAGCCAACTTCAGGACACGGGTCCACAAGAGACTTCCCAGCTCCACATAATATCAAGCAGCGAAAATCTCCCAGGGATCTCCATCTCAACACCAGCACCCAGCTTCAGCCAACGACCAGCAAGCTACAGTGCTGGTCACCCTATGCCAAGCAACTAGCAAGGCAGGAACACAACCCCACCCATTAGCAGAGAGGATACCTAAAAACATAATAAGGCCACAGGCACCCCAAAACACACCACCATACGTGGACCTGTCCACCAGAAAGATAAGATCGAGCTTCAACCACCAGAACACAGGCATTAGTCCCCCCCACCAGGAAGCCTACACAACCTACTGAAACAACCTTAGCCACGGGGGACAGACACCAAAAACAACGGGAACTACGAATCTGCAGCCTGCAAAAAGGAGACCCCAAACACAGTAACATAAGCAAAATGAGAAAGCAGAAAAACACACAGCAGGTGAAGGAGCAAGATAAAAACCTACCAGACCTAACAAATGAAGAGGTAATAGGCAGTCTACCTGAAAAAGAATTCAGAATAATGATAGTAAAGCTGATCCAAGATTCTATTTCCCAGATCCAAAATCTTGGAAATAGAATAGACAATATGCAAGAAACAGTTAACAAGGACCTAGAAGAACTAAAGATGAATCAAGCATCGATTAAAAACACAATAAATGAAATGAAAAATACTCTAGATGGGATCAATAGCAGAATAACTGAGGCAGAAGAACGGATAAGTGAGGTGGAAGATAAAATAGTGGAAATAACTGATGCAGAGAAAAATAAAGAAAAAAGAATGAAAAGAACAGAGGACAGTCTCAGAGACCTCTGGGACAACATTAAACGCACCAACATTCGAATTATAGGGGTTCCAGAAGAAGAAGAGAAAAAGAAAGGGACTGAGAAAATATTTGAAGAGATTATAGTTGAAAACTTCCCTAATATGGGAAAGGAAATAGTTAATCAAGTCCAGGAGGCACAGAGAGTCCCATACAGAATAAATCCAAGAAGAAATACGCCAAGACACATATTAATCAAACTGTCAAAAATTAAACACAAAGAAATCATATTAAAAGCAGCAAGGGAAAAACAACAAATAACACACAAGGGAATCCCCATCAGGTTAACAGCTGATCTCTCAGCAGAAACTCTACAAGCCAGAGGGGAGTGGCAGGACATAATTAAAGTGATGAAGGAGAGAAACCTGCAACCAAGATTACTCTACCCAGCAAGGATCTCATTCAGATTTGATGGAGAAATTAAAACCTTTACAGACAAGCAAAAGCTGAGAGAGTTCAGCACCACCAAACCAGCTTTACAACAAATGCTAAAGGAACTTCTCTAGGCAAGAAACACAACAGAAGGACTATACCTACAATAACGAACCCAAAGCCATTAAGGAAATGGGAATAGGAACATACATATCAATAATTACCTTAAATGTAAATGGACTAAATGCTCCCACCAAAAGACACAGAGTGGCTGAATGGATACAAAAACAAGACCCATATATATGCTGTCTACAAGAGACCCACTTCAGACCTAGAGACACATACAGATTGAAAGTAAGGGGATGGAAAAAGATATTCCATGCAAATGGAAATCAAAAGAAAGCTGGAGTAGCAATTCTTATATCAGACAAAATAGACTTTAAAATAAAGACTATTAGAAGAGACAAAGAAGGACACTACATAACGATAAAGGGATCGATCCAAGAAGAAGATATAACAATTGTAAATATTTATGCACCCAACATAGGAGCACCTCAATACATAAGGCAAATACTAACAGCCATAAAAGGGGAAATCGACAGTAACACAATCATAGTAGGGGACTTTAACACCCCACTTTCACCAATGGACAGATCATCCAAAATGAAAATAAATAAGGAAACACAAGCTTTAAATGATACATTAAATAAGATGGACTTAATTGATATTTATAGGACATTCCACCCAAAAACAACAGAATACACATTTTTCTCAAATGCTCATGGAACATTCTCCAGGATAGATCATATCTTGGGTCACAAATCAAGCCTTGGTAAATTTAAGAAAATTGAAATTGTATCAAGTATCTTTTCCGACCACAATGCTATGAGACTAGACATCAATTACAGGAAAAGATCTGTAAAAAATACAAACACATGGAGGCTAAACAATACACTACTCAATAATGAAGTGATCACTGAAGAAATCAAAGAGGAAATTAAGAAATACTTAGAAACAAATGACAATGGAGACACGACGACCCAAAACCTATGGGACGCAGCAAAAGCAGTTCTAAGGGGGAAGTTTATAGCAATACAATCCCACCTTAAGAAACAGGAAACATTTCGAGTAAACAACCTGACCCTGCACCTAAAGCAATTAGAGAAAGAAGAACAAAAAACCCCCAAAGTTAGCAGAAGGAAAGAAATCATAAAGATCAGATCAGAAATAAATGAAAAAGAAATGAAGGAAACGATAGCAAAGATCAACCAAACTAAAAGCTGGTTCTTTGAGAAGATAAACAAAATTGACAAACCATTAGCCAGACTCATCAAGAAAAGAAGGGAGAAGACTCAAATCAGTAGAATTAGAAATGAAAAAGGAGAAGTAACAACTGACACTGCAGAAATACAAAAGATCATGAGAGATTACTATAAGCAACTCTATGCCAATAAAATGGACAACCTGGAAGAAATGGACAAATTCTTAGAAATGCACAACCTACCAAGACTGACTCAGGAAGAAATAGAAAATATGAATAGACCAATCACAAGCACTGAAATTGAAACTGTGATTAAAAATCTTCCATCAAACAAAAGCCCAGGACCAGATGGCTTCACAGGCGAATTCTATCAAACATTTAGAGAAGAGCTAACACCGATCCTTCTCAAACTCTTCCAAACAATATCAGAGGAAGGAACACTCCCAAACTCATTCTACGAGGCCACCATCACCTTGATACCAAAACCAGGCAAGGATGTCACAAAGAAAGAAAACTACAGGCCAATATCACTGATGAACATAGATGCAAAAATCCTCAACAAAATACTAGCAAACAGAATCCAACAGCACATTAAAAGGATCATACACCATGATCAAGTGGGGTTTATTCCAGGAATGCAAGGATTCTTCAATATACGCAAATCAATCAATGTGATACACCATATTAACAAGTTGAAGGAGAAAAACCATATGATCATCTCAATAGATGCAGAGAAAGCTTTCGACAAAATTCAACACCCATTTATGATAAAAACCCTGCAGAAAGTAGGCATAGAGGGAACTTTCCTCAACATAATAAAGGCCATATATGACAAACCCACAGCCAACATTGTCCTCAATGGTGAAAAACTGAAACCATTTCCACTAAGATCAGGAACAAGACAAGGCTGCCCACTCTCACCACTCTTATTCAACATAGTTTTGGAAGTTTTAGCCACAGCAATCAGAGAAGAAAAGGAAATAAAAGGAATCCAAATTGGAAAAGAAGAAGTAAAGCTGTCACTGTTTGCAGATGACATGATACTATACATAGAGAATCCTAAAGATGCTACCGAGACTTCCGGGTAAGATGGCGGAAGAGTAAGACGCGGAGATCACCTTCCTCCTCACGGATACACCAGAAATACAGCTACACGTGGAACAACTCCTACAGAACACCTACTGAACGCTGGCAGAAGACCCCAGACCTCCCAAAAGGCAAGAAACTCCCCACATACCTGGGTAGGGCAAAGCGGAGAGATTCCCGCACAGAGGATCGGTGCCGAGCGGCACTCACCAGCCCGAGAGGCTTGTCTGCTCGCCCGCCGGGGCGGGCGGCGCTGGAAGCTGAGGCTCGGGCTTCGGTCAGAGCGCAGGGAGAGGACTGGGGCTGGCGGCGAGAACTCAGCCTGAAGGGGGCTAATGTGCCACAGCTAGCCGGGAGGGAGTCCGGGAAAACTCTGGAGCTGCCGAAGAGGCAAGAGACTTTTTCTCCCCTCTTGGTTTCCTGGTGCGCGAGGAGCGGGGATTAAGAGCGCTGCTTAAAGGGGGCTCCACAGACGGGCGCGAGTCGCGACTGAAAGCGCGGAGCCCAGTGACGGGCGTGGGACGCTGGGGCTGCTGCTGCCGCCGCCAAGAAGCCGGTGTGCGAGCGCAGGTCACTGTCCACACCGCCCTTCCGGGAGCCTGTGCAGCCCGCCACTGCCGGGGCCCCGGGATCCAGGGGCGGCTTCCCTGGGAGAACGCACGGCGCGCCTCGGGCTGGTGCAACGTCACGCCGACCTCTGCCGCTGCAGGCTCGCCCCGCACTCCATGCCCCTCCCTCCCGCCCGGCCTGAGTGAGCCAGAGTTCCCGAAGAGGCTGCTCCTTTAACCCTTTCCTGTCTGAGCGAAGAACAGACGCCCTCCGGCGACCTACACGCAGAGGCGGGGCCAAATCCAAAGCTGAGACCCGGGAGCTGTGAGAACAAAGAAGAGAAAGGGAAACCTCTCCCAGCAGCCTCAGAAGCAGCGGATTAAAGCTCCACAATCAACTTGATGTACCCTGCATCTGTGGAATACATGAATAGACAACAAATCATCCCAAATTGAGGAGCCAGGAGTCAGTACTGTGCCTCTGAGGTGGGAGAGCCAACTTCAGGACACTGGTCCACAAGAGACCTCCCAGCTCCACATAATATCAAACGGCGAAAATCTTCCAGAGATCTCCATCTCAACACCAGCACCCAGCTTCACTCAACGACCAGCAAGCTACAGTGCTGGACACCCTATGCCAAACAACTAGCAAGACAGGAACACAACGCCACCCATTAGCAGAGAGGTGGCCTAAAATCATAAAAAGTCTGCAGACACCCCAAAACACACCACCAGACGTGGACCTGCCCACCAGAAAAACAAGATCCAGCCTCATCCACCAGAACACAGGCACTAGTCCCCTCGACCAGGAAACCTACACAACCCACTAAACCAACCTTAGCCACTGGGGACAGACACCAAAAACAACAGGAACTACGAACCTGCAGCCGGCAAAAAGGAGACCCCAAACACAGTAACATAAGCAAAATGAGAAGACAGAAAAACACACAGCAGGAGAAGGAGCAAGATAAAAACCCACCAGACCTAACAAATGAAGAGGTAATAGGCAGTCTATCTGAAAAAGAATTCAGAATAATGATAGTAAAGATGATCCAAAATCTTGGAAATAGAATAGACAAAATGCAAGAAACAGTTAACAAGGACCTAGTAGAACTAAAGATGAATCAAGCATCGATTAAAAACACAATAAATGAAATGAAAAATACTCTAGATGGGATCAATAGCAGAATAACTGAGGCAGAAGAACGGATAAGTGAGGTGGAAGATAAAATAGTGGAAATAACTAATGCAGAGCAAAATAAAGAGAAAAGAATGAAAAGAACAGAGGACAATATCAGAGACCTCTGGGACAACATTAAACGCACCAACATTCGAATTATAGGGGTTCCAGAAGAAGAAGAGAAAAAGAAAGGGACTGAGAAAATATTTGAAGAGATTATAGTTGAAAACTTCCCTAATATGGGAAAGGAAATAGTTAATCAAGTCCAGGAGGCACAGAGAGTCCCATACAGAATAAATCCAAGAAGAAATACGCCAAGACACATATTAATCAAACTGTCAAAAATTAAACACAAAGAAATCATATTAAAAGCAGCAAGGCAAAAACAACAAATAACACACAAGGGAATCCCCATCAGGATAACAGCTGATCTCTCAGCAGAAACTCTACAAGCCAGAAGGGAGTGGCAGGACATAATTAAAGTGATGAAGGAGAGAAACCTGCAACCAAGATTACTCTACCCAGCAAGGATCTCATTCAGATTTGATGGAGAAATTAAAACGTTTACAGACAAGCAAAAGCTGAGAGAGTTCAGCACCACCAAACCAGCTTTACAACAAATGCTAAAGGAACTTCTCTAGGCAAGAAACACAACAGAAGGAAAAGACCTACAATAACGAACCCAAAACAATTAAGAAAATGGGAATAGGAACATACATATCGATAATTACCTTAAATGTAAATGGACTAAACGCTCCCACCAAAAGACACAGATTGGCTGAATGGATACAAAAACAAGACCCATATATATGCTGTCTACAAGAGACCCACTTCAGACCTAGAGACACATACAGACTGAAAGTAAGGGGATGGAAAAAGATATTCCATGCAAATGGAAACCAAAAGAAAGCTGGAGTAGCAATTCTCATATCAGACAAAATAGACTTTAAAATAAAGACTACTAGAAGAGACAAAGAAGGACACTACATAATGATCAAGGGATCGATCCAAGAAGAAGATATAACAATTGTAAATATTTATGCACCCAACATAGGAGCACCTCAATACATAAGGCAAACACTAACAGCCATAAAAGGAGAAATCGACAGTAACACAATCATAGTAGGGGACTTTAACACCCCACTTTCACCAATGGACAGATCATCCAAAATGAAAATAAATAAGGAAACACAAGCTTTAAATGATACATTAAACAAGATGGACTTAATTGATATTTATAGGACATTCCATCCAAAAACAACAGAATACACATTTTTCTCAAGTGCTCATGGAACATTCTCCAGGATAGATCATATCTTGGGTCACAAATCAAGCCTTGGTAAATTTAAGAAAATTGAAATTGTATCAAGTATCTTTTCCGACCACAATGCTATGAGACTAGATATCAATTACAGGAAAAGAGCTATAAAAAATACAAACACATGGAGGCTAAACAATACATTACTTAATAACGAAGTGATCACTGAAGAAATCAAAGAGGAAATTAAAAAATACCTAGAAACAAATGACAATGGAGACACGACGACCCAAAACCTATGGGATGCAGCAAAAGCAGTTCTAAGAGGGAAGTTTATAGCAATACAATCCCACCTTAAGAAACAGGAAATATCTCGACTAAACAACCTAACCTTGCACCTAAAGCAATTAGAGAAAGAAGAACAAAAACATCCCAAAGTTAGCAGAAGGAAAGAAATCATAAAAATCAGATCAGAAATAAATGAAAAAGAAATGAAGGAAACAATAGCAAAGATCAATAAAACTAAAAGCTGGTTCTTTGAGAAGATAAACAAAATTGATAAACCATTAGCCAGACTCATCAAGAAAAAAAGGGAGAAGACTCAAATCAATAGAATTAGAAATGAAAAAGGAGAAGTAACAACTGACACTGCAGAAATACAAAAGATCGTGAGAGATTACTATAAGCAACTCTATGCCAATAAAATGGACAACCTGGAAGAAATGGACAAATTCTTAGAAATGCACAACCTGCCAAGACTGAATCAGGAAGAAATAGAACATATGAACAGACCAATCACAAGCACTGAAATTGAAACTGTGATAAAAAATCTTCCAACAAACAAAAGCCCAGGACCAGATGGCTTCACAGGCGAATTCTATCAAGCATTTAGAGAAGAGCTAACGCCTATCCTTCTCAAACTCTTCCAAAATATAGCAGAGGGAGGAACACTCCCAAACTCATTCTACGAGGCCACCATCACCTTGATACCAAAACCAGACAAGGATGTCACAAAGAAAGAAAACTACAGGCCAATATCACTGATGAACATAGATGCAAAAATCCTCAACAAAATACTAGCAAACAGAATCCAACAGCACATTAAAAGGATCATACACCATGATCAAGTGGGGTTTATCCCAGGAATGCAAGGATTCTTCAATATACGCAAATCAATCAACGTGATACACCATATTAACAAATTGAAGGAGAAAAACCATATGATCATCTCAATAGATGCAGAGAAAGCTTTCGACAAAATTCAACACCCATTCATGATAAAAACCCTGCAGAAAGTAGGCATAGAGGGAACTTTCCTCAACATAATAAAGGCCATATATGACAAACCCACAGCCAGCATCGTCCTCAATGGTGAAAAACTGAAACCATTTCCACTAAGATCAGGAACAAGACAAGGTTGCCCACTCTCACCACTCTTATTCAACATAGTTTTGGAAGTTTTAGCCACAGCAATCAGAGAAGAAAAGCAAATAAAAGGAATCCAAATTGGAAAAGAAGAAGTAAAGCTGTCACTGTTTGCAGATGACATGATACTATACATAGAGAATCCTAAAGATGCTACCAGAAAACTACTAGAGCTAATCAATGAATTTGGTAAAGTTGCAGGATACAAAATTAATGCACAGAAATCTCTGGCATTCCTATATACTAACGATGAAAAATCTGAAAGTGAAATCAAGGAAACACTCCCATTTACCATTGCAACAAAAAGAATAAAATATCTAGGAATAAACCTACCTAAGGAGACAAAAGACCTGTATGCAGAAAATTATAAGACACTGATGAAAGAAATTAAAGATGATACAAATAGATGGAGAGATGTACCATGTTCTTGGATTGGTAGAATCAACATTGTGAAAATGACTCTACTACCCAAAGCAATCTACAGATTCAATGCAATCCCTATCAAAATACCACTGGCATTTTTCACAGAACTAGAACAAAAAATTTCACAATTTGTATGGAAACACAAAAGACCCCGAATAGCCAAAGCAATCTTGAGAACGAAAAATGGAGCTGGAGGAATCAGGCTCCCTGACTTCAGACTATACTACAAAGCTGCAGTAATCAAGACAGTATGGTACTGGCACAGAAACAGAAAGATAGATCAATGGAACAGGATAGAAAGCCCAGAGATAAACCCACGGACATATGGTCACCTTATCTTTGATAAAGGAGGCAGGAATGTACAGTGGAGAAAGGACAGTCTCTTCAATAAGTGGTGCTGGGAAAACTGGACAGGGACATGTAAAAGTATGAGATTCGATCACTCCCTAACACCATACACAAAAATAAGCTCAAAATGGATTAAAGACCTAAATGTAAGGCCAGACACTATCAAACTCTTAGAGGACAACATAGGCAGAACACTCTATGACATAAATCACAGCAAGATCCTTTTTGACCCACCTCCTAGAGAAATGGAAATAAAGACAAAAATAAACACATGGGACCTAATGAAACTTAAAAGCTTTTGCACAGCAAAGGAAACCATAAACAAGACCAAAAGACAACCCTCAGAATGGGAGAAAATATTTGCAAATGAAGCAACTGACAAAGGATTAATCTCCAAAATTTATAAGCAGCTCATGCAGCTCAATAACAAAAAAACAAACAACCCAATCCAAAAATGGGCAGAAGACCTAAATAGACATTTCTCCACAGAAGATATACAGACTGCCAACAAACACATGAAAGGATGCTCAACATCTTTACTAATTAGAGAAATGCAAATCAAAACTACAATGAGATATCATCTCACACCAGTCAGAATGGCCATCATCAAAAAATCTAGAAACAATAAATGCTGGAGAGGGTGTGGAAAAAAGGGAACACTCTTGCACTGCTGGTGGGAATGTGAATTGGTACAGCCACTATGGAGAACGGTATGGAGGTTCCTTAAAAAACTACAAATAGAACTACCATATGACCCTGCAATCCCACTACTGGGCATATACCCTGAGAAAACCATAATTCAAAAAGAGACATGTACCAAAATGTTCATAGCAGCCCTATTTACAATAGCCCGGAGATGGAAACAACCTAAGTGTCCATCATTGGATGAATGGGTAAAGAAGATGTGGCACATACATACAATGGAATATTACTCAGCCATAAAAAGAAATGAAATTGAACTATTTGTAATGAGGTGGATGGACCTAGAGTCTGTCATACAGAGTGAAGTAAGTCAGAAAGAGAAAGACAAATACTGTATGCTGACACATATATATGGAATTTAAGAAAAAAAAAGGTCATGAAGAACATAGGGGTAAGACAGGAATAAAGACACAGACCTACTAGAGAATGGACTTGAGGATATGGGGAGGGGGAAGGGTAAGCTGTGACAAAGTGAAAGAGCGGCATGGACATATATACACTACCAAACGTAAGGTAGATAGCTAGTGGGAAGCAGCCGCATAGCACAGGGAGATCAGCTCGGTGCTTTGTGACCGCCTGGAGGGGTGGGATAGGGAGGGTGGGAGGGAGACGCAAAAGGGAGGGGATATGGGAACATATGTATACATATAACTGATTAAATTTGTGATAAAGCAAAAAATAAAAATAAAAAAAAAAATAAATAAATAAAAAAAAAAAAAAAAAAAAAAAAAAAAAAAAAAAAAAAAAAAAGATGCTACCGAAAAACTACTAGAGCTAATCAATGAATTTGGTAAAGTAGCAGGATACAAAATTAATGCACAGAAATCTCTGGCATTCCTGTACACTAATGATGAAAAATCTGAAAATGAAATCAAGAAAACACTCCCATTTACCATTGCAACAAAAAGAATAAAATATCTAGGAATAAACCTACCTAAGGAGACAAAAGACCTGTATGCAGAAAATTATAAGACACTGATGAAAGAAATTAAAGATGATATAAATAGATGGAGAGATATACCATGCTCCTGGATTGGAAGAATCAATATTGTGAAAATGACTCTACTACCCAAAGCAATCTACAGATTCAATGCAATCCCTATCAAACTACCACTGGCATTTTTCACAGAAGTAGAACAAAAAATTTCACAATTTGTTTGGAAAAACAAAAGACCCCGAATAGCCAAAGCAATCTTGAGAACGAAAAACGGAGCTGGAGGAATCAGGCTGCCTGACTTCAGACTATACTACAAAGCTACAGTAATTAAGACAGTGTGGTACTGGCATAAAAGCAGAAAGATAGATCAGTGGATCAGGATAGAAAGCCCACAGATAAACCCACGCACATATGGCCAACTTATCTTTGATAAAGGAGGCAGGAATGTACAGTGGAGAAAGGACAGCCTCTTCAATAAGTGGTGCTGGGAAAACTGGACAGGGACATGTAAAAGTATGAGATTAGATCATTCCCTAACACCATACACAAAAATAAGCTCAAAATGGATTAAAGACCTAAATGTAAGGCCAGAAACTATCAAACTCTTAGAGGAAAACATAGGTAGAACACTCTATGACATAAATCACAGCAAGATCCTTTTGGACCCACCTCCTAGAGAAATGGAACTAAAAACAAAGATAAACAAATGGGACCTAATGAAACTTCAAAGCTTTTGCACAGCAAAGGAAACCATAAACAAGACCAAAAGACAACCCACAGAATGGGAGAAAATATTTGCAAATGAAGCAACTGACAAAGGATTAATCTCCAAAATTTATAAACAGCTCATGCAGCTCAATAGCAAAAAAACAAACAACCCAATCCAAAAATGGGCAGAAGACTTAAATAGGCATTTCTCCAAAGAAGATATACAGACTGCCAACAAACACATGAAAGAATGCTCAACATCATTAATCATTAGAGAAATGCAAATCAAAACTACAATGAGATATCATCTCACACCAGTCAGAATGGCCATCATCAAGAAATCTAGAAACAATAAATGCTGGAGAGGGTGTGGAGAAAAGGGAACACTCTTGCACTGCTGGTGGGAATGTGAATTGGTACAGCCACTATGGAGAACAGTATGGAGGTTCCTTAAAAAACTACAAATAGAACTACCATATGACCCAGCAATCCCACTACTAGGCATATACCCTGAGAAAACCATAATTCAAAAAGAGACATGTACCAAAATGTTCATTGCAGCTCTATTCACAATAGCCCGGAGCTGGAAACAACCTAAGTGTCCATCATCAGATGAATGGATAAAGAAGATGTGGCACATATATACAATGGAATATTACTCAGCCATAAAAAGAAACGAAACTGAGCTATTTGTAATGAGGTGGATAGACCTAGAGTCTGTCATACAGAGTGAAGTAAGTCAGAAAGAGAAAGACAAATACCGTATGCTAACACATATATATGGAATTAAAAAAAAAAAATGTCATGAAGAACCTAGGGGTAAAACGGGAATAAAGACACAGACCTACTTGAGAATGGACTTGAGGATATGGGGAAGGGGAAGGGGAAGCTGTGACAAAGGGAAAGAGAGGCATGGACATATATACACTACCAAACGTAAGGTAGATAGATAGTGCGAAGCAGCCGCAGAGCACAGGGAGATCAGCTTGGTGCTTTGTGACTGCCTGGAGGGGTGGGATGGGGAGGGTGGGAGGGAGGGAGATGCATGAGGGAGGGGAGGTGGAAACAGATGTATATGTATGACTGATTCACTTTGTTATAAAGCAGAAACTAATAAAAAAAAAAAATACCTGTTGTAGCTGCTGCTATGTTAGTGTGGCTTCTAAACCACTCAGAGGAGCTGTGGAGGTTTTGTCTATATTTTTGTTTTTCTTTGTGATAAGATTAATACATGCTTATTATAGAAATTTTAGATAAAAAGCCCCAGCAAGCCCCAGAGAAGGGCCAAACCAACCAACTACAAGAAGCAACCCAATTTTGATATACTGTTATTATTTCTTTTAGCCTTTCTGGTGCATTTCTATGCAGCTATACCATTTCGTACAAGTGGTTTAGTGTCTTACCTTATAAAGTGAAGGTGTGAGCTTTAGCAGGATCTGGAAGTATGGGGAGACTTTGCAAGTGGGTCCTGGCAGTGGGTACATTCCAGGTGGGGAACACATCCATGTAAGTAGAGGCACGATGGTTTAGGGTCTAGTGGGTAGTCTATTTTGGGTGTAGCATAGATTAGATTTGGGGGAAATTTAAATGGAAATGAACGTTGGAACAGTTGATGGAAGTTTTGTTAATCTTAAGTTGTGTGAGTTTGTCCCCAGTTCTGTTAAAAATCTTCATTCCCCTTTTCCCCAGTTTGCATCCAGAAGCATGATCACATAAATGATGTAGGAAGACTAACCCATCAGTGTGACTTGCGGGTAAGGGTGGGACCGGGGTGGGGAGTCTGTGTATGTAGTTTTAGAGATGTTTTTGGGAATAGTAACATTTAAAATTTTTCTTTCATTCCTCTGTTTCTCCAGGAGAATATGAAAGTATTATTCAGGCTTGTTTGTTTCATAGCTCTACTGACTTCTTCTCTGGAGGCTGGTGAGTTAAGCATTTCCTTGTGTTCCTGTCTGCTAAGAAAATCTGTGATTTAGAATACATGAAGTACCTTGGTTAACAGAGTCATTTTTCTTACGTGTGTCTGTGGATGCCCAAGTCACAGAACCGTATTGCTGGATGTCCTTTCAAGGTCTTTACTTTTCATTCTCTCATTTATACATTGGGAAACTGAAGCCCACTGAGGTTAAGAGCCCCAGGTCATGCAGCTAGTTTCAGAGCAAAAGCTATAATCCACGTCACCAGTGTCTAGTCCAGGCCTCTTCCCACTTTGTTGCTGCTTGAAGAGTGTAATATGGGGAATCCTGGCTTTCATTCAGAAGAGGTGTTAAATGCAGTCTTTATGAACCATGGCCGGCAGTGCTTTGTTTTCTCCATTTATTCATTCTTTCTCTTTCCCTCTCCCTCTCTTGCTGCAAATGCGTTTAGCTCCTGCCGTGCGCCAGGCACTAGCTGCTGGGGCTACAGTGGTGAATAATCCAGACAGAAATATCTGCCTGGGTTTACATTCCAGTAGG
This sequence comes from Hyperoodon ampullatus, assembly GCF_949752795.1. Classification (NCBI taxonomy): domain Eukaryota; kingdom Metazoa; phylum Chordata; class Mammalia; order Artiodactyla; family Ziphiidae; genus Hyperoodon; species Hyperoodon ampullatus. The sequence continues at coordinate 20,257,426 of NC_136928.1, forward strand.
GGAGAGAAACAATACATTACATAAGTAAATATATATTATGTCATGTGGCGATAAGTGTGGAGAGGTAAAGAAGCAGAAAAGTAAAGTATACACTTTGGGGATTGGGGTGGTCAGAAGGTTAAATTTTTTGATAGTGTGGCCAGAAAAGGCCTCACTGAGAAGTTGACTTTTGAGTTGAACCTGAAGGAGCGGGAGGAGGGAGCTATATAGAGATCAGGTTGGGGGTGGGGAAATATTCTAGGCAGCATGTGCCAAGGCCCTGAAGCCAGGAGTACTGGCGTGTTCCAGGGGCTGAAATCTGCTGTGGCTGGAGCAGAGGGAATGGTGAGGGATGTGGTACAGGGTGAGGTCATTCAGGTAATGGGGGGCGGTGGAGGTTTGACTGTGTAGAGAGCCTTGTAGACCTTTCTAAGGATCTTGGCTTGTACTCTGAGGTGGGAAGACTGTGTAGGTTCCCTGTTTAAAACCAGAGAGGTGATCTAACTTTCCTTTCTTTTTTTTTTTTGGCCACACCGTGCGGCTTGTGGGATCTTAGTTCCCTGACCAGGGATCGAACCTGGGCCCTCAGCAGTGAAAGTGTGCAGTCCTAACCACTGGACCGCCAGGGAATTTCCATATTTTAAAGGCTCATTCTGGTTCTTATATTGTGAACAGATCCTAGGGAGGCAAAGGGAGAAACAGAGAGGCCAGTTAGGAGGCCATTACGGCAATCCAGGCAAGCTATGATGGTAACTTATTCAAGGGTGACAAGGAGAAGTGAGTTGTCAGAGTTTGGATATACTTTGAGGACTGAGCCAGCAGGATTTGCAGACAGATTGGATGTGAGTGTGAGAAACAGAGAAGAATCAAGGATGACTAAGGGTTTCAGCCCAAGCACATGCAAAGTGGAGTTGCCGTTGACGGGAGGGGGGAAGGTCACGTGTTCAGACTGAACATGTTAAAGTTAGATGTCTAAATAGAGATGTCTGGAGCCAGGGGTTGGAAGTATAAAATTGGAGACCTTGGCAAGCAGCTGCTATTAGAACCCCGAGACTAGATGAGTCTACCTGGGGAGCGAGTGTGGTTAGAAAAGAACAGAACTTCAAGGAGTGAACCCTGCAGCCCTCCAGGGATGGGTGGTCAGGCTTCCATTCATCCAAGAACCAGTGAAAGACTGGCCTGAAATGTAGGAGGAGACCCAGACAAATGTCCTGAAAGCCGAGTGAAGAACGTGTTTCAAGGATGAGAATAACACGTGTCCAATGCAGATGTGCTAAGTAAGATGACATCCGAGAGTTGTCGATTTGATTTAGCAACTTAAAAGTCGTAGGTGACTTTGATCAGAACAGTTTTGATGGAGTGGTGGAGCAAACCCCTGATAAATAGGAGAGTGTGTTGAGCTGAGACCTTAAGGTTTACTCTTTTATCACTGTTATTGTTGCTGCTGTTACTCCTAGGAGCTAAATACTTACCAGTTCTCCATCAGTGCAGGTACCTTGCTGAGTGCCTAGCCACTTTTATTTCCATTCTGTTTTTAAATAGCTTTATTGAGGTTATAATAGACATACAATAAACCACACATGTTTAAGGTATACAATTTGATGTGTTGACATACATATCCACCCCTGAAACCATCATCACAATCAAGATAATATTGAATTGAGTATTAATTGGTTTGGAGAGAACTGGGCAGCTCCACAATATCAAGTCTTCTGATCAATGAACAAAGTATAGACGTCTTCATTTTTTTAGATCTCTTAAAATTGATTTAAATAAATTTATTTTGTAATTTTCATTGTATCAGTCTGATGCTTTTGTCACATTTATCCTAAATTATTCATATCTTGATGCTATTGTAAAAGGCATTTAAAAAATCCAGTTTCTAATTGTTCTTAGGTAATATACACACACATTCAAATTTGCATATTCATATTGTATCCTACAGCTTACAAACCCTCTAGGTCTTCAGGAGATTTCATAGCATATTCTGTATAGATAATCATGTTGTCTGCAAATAAAGACATTTTACTTTTCTCTTCAATCCGTATGCCATTTCTTTTTCTTGCCTAATGCACTAATTAGATCTTCCAATACAATGTTGAATAGAAGTGGTTAGAGTGGACATTCTTACCTTGTTTCTAATCTTGTATATGATAGCTGTAAGGTTTTTATAGCTGTCCTTTATTAGCTTTAGGAAGTTCCCTTCTATTCCTAGTTTTGTTTTGTTGTGTGTGTTTTTTTTTTTGGATGTTGTGTACATCATAATGCACTGTCCTTATTTGATATATGGTAGCATTCAATTTGCTAAGATATTTTAAAGAAATTTTGCATCTATGTTCATGATGAAGACTGTTTTGTGGTTTTCTTTTCTTGGAATGTCTTTGTTTGGTTTTGGAATTAGAATAATACTGACCTCATAGAGTGAATTGGGAAGTGTTACTGACTCTTCAATTTTCTGGAAGAGTGTGTGTAAAACTGGTGTTGGTCCTTCTATGAATATACCAGTGAAGCCATCTAGGCCTGAAATTTTTTTTGTTGTTTGGAGGTTTTTAACTACACTTTCCGTTTCTTTAATACCTGTAGGGCTATTCAGGTTATCTGTTTCTTCTTCAGGCAGATTTTATAGTCTGTACTTTCAAGGAATTTGCCCATTTCATTTAAGTTGTTGAATTTATTGGCATTAGGCTGTTCATAATATTTCCTCATTACTCTTTTAAAATCCTTTTAATGAGAGATGTCACCTCTCTTTTTTTCCTGATCAGTATGGCAGGAGATTTATCCATTTTATTGATTTTTCTGAAAGAACTATCTTTTGGTATCTTTGATTTTTGTCTCTATTGTTTTTGTTTTCCATTTCATTGATTTTTCTCCTAGATCTATTACTATCCTCTGCTTACTTAGGGTGTAATTTATTTTCTAATTTCTTAAATGGAATCCGAAGTCATAATTTGAGATCTTTTTTCTTATACAGACATTTAGTGCTATCAACTTTCCTCTAAGTATTGTTTCCTGTTCATGCCATACATTTTGTTATGTTGTGTTTTCTTTATCATTCAGGTCCAAAGACTTATCTCCTAATCTCCTCCTTTATTTCTTTTTTTAAAAAAAATTGATTAATTTATTTATTTTTGGCTGCGTTGGGTCTTTGTTGCTGTGCTTGGGCTTTCTCTAGTTGTGGCGAGCAGGGACTGCTCTTCACTGTGGTGCACGGGCTTCTCATTGCAGCGGCTTCTCTTGTTGCGGAGCACAGGATTTAGGCATGCGGGCTTCAGTACTTGTGGCATGTGGGCTCAGTAGTTGTGGCTCACAGGCTCTAGAGCACAGGTTCAGTAGTTGTGGTGCATGGGCTTAGCTGTCCCGAGGCATGTGGTATCTTCCCGGACCAGGGCTCGAACCCGTGTCCCCTGCATTGGCAGGCAGATTAACTGCTGTGCTACCAGGGAAGTCCCCTTTATTTCTTCTTTGATGCATGGGTGATTTTGTTTGTTTGTTTGTTGTTGTTTTTTTCAGCTTTTAAATACATGGGTGAATTACTAGGTATTTTTCTGTTACTGATTTCTAATTTAATTTCATTGTCACCAGAGAACATACTTTGAATTCTTTTAAATTTGTTGACTATTGGGTTATGAGCAAGAATATGGTATATCTTGGTAAGTTCTTTTGTGTGCAGTTAAAAAGAATGTGTATTCTGCTGTTGTTGGGTAGGATTTTGTGTAAATACTGATTATGCCAAATTGGTTGATAGTGCTGTTCAAATCTTCTATATCATTACTGATTTTCTGTCTAATTGTTGTACTTGTTCTACCAATTATTATGAGGAGACTGTTGAAATCTCAGACTATAATTGTGGGTTTCTCTATTTCTTTTTGCAATTCTATCAGTTTTTGCTTCATGTATTTTGAAGCACTGTCAGTAGGTGAGTAAATGTCTAGGATTACTATGTACCTCTTGACAAATTACTCCTTTATCATAATTACATGACTCTTTTTAATCCCTGTTAATATTTTTCACTGTAAAATCTACTTTGACTGATAATAATAAACATTCAAACTTTCTTTTGAGTAGTGTTAACATGATATTTCTCTCCCCTCCCCGTTTTTACTTTTAACATATTTGTGTCTTTACACTTAAAGTGTGTTTATGTGTGAGTTCATGTGTATGTTAGCATATAGTTGGATCCTTCTTTCTTTATCCAGTCTGACTATCTCTGCCTTTCAACTGGGTTGTTTAGACCATGAAAACAATATAATACGATTGTTAATGTGTTTGGGTTTTATTTTAGGATCTTGTTTTATTTTCACCTTGTACCATTAATTCCATGTGTTTTCTCTTTTTTGCTGCCTTTTGGATTAATTGAGAATTTTCATGATTTATTTTGTCTTCAGGGTTGGCTTATATTAATAACTTAAAAAATAACTACTCTAGTGCTTATGGTATCCATCTATGACTTACCAGTGTTTACCTTCAGGTGATACTATACCAATTCACAAATAGTATAAAAAACTTAAAACAGTATATATCTGCTTCTCCCTTCCTGAACTTTGCCTTATTGTTTCCATACATTTACTTCTTTATATGTTATAAATCTCAAAATACATTATTTTTGCTTTAAATATTCTGTTGTTTTTAAAGAGATTTAAATAATAAGAAAAATTATTTTATGATCACCCATGTAGTAAACATTTCTGGTGCTATTTATTCGTTTATGTAGATTCATTTTTCATCTGACACTATTTTCTTTCTTTCTATAGGACTTCCTTACATGTTTTGGCAGTACAGGTGTATTGGTGATAATTTTTATAGCTTTTTATAAATATGAAAAAAGTCTTTATTTTGCCTCTATTTCTGAAAGGTACTTTCCCTGGATATAGAATTCTAGGTAGATGATGTTTTTTCTTTTAGTACCTATCTTTATTCTGCCCTCTTCTGGCTTGTATTGTTTCTGGCAAGAAGGCTGCATCATTTTGGTCTTTGTTTGGTGTGCTTTTCTTCATGCTTCTTATGCTTGGGTTTTATTGTGATTTTGGGGTCTGTGGCTACATCATTTTCATAAGATCGTGAAAAATTTCAACTTGTATTTCTTCAAATATTTTTCCTGTTCAACCCACCTCTCCTGTTCTTCAGGGATTCTTATTACATGTATTGAAGTTGTCCTGCAGCTAACTAGAATCCTGTTTATTTCATTTTGTTATTTTTCTCTCTGTGTTTAGTTTTGAAGAGTTTCTAATGCTGTATCTTGTAGTTCACTAAGCTTTTCTTCTTGCAGTGTCAAATCTGCCATTAATCACATCCATTTTTTTTTTAAAGTCAGCATTGTAGTTTTCATCTCTAGGGGTTTGATTTAGGTTTTTTAAAATAATCTCTTTCATTTCTCTACTCAACATGCTTGATCTGGCCCCTTGAACAAGTGGAACACAGTGATAATAACTATTTTAATTTTTTCCATCTATTCTATTATCTGTGTCATTTATGGGTCAGTTTTGATATGACTGATTTTTTTCTCTTTATTATTGGTTTTATTATGCTGCCTCTTTGCATGCCTAGTAATCTTTGATTGGATGCTAGATATTGTAGATTTTACCATGTTGGGCATTGGATATTTTTTTATTACTAAAAATGTTCTTGAGCTTTTTTCTTTTACAAGGTTGTTACTTGGAAATAGTTGATCCTTTTAGGTCTTGCTTTTAAGCTTTGTAAGTCAGGAGCAGAACAAGATTTATTCTAGGCCTAACTTGCTCCATCTACTGAGACAAAACCCTTCTGGGTTCTCTACCTGATGCCCCATGACTGATAGGATTGTCCATTCTGGCTGTTGAGAACAGCCACTATTCCCAGCATGTGTGTGCTCCGGGTATTACCCACTCTAATTCTTTTGGCAATTTTCACTCTGGCCTTGGGTAGCTTTCTTTCATGCTTCTGCTAATTGATACTCAGCTAAAAACTTGAGGGAGATTCTGTAGACCTCCAAAGCTTGCTTACTCTCTGTGTACAGCTGTAATCTCTTTGGTACTCTGCCCTCCACTCTCTTGGTTTACCTGGATTCCCTGCTCCATCTCCTCAACTCAAGAGAGAACACTGGGTTTTGCCTGCATTTCCTCCCAGCAACGTCATGGCCTAGAATTGCTCTCTACACAGTAATTTGGGAAAACCCTAGGGCTCGCCTCCTTTGTGTCCCTCATTCCCTGATGTTCGATGTCTTGAACATTGTTATTTCATATACTTTGTGCATTTTTTAGTTGTTCAGGTGGGAGGGTAAATGACAGTTATTCCATCTTTTTACTGAAGCAGCCATCTTTTCCTGCTACCTTATCCCCAATTTTTAGCTGAGTAAAGAGGGGAGCAGAGAGGTTAAATAACTTGCTCAAGGACACTAGTAGTAAGTGACATCCTGGATTTGACTAGAAATCTTTTAGACTTCCAAGATGATTCTCTTTATCATAAGGCTACTAACTCTCACGTATAACACAAATTAATGTATTTAATAGTTGGTGTGTTTATATTTAGATATTACATTAAGAAACACTGAAATTTCTTATTGAAATGACTTTCCCTTTCTCCCTTCTAAAGATAAATGTGAGGAACGTGAAGAGGCGGTTATTTTAGTTTCGTCTGCACATGAAATTGATGCTCGTTCATGTCCTCTTATCCTAAGTGAACACAAAGCCCCTATAATTTGGTATAAAAATGATGGCAAGACACCTGTATCTACAAAAAGAGATTCCAGGATTCATCAGCACAAAGATAAACTTTGGTTTGTTCCTGCTGAAGTGGAGGATTCAGGATATTACTACTGTGCAGTGAGGTAAGAAAGGAATTAATATGTTACAAACACGTGTTGTATTACCTGCAATAGTTAAGGACAGAACAATCTTTTAATAAACCTATTCTGATTTATTTTAGCAATTCAACTTACTGCCTCAAAACTAAAATAGCTGCAGAGTTTGTACAGCATGAGCCTAACTTGTGTTACAATTCACAAGCCGTATTTACACAGAGACTGCTGATTCCAGGAGATGGACAACTTGTATGTCCTTATTTGGATTTTTTCAAAGATGAAAACAATGTGTTACCCCAAATACAGTGGTATAAGGTAATTTTATATTACATATGGCATTCTACTCATCTAGCAAATAAAATAGTTTTCTATCACAGACAATAGGATGAATCTGCAAAGCACTTTTTCCTTTGGCATATTATTTTGCCTTTGAGTGGTGAAATTTAATAGGATGTTTTTAAAAGGTTTTAAGACTGTACACATTTAATTTGCAGCTTAACTAAAACTGTCATTTTTGTTTAATAAGGTAGAGTTGAGAAAAGTATAGTAGGCATAAAAGATGTTTAAAGATAAGGATGATTATAAATTTAGGGTTTTTAAGAAATAACTATTTGTTACAAAATATGCTATTTTGTGTTTTATTACAAACATTAAGTGGTCCTTGGATAGCCTAGTGGTTTCTCTAACTGTCTGAAAGGCGATTGGCCAGCACTCCATGGAATACATCATATTCTGGTATCTTTGATCTACCCGGCTTGTTGGAGCTTACATGGAGAATCATCTTGTAGAGGTTAAAAAATACAAAATAAATAATATCAGTGAAGAATGGAAGTATAGCATTACTAAGCATCTATAGTGTTAGCATTCTTTCCTCAAATGTTTTTCTCTTGCAAAGTAAGTTTGTCTTCACTTGTCTTCAAAGTGCAAGCCTCATAGGCATAAAAATGTAAATCCTGGGAATGTAATTATGACTTTGCAAAAAAATGCAATATTAAAACTTGTATGCAAGGAACCTTTCTATTCATATATGTACGAATATAAATATGAATAATTGGTTTTCAATACTTCCTTCCTCTCCCTCTGTCTAGGATTGCAAACCTCTACTTCTTGACAATATAAACTTTGTTGGAATAACAAACAAACTCATCATCACGAATGTGACTACGGCGCATAATGGGCACTATACGTGTCATGCATCCTACACACACTTGGGAAAGCAGTATCATGTCACCCGGGCTATAGAACTCATTACTCTAGGTGAGTCAGAGCTCCAGTCCTAGGATTTTAAATCCAGGAAGGCCCAGAGACCATAACTCTAATATCACCTTCACTGTCTATGGAGGGACAAAATCCAAGAGAAGCTTGATGACTTGCCAGAGGTCACCTGGCTTTAGTTTAGTTTTTGTTGTTACGTGCTACGTATGTGTTTCTCATTCCTACTTCAGAGGCAGTGCTGATCAAACAGACAAGGATGAGCTATGTGTTCCAGCTGAACTAGGAGGCATGTTCTTTGGCCTGGCTAGAGCTGCTTCTCCAGAGGGTTCTCTGGAGAAGCACTGGAGGAACGACAGTTCTGAGATCCCTCACTTGGGCAGTCTTGAGTGTCTAGCCGTCATGGGCATAATGGATGGATGCTAATGAACTTTGTAACAAGTTACACTCTTGCTAGATCTCTGTTAGTCCAGTCACTTAACTTCTCTAAGGCTGTTTCCTCCTCTAAGAAAATTCAAGCTTCCAAGCTTTTTGCAAAAGTGAGAGATCAAGTGTGCTCAGCTTGTGGTCCTGTGCCTGGGGCCAAACAGATGAGAAATGAGTAGGTGCATGGTGATTATTCTTGTTAGTTTTCCTGAGGCTTCTATTAACCACATTTCATATTAAAAACTACAACAAAATAAAACCAAGGCACTCCTACAGGTTACCTGGGGATGGGCAGAATGCTCAACCTTTCTGTAAATACCAGGGTTTCCTAAGCTTTCAGGAAGATAAGAATAGAGTTAGTTTAACCAGGACTTTGAAAGTCAAAGCAGTCTCTATCAGTAATTACTCTGGGACAACAGGCATAAACAGGGACTATCCCTGTTTATCTGGGTAAACCTGTTTATCTGTTTAATCTGGGTAAACCCAGATTATGACCACTTTTCAGAGAGATACGTTTTCTCATTTCTACAATAATTCATTTTTTTTGTCAAAGGTTAAGTTTATTGTCTCAGAATCAATTCCTTCCCTACATCCTACAAGCATCAGTGACTCATAAATTTCAGGAGTCCTTGAATCACAACCATCCTGAGTTCCTGAGCAGCCCCTCTCTGGTCATTGTATAGCTCCGATTTGTTTTTCTTGGAATACTGCAACCAGACCAGCAGACCAAATTTTAGGGAAAACAGGGCACTACAGAATTTTAAAAATAGGTCAAATGGGTTTTAAATACTTTCTGCCATCCTTTCTGATCCCTTACGTAGAAATAATATACTTAATCAGATGTGAGGTTGTATTTTGTTTTCTTCTAAAGGTGGATTTATAAATATTTATTGGGCATCTACTATGTTTCAGGCACTGTTCTAGGTATACATTAGGGAGCAAAGGAGACAGTATCCTGCCCTGACGGAGCTAACATTTTTTTTTTGACTGTGGCGGAATGAATACTGGGCATTCAAATTCATAGTTTCTCAGGCTTGGCCCCAGATCAACTCTTGAAGCCAATCTTCCTGTAAATAAAGGTCAGATTAATTTCTGGAGCTCCTTAGTATTTTTATGCTTATTTTAATAAATTATGCCAAAATGTTTGGCATTCTTCAGTAACTGTGGCTTTCACTCTTGGGTCATTGTGAAAATTACTAAGTACAAGCACGTCTAGCAATAGATGGCCTTCTGGTTAATAATGCTCCATCCAGGGAAGTCCCTTTCCACAACGACTCGGTTTTCCTGATTTGCATGAAGAGGGACACTTGTCTGGAGACCCAGGGCCTGGTGATGTGTGTTTTTTTTTGCAGCACCAAACTCTGGGTTCAGAAGGGCCAACTCTGGGGGTTTTGCTGTGGTCTCTGTGTCAGCCTCCTACCTTCACCTCTGGCCTTCTGTCTCCTGCTATATATGCTTTGGCCAGTAGAGGGAATATCGGGCAGATGCCTTGTAGTATATTTTTGGTATATTTTGCCAAGTGTGGTCATCACTTGAGATTCTGGTCTATAAGAGACCTTATGGATGTTTTTCTTTCAGTGAAATCCAGGAACAAGAGACCTGAGATTGTGAGTCCAGCTAATGAGACGATAGAAGTGGTCTTGGGTAAGTGGGCTACGATCAGGATATGCTGAAATCAGTATTTTTTGAACTCGAGATTAAGATAAACTGTACCTTTATTGCACACAACCTAAGCTGTTTAGTGGATATATCTAAAGTTAGAGGGAAAGTGGCACAGATTATGTCTTAAATGTTTCTTTGGATTTCTTGCCTCTTATGGCAAACATCTAGCCATGTCTGATTGGCCCACCCTTACTTTCCTATGGACACTTATTACTCGTGAAGACATCAGCCAAAGACCAAGTTCAGGGACTTCCCTGGCAATCCAGTGGTTAAGACTTCACCTTCTAATGCAGGGGGTGTGGGTTCGATCCCGGGTTGGGGAACTAAGATCCTACATGCCTCGCAGCCAGAAAACCAAAACATAAAACAGAAGCAACTTCAAATAAAGACTTTAAAAGCGGTCCACATCAAAAAAATCTTAAAAAAAAAAAGAAGAACAAAGACCAAGTTCAACAGGCCTAGGAATAAGAAATGTAATTTATTTGGTGCAGGATGGATTTCTTATGATCAGAGTTAAGCTTTTAGGTAGAAGAGTAGGACTACAGGCCAAAAAGACAGTTATTCTAGAAAATTATTTTTCCAAGTTAGTGATAATGTTAATTTCAAGAATAAAGATGTAACACGATAAGCAGTCAGATCTAAGCTATGCAATACAGTAGCCACTAGGCATGTGTGGCTACATACATGTAAATTTAAATTAAGTAAATTTATTTAGTTTAATTAAAAAGTAGTCCCTCAGTCAAGGGCTGAAGAGCGACATGTGATTAGTGACTACGTATGAGACAGCACAACTATAGAACATTTTTGCCAATGCTGAAAGTTCTGTTGGAAACCATTGGTCCAAACATAAACACAGATTTTTGTATCAGAGGATCAAAAATCAGGCTGGCATATAGAACTCTGTAATAGTAACTGCGTGAAGACAAAGAGCAGTTGTACAGAGATTAGAAGGTAAAATGTGTGACCTCTGTACTTGGCCAAGTTGTTCCTCATGGTGGAAAGTAATATAAAGACATTCATAGATGTAAACAAAGATGTGAAAATTTTAAATATTGTCCTGTAGAATCCAGAGCAGGGTTTCAACCCTTTTTTCCCCATTATTGCTCCCCTGTAGCGCCTAAGAAGCCATTTTTTCCCTAATCCTCTTTACTTTCTCAGATATTTAATACCCAGATATGCACTATGGCACTTTGAAAGGCCACAAACCATCGCAATAGCTAAGCTTTTCTTGCTCTCCTTGCTAAGAAACACATTTTGCCCTGTTGAGAAAGCATGCTTGAGGAATGTATACTTCAGAGCTCTAAAGCCTAGATTTGATCTACAATCTAAAAATAAGTTTACATTAGGAAATAATAATTTTAATATACAACATTGATCAGAGGCCTGATCACCGCGGCATATGATTATCCTATAATCAGGCATTTATTTGATAAGATTTCATATTAATTACCAATAAAATGACTTAGAAAAATAGGAATTGAGGGATACTTTCTGCACTTAATAACATCAGTTCAAACCAATCGTCACCAACATTTTTAATGGTGAAACACTATATAGTGTTAAACCTTCTACAGGTCTAGGCCTTCTCATTGAAGTCGAGAGCAAGACAAAGATGCCCATATAACCAGTTTACCTAACATGTTCCAGAAGTGCCCACTAATACAAAGATAAAAGAACCAAGGCATGCTGACTGTAGGGGAGAAAAGAACTGTATTATTTTCAGATCATATAATTATGTACCTACAAATATTATTGTATTGGCCAGATATAAAATTAATATTCTAAAATATTAGACTTATTTAGCAAAAACCAAGAAAACAATGGGAAAAGAGATCCTATTTACAACAGTAAATGCTATAGAGATGTCTATAAGATAGCTTAGCAAAACCTTTAAAAATTATATTGGATTTATAAGGAAGAAAAAACCAACCAAACAAAAACTCCACAAACTCTAACCTATAAATCTCAAAAAACTGGGAGATTTAAAGCATACATTCTTAAAGGGATGGGGAGATGTTGTCTGCAGTGGGGAGAAAATTGGTTCTTAGGAGGTGAAAAAATCTAAATCAATAGATATAGTGTATATCTGTGGTATTAAAAATTCATGGAGAGTTAGGCAACTGGGATAAAAAAATCCAAAAAAGCTCCAAAGGGAGCAATAATAAAAACAATCTCGAGAAACACAAATTTAAGAAAAACTGTAATAAGGATGTGTATTTTTCCTATATGAAAAACTGGAACTTGTAAAGATATGGGCTCTCAACAGTAAGTTACAGATTTAATGGAATTCCAATAAAAATATGAATGGGCTTAAAAATTGGCAAGTGATACTGAAATTCAGCTGGGAGAATAAAATGCTGAGATTACTAAGATAATACTGGGAAGAAAAGCTAAATGATATGAATATTTACCCTAAAACTGCAATAATTAAGAGTGTGGTACCCCTGGCGCCAGTATACACATTCAGATCAACCTAGAAAGTCCCAAATAAATAATTATTTTATAATTCTTACATAACAGATTAGTGAGGAAGAGATTTATTATTCAATAAGAGATTCTGGAATTATCAGTCAACTATGTGGATAAAAACATTAAGTTAAAGCTTTCTCTCATACCATACCCAAGTTATATTCTAGACAGATTAAAGAACTAAAACAGTCAAAACAATACAACAATGCAAACATCATACATACCTGAAAGAAAAAAGTACATGGAATATTTTCCTGATTTGATGGTAGAGAGAGCTTTTCAACAACAACAAAAAATAGTGAAGACATAGTATAAAACAATTGTAAATTTGGCCAAATAATAAAAATATATACACTAAAGAATTTCCATAAACAATAACAAAATGAAAACAAGCTCTGAAAGATATTTGTGGTAGTTTTCATGTATGATAAAGAGTTACCATCCTTGATAAATAAAGAGCTTCCATGCATCATATGGTTAATAATATGAGAATGCAGTTTAGTAATGGCCATTAGGAATAACAAGCAATTCTTTTTTTTAAAATTTATTTGTTCTATTTATTTATTTTTGGCTGCGTTGGGTCTTCGTTGCTTCGCATGGGCTTTTCTCTAGTTGCAGAGAGCAGGGGCTACTCTTCCTTGCAGTGCACAGGCTTCTCACTGCGGTGGCTTCTCTTGTTGTGGAGCACCGGCTCTAGGCACACGGGCTTCAGTAGTTGTGGCTCGTGGGCTCTAGGGCGCAGGCTCAGTAGTTGTGGCTCATGGGCTTAGTTGCTCCGCGGCCTGTGGGATCTTCCCGGACCAGGGTTCGAACCCACATCCCCTGCATTGTCAGGCGGATTCTTAACTACTGCGACACCAGGGAAGCCCATAAAAAGCAATTCTTAAAAGAAAGGCAAATGAATACTAAGCTTATGAAAAACATGTTAATTCCCCATGAGCTCAAGAAATGCAGATGAAAATTTAAATGGAATTTTTTTCTTCTCTCAGTTGGCAATGACTAACCAAAAACACTTGGTATCTGGGGCTTTTGGGGATAACTGACTCTTGCATACACTGCTGGACAGAGTGCAGACTGATATAGTCTCCCTTGGGACAGGGTGTTTGGCTTTTAAAAATATGTATCTCTTAACTCAGTTCTTCCAGATTTTTATTCAGAGTAATACTTCAGGATATGTACAATGTTGATGTACAGGAACATTCATTGGAATGTTAATCATAATGAAAATTAGAAACAAGTTATGTTTAGCAATAGGAAAGGAATTCATCATAATATGTCTGTATGATGGAATACTAAACTGCCATGAAATAGCCTATTTTGGAAGGCTAATCACGTGAGCCAAAATTCTCAATGTACAATAATTACAAATAGTAGACACTGACACCCCATTTTAAAAATTGCATATGTACACAGAAAGGTAAGGAATGACATACGTAAAGTTAGGAATAGTGCTTATCTCTCGGTGGTGGATATAAGGGCAATTTCTTCTTTTTGCTTTCCTATAATTTAAAATTTTTGTTCAACAGTCATTTATTAATCTAGATAGATCAGGCAAAAGTCCATTAATGTTATGATTAAAAATACATTCCTTTGCAGGATCCTGGCTCCAACTGATCTGCAATGTTACCGGCCAGTTGAGTAACTTTGTCTACTGGAGGTGGAATGGGTCAGCAATTAAGGAATATGAGCCTCTGATGATGGAAGAGTTTACACAGTAAGTATGCTAAGAGCCAGACATGCCATAGAGACATTTTGGTATTAAATTCCATGTCATACGTTATATAACCATTATGATTGAATCTAGTGGCAGTGATCAAGTTGGTCATTGATTGGTCCTTAACCCTTTGCTGCCCATATTGAGTTTTGCTAAGCTCAGCAGGATTCATAAGATCTTGTCCAATGAAAGTGACAATACATGTCATTATGGTACAAATTCCAGACCACTTGGAAGGCCTTCTCGTAAATTCAGTTAAAAATGCAGCATTCCCATGAAGCAATTGTCCTGAATTATCCTTCATGTCATTCCATTTTTAAAGTAGTTTAGAAAAGACTCATTATTTGTGGCCAAGAATCAGGCACTCCCCTGCTCAGGTCTCTGATGGCGCCCTATTACTTCTTAGCATCACCTGCAAACCCTTCCCCATCTGTCCCAGTCTACTCTTGTTTCATATATTCTTTGTGCCCCATGGAGACCAGAATGCCTATGTCCCCATTTTCCTCCCTGGAACCTGGTAATTTTAATTTTATTTCTCTGTGCTACTGAGTCTTTTACTAACAGTGGTCTTAGGGCTATGAAATATCAGATCAGTCTTGCTAAAAGCCTGATTCTTATACCTGTGCTTAGGGCTGGTGATTATTTCTGCTGTAATGATAAACCAGGGATGCTTATCGTATCTATAATTGATGCTATTTATACAATTTTACTACTCTTTTGAACAGCATTCAGAATCCTTTAAACAAAAGAAGGAGTACAGTCATCGCACGGCTTAATATTACAGCAGTGGAAAGTAAATTTTTTCTACATCCATTTGTCTGTTTAGCCAAGAATACAGAAGGAAGGAGTACAGCATATATCCAATTAATACATCCAGGTAAACAACACAGCTGTTTATTTGAAATGCAATTTTGTTTTCCTGTAGTAAGATTTCATGACCTTGAGGTTTACAATGCTATTTCCTCTGCCCAGAATGCTCTTAGATTCCTCTTAACCTGGGGACTGCCATTTCTTTTTTACTTCCCAGCTGAACTATACTTCTTCTAGGAAGTTTTTCTGTCCTGCTGCCTACTCTTAACCCGTCTCTCTGCCCAAACAGATGAGGTATTAGGGCCTCTGCTATGCATGTCCATATCTATCTTAGTTTTCTTTACTTGAATATAAATTCTGTGATGTTGCAGATAATTACTAATCATTTCTATTTCCAGAGCTAATAGCAACTTAAGTCTGGTCATCCTCGGTACCTAAATGAGTATTTTTAGGTAAACAACTACATGATGAATGCACAGGGGAAGCCTAAATATCCACTTTCCAGACAGGATGTCAGAAGTTACTGGTTTTCATGAATTCTGTAATCAAACACAATATTGGCAGTATTTGTGTTCCTGCTCACTGATTTCATTTTTCTGCCTCATTTATTCTGCCATTGATCCCTTCTAGTGTATTTTTCATTTAAGTTATGGTATTCAACTCTGGTTGCCTCTGTATTTTCTAACTTTGTGTTAAAAACTTCTTTTTGCTCTGTGCATCCATTCTTTTCCCAAGTTCTTGGATCATCTTTATGATCATTATATTGAACTCTTTCTTGGGTAGATTGCCTATCTCCACTTAATTTAGTTGTTTTTCTGGGGTTTTATCTTGTTCCTTCGTCTGGAATGTATTCCTTTGCTGTCTCGTTTTGTTAACTTTCTATTTGTATTTTTATGTATATGGAAGATTAGTTATGTTTCTTGGTCTTGGAGAAGTGGCCCTCTGTAGGGGATGTCCTATGTGTCAGTACACTCCCCTCTTGCTACCCAATGGCCTGGGACCAGCTGGTCCCAGGGTAGCTTCTGACCTGTTTGTGTACTCAGTTCCACAGGCTGTGGGATGATAGTTTTCTTGATTCTGGTGGGTGAGGCTGGTTTAGGGGCTCATGAAGGCTTCCTGGTAGGAGGGGCCAGTGCCTGACCACTGGTGGGTGCCACTGGGGCTTGGCCCTCTGTGGGGCAGGGCCATGTCAAGGGGAACGTCTAGAGCTGGCTGTGGGCTCAGGAAGTCTTTAGGCAGCTGTCTGCTGATGGGTGGGGCTGTGTTCCTGCCCTGGGTGGTCGTTTGGCCTGATGCAGCCCAGCACTGGAGCTTACAGGCTGTTGCAGGAGGCCAGGTCTTGGTGCCAAAGACCCAAGCAAGATATCTGCCTCTATCAAGAGTTCACGCAGATGAACACTCCCAGATATGTCTGCCACCAGCTTTTATGATCCCAGAGGGAGCCACAGCTGCCACCTGCCTAGCAGACCCTCCAAACCAGCAGGTAATGACTCCTATGGAGTCACTGCTTTTGCCCTGGGTTTTGGTGTGCACAAGACCTTGTGTGCCCTCCAAGAGTGGAATCTCTTTCCCCCAGTCCTGTGGAGCTCCTGCAGTGGAGCCTCATGGGCCTTCAAAGCCAAATGCTCTGGAGGCTCTTCCTCCTGATGCCAGACTCCTAGGTCAGGGAGCCTGATGTGGGGCTCAGAGCTCTCATGCCTGTGGGAGAACTTCTGCAATATAATTATTCTCCAGTTTGTGGGTTGCCCACCCGGGTGGTATGGGATTTGATTATACTGCGAGTGTGCCCCTCATACCATCTCATCGTGATTTCTTCTTTAATTCCTTGGATGTAGAATGTCATTTTTGGTAGGTTCCACTCTTTTGTCGATGGTGGTTCAGCAGTTGTGATTTTGGTGTGCTCGTGAGAGAACTCAAGGTCCTTCTACTCTGCCATCTTGTGTTTCTTATTCTTAAAAGGCTTCAGTGATTCCTCATGGCCTACTGGATATTTCAAGCCTCTTACAGACTCTTTCAAGTGTTATTCAGCTTTCTCTCCCTCCTCATTTCACTGATACTCTGCAGCATTTGCCAGCTCTCCTTAAAATTCTACTCTCTGCTTCTTGTACTTTCTCTTACTTCATTGTACCCTTATTTCCTTTGCTGTCTCCTTTTCTTTTTCATTGCACTAAAATTATTCTCCTCAAAATTTCACCATTAGAGTTCCTTATTTGCTCCATTAATAGTTTGTAAAATTGGTCTTGAAACCACTTATTTTCAGAATCATATAGGTTGCTTTTAAAAGTTCAGACTCATAACCTACCATGGGGCTGAAAAATTAGATTAGGAAGACCCAGTGGTGGAAGCCACTATTACAGAACAGAAAAAAGAATGAAAAATATGAGGACAGTTTACAAGACCTTGGGGACAATGTCAAATGCACCAATATTTGCATTATAGGGGTCCCAGAAGGAGAAGAGAGAGAGAAAGGACCTGAGAAAATAATTGAAGAGATAATAGCTGAAATTTTCCCTAACATGGGAAAGGAAACAGTCACCCAATTCCAGGAAGCACAGAGCGTCCCGTACAGGATTAAACCAAGGAGGAACATGCCGAGACACATAGTAATCAAACTGACAAAAATTAATGATAAAGAGAAAATATTAAAAGCTACAAGGGAAAAGCAGAAAATAACATACAAGGAAAACCACATAAGCTTATCAGTTGGTTTTTCAGCAGAAACTCTGTAGGCCAGAAGGGAGTGGCACTGTATATTTACAATGATGTAATGGAAAAACCTACAACCAAGAATAATCTACACAGCAAGTTTATTCTTCAGATTTGATGGAGAAATCAAAAGCTTTACAGATAAGTAAAAGCTAAAAGAATTCAGTACCACCAAGCCAGCTTTACAAAACATGCTAAAGGAACTTCTTTAAGAAGAAAAGGAAAGGCCACAACTAGAAAGAAGAAAATTATGTAACAGGAAAGCTCACCAGTAAAGGAAAACATACAGTAAAGGCAGGAAATCATAGACAGACAAAGATATGAAAACCAGTGATCAGGAGAGTACAAATGCAGGATATTTAAAATGCATTTGAAATTAAGAGATCAGCAACTTAATACAATAATGTATATATATAGCCTGCTATACCAAGACCTCATGTTAACCACAAACCAAAAATCTACAATAGATATACACACAAAAAAGGAAACTAACACTAGAGTTAGTCATCGAATCACAAGAGAAGAGAACAAAAGAGGAAAAGAAAAAAAGTCCTACCAAAACAAATCCAGAACAATTAACAAGATGGCAATAAGAACGTACGGACTGGCTGAATGGATACAAAAACAAGACCCATAAATACGTATATCATCTACCAGAGACCCACTTCAGATCTAGAGATATATACAGACTGAAACTGAGGGGATGGAAAAAGATATACCATGCAAATGGAAATCAAAAGAAAGCTGATGTAGCAATTCTCATATCAGAGAAAATAGACTTTAAAATAAAGACTGTTACAAGAGACAAAGAAGGACACTACATAATGATCAAGGGATCGATCCAAGAAGAAGATTTAACAATTGTAAATATATATGCACTTAGCATATAAGGAGCACCTCAATATATAAGGAGAATGTTATCAGATATAAAAGGAGAAATTGACAGTAAGGCAATAATAGTGGGGGACTTTAACACCCCCACGTACATCAATGGACAGATCATCCAGACTGAGCATCAATCAGGAAACTCAGGCCTTAAATGGCACAGTAGACCAGATGGACTTAATTGATAATTATAAGAGCATTCCATCTGAAAGCAGGGAATACACATTCTTTTCAAGTGCACATGGAACATTCTCCAGGGTAGATCCCATGTTGGGCCACAAAGCAAGCCTTAGTAAATTTAAGAAAATGGAAATCATATCAAGCATCATTTCCAACCACAACACTGTGAGATTAGAAATCAACTACAAGAAAAAAACTGCAAAAAACACAAACATGTGGAGGCTATATTATATGCTACTAAAGAACCAATGGATCACCTGAAGAAATCAAAGAGGAAATAAGAAAAAAAAACACTAGAGACAAATGAAAAAAACATGTCCATCCAAAACCTCTGGGATGCAGCAAAGGCAGTTCTAAGAGGGAAGTTTATAGTGACACAATCTTAGGAAACAAGAAAAATCTCAAATAACCTAATCTAATACCTAAAGTAACTAGAGGAAGAAGAACAGACAAAACCCAAAGTTAGTAGAAGGAAAGAAATCATAAAGATCAGAGCAGAAATAAAGAAAATTGATAAACCTTTAGCCAGACTCATCAGGAAAAAAGGGAGATGGCCCAAAGTAATAAAATTAGAAACAAAAAAGTTACAACTGACACTGCAGAAATACAGTGTCATAAGAGGATAAGAAACTACAACAACTAGCTATATGCCAATAAAATGGACAACCTAAAAGAAATGGACAAATTCTTAGAAAGGTACAGTCTTCCAAGACAAACAGTATGAAACAGAAAATATGAACAGACCAATTACAAGTGCTGAAATTGAATCTGTGATTTTAAAACTCCCAACAAACAAAAGTTCAGGACCAGATGGCTTCACAGGTGAACTCTACCAAATGTTTAGAGAAGAGTTAGTGCCTATCCTTCTGAAACTCTTCCAAAGAATTGCAGAGGAAGGAACACTTCCAAACGCATTCTATGAGGCCCCCATCACCCCGATACCAAAACCAGACAAAGATGCCACAAAAAAAGAAAATTACAGGCCAATATCAGTGATGAATATAAATGCAAACATCCTCAAAAAATACTAGCAATCCAAATCCAACAATACATTAAAAGGATTATACACCATGATCAAATGGGATTTATACCAGGGATGCAGGGTTTTTTCAGTATCCACAAATCAATCAGTGTGATACACCACATTAACAAATTGAAGAATAAAAACCATATGATCATCTCAATAGATGCAGAAGAAGCTTTTAACAAAATTCAACACCCATTTATGATAAAAACTCTCCAGAAAGTGGGCATAGAGGGAACATAACATAATAAAAGTCATATATGACAAACCCACAGCTAACATTATAATCAACACTGAAAAGCTGAAAGCATTTCCTCTAAGATTTCCTCAGGAACAGTACAAGGATGCCCACTCTTGCCACTTTTATTCAACTTAATTTTAGGATTCCTAGCCAGAACAATCAGAGAAGAAAAAGAAATAAAAGGAAACCAAATTGGAAAAGAAGTAAAACCATCACTGTTTGCAGATGGCATGATACTGTACATAGAAAATGCTAAAGATGCTACCAGAAAACTACTAGAGCTCATCAATGAATTTGGTAAAGTTGCAGGATAGAAAATTAATACATAGAAATCTATTGCATTTCTATACACTAACAATAGATCAGAAACAGAAATTAAGGAAACAGTGCCATTTATCATCACATCAAAAAGAATAAAATACCTAGGAATAAACATACCTAAGGAGGCAAAAGACCTGTACCCCGAAAACTATCAGACACTGATGAAAGAATTTGAAAATGACACAAACAGATGGAAAGATATACCATGTTCTTAGATTGGAAGAATCAATATTTTCAAACTGACTGTACTACCCCAGGTAATCTACAGGTTCAGTGCAATCCCTATCAAACTACCAATGGCATTTTTCACAGAACTAGAACAAAAAATTTTTTAATCTCTATGGAAACACAAAAGACCCTGAATAGCCAGAGCAATCTTGAGAAAGAAAAACAGCTGGAGGAATCAGGCTCTCTGGCTTCAGACTATACTGAAAAGCTACAATCATCAAAACAGTATGGTACTGTCACAAAAACAGAAATATAGATCAATGGAACAGGATCGAAAGCCCAGAAATAAACCCAGACATCTGTGGTCAATTAAACAAAGGAAGCAATAATATACAGTGGAGAAAAGACAATCTCATCAATAAGTGGTGCTGGGAAAACTGGACAGCTACATGTAAAAGAATGAAATTAGAACATTTTTTAACACCCTATACAAAAATAAACTCAAAATGGATTAAAAACCTAAATGTAAGGCCAGATACTATAAAACTCCTAGAGGAAAATATAGGCAGAACATTCTTTGACATAAATCACAGCAATATTTTTTCCGATCCATCTTCTAGATAATGCCAATAAAAACAAAACCAAATGAGACCTAAGTAAACTTTACAAGCTTTTGCACAGCAAATGAAACCATAAACAAAGTGAGAAAACGACCTATAGAATTGGAGAAATTATTTGCAAATGATGCATCTGACAAGGGATTAATCTCCAAAATACACAAATAGTCATACAACTCAATAATAATAATAACAAAAAAACCCAATAAAAAAATGTGCAGAAGACCTAAATAGACATTTTTTCAAAGAAGACATACAGATAGCCAACGGGCACATGAAAAAATGCTCAACATCACTAATTATTAGAGAAATGCAAATCAAAACTACAATGAGGTGTCACCTCATTCTTGTCAAAATGGCCATCATCAAAACATCTACAAATAATAAATGCTGGAGAGGGAATGGAGAAAAGGGAACCCTCATATGCTGTTGGTGAGAATGTAAATTGGTACAGCCACTACAGAGAACAGTATGGTGGTTCCTTAGAAAACTAAAAATAGAGTTACCATATGATCCTGCAATCCCACTTCTGGGCATATATCCAGAGAAAACTATAATTCAAAAAGATACATGCACCCCAATGTTCCTAACAGCACTATTTAACAATGGAAGCAACCTAAATGTCTATCAACAGATGAATGGATAAAGAAGATGTGGTATATATTTGCAATAAAATGTTACTCTGCCATAAATAGAACAATTCCATTTGTATCAACATGGATAGACCTAGAGATTATCATACTAAGTGAAGTAGACCAAACAGAGAAAGACAAATATATGATATCGCTTATATGTGGAATCTAAAAAAAAAAAGATACAAATGAACTTGTTTACAAAACAGAAATAGACTCACAGACATAGCAAACAAACTTATGGTTCCCAAAGTGGAAGGGGAGGGTGGGGGATAAATTAGGAGTTTGGGATTAACATATACATACTAATATATATAAAATAGATAACCAACAAGAACATACTGTATAGCACAGGGAACTATACTCAATATTTTGTAATAACCTATAAGGGGAAAAAATCTGAAAAAGAATATATATATATATATACAATATATATACATATCTAACTGAATTATATACATATTTGTATATATAACTGAATCACTTTGCTGTATACCTGAAACTAACATGACATTATAAATCAGCTATACTCCAATAAAAAAAATCTTAAAGTGTTTGTGAAATATTTTAAGATAATTTGTAGTTGAATTAAAATACAGTATTTATGAATGTGTACATGGAAGAAAATCTAAAAGAATCTATGGACAAACTATTAGAATTAATACTAAATGAATTTAACACGATCACTAGTGTATATGTTTATATATAGTATTTCTATGTATTTCTGCAAATACCAACAAGTAGAAATTAAGTTTAAAAAATAACATTTACAGTAGCATCAAAAACTATCAAATATTCAGTATGTAGGAATAAATCCAGCAACAGCTGTTCAAAATCTGTGATACAAATTAAAAATACATTATTGAGATAAATTAAAGACCTAATAGATGGAGGGCTATACAATATCCATGGATTGAAAGACTGAAATACTTAGTATTATAAATATGTTAGTTCCCTTCAAATTAATCTATAGATTCAAAACAATGCCAATCAAAATCTCAGCAATATTTGTTCAGGTGTGGGTGTGCATTTGTGTGGGCATGTTGTTGTGGGCACGTTTATCCTAAAGGTCATATTGGAAATGTAAAGGGCCAAGACTAGTCAAGGTGGTCTTGAATAAAAACAACAAATCGCGAAGATTTACACTTCAGATATCATGATCTTGTACAAAGCTACAGTAATTAAGACTGTAAACGTGCACTATCAGTTGGGCCAATCGGATATTGATCTATCTTGAGTTCCACTTCATAGCCAGTTCAACTGCAGATGGATCAATGACTGAAATTGGAAAAGCAAAATAACAGAGCTTTCTGGATGCCTCCTTGGCCCCTGACATTTAGAAGGCTCCTTCTTTCTCTGCTCTCCTCCCCCTTACCTCTCCACATGACTCCTCTGCAGTCATTAGATGAGTAACTAGCATGTGAAGCTGGGAGGATGTGGAAGTGTGAAACACTGTCTGGCATCCCTAAACCCTTTTCTCCTTTCCTCCTGTCTTCAGCTTTCTCCACCTGACTCTTCTACTTTTGTAGAACTTTTGTAGGCTTTTGAGTGACTCTGACTTCACTCGTAGTCCTATGGAATGCTCTATCCTATGGTCTTTGGTATTTTTTCTATGTTATTACATACGACTTAGGTGAAAATTTAATATAATGCACCTTAGTTTTATACAGTATCCATTCTCAATGACTTTGTACATTAGTATTCATTAATAAAAGATGATAATGAATGGGTTAATACTGTCTGGGATTTGGGATTACAGGCCAGTCCCAAATATGGTTTCTCTGGGATGATGTTTAATTTGCTATGCTCAATTTTTAAATTCTTTGGGTTCTAATATTTTTTCTCCTCTTTTCTGCTGTAGTCCCTGATTACCAGACGCCCACAATTGGTATATTTGTCATGTTAACATTGGTAATTACATGCTCTGTTTTCATCTATAAAGTCTTCAAGGTTGACATTGTGCTTTGGTACAGAGATTCTTTCTATGATTTTCTCCCAAAAAAAGGTACAATTTTGTATTCTATGCAGTATTTTCTTGTTGGGATAGTTAAGAGATGTAAAAGCTAACTAAGAGGGGTTTTATTTAAATTTTAAAATGAAATGTGGCATATACAAAATAACATAATTATACATAATTATAGTTTCTTAACCAAATAGACTGGATAGTATTATTTTCTAAGTATAATTATAGTTTCTTAACCAAATAGACTGGATAGTATTATTTTCTAAGTTACTGCTCTGGTGTTCATAATGGTGGGATAAACAGGCATTTAGAGCATCTGCTTATAAATCCAGTTATTCAGAAGCTGTGATTGAGGACTTGCTCTGTGCTGGGTAGAACACAGATCACCCCATGATCTGCCATCAAATGGAAGAAATGATGTCATTTTCATGCATCAGGGAAGCACTCTCTCTTTTGTTTAAACCTCACAAAAAAACTAATACTACACTAATATATAAAAGGAAGAATGGATAGAATTCAGGGCTTAGACATTTGGGGAAGATGAGAACAGTGAGATAAGGGTAGTTCCATACTGAGGGGTAAAGAATGTTTGCATATGAGGGGACCATCGAATAATATAAGAAGAACTTTGTAGTAAAACAGAATAAATGTAAACTTGTAAAGAGATGAACACTTTAAAAAGGCATTATACTTTTGGTGTTGTTGCTTCATACCATTGTACACAAAATTAATAATTAACTATGAAATGCATGTTTGTGATATTGACTTTACCAAGTCTCATTTTTTTTCTTTTGGTTCTAAATATATTGCATTTTCTCTTTAGCTTCAGATGGAAAGACGTATGATGCATACATACTATGTCCAAAGACCCCTGGGGAAGGGTCCACCTCTAACTCAGATATTTTTGTGTTTAAAGTCTTACCTGAGGTCTTGGAAAAACAGTGTGGATATAAGCTGTTCATCAGTGGCCGAGATGACTACGTTGGGGAAAGTATGTATGCGATGGAAAAAGTAATAGTCTTGTAAAACTAATTTAATTACTAAACTTGGGCTCCCTCTTTCTGGAAGACTGTGACCTGGGTGTACATATTTGACAATTTTAAGAGCCTCTTAAGTGGTGCATGATGACGATTGTCATATTAAATGCAAAGTGTTTACCTTTCTCATATTCTTTTGGGGCAACAATTAACTAAGTTTTATTTCGTTTTGGAAAATGTAACTAGTTAGATCCAGTAGTTACTTTACAACTGATGGTAAAATAGGAGTGATATAGATCCAGTGGTTTAACAAGAAAGTTTATAAATTTCTACTTAAAGTACTCTGACCCCTGCTTACCTTTTGTGGGTCAGTTTTTGATCTATTCTGTAAAATGAGAAACTCCTTCAATCTTAGGTAAGGCAAGAAAAAAAGAGCATTAGGAGACATAGGCCATGGGTGGGAAGAACCTTGAGGGGTTTTGGTTCTGGAGGGAATGATTGTAAGTTGAAAGTTTACTTGCTGTGCTTCGTGTTTTTCAGGCATCGTTGAGGTTGCTAATGAAACCATAAAGAAAAGCAGAAGACTGATCATCATTTTGGCCCGAGAAATATCAGGATTCTGCTGGCTGGGAAATTCATCTGAAGAGCAGATAGCCATGTACAACGCTCTCATTCAGGAAGGAATTAAAGTTGTCCTTCTGGAGCTAGAGAAAATTCCAGACTATGAGAAAATGCCAGAATCCATTAAATTCATTAAGCAGAAACAGGGGGCCATACGCTGGTCAGGGGACATTAGAGAAGGGACGCAGTCTACGAACTCGAGGTTCTGGAAGAGGGTCAGGTACCACATGCCAGTCCAGCGGCAGCCGCCTTCGGCCAAGCACAAGCTGCTGTCGCCAGCCACTCAGCTGGACTCTAAGGAGAAACGGCCACTGGAGGTCCATGTGCCCCTCGGGTAGCAGAGAAGCTTGGTCAAGAGTTCCTTGGTGATTCCTGTCTTCAGGCATTGCAGGCGGGGCTGGGCCTCACTGACTTGTACAGTCATACCACACACCTGTGTAGTCCCTTATCCCTGAGGTCACCTAGAATTGGATTGTTAAGGGAGCAGTATGTGGTGACAGTTGCCCTGTGGCCAGGGCAACTCAGAGCAGAGGGCTTGGGAAGTCCTTTAACAAGGCAGCAGATGCCCTGTCTGAATGTTTGAACTGCTGAGAAAAGGCACTGAGGCAGCAAACGAGGAATGAACATGCAGGAAATACCTTCTATAGACAGCTTTAGGAAGTCACCCACAGTCTGAGGGCAGGGCTGTGGCCTAGTCTGGGGACAGCAGGGTCACTGGTCCTCGAGCGGTTCTCTTGGACATTGCTGCAGGCACAGTGAGACCCATACTTCCCAGGGAAATTAGATGCATTCTTGGAGAACTTTCCATTTGCCTTGCATTTCCCATACCCCTTGACAGCTGGCAGTCACTTTCCAAAGATAGAATTTCACTTCACAGACCTTTAAAACTGTCATTTCAATGAACAAAGGACTTCTCCAGTATTAGAAAGGTTTGCAATAACCTGAGCTTTCTGCAGGAGAGAGAGAGTTTCAAGAGCAAGAGTTGCAAAGAATTGATCCACCTCTTAATGCCTTCCCCCTGGAATGACCTTTCGGTTCCACCTTATTCTTCTGCATTTTACTTGACTCGTAACTTCTTTGGAAGGACAACTTCCAAGTCACCTCCTCCTTATACTTTGTCATACACACACGGCCCCAGATGAACCATCTTTCCCACAATGCTGCTCTGATCTCATCCTGCCCTTACTAGAATACTTCCACCGGCTCCTCCTGGTTCAGTAGCTAAAGCCCATGTTCTCCCACTAGCATCTCACCACCCCAACACAGCTGGACCCCTCTTGGTCCTGCTCTGCGAATCCCAAGTTGTGCACCTTCATACCTGCCCCCAGTGCCCCTCCATCTCTGCCTCTCCATCCTGTCTCCTCTGACTGGAAATTCTCACATTTTCTCCAACTGACCAGAATTTTACTGAAACTCAAAATTTACTCCAAGTCACTTCCTCCAAGATATTTCCCCAAGAAACTGCCCTAAGGCACTTGCTCTCTTTTTCTCAGTCTGATTATACTTATTGTTGGCTGTCACTTTATGGGAAGTTTGTTCTGTCTCCAGCTAGGAGCACTGCTCTCTGCAGGAGAGGTGTGGGTGTGTCTCTTTGTCAGAGGTGCCTTCAGAAGTAATTTGCACATATAACAGATTTGTGTAGTGCTTTATTGCTTAAAAATGTCCGCAGATTATCTTATTTAATTTTTGAAAATCTCTTCTAAGGTTTCCTCTAACCTCTTCCTTTCAGGCCTTCCCCATTAATTAGATTTTACTGCATTATTTGATGGTAAGTTTTTTGTTTGTTCTGGTCAGCCTAACTGTTTAAGTTTGCAAATGCAATGAAGTGTTTCATTTCCAGTTGTTAAAACTGGCTTAGCAGAATTTTTATTTTCCCCCTTCTGCCTCTATTTTATTTGCAATAAAAGAAAGGGTATTGAGCCATTTTTTCAATGATATTTTTGATAAATTATATTTGTACTGGTTAATGATGAAGGGTTTTTTAAAAACTTGTTTGTATAATTCTGTAGCAGATACCAAATATTTTTATATAGTAAGATGCCAGATTCATGTACAGCACATATCACTGATCAATGGACTGTACTTATTTTCCAATAAAATTGTCAAAACCTGGTATTGACCATTCTCCTTCAAATCTGTTTCTTTGCCGGCCCTCTCCTGAGTTTACCTGCACACTCCCAGGTCCCATAGAGAGTGAGGACACCTTCTGCCTGGGGAGGTCAGAGACCATTAGCTAACCAATGAGGGCTGATTCCCCTTTGTAGCCTCAGCTGTACTCCATCTGTTTGCTTGCTCCTAAAATGGATTAAAATGTGAGTCTTCTTATTAACCCTTTACCAGTCCAAAAACTGATAAGGGCAACCACTGTATAGACTTACATTTTCACCAGAAGGCCAAGACCCAGCTCTGACCACCAGTGGGCAGACACTGGGCCCTCCCACCCAGAAGCATGAACAAGCCTCTAGACAAGCCTCACCCACCAGGGGGCAGACACCAGATGCAAGAAAACTACAGTCCTACAGCCTGTGGATATGAGTCCCCAAGCACAGGTCAGAACCTACCCTGGGACCAGCTGGCCCCTGGCCCTTGGGTGAAGAAAGGGAGTGTACTGATGGGACACATAGGACATTCCCTACAGAGGTCCACTTCTCCAAGTTTGAGAAACAACTAACCTTCCACATATATAAGAATGCAAACAAATTTAGATGAAATGAGAAGGCAGAGAAATATATTCCAGATGAAGGCACAAGATAAAACCCCAGAAGAACAACTAAGTGAAGTGGAGATATGCAATGTACCCAAGAAATAGTTCAGAGTACTGATCATAAAGATGATCCAAGAACACGGGAAAAGAACAGATGCACAGAGTGAGAAGCTACAAGAAGTTTTTAACAAAGAGAATATATAGAGACAACCAGAGCTGAATAATACAAAAACTGAAATGAAAAATGCACTAGAAGAAATCTAGTGCAGAATAAATGAGGCAGAAAAACAGTAAGTGAGCTGGAAGACAGAGGGGTGGAAATCACTACCATAGAACAGAAAAAAGAATGAAAAGAAATCAGGACAGTCTAAGAGACTTCTGGGACAAGGTCAAATGCACCAACATTTGCATTATAGGGGTCCCATAAGAGGAGAGAGAGAAAGGGCCTGAGAAAATATTTGAAGAGATAGTAGCTAAAAACCTTCCTAACCTGGGAAAGGAAACAGTCACCCAAGCCCAGGAAGCACAGAGAGTCCCATACAGGATTAACCAAAGGAGGAACACTCCAAGACACATAGTAATCAATTTAACAAAAATTGAAGATAAAGGGAAAATATTAACAGCAACAAAGAAAAAGCAACAAACATATAAAGGAATCCCCATAGGGCTTCAGCTAATTTTTCAGCAGAAATTCTATGCCAGAAAGGAACAGCATGATATACTGAAAGAGATGGAAGGGAAAAACCTACAACAAAAATACTCTACCCAGCAAGTTTCTCATTCAGATTTGACAGAGAAATCAAAACATTTACAAACAAGCAAAAGCTAAAAGAATTTAGCATCATCAAAGCAGCTGTACAACAAAATGCTAAAGGAACTTTTGTAAGCAGAAAAGGCCACAACTAGAAACAAGACAATTAACAAAATGGGAAAGTTGCCTGGTAAAGGCAAACATACAGTAAAGGTAGGGAATCATCCACACACAAATATGATATGAAAAACAGTAATTGTGAGAGCAGGAGAGTACAAATGCTGGATATTTAAAATACATTTGATACACACTACTATGTATAAAATAGATACCTAATGAGGACCTACTGTATAGCACAGGGAATTCTACTCAGTACTCTGTAATGACCTATATGGGAAAAGAATCTAAAAAAGAGTGGATATATGTATATGTATAACTGATTCACTTTACTGTACAGCAGAAACTAACAACATTGTAAATCAACTATACTCCAATAAAAATTAAAGAAAATAAAATGCATCTAAAATTAAGAGGTGAGCAACTTAAAACAATCATGTATATACAGAGACTGCTATACCGAAAACTCATGGTAACCACAAACCCCAAATCTATAATAGATATACACACAAAAAAGAAAAAGGAATCCAAACACAACACTAAAGATTATCAACAAATCACAAGAGAACAAAAGAGGAAAGAAAAAATAAGACTTACAAAAACAAATCCAAAACAATTAACAAAATGGCAATAAAAAATACATATTGATAATGACCTTAAATGTAAACAGATTAAATGCTCCAACCAAAAGACAGACAGGCTGACTGGATACAAAAACAAGACCTGTATTTATACTGCCTACAAGAGACCCACTTAAGATCTAGAGACGTATACAGACTGAAGGTGAGGGGATAGAAAAAGATATTCCAAGCAAATGGGAATCAAAAGAAAGCTGGAGTAGCAATACTTAAATCAGACAAAATAGACTTTAAAATAAAGACTGGGCTTCCCTGGTGGCGCAGTGG
Organism: Hyperoodon ampullatus; assembly: GCF_949752795.1. Lineage (NCBI taxonomy): Eukaryota > Metazoa > Chordata > Mammalia > Artiodactyla > Ziphiidae > Hyperoodon > Hyperoodon ampullatus. The sequence continues at coordinate 20,287,285 of NC_136928.1, forward strand.
TTGAGAGTCTGCCTGCCGATGCAGGGGACGCGGGTTCGTGCCCCGGTCTGGGAAGATCCCACATGCCACGGAGCAGCTGGGCCTGTGAGCCATGGCCGCTGAGCCTGCACGTCCGGAGCCTGTGCTCTGCAACAGGAGAAGCTACAACAGTGAGAGGCCCACGTACCGCAAAAAAATAATAATAATAATAAAAACTGTTACAAGAGACAAAGAAGGACACTACACAATGATCAAGGGATCAATCCAAGAAGAAGATTTAACAATTGTAAATATATATGCACCCAACATAGGAGCACCTTAATGTATAAGGCAAATGTTACCAGACATAAAAGGAGAAATTGACTGTAGGGCAATAATAGTGGGGGATTTTAACACCCCACTTACATCAATGGATGGAACATCCAGACTGAATATCAATAAGGAAACTCAGGCCTTAAATGACACAGTAGACCAGATGGACTTAACTGATAATTATTGAGCATTCTATCTGAAAGCAGCAGAATAAACATTCTTTTCAAGTGCACATGGAACTTCTCCAGGATAGATCACATGTTGGGCCACAAAGCAAGCCTTGGTAAATTTAAGAAAACTGAAATCATATCAAGCATCATTTCTGACCACAACACTATGAGGTTAGATATCAACTACAAGAAAAAAAACTGGAAAAAACACAAACATGTGGAGGCTAAATAATATTCTACTGAAGAACCAGTGGACCAGTGAAGAAATAAAAGAGAAAATTCAGAAAAAGCTAGAAACAAATAAAAACAAAAACGTGTTGATCCAAAATCTTTGGGAGGCAGCAAAAGCAGTTCTAAGAGGGAAGTTTATAGCAATACAATCTTACCGCAGGAAACAAGAAAAGTCTCAAACAACCTAACCTTACATATAAAGTGACTATACAAAGAAGAACAAACAAAACTCAAAGTTAGTAGGAGGAAATCATAAAGATCAGAACAGAAATAAATGAAATAGAAACAAAGAAAAAAGCAAAAATCAATGAAACTAAAAGCTGGTTCTTTGAAAAGAGAAACAGAGTGGATAAATCTTTAGCCAGACTCATCAACAAGAAAAGGGAGAGGATTCAAATGAATAAAATTAGAAATGAAAAAGGAGAAATTACAACTGACAACATAGAAATACAAAGGATCATAAGAGACTACAACAAACAACTAACTATATGCCAATAAAATGGACAACCTAGAAGAAATGGACACATTCTTAGAAAGGTACGGTCTCCCAAGACTGAAACAGGATGAAATAGATAATATGAACAGGCCAATTACAAGTACTGAAATTGAATCTGTGATTTTAAAACTCCCAACAAACAAAAGTTCAGGACCAGATGGCTTCACAGGCAAATTCTACCAAATATTTAGAGAAAAGGTTATGCCTATCCTTCTGAAACTATTCCAAAGCATTGCAGAGGAAGGAACACTTCCAACTCATCCAACTCATTCTATGAGGCCACCATCACACTGATACTAAAACTGGACAAAGATACTACAAAAAAAAGAAAACTACAGGCCAATATCCCAATGAATATAAATGCAAACATCCTCAAAAAATACTAGCAAACCAAATCCAACAATACATAAAAAGGATCATACACCATGATTGAGAGGGATTTATCCCAGTGATGCAAGGATTTTTCAGTATCTGCAAATCAATCAGTGTAATATACCACATTAACAAATTGAATAATAAAAACCATATAATCATCTCAGTAGATGCAGAAAAAGCTTATGACAAAATTTAACACACATTTATGATAAAAACTCTCCAGAAAGTGGGCATAGAGGGAAGCTACCTTAACATAATAAAGGCCATATATGACAAATCCACAGCTAACATCATACTCAGTGGTGAAAAGCTGAAAGCATTTCCTCTAAGATCAAAAACAAAACAAGGATGCCGGCTGTTGCCACCTTTATTCAACATAGTTTTGCAAGTCCTAGCCACAGCAATCAGAGAAGAAAAAGAAATAAAAGGAACCCAAATTGGAAAGGAAGAAGTAAAACTGTCACTGCTTGCAGATGATATGATACTATACATAGAAAATCCTAAAGATGCTACCAGAAAACTACTAGAGCCCATCAATGAATTTGGTAAAGTTTCAGGATAGAAAAATTAATACACAGAAATCTGTTGCATTTCTATACACTAACAATGAAAGATCAGAAAGAGAAATTAAGGAAATGATCCCATTTACCATCGCATCAAAACCAATAAAATACCTAGGAATAATCACACCTAAGGAGGCAAAAGACCTGTACTCCAAAAACCGTAAGATGCTGATAAAAAACTGAATACAACACAAACAGATGGAAATATAGCATGCTATTGAACTGGAGAAATCAATATTATCAAAATGACTATACTACCCAAAGCAATCTACATATTCAATGCAATCCCTATCAAACTACCAATGGCATTTTACACAGAACTAGAAGAAAAAAATTGTATGGAGACAAAAAAGACTCCAAATAGCCAAAGCAATCTTCAGAAAGAAAAACCGAGCTGGAAGAATCAGGCTCCCTGATTTCAGACTATACTACAAAGCTACAGTAATCAAAACAGTATGGTACTGGCACAAAAACAGACATATAGATCAATGGAAGAGGAAGGCCCAGAAATAAACCCATGTACCTATGGTCAATTAATATACAACAAAAAAGGGAAGCATATACAATGGAGAAAAGACAGTCTCTTCAATAAGTGGTACCGGGAAAATGGAACTGCTAGATGTACAAGAATGAAATTAGAGCATCCTCTAACACCATATACAAAAATAGACTCAAGGGCTTCCCTGGTGGCGCAGTGGTTGAGAGGCCGCCTGCCAATGCAGGGGACACTGGTTCGTGCCCCGGTCTGGGAAAATCCCACATGCCGCGGAGCGGCTAGGCCCGTGAGCCATGGCCACTGAGCCTGCACGTCTGGAGCCTGTGCTCCACACAGGAGAGGCCACAACAGTGAGAGGCCCGTGTACTGCAAAAAAAAAAAAAAAAAAAAAAAAAGACTCAAAATGGATTAAAGACCTAAATATAAAATCAGTTACTGTAAAACTCCTAGAGGAAAACAAAGGCAGAACACCCTTTGACAAAAATTGCTGGAGTGTCTTCTTGGATCCTTCTCCTAGAGTAATGAAAGAAAACAAAAATAAAGAAATGGGGACTAATTAAACTTAAAAGCTTTTACACAGCAATGGAAACTGTAAACAAATGAAAAGACAACATACAGAATGGCAGAAAATATTTGCAGTTGATGTGACTGACAAGGGATTAATCTCCAAAATATACAAACAGCTCATACAACTCAGTAACAAAAAGCAAACAACCTCATCAAAAATGGGAAAAGGGCTGACTCTGAGAGGGCTCACGCCAAGGAGTACTTCCGAGAACTTCTGCTGCCAGTGTCCTTGTCCTCACAGTGAGACAGAGCCACCCCCTACCTCTGCAGGAGACCCTCCAACACTAGCAGGTGCACTTCTCTGAAGTAAGATGAGTTGTCAAAAATTAGCATGGCTTTGTTACATTGGGATACACCAGAAATACACCTACGTGTGGAACAACTCCTACAGAACACCTACTGAACGCTGGCAGAAGACCTCAGACCTCCCAAAAGAGGGGATTAAGAGTGCTGATTAAAGGAGCTCCAGAGACGGGCGCGAGCCATGGCTAACAGTGCGGACCACAGAGATGGGCATGAGACGCTAAGGCTGCTGCTGCTGCCACCAAGAAGCCTGTGTGCAAGCACAGGTCACTAACCACACCCCCGTTCCAGGGAGGCTGTGCAGCCCGCCACTGCCAGGGTCCCAGGATCCAAGGACAACTTCCCCAGGAGAACGCATGGCGGGCCACAGGCAGCTGCAACGTCCCGCCGGCCTCTGCCACTGCAGGCTTGCCCCGCATCCACACCCCTCCCTCCCCGCCCCGGCCTGAGTGAGCCAGAGTCTGTGAAGCAGCTGCTCCTTTAACCCCGTCCTGTCTGAGCGAAGAACAGATGCCCTCCAGCGACCTACATGCAGAGGCGGGGCCAAATCCAAAGCTGAGACCCAGGAGCTGTGCGAACAAAGAAGAGAAAGGGAAATCTCTCCCAGTAGCCTCAGAAGCAGCGGATTAAAGCTCCACAATCAACTTGATGTACCCTGAATCTGTGGAATACATGAATAGACAACGAATCACCCCAAATTGAGGAGGTGGATTTTGAGAGCAAGATTTATTATTTTTTCCCCTTTTCCTCTTTTTGTGAGTGTGTATGTGTATGCTTCTATGTGAGATTCTGTCTGTACAGCTTCACTGTCACCATTTGTCCTAGGGTTCTATCCGTCCGTTTTTTTTTTTCTTTTTAAAAAAATGTTTTTCTTAATAATTATTTTTTATTTTAATAACTTTATTCTATTTTATCTTATGTTATTTTATTTTATCCTCTTTCATCTTTCTTTCTTTTTTTCATTTCTTCCTTCCTTCCTTTCTTTTCTTCCTTTCTTTCTTCCTTTTCTATTTTTCTCCCTTTTATTCTGAGCCGTGTGGATGAAAGTCTCTTGGTGCTGCAGCCAGGAGTCAGTGCTGTGCCACTGAGGTGGGAGAGCCAACTTCAGGACACTGGACCACAAGAGACCTCCCAGCTCCACATAATATCAAACTGCGAAAATCTCCCAGAGATCTCCATCTCAACACCAGCACCCAGCTTCACTCAATGACCAGCAAGCTACAGTGCTGGACACCCTATGCCAAACAACTAGCAAGACAGGAACACAACACCACCCATTAGCAGAGAGGCTGCCTAAAATCATAATAAGGCCACAGACACCCCAAAACACACCACCAGACGTGGACCTGCCCACCAGAAAGACAAGATCCAGCCTCATCCACCAGAACACAGGCACCAGTCCCCTCCACCAGGAAACCTACACAACCCACTGAACCAACCTTAGCCACTAGGGACAGACACCAAAAACAATGGGAACTACGAAACTGGAGCCTGCAAAAAGGATACCCCAAACACAGTAAGATAAGCAAAATGAGAAGACAGAAAAACACACAGCAGATGAAGGAGCAACAAAAAAACCCACCAGACCTAACAAATGAAGAGGAAATAGGCAGTCTACCTGAAAAACAATTCAGAATAATGATAGTAAAGATGATCCAAAATCTTGGAAATAGAATAGAGAAAACGCAAGAAACATTTAAAAAGGACCTAGAAGAATTAAAGACGAAACAAGCAATGATGAACAACACAATAAATGAAATTAAAAATACTCTAGATGGGATCAATAGCAGAATAACTGAGGCAGAAGAACGGATAAGTGACGTGGAAGATAAAATAGTGGAAATAACTACTGCAGAGCAGAAGAAAGAAAAAAGACTGAAAAGAACTGAGGACAGTCTCAGAGACCTCTGGAACAATATTAAACGCACCAACATTCGAATTATAGGGGTTCCAGAAGAAGAAGAGAAAAAGAAAGGGACTGAGAAAATATTTGAAGAGATTATAGTTGAAAACTTCCCTAATATGGGAAAGGAAATAGTTAATCAAGTCCAGGAAACACAGAGTCCCATACGGGATAAATCCAAGGAGAAACACGCCAAGACACACATTAATCAAACTATGAAAAATTAAATACAAAGAAAGCATATTAAAAGCAGCAAGGGAAAAACAACAAAAACACACAAGGGAATCCCCATAAGGTTAACAGCAAATCTTTCAGCAGAAAGTCTGGAAGCCAGAAAGGACTGGCAGGACAGATTTAAAGTGATGAAGGAGAGAAACCTACAACCAAGATTACTCTACCCAGCAAGGATCTCATTCAGATTTGATGGAGAAATTAAAATCTTCACGGACAAGCAAAACCTGAGAGAGTTCAGCACCACCAAACCAGCTTTACAACAAATGCTAAAGGAACTTCTCTAGGCAAGAAACACAACAGAAGGAAAAGACCTACAATAACGAACCCAAAACAATTAAGAATATGGTCATAGGAACATACATATCGATAATTACCACAAACGTGAATGGATTAAATGCTCCAACCTAAAGACACAGGCTTGCTGAATGGATCCAAAAATAAGATCCATATATATACTGTCTACAAGAGACCCACTTCAGACCTAGAGACACATACAGATTGAAAGTAAGGGGATGAAAAAAGATATTCCATGCAAATGGAAATCAAAAGAAAGCTGGAGTAGCAATTCTCATATCAGAAAAAATAGACTTTAAAATAAAGAATATTAGAAGAGACAAAGAAGGACACTACATAATGATCAACGGATCGATCCAAGAAGAAGATATAACAATTGTAAATATTTATGCACCCAACATAGGAGCACCTCAATACATCAGGCAAATACTAACAGCCGTAAAAGGGGAAATCGACAGTAACACATTAATAGTAGGAGACTTTAACACCCCACTTTCACCAATGGACAGGTCATCCAAAATGAAAATAAACAGGAAACACAAGCTTTAAATGATACATTAAACAAGATGGACTTAATTGATATTTATAGGACATTCCATCCAAAAACAACAGAATACACATTTTTCTCAGGTGCTCATGGAACATTCTCCAGGATAGATCATATCTTGGGTCACAAATCAAGCCTTGGTAAATTGAAGAAAATGGAAATTGTATCAAGTATCTTTTCCGACCATAATGCTATGAGACTAGATATCAATTACAGGAAAAGATCTGTAAAAAATACAAACACATGGAGGCTAAACAATACACTACTTAATAACGAAGTGATCACTGAAGAAATCAAAGAGGAAATTAAAAAATACCTAGAAACAAATGACAATGGAGACACGACGACCCAAAATCTATGGGATGCAGCAAAAGCAGTTCTAAGAGGGAAGTTTATAGCAATAAAATCCTACCTTAAGAAACAGGAAATATCTCGAATAAACACCCTAAGCTTGCACCTAAAGCAATTAGAGAAAGAAGAACAAAAACACCCCAAAGTTAGCAGAAGGAAAGAAATCATAAAGATCAGATCAGAAATAAATGAAAAAGAAAGGAAGGAAACGATAGCAAAGATCAATACAACTAAAAGCTGGTTCTTTGAGAAGATAAACAAAATTGATAAACCATTAGCCAGATTCATGAAGAAAAAATGGGAGAAGACTCAAATCAATAGAATTAGAAATGAAAAAGGAGAAGTAACAACTGACACTGCAGAAATACAAAAGATCATCAGAGATTACTACAAGCAACTCTATGCCAATAAAATGGACAACCTGGAAGAAATGGACAAATTCTTAGAAGAGCACAATCTGCCAAGACTGAATCAGGAAGAAATAGAAAATATGAACAGACCAATCACAAGCACTGAAATTGAAACTATGATTAAAAATCTTCCAACAAACAAAAGACCAGGACCAGAAGTCTTCACAGGAGAATTCTATCAAACATTTCGAGAATAGCTAACACCTACCTTCTAAAACTCTTCCAAAATATAGCAAAGGGAGAAACACTCCGAAGCTCATTCTATGAGGACACCATCACCCTGTTACCAAAAACAGACAAGGATGTCACAAAGAAAGAAAACTGCAGGCTAATATCACTGATGAACATAGATGCAAAAATCCGCAACAAAATACTAGCAAACAGAATCCAACAGTACATTAAAAGAATCATACCACATGATCAAATGGGGTTTATTCCAGGAATGCAAGGATTCTTCAATATACGCAAATCAATCAACGTGATACACCATATAAACAAATTGAAGGAGAAAAACCATATAATCATCTCAATAGATGCAGAGAAAGCTTTCGATAAAATTCAACACCTATTTATGATAAAAACCATGCAGAGAGTAGGCGTAGAGGGAACGTTCCACAACATAATAAAGGGCATATATGACAAATCCACAGCCACCATCATCCTCAATGGTGAAAAACTGAAAGCACTTCCACTAAGATCAGGAACAAGACAAGGTTGCCCACTCGCACCACTCTTATTCAACATAGTTTTGGAAGTTTTAGCCACAGCAATCAGAGAAGGAAAGGAAACAAAAGGAATCCAAATCGGAAAACAAGAAGCAAAGCTGTCACTGTTTGCAAATGACATGATACTATATATAGAGAATCGTAAAGATGCTACCAGAAAACTACTAGTGCTAATCAATGAATTTGGTAAAGTAGCAGGGTACAAAATTAATGCACAGAAATCTCTGGCATTCCTGTACACTAACGATGAAAAACCTGAAAGTGAAATCAAGAAAACAATCCCATTTACCACTGCAACAAAAAGAATAAAATATCTAGGAATAAACCTACCTAAGGAGACAAAAGACCTGTATGCAGAAAATTATAAGACACTGGTGAAAGAAATTAAAGATGATACAAATAGATGGAGAGATGTACCATGTTCTTGGATTGGAAGAATCAACATTGTGAAAATGACTCTACTACCCAAAGCAATCTACAGATTCAATGCAATCCCTATCAAACTACCACTGGCATTTTTCACAGAACTAGAACAAAAAATTTCACAATTTGTATGGAAACACAAAAGAACCTGAAGAGCCAAAGCAATCTTGAGAACAAAAAACGGAGCTGGAGGAATCAGGCTCCCTGACCTCCAACTCTATTACAAAGCTACAGTAATCAAGAGAGTATGGTACTGGCACAAAAACAGAAAGATAGATCAATGGAGCAGGATAGAAAGCCCAGAGATAAACAAACGCACATATGGTCACCTTATCTTTGATAAAGGAGGCAGGAATGTACAGTGGAGAAAGGACAGCCTCTTCAATAAGTGGTGCTGGGAAAACTGGACAGGTACATGTAAAAGTATGAGATTAGATCACTCCCTAACACCATACACAAAAATAACCTCAAAATGGATTAAAGACCTAAACGTAAGGCCAGAAACTATCAAATTCTTAGAGGAAAACATAGGCAGAACACTCTATGACATAAATCACAGCAAGACGCTTTTTGACCCACTTCCTAGAGAAATGGAAATAAAAACAAAAATAAACAAATGGGACCTAATGAAACTTCAAAGCTTTTGCACAGCAAAGGAAACCATACATAAGACCAAAAGAAAACCCTCAGAATGGGAGAAAATATTTGCAAATGAAGCAACTGACAAAGGATTAATCTTCAAAATTTATAAGCAGCTCATGCAGCTCAATAGCAAGAAAACAAACAACCCAATCCAAACATGGGAAGAAGACATAAATAGACATTTCTCCAAAGAAGATATACACACTGCCAACCAACACATGAAAGAATGCTCAACATCATTAATTAGAGAAATGAAAATCAAAATTACAATGAGATAGCATCTCACAGCAGTCAGAATGGCCATCATCAAAACATCTAGAAACTATAAATGCTGGAGAGGGTGTGGAGAAAAGGGAACACTCTTGCACTGCTGGTGGGAATGTGAATTGGTACACCCACTATGAAGAGCAGTATGGAGGTTTCCTAAAACACTACAAATAGAATTACCATATGATCCAGCAACCCCACTACTGGGCATATACCCTGTGAAAACCATAACTCAAAAAGAGTCAAGTACCAAAATGTGCATTGCAGCTCTATTTACAATAGCCCAGAGTTGGAAAAAACCTAAGTTTCCATCATCCAGTGAATGGATACAGAAAATGTGGCACATATATACAATGAAATATGACTCAGCAATAAAAGGAAATGAAATTGAGCTATTTGTAATGAGGTGGATAGACCTAGAGTCTGTCATACAGAGTGCAATAAGTCAGAAAGAGAAAGACAAATACCGTATGCTAACACATATATATATGAAATTCAAGAAAAAAATGTTACGAACAACCTAGGGGTAAAACAGGAATAAAGACACAGATATACTTGAGAATGGACATGAGGATATGGGGAGGGGGAAGGGTAAGCTGTGACAAAGCGAGAGAGAGGCATGGACATATATAAACTACCAAACGTAAGGTAGATAGCTAGTGGGAAGGAGCCTCAAAGAAAAAGGAGATAACCTCGGTGCTTTGTGACCGACTGGAGGGGTGCGATAGGGAGGGTGGGAGGGACGGAGACGCAAGAAGGAAGGGATACGGGAACAGATGTATATGTACAAGTGATTCACTTTGTTATAAAGCAGAAACGAATACACCATTGTGAAGCAATTATACTCCAATAAATTTGTAAAAAAAAAAAAAAAAACATTTAGAGAAGAGCTAACACCTATCCTTCTCAAACTCTTCCAAAATATAGCAGAGGGAGGAACACTCCCAAACTCATTCTATGAGGCCACCATCACCCCGATACCAAAAGCATACAAGCATGTCACAAAGAAAGAAAACTATAGGCTAATATCACTGATGAACATACATGCAAAATTCCTCAACAAAATACTAGCAAACAGAATGCAACAGTACATTAAAAGGCTCACACACCATGATCAAATGGGTTTTATTCCAGGAATGCAAGGATTCTTCAATATATGCAAATAAATCAACACGATATACCATAGTAACTTATTGAAGGAGATAAACCATATAATCATCTCAATAGATGCAGAGAAAGCTTTTGACAAAATTCAACACCTATTTATGATAAAAACCTGCAGAGTAGGCATAGAGGGAACTTTCCTCAACATAATAAAGGGCATATATGACAAAACCACAGCCAACATCGTCCTCAATGGTGAAAAACTGAAAGCACTTCCACTAAGATCAGGAACAAGACAAGGTTGCCCACTCGCACCACTCTTATTCAACATAGTTTTGGAAGTTTTAGCCACAGCCATCAGAGAAGGAAAGGAAGCAAAAGGAATCCAAATCGGAAAAGAAGAAGCAAAGCTGTCACTGTTTGCAGATGACATGATACTATACATAGAGAATCCTAAAGATGCTACCAAAAAACTACTAGTGCTAATCAATGAATTTGGTAAAGTCGCAGGGCAGAAAATTATTGCACAGAAATCTCTGGCATTCCTGTACACTAATGATGAAAAATCTGAAAGTGAAATCAAGAAAACAATCCCATTTACCACTGCAACAAAAAGAATAAAATATCTAGGAATAAACCTACCTAAGGAGACAAAAGACCTGTATGCAGAAAATTATAAGACACTGGTGAAAGAAATTAAAGATGATACAAATAGATGGAGAGATATACCATGTTCCTGGATTGGAAGAATCAAAATTGTGAAAATGACTCTACTACCCAAAGCAATCTACAGATTCAATGCAATCCCTATCAAACTACCACTGGCATTTTTCACAGAACTAGAACAAAAAATTTCACAATTTGTATGGAAACACAAAAGACCCCGAATAGCCTAACCAATCTTGAGAACAAAAAACGGAGCTGGAGGAATCAGGCTCCCTGACTGCGGACTATACTACAAAGCTACAGTAGTCAAGACAGTATGGTACTGGCACAAAAACAGAAAGATAGATCAATGGAACAGGATAGAAAGCCCAGAGATAAACTCACGCACATATGGTCACCTTATCTTTGATAAAGGAGGCAGGAATGTACAGTGGAGAAAGGACAGCGTCTTCAATAAGTGGTGCTGGGAAAACTGGACAGGTACATGTAAAAGTATGAGATTAGATCACTCCCTAACACCATACACAAAAATAACCTCAAAATGGATTAAAGACCTAAACGTAAGGCCAGAAACTATCAAATTCTTAGAGGAAAACATAGGCAGAACACTCTATGACATAAATCACAGCAAGACGCTTTTTGATCCACCTCCTAGAGAAATGGAAATAAAAACAAAAATAAACAAATGGGTCCTAAAGAAACTTCAAAGCTTTTGCACAGCAACGGGAAACATAAATAAGACCAAAAGAAAACCGTCACAATGGGAGAAAATATTTGTAAATGAAGTAACTGACAAAGGATTAATCACTAAAATTTATAAGCAGCCCATGCAGCTCAATAGCAAGAAAACAAACAACCCAATCCAAAAATGGGCAGAAGACCTAAATAGACATTTCTCCAAAGAAGATATACATACTGCCAACCAACACATGAAAGAATGCTCAACATCATTAATCATTAGAGAAATGAAAAATCAAAACTACAATGAGATATCATCTCACAACAGTCAGAATGGCTATCATCAAGAAATCTAAAACAATAAATGATGGAGAGGGTTTGGAGAATAGGGAACACTCTTGCACTGCTGGTGGGAATGTGAGTTGGTATAGCCACTATGAAGAACAGAATGGAGCTTCCTTAAAACACTACAAATAGAAGTACCATATGACCCATCAATCCCACTACTGGGCATCAACTTTGAGAAAACAATAATTGAAAAAGTGTTATGTACCAAAATGCTCATTGCAGCTCTATTTACAATAGCCCGGAGATGGAAACATGCTAAGTGTCCGTCATCCAATGAATGGATAAAGAAGATGTGGCACATATACACAATGGAATATTAGCCTTAAAAAGGAACAAAATTGAGCTATTTATAATGAGGTGGATAGACCTAGAGTCTGTCATACAGAGTGCAATAAGTCAGAAAGAGAAAGACAAATACCGTATGCTAACACATATATATGGAATTCAAGAAAAAAAACATGTCATGAATAAACTAGGGGTAAAACAGGAATAAAGACACAGACGTACTTGAGAATGGACTTGAGGATATGGTGAGGGGGGAGGGTAAGCTGTGACAAAGCGAGAGAGAGGCATGGACATATATACACTACCAAACGTAAGGTAGATAGCTAGTGGGAAGGAGCCCCAAAGAAAAAGGAGATGACCTCGGTGCTTTGTGACCGACTGGAGGGGTGTGATAGGGAGGGTGGGAGGGAGGGTGATGCAAGAAGGAAGGGATACGGGAACAGATGTATATGTACAAGTGATTCACTTTGTTATAAAGCAGAAACTAATACACCATTGTGAAGCAATTATACTCCAAAAAAATTTGTAAAAAAAACCCAAAACATCTAGAGAAGAGCTAACAACTATCCTCCTCAAACTCTTCCAAAATACAGCAGAGGGAGGAACACTCCCAAACTCATTCTATGAGGACACCATCACCCCGATACCAAAACCAGACAAGATATCACAAAGAAAGAAAACTACAGGCTAATGTCACTGATGAACATAGATGCAAAAATCCTCAACAAAATACTAGCAAACAGAATTCCCCAGTACATTAAAAGGATCATACACCATGATCAAATGGGGTTTATTCCAGGAATGCAAGGATTCTTCAATATATGCAAATCAATCAACGTGATATACCATAGTAACAAATTGAAGGAGAAAAACCATATAATCATCTCAATAGATGTAAAGAAAGCTTTCGACAAAATTCAACACCTATTTATGATAAAAACCCTGCAGAGAGTAGGCATAGACGGAACTTTCCTCAACATAATAAAGGGCATATATGACAAAACCACAGCCAACATCGTCCTCAATGGTGAAAAACTGAAAGCACTTCCACTAAGATCAGGAACAAGACAAGGTTGCCCACTCGCACCACTCTTATTCAACATAGTTTTGGAAGTTTTAGCCACAGCCATCAGAGAAGAAAAGGAAGCAAAAGGAATCCAAATCAGAAAAGAAGAAGCAAAGCTGTCACTGTTTGCAGATGACATGATAGTATACATAGAGAATCGTAAAGATGCTACCAGAAAACTACTAGTGCTAATCAATGAATTTGGTAAAGTCGCAGGGTACAAAATTAATGCACAGAAATCTCTGGCATTCCTGTACACTAATGATGAAAAATCTGAAAGTGAAATCAAGAAAACAATCCCATTTACCACTGCAACAAAAAGAATAAAATATCTAGGAATAAAGCTACCTAAGGAGACAAAATATCTGTATGCAGAAAATTATAAGACACTGGTGAAAGAAATTAAAGATGATACAAATAGATGGAGAGATATACCATGTTCCTGGATTGGAAGAATCAACATTGTGAAAATGACTCTACTACCCAAAGCAATCTACAGATTCAATGCAATCCCTATCAAACTACCACTGGCATTTTTCACAGAACTAGAACAAAAAATTTCACAATTTGTATGGAAACACAAAAGACCCTGAATAGCCAAAGCAATCTTGAGAACAAAAAATGGAGCTGGAGGAATCAAGTTCCCTGACTTCCGACGCTACTACAAAGCTACAGTAATCAAGACCGTATGGTACTGGCACAAAAACAGAAAGATACATCATTGGAACAGGATAGAAAGCCCAGAGATAAACCCACGCACATATGGTCACCTTATCTTGATAGAGGAGCCAGGAATGTACAGTGGAGAAAGGACAGCCTCTTCAATAAGTAGTGCTGGGAAAACTGGACAGGTACATGTAAAAGTATGAGATTACATCACTCCCTAACACCATACACAAAAATAAGCTCAAAATGGATTAAAGGCCTAAATGTAAGGCCAGAAGCTATCAAACTCTTAGAGGAAAACATAGGCGGAACACTCTATGACATAAATCACAGCAAGACCCTTTTGGACCCACCTCCTAGAGAAATGGAAATAAAAACAAAAATGAACAAATGGGACCTAATGAAACTTCAAAGCTTTTGCACAGCAACGGAAACCATAATCAAGACCAAAAGAATACCCTCAGAATGGGAGAAAATATTTGCAAATGAAGCAACTGACAAAGGATTAATCTCCAAAATTTATAAGCAGCTCATGCAGCTCAATAGCAAGAAAACAAACAACCCAGTCCAAAAATGGGCCGAAGACTTAAACAGACATTTCTCTAAAGCAGATATACACATTGCCAACCAACACATGAAAGAATGCTCAACATCATTAACCATTAGAGAAATGCAAATCAAAACTACAATGAGATATCATCTCACACCAGTCAGAATGGCCATCATCAAAAAATCTAGAAACAATAAATGCTGGAGAGGGTGTGGAGAAAAGGGAACACTCTTGCACTGCTGGTGGGAATGTGAATTGGTACAGCCACTATGGAGAACAGTATGGAGTTTCCTTAAAACACTACAAATAGAACTACCATATGACCCAGCAATCCCACTACTGGGCATATACCAAGAAAACCATAATTCAAAAAAGTCATGTACCAAAATGTGCATTGCAGCTTTATTTACAATAGCCCAGAGATGGAAACAATCTAAGTGTCCATCATCTGACGAATGGATAAAGAAGATGTTGCACATATATATAATGGAATATGACTCAGCAATAAAAAGAAATGAAATTGAGGGCTTCCCTGGTGGCGCAGTGGTTGGGAGTCCGCCTGCTGATGCAGGGGACACGGGTTCATGCCCCGGTGTGGGAGGATCCCGCATGCGGCTGAGTGGCTGGGCCCGTGAGCCATGGCCGCTGGGCCTGTGCGTCCGGAGCCTGTGCTCTGCAGCGGGAGGGGCCACAGCAGTGAGAAGCCCGCGTACCGCAAAAAAAAAAAAAAAAAGATATGAAATTGAGCTACTTGTAATGATGTGGATAGACCTAGAGTCTGTCATACATAGTGCAGTAAGTCAGAAAGAGAAAGACAAATACCGTATGCTAACACATATATATGGACTTTAAGGAAAAAAAATATGTCATGAAGAACCTAGGGGTAAAACAGGAATAAAGACACAGACCTACTTGAGAATGGACTTGAGGATATGGGAAGGGGAAAGGGTAAGCTGTGACAAAGCGAGAGAGAGGCATAGACATATATAAACTACCAAACGTAAGGTAGATAGCTAGTGGGAAGCAGCCACATAGCCCAGAGAGATCAGCTCGGTGGTTTGTGACCGACTGGAGGGGTGGGATAGGGAGTGGGGGAGGGAGGGAGATGCAAGAAGGAAAGATATGGGAACAGATATATATGTATAACTGATTCAGTTTGTTATAAAACAGAAACTAATACACCATTGTGAAGCAATTATACTCCAATAAATTTGTAAAAAAAAAAAAAACATTTAGAGAACAGCTAACACCTATCCTTCTCAAACTCTTCCAAAATATAACAGAGGGAGGAACACTCCCAATCTCATTCTATGAGGCCACCATCACCGCCATACCGAAAACAGACAAGGATGTCACAAAGAAAGAAAACTACAGGATAATATCACTGATGAACATAGATGCAAAAATCCTCAACAAAATACTAGGAAACAGAATCCAACAGTACGTTAAAAGGATCATACACCATGATCAAATGGGGTTTATTCCCAGAATGAAAGGATTCTTCAATATACGCAAATCAATCAACGTGATACACCATATTCACAAATTGAAGGATAAAACCATACAATCATCTCAATAGATGCAGCGCAAGCTTTCGACAAAATTCAACACCTATTTATGATAAAAACCCCTGCAGAGAGTAGGCATAGAGGGAACTTTCCTCAACATAATAAAGGGCATACATGACAAACCCACAGCCAACATCATCCTCATTGGTGAAAAACTGAAAGCGTTTCCACTAAGATCAGGAACAAGACAAGGTTGCCCACTCTCACCACTCTTATTCAACATAGTTTTGGAAGTTTTAGCCACAGCAATCAGAGAAGAAAAGGAAGTAAAACGAACACAAATTGGAAAAGATGAAGTAAAACTGTCACTGTTTGCAGATGACATGATACTATATATAGAGAATCCTAAAGATGCTACCAGAAATCTACTAGTGTTAATCAATGAATTTGGTAAAGTTGCAGGGTACAAAATTAATGCACAGAAATCTCTGGCATTCCTGTACACTAATGATGAAAAATCTGAAAGTGAAATCAAGAAAACAATCCCATTTACCACTGCAACAAAAAGAATAAAATATCTAGGAATAAACCCACCTAAGGAGAAAAAAGACATGTATTCAGAAAATTATAAGATACTGATGAAAGAAACTGAAGATGATACAAATAGATGGAGAGATATACCATGTTCCTGGATTGGAAGAATCAACATTGTGAAAATGACTCTACTACCCAAAGCAATCTACAGATTCAATGCAATCCCTATCAAACTACCACTGGCATTTTTCGCAGAACTAGAACAAAAAATTTCACAATTTGTATGGAAACACAAAAGACCCCGAATAGCCTAACCAATCTTGAGAACAAAAAACGGAGCTGGAGGAATCAGGCTCCCTGACTGCGGACTATACTACAAAGCTACAGTAGTCAAGACAGTATGGTACTGGCACAAAAACAGAAAGATAGATCAATGGAACAGGATTGAAAGCCCAGAGATAAACCCATGCACATATGGTCTCCTTATCTTTGATAAAGGGGGCAGGAATATACAGTGGAGAAAAGACAGCCTCTTCAATAAGTGATTCTGTGAAAACTGGACAGGTACACGTAAAAGTATGATATTAGAACACTCCCTAACACCATACACAAAAATAAACTCAAAATGGATTAAAGATCTAAATGTAAGGCCAGGCAGTATCAAAGTCTTAGAGGAAAACATTAGCAGAACTCTCTATGACATAAATCACAGCAAGATCCTTTTTCACCCACCTCCTAAAGAAATGGAAATAAAAACAAAAATAAACAAATGGGATCTAATGAAACTCCAAAGCTTTTGCACAGCAATGGAAACCATAAACAAGACCAAAAGACAACCTTCAGAATGGGAGAAAATATTTGCAAATGAAGCAACTGACAAAGGATTATTCTCCAAAAGTTACAAGCAGCTCATGCAGGTCAATAACAAAAAAACAACCAACCCAATCCAACAATGGGCAGAAGACCTAAATAGACATTTCTCCAAAGAAGATATACAGATTTCCAACAAACACATGAAAGGATGCTCAATATCATTAATCATTAGAGAAATGCAAATCAAAACTACAATCAGATATCATCTCACACCGTTGAGAATGTCCATCATTAAAAAATCTAGAAACAATAAATGCTGGAGAGGGTGTGGAGAATAGGGAACCCTCTTGAACTGTTGGTGGGAATGTAAATTGATACAGCCACTATGGAGAACAGTATGTAGTTTCCTTAAAAAACTACAAATAGAACTACCATATGACCCAGCAATCCCACTACTGGGCATATACCCTGAGAAAACCATAATTCAAAAAGAGTCATGTACCAAAATGTTCATTGCAGCTCTATTTACAATAGCCAGGACATGGAAGCAACCTAAGTGTCCATCGACAGATGAATGGATAAAGAAGATGTGGCACATATA
Source organism: Hyperoodon ampullatus (assembly GCF_949752795.1). Lineage (NCBI taxonomy): Eukaryota > Metazoa > Chordata > Mammalia > Artiodactyla > Ziphiidae > Hyperoodon > Hyperoodon ampullatus. The sequence goes on from NC_136928.1 coordinate 20,305,392, forward strand.
TACAATGGAATATTACTCAGCCATAAAAAGAAACAAAATTGAGTTATTTGTAGTGAGTTGGATGGACCTGGAGTCTGTCATTCAGAGTGAAGTAAGTCTGAAGGAGAAAAACAAATACCATATGCTAACACATATATATGGAATCTAAGGGAAAAAAATGTCATGAAGAGCCTATGGGTAGGACGGGAATAAAGACACAGACCTACTAGAGCATGGACTTGAAGATATGGGGAGGAGGAAGGGTAAGCTGTAACAAAGTGAGCGAGTGGCATGTACATATATACACTACCAAACATAGGGTGGATAGCTAGTGGGAAGTCACAGGGAGATCAGGTAGGTGGTTTGCGACCACCTAGAGGGCTGAGATAGGAAGGGTTGGAGGGTGGGAGATGCAAGAGGGAAGAGATATGGGAACATATGTATATGTATAACTGATTCACTTTGTTGTAAAACAGAAACTAACACACCATTGTAAAGCAATTATACTCCAATAAAGATGTTAAAAAAATTTTGTATATTAATGCATGTATGTGGAACCTAGAATAATGGTACAGATGAACCAGTTTGCAGGGCAGAAGTTGAGACCTAGATGTAGAGAACAAACGTATGGACACCAAAGTGGGGAAACCGCGGTGGGGTCGGGATGATGGTGTGCTGAATTGGGCAAGTGGGTTTGACATGTATACCCTGGTGTGTATAAAATTGATGACTAATAAGAACCTGCAATATAAAAAAAAACCAACAAATACTAAACTTTCTTTGGGTTATTTGTATGGAAATATGTTAATATAAATGTTTCAGACATTACATGAAATTTCTAAAATTCTTATATGTTCTGGTATAATGTTATAAGTCATAATTCTAGTTATTATTTTAAAATGTATATCTCAGAAATAACTAAATTTCCTTGTCAATTGCATTATTATGAAATTTCATCAAATCTTTAACCATGGTCATTTCTAAGTCTTTTGTCATTTACAGACAGTTCTGGGTGTACTCTGATGCTTTTGTAAATATGTTCCTATAAAAGGGTTTCATCTTCAAGGAATTCATGGAAAAGACTGACAAATACAGGTTTCTGGTAACTGACTATACTGCTGAACTAAATGAATAAGCATTTTCTGAACTCTTAATGGAAAACTGATGAATTCATAAAAGTGCTAACAAAAGATCAAGATGAAAAAAAAATTACATGGGACTGAGTGAACTGATGAGGATGATTATAATTTTTGTGACTTTCTGTTTGAAAAAAAAAAATCCCACAAAGACTCAGAGGCAAAAAATATACAAATCAATTTTCACTGCAAAGTAAAGGAGCTGTTACAGTGGAGGATTACTGGACTGACTGTCAATATTATGACATAGTATGAGTGTGTTTCATGTTTGGTAATTGCAATCATTGTTGCTTTTGTTGTGGTCATACATTTACAATGCTTGGTGTCAGTTTATTTATTTCTTGCAAAAAGAAAATACATCGTGTGTGTGAAAAAAAAAAAAAAAGAGAGAGATAAAACAGTCTGAGGGCTTCCCTGGTGGCACAGTGGTTGAGAGTCCGCCTTCCAATGTAGGGGACACGGGTTCGTGCCCCGGTCTGGGAAGATCCCACATGCCGCAGAAAGGCTGGGCCCATGAGCCATGGCCACTGACCCTGTGCGTCCGGAGCCTGTGCTCCGCAATGGGAGAGGCCACAACAGTGAGAGGCCCGCGTACTGCAAAAACAAAACAAAAAACAACAAGAAAAAGAAAAAAAAAAAACAGTCTGAGGAAAGAGTAATGATTAAAATTTTATTATCAGAAAAACAAAAAACAAACAAACCAAAAAAAAAAAGATTACATAGAAGTGATGAATGTGGTTATATTTTTGGTTTTGTCTAAAATATTACTGGCTTTTAATCTGCGTTTTTACAGGTAAAAATAAAACTTTCCCCTTAAGGTAATTATGACTTATGGGAATTTTGTAAATTATACCTTTGTAAGCAAAACTGAAGCATTTTTCTCTCTACCTGATCCCTCCAGAAATTGGAAACTCTCAGTTCCAGCACCTTTATCAGATAAATTAGGAAGGCCACCTCCTAACAGGTTCAGAAATCTCAAGGTATTTGGGAGACCTCAAAAAGGAAGGAATCCACCCAAATTTGTAAGATAAAACCTGTGACTAGCCCTTGGTGTGGTTTTCCTAAAGGCCTTTTCAAAGGTTCAATCTGAAGACTCCTTATGGAAAGTTTCAGCACAATCTGTTTAAAAAGAGCCTATATGATCAATTAATCACTCATTTTGCAAACAAATAATTTTAATTTGGCTATATTTGGTAGAAATGAGGATAATTTTAGAGAGAAGATTATGTTTCAGTGGATATTAAAGTCTAGTTTTGTTAATTGTGGTCTGTATTTACTAAGATTCACATCCCAGATAGTTCCTTGCTCTTAGGTTATATTGTTGCAAAGTTTAATGGAATTAGTAAAAGGACACTCTAAGTTTGTTTCTGAAGCTTACCTCAGTAATCTTTCTTTGGATGGAGATCAGATGCCCCATGACCTGCAACCAGATGATTATGCATAATTTAAAGGACTATCTCCAACCTAGATGGAAGGACTTTTATCAAATACTCTTAACTAGTTCATGCACAGCAAAACTGAAAGGAATTGAGTCTTTGATTAATATTTCCACTTAGAAAGGGCCTCTGCACTGGACTGGCCTATAGAGAGGATTGTTGACCTCAAAATCACCTTAAAACAATGCTCAAACAGAGGAGAAACTATCAGACCAGGATAGGAAGAAGATGACATCTGAAGTGGAGAGCTGACCCAAGATGCTGGACCAGGCCTATATATCAATTACTTTGATAATTGCTCACACATTTGCTTATGAACCAACTGTATTTCACAATCTTATGCAGAGCTAAATTTGACCCAATTGTTAGGTTTATAGTCAATTAACTATACCCAGTACTTCTTGGTTACCTTGGTGGATTTTTCCACTCCATGGCTCTTACTGGTTGGCCGTTAGGGAATTTATTCTAGGAGAAAGAAATTATAGTTCTGTTCAGGCCACTATTGACATTATTGGCCAGGGGAGGTGGGATCCCCTCCCCTGGCCAATAAATAATACCTGCTCTGATCCTGGTCATAAATGTTAATTTTCTTCTAAAGTTACTCAAGCTCAATCATGACAACAAGCAAAATTTCAGCCAAAGAATATAACCTCCCACATTTATGGGATGGATTTATGTGGTTAACACCAGGCTATGGTCATTGAAGTTTAAAGGCTCCCTTATGTTGGGAACAATTAAACCACACTAAGGATAACCAGCCTAGTAACATTAGGAAATTGGGCTGGGTGCCCTATGGACAACGCCAATATATAATTTCCCTTAAAGATAAGGTTTGGTACAGAATAGATTAAGTCAGAAGACCTGGGGATATATTGGGCTGCACCTAATGGAAGTTCTTAACTTAAATTCTTACTTATGACCTTACTAATACTGCTAGCTATATTGTTTTCTATATTTCCTATTTTACAAAATTGTTGCTTCTTGTATTACCAAATGTATGACAGACTCTGATAAAAATAATGATGACTAGGCAACTTGAAACAGTTGATCAGATATATAGTTCTATGTAAGATCAGTGATTGTAATAGTGTAACTCTAGATATGGGAAGAAGCAACAAGAGGGAATTTTTTCCTGGACCATAACAGACGAGTAAGACAGGTGGTCCAGAGACTTTTGGCTACTGTTAATTAATAGGGCCTAGTCCAGTAATAGCACATTGAGTGGCCTATTAGCAAAATCCTCACCTGACCTAAGAATGAACATTCCTAGCACCATGGGATGAAATGGTCATGAAATGCCTTCCAAACCATGGTCCAATTTATGACCATGAGGGGCCCTGCTGACCAAAACTTGGCACTTGCCATCTGCCTCTGCAAGGATTAAGTCACAAGCCACTGCAGTTGCTGACCTTCAACACACCCTGAAAGGAGTTCGGGGTGGAGATCAGCAATGAGGCACTCCGTGTTCTGAGAAAAACTGGCAGGACAGGCCTTCAGATAGTGAGATATTCTCAGGAGAAGCTTTCATGAGCCCAAATTCTTGCATCTCCTCATATCTAGAAAAGCACTAAAATCATTAATGGTGACACTTGCTTTGTCCATTAAGGAGAGAAATGTATTTTACAGTCAAACTGGAGTAGCTGTGGTTCAGACATCCAAGGTAAAACTGGGTGGCCATTGTGGATGTCATTTCACATACAATTCTGTATTGCCAAGAACTTGAATTCCCTGAGTTGTGTCAGACTCGGACACCACCAGCCGTTCTGAAAAGAGTGTCTGCTGGTGAAGCTGAACAGCACCCTGTGGGTTCCTAGGTCAAGTTTATGATTAACCTCTCTATCCAAAACGTTACTCCTCAGCATTGAGGAGTATCAAAGAAAAGGGGCGATTAGAACTGAGTAGAACCCTGCGGGCCCCCCATCCAGTATGGAGACCCCACCTTGTCTCCTGCCTCTTGTGTATAGAAAAGCCGAAGTCTCCCAGGCCTCACTGAGTCACCAAACAGCAGGCTGAAGCAGCTAATGATTAGGAAAATGGAGTCACAGACTCAGTGTCTCATGCACATTCCTGAGTTGTTTTACAGATACTATAACTGCCAACAGAGGGGAAAAGCCAACTGCATGATGACCAGACTGCAGCCATGACATAAACTGCTCTATCTTGAGCAATACTGAGTCTAGGGCTAGCACAATTCCAAGAACGGCCTTAAGAAAATGGGATTAGCACTTTTGCTCATAATAATCTATACCTTTGTGGGCATCAAAATAATCGTAGCTTGTTCTTCCAGTATATGTAAATGGGCAACTACAACTGTGAGCAAAGAGATGCTACAGACCCACGTCGACATCTTCCATGCTAAGAATACCGCGCCCTAAATTGGCAGGAAGAAGTTACAGAAGATGGACTTTCACCCGTAATCCCATAGAAATGGAATAATGTTCTGACAAGGGGGATTTGTGAGCAGCTTTTGGCAGGAAAGAGTTTGTTGCAGGAAAGAGCTCTCTGCAGGAGGCACCCTTTTCCCTTGTCACTATCCTTAAACCAGGTGCCCCCATGCTCCACTCATCTCCAGCCCTAGCACACCTTTCAAATCTTTTGATCACACAATATCTTACCTAATCTGTTGGTTCTTTCTGTAGAGATCAAAGTAGAAATGAAGAATAAGTAATTAACAGATGACCAGATCTCTTCCCTAGCTTCACTTTTAGTAATCGTGTGAACACACTGTGTGAACAAGATAGCATATAAGAAAAATCACAAGAAGTCAACAAGCCTGCACACCGTGGGAGATAGCGACAACTCTGACACCCTATCTCAATGATTAACTGAGATTACTTCCCTTTTTCCTTTTAAAAACTTTCATGGCCGAGCAGAATTTTCAGAGGTGGTTTTTGGGGGACACTGAGTTCACCATCTACCCAGATTGCTGGCATTCTGATGAAAAGCAACTTTCCTTTCTATCCATCTCTCTCTCTCTCTCATGTATTGATTTTCGAATGGCAAGCAGTCAGATCTGATTCCGTAACAGCACTATTCAGACTTCTTCTGTCCAGGTGGGATATACCTCTACCTATCCTGAAAAAATGGTCACAAACACTAGCAGATATCTGAAATTTCCTGCAGCTCAAGGCATTCGAGTCCAGTCCTTGGTGGTGCAGGTTCCTCTGGGGAAGCTTAAGGGCACTCTCTGGGTTCTTTTTAGCACAAATCATACAATTCTGAGGGACTGGCTGGATAGTCTTTTGTAGGTTAGGCCCCATCATCTATTTTTGAACCCATTAAGGTGGCATCTCTCCCAAAATAGGTACAGCACGGTGTCCAAGAGTGCCTCAGGAATCAAAACAATTGTACACTACATTTTCAGCCCGGTGAGGTGGGATCCAAGGGAAAACCCGCTCTTTGGCCCTCTCTTTGTCCTTTTCTGACTACATTGGCTGGTATTTTGACAAGTCAATCTGGGGGGGAAGTGATCCCCTTGCTTCAGAGCATATTGTTTTTGATTAGGTGTCCCAGTGTCCCTATTTAATGGGTTTCGTACTGGCTATGTGTTTCTGGCCTTCCCTTGGGTTGTTAGCACACACATCTGTTCTTACCTTTTCACAGACCTCGGAGGAAAGTGTTCTCTCTCTTTTCCTGGGGTTTTCATGAGCCCCATCTGTAGGCTTAAAGCGTGTTTGGGGGGACTCTGATGTCAAGCTGCTCTGGTGAAAAACTTCAGGGTGAGGTCTATCAGAAAGTTAATCACCTCATTCCCTATGGTCAGTTTTACCCTGGGCTCCTATGGGGAATTAGGTGCCTCAAGTCCAAGGGAGCCCCTGGACCTCTGAGTTCATCAGAGTGTTCCTTTCTTCCTACCATAGGAGAGGCTCTCATCTTTTATTGTTTTTCATCTTAAGATTTAGCCTAGGGTAATATGATTTCCAGCGTTCTTGCAGTAAGGAACAGGAAGTGCATTGTTCCTTCCCCAACAGTGGCTTACCTCTCTTCGGGTTACTCACCCTCTGGGAATCCAGTGCTGCTGCCAAAAAAGTGGCGTTTTATTTTGCATCTTCTTTCTCCTGTTGTTATTCCCTATTGAACATTTTAAAAGCAAATCTACCAACTGGGAAGGGTGCACTCCAAATGTACCATCTAATTTTTGCAACTTTTCTCCTGACATCTGAGGCACTTTAACCCCACCCCCACCCCAAAGAAGGTCAAATTTACCATTCTAATATTTCCAGGGGCTTCGGGATCTGAGTTAGTATAATGTCTGTAGTCTTGATAAAGCTCTTCCAAAAGTTCAGAGGGGTCTTCTTTTTTGGCTGAGTTTCTTGAATTTTTTCAACTGCTTTTGCTTTGGTTCCCCTTTTGCAAAGCCCCACACTAGTAAGTAGTACTCCAACAACGGCATTCTTCCTTCACTGGCGTCTCAATTTGGTTCAGCTCTCAAGTGGGCTTCAGGTGTAGAGGATCCTCCCTATAAGGAGGGTTGCGATCTTTCCAACTAAACGAGTCTGAGAAACCCAGCCAGCTGGTCATTTGCATTTAGGCCCCTATGAGATGATGGCATAAGGGACATTATTCTGCCCCAGGAGTGTCTTCTGGCCAAAACTGGGTGCCCCGTCGGATCTTAGATGGTAATACCAGACACCAAATCCCTGTGCCCCAGGAACGAACACAGGATTTTCTAACTGATCACTATAAGGAGGGATAGTCCTGATTGCCAGGGTCAGGAATTGGGGCTGGATAGACATGGAAGGTAGTGGAAGGCTTGGATATATTGGAATAACATCTGGAGTGGCAGGGACAGCTAGCTCAGCTGGAGAAGTTAAGGTTTGAAGCAATATATCCTCACTCTCATCACCTTCCCTTTCTTGTTTTCCCTGATGTAATATGATAGCAGAAATGCTTGTACACGAGGAAATTCATCATTCTTTCCCACTTCATTACAGAATAGAAACCATAAAACCATAAATAGCAACGGATAATTTCTAACCATTAAAAGGATGCCTTTTTGCCTAGGCATCAACCAACTGGGTTGAATTCTGGGCTGGGGCTTTTGGAGATTTTAGGAACCAAGTGAAACCTTTCTCTTCTCCTCAGGAATGTCCCACAGCCAGGTCTTTTTTCCTTTTCTATTCATTTCCTCCATTTGACATCAGTAAAAGTTTTAAACATCACAAAATTGATTTGGCTATAAATGGAGAAACAGTACCAAACAAAATGAAACGAAAAAACAAAAAGACGGGCTTCCCTGGTGGCGCGGTGGTTGAGAGTCCGCCTGCCGATGCGGGGGACACGGGTTCGTGCCCCGGTCCGGGAGGATCCCACATGCCGCGGAGCGGCTGGGCCCGTGAGCCATGGCCACTGAGCCTGCACGTCCGGAGCCTGTGCTCCGCAGTGGGAGAGGCCACAGCAGTGAGAGGCCCGTGTACCAAAAAAAAAAAAAAAAAGAAAAAACAAAAAGACAAACAGAAAATACTAAATAAACCCTCAAGTTTGGTCTTAGGGTTTTCCATATACCAATGACACAGGAGACCACAACAATGTAATGAACACAGCAAGGGGAGCAGTAACTGGGGCACAGGGTCCCAAGATAACCCCCTAAACCTCCTGTGGAGATCTTAACTGTGGCCACACATTATTACAATAAAATATCATCTTCTCACTCATGGGTTCATGGTTATAATCAGATCACTTATCCAAATGCACATCAGAGTACTTTCTTTAGAGATGGGGAATGTTTCACCTATCTTTAAAGACAGAAATTCAAGAGAAACAAAACACAAACAGCACACACAAATGCTAGCATACAAAGGAGCAAACTAGAGGCTCCCATCAAGATGGCAGAACAGAAGGACATGGGGCTCACCCCCTCCCACAAATACATCAAAAATACATCTACACGTAGAACACTTCTTACAGGATACCTACTGAACACTGAAAGAAGATCTCAGGCACCCAGAAGTGTAGGAAAGATCTCCCCATAACTGGGAAGGATGAAAGAAACAGCAACAATAGAAAAGGAGGAAGTGGGATAGGACCTGAGCCCCTGGGAGGGAGCTGCAAAAGAGAAAAGGTTTCCATATCTTGGGAAGCCCTTTCACTGGCAAGGAGATCAGCCGGGACAGGAATGGAGTTTCAGAACTAGGAAGACAGTGCAGCAGCCAGTGTGTGGCCGGCAGAACAGAGACAGACCGGCACAGAGGATACTTGCTAGCTCACTGCAGTCTACAGGCCTAGATGCGTACCTTTTGGTATGTGCTAGGGCTAGGTGCTAAAACCTGGGTTTCAGAGAACAGACCTGGGGAGAGGACTAGGGTTGGCTGCTCAGAGATAGGCTGAAGAGGCTGGAGTGTGGTATGTACCCTGACTGGGTGTGTGTGTGGAAGAAGCCTGGGCCTGCCATAGAAGTGAAGCGCCACTGTTAAGGGGAGCATGAAGGGAGGAATGGGGTTTGCTTTAGCAGCCTGTTTCTTGGTGCCACCTCTATGAGCTCTGGGAGTGCACAAGTGCCAGTGGTTTGCCCAAGCACAGAGGTGGGCCTGAAATCAGAGTTGAGCCCCAGGGGCTGCATGACTTAGGAAGCAGGGCTGAAATCTGAGTCCTGTTTCTCAGCTGTGTGATCCGAGGATTTATGCCACTGCCACAGGCTTTGTAAACTCAGCTCCTGTGGGACGTCTGAGTGGACAAAGTGTGCTCCCGGGGCTGGGATGGGTCCAGCCTTAGCATTTGTGGGCTTTTTGGGTGCATGTTCACGGTGGCGAGGCTGTAGTCTGGGCTGCTTCCATAGCTCCCTAGGTGGGTCTAGATGTGCGACTACTATGGTCCTGATACCTGACTTCAGTTGATTGGTGCCTACAGATCTATGCTGGTGGCTTCTGAACACAGCACCTGAGGGACACCAGGGCTGATTTCCTGCATTCCCACAGTGGAGGCAGGGCTGAGGGCAGTGCCAACATCAAGGTGCTTTGTGAGCCCACATAACAGGCTAAAGGTGACACCACAGAACACACTCCCCTGTGGACAGCTCCTGTGGAGGAATATCAGTGGCTCCTCACCCAGTAGGAGTGCTCCAATCCTGCCTACCTCACACTGCGGCTTAGAAACGGATCTGGGGGCTCCTACTCCAATATCTAGGGAGCACACCCTGAAACTGACAGGGTAGTGATAACTGCAGAGCCAAGAGGAGGTCCCACTCAATATCCAGTGAGAGCTCTGGTCACTACAACACCAGTTACACCACCTGATGTAATGGAGGTAATGGCTAGCACACAGGGAAGATGCAGCAGGTGTCCATACTAAAAACAACCCTTGTGACAAAATATTAAACCCACAAAGGCTATACAGGGATGCTCCCACATAAAAATAGACCTCCAAGACCAGAGTAGGTAGTTGTTTCTTCTAAACTCAGAGTAAGAGAAATAAGTAAAATGAAGCAGACGAACCACTCCCAATGAAAAAATCAGGAGAATTCTCCTGAAATAACAATGAAACAGACCTCTTCAGTATAATAGATATCGAGTTCAAAAAGGAGCTAATGAAAATACTGAAGGAATTAGGAAGAGCTATCGACAGAAATACAAATTACTGTACAAAAGAACATAGAAATTATGAAGAGTAACCAAGAGAAATTAGAAAACTCTTTTGCTGAGACAAAAGCTGTGCTGCTAAAGGCAATAAATAGCAGATTGAATAATGCAGAAGAATAAGTGATCTAGAACATAGAATAATGGAAATCACTGAATCAGAACATCAGACAGAAAGCCAAATGAAAAAAAAATGAAAGCAATATAAGAGTTCTATGGGATAATATAAAGCATGCCAATCTATGCATAATAGGGATCCCAGAAGGAGAAGAAAGAAAAAAGGGGATCAAAATGTATTTGAAGAAATTATGGCTGAAAACTTCCCAAACATAAAGAAGGAAACAGATATTCAGGTACAGGAAGAACAGATGGACCCAAACAAGATGAATCCAAACAGACCTACACCAAGACATTATAATTAAAATTGCAAAAGTTAAGAATAAAGAGAGTATTCTAAAGGCAGCTAGAGAAAAACAGAGCTCATTACAAGGGAACCCACATAAGGCTATCTGCTGATTTCTCTACAGAAACATTGTACGACAGGAGTGGCAAGATATATTCAAAGTCCTGAAAGGGAAAAATCTGTACCCTAGGATACTGTACCAGCAAGATCATTTAGAATAGGAGAGATAAAGAATTTTTCAGACAAACAAAAACTAAAAGAATACAGCAATACTAAACATACCCTAAAAGAAATATTGAAAGGTCTTCTTTAAATAGAAAAGAGGCAAGAATCTATAGGAAAGAGAAAAATCACAATTGGAAAGTAAATCACTTAAATAAGCCAGTAAACAGATTTAAAAAAATGTTTTTTAAGTTCTGTGAAAGTAATGATAACCACAATAACAGCAAAAGGATAAACATGAAGATGTAAAAGAGGACATCAAAATTAAAAAATGTGGGGGAAGAGAGTAAGAAATCGTAGATTATTTTTTTTCCACAATGTGTTTGAGCCTATATGACTATCAGTCAAAACAAGTAGACAGGGCTTCCCTGGTGGCACAGTGGTTCAGAATCTGTCTGCTAATGCAGGGGACACAGGTTCGAGCCCTGGTCTGGGAGGATCCCACATGCCGCAGAGCAACTAGGCCCGTGAGCCACAACTACTGAGCCTGCGCGTCTGGAGCCTGTGCGCCGCAACAAGAGAGGCTGCGATAGTGACAGGGCCAAGCACCATGATGAAGAGTGGCCCCTGCTTGCCACAACTAGAGAAAGCCCTCGCACAGAAACGAAGACCCAACACAGCAATAAATAAATAAATAAATAAATAAATAAATAAATAAGATAAATTCCTACCTCGAACATCATCTTTAAAAAAAAAAAAAAGTAGACATAAGAAGGGGTTAACAAACCTGAAAAACAGGGTAACCACAAATTAAAACCATACAACAGATTTACAAAACCCAAAAAGCGTAGTACGAAAGAAAATCATCAAACCACAAAAGGAAAAAGAAAAAAGAAAGGTAGAAGAAACTCAAAATCAATGGGAAAACAAGGTTTAAAATGGCTACAAGTACATATCTATCAATAATTACCTTAAATGTTAATGGACTAATTTCTCCAGTCAAAAGACAGAGTGGCAGATTGGATTAAAAAATAAACAAAAACCTAACATATGCTGCAGGAAACTCATTTTAGGGCAAAGGACACGCATAGATGGAAACTGAAGGGATGGAAAAAGATATTTCATGCAAACAGAAATGACAAGAAAGCAGGGGTCACAGTACTCATGTCAGAAAACAGACTTTCATACAAAGGCTATAAAGAAAGACAAGAATGACACTGTATAATGATAAAAGGATCAATACATGAGGATATTATACCCATCAACATATATGCACCTAATATAAGAGCACCTAAATACATAAGACAAATACTAACAAAAATAAAGGGAGAAATTGACAGGAATACAAAAATTGTAGGAGATATTAACACCCCACTCACATCAACGGACAGATCTTCTAGACAGAAAATAAATAAGGCAACAGAGAGCCTAAATGATACAACAATAAGACTTAATTGATATTTTTAGGGCATTACATTTAAAAAAATCCCAGAATACATGTTCTTTTCAAGTGCACATGGAACATTCTCTAGGACTGACCACATACAAGGGCACAAAAAAGCCTCAACAAATTTAAGAGAATGGAAATTATTTCAAGCCCCTTTTCTGACCACAACAGCATGAAACTAGAAATCAACCACAGAAAAAGAATCAAGAAAAATAAATGATTACATAGAGACTAAACAACATGTGACTAAAAACCCAATGGGTCAATGATGAAATCAAAGAGGAAATTTAAAAATATCTTGAGACAAATGACAATGAAACACAACCATATAAAATCAATGGGATGCAAGAGTTCTTAGAGGGAAGTTCATCTCGATACAGGCCTTCTTCAGGGAACAAGAGAAATCTCAAATAAGACAACCTAACCTACCACCTAAAAGAATTAGAAAAAGAACAAACAAAACCTGAAGTCAGCAGAAGAAAGGCAATAATAAAATCAGAGAGGATATAAAATAGAGATTAAAAGAACAATAGAAAAAAAATCAATAAAACCAAGAGCTGGTTCTTCGAAAGGGTAAACAAAATTGAAAAACCTCTGGCCAGGCTCACCAAGAAGAAAAGAGAGAGGGCCCAAATAAGCAAAATAAGAAATGAAAGAGACAAAATTACAAATGATACCACAGAAAATTAAAAAAAATAAGAATACTATGATCAATTATATGCCAACAAACTGGACAGTCTAGAAGAAATGTATGGACAAGTTTTTAGAAACACACAGCCCACCAAAACTGAATCAAGAATAAATAGACAATTTGAACATACTGATCACTAGAAGTAAAACATTATCTGTAATAAAAAAAAAAACTCCCTGCAATCAAAAGTCCATGACCAGATGGCTTCACTGGGCAATTCTACCAAACATACAAAGAAGAACTTTTACCAATCCTTCTTAAACTCTTCCCAAAGTTTGAAGAAGAGGAAATGCTGTCAAAGATATTCTATGAAACCACTATCACCCTGATACCAAAACCAGACAAACACCAAAAAAAGAAAAATACCACAAAGATAGGCCACTATCTTTGATGAATATAGATGCAAAAATTTTCAGCAATATTAGCAAATCAAATCCAACAGCATGTAAAAAAGATCATACACCATGACAAAATTTGATCCCTTTTAAAATCACATTAAGAAGGATGTCCAAGGACAAATTGGCAGAGTAGAAGGACCTGAGTTCACCTCCTCTCTTGAAAACACCAAAATCACGACTAACTGCTGAACAACCATCGACAAAAAGACTGGAACCTACCAAAAAATTATTCTACTTCCAAAGAAAAGGAAGCCACAATGAGACAGTTGGAGGACTGAATCTGTAATACAATCAAATCCCATACCTGCCGGGTTGGTGACCCACAAACTGGAAAATAATTATACCACAGAGCTTCTCCCATAGGAGTGAGAATTCTGAGCCTCACATCGAGCTCCCCATCCTAAGGGTCTAGCATCGAGAGGAGACACAGAGCATCTGTCTTTGAAGGCCAGCAGGGCTTGATCACAGGAGCTCCACAGGACTTGGGGAAACAGAGACTCCACTTCAGGGGGGGCACACTCAAGGTACAGTGCACACCAGAACCCAGAGGAAAAAGTAGTGACTTCATAGAAGACTGGACCAGACCTACCTTCTGGACTTGGAGGGTCTCCTGGGGAGGCATAGGGCTCACTGTGGGCACAAAGACAGTGGTGGCAGAGGTACAGGGGAGTACTCATTGGTGTGAGCTGTCCTGGAGGCTGCCATTTTGATGCCAAAACCTGACCCCATCCAAGAGCCCATAGGCTCCAGTGCTGGGACACCTGAGGCTAAACAACCAACAGAGCAAGAACACAGCCCCACCCATCAGCAAACAGGATGTTTAAAGTCTTCCTGAGACCCAAGCCACCTCTAAACACACCTCTTGACATGGCCTTGCCAACCAGAAGGACAAGACCCAGCTCCACCCACCAGTGGGCAGCACCAGTCCCTCCCACCAGGAAGCCTGCACAAGCCTCTTAGACCAGCCTCACCCACCAGGGTGCAACATGAGAAGCAAGAGGAACTACAATTCTGCGGCCTGTGTGACCACAAACACAGAAAGTTAGACAAAATGAGATGGCTGAGGAATATACTCCAGATGAAGAAAAAAGATAAAACCCCAGAAGAACAACTATGTAAAGTGGAGATAGGCAATCTATCTGAAAAAGAATTCAGAGTAATGATAGTGAAGATAATCCAAGATCTCAGAAAAAGAATGAAGGCACAGACCAAGAAGATACAAGAAATATTTAATGAAAAGCTATAGCATATAAAGAACAAACAGATGGAGAATACAATAACTGAAATGGAAAAATACACTAGAAGGAATCAATAGCAGAATAAATGAGGCAGAAGAACAGGTAAGTCAGTGGGAAGACAGAATGGTGGAAATCACTGCCACAGAATAGAATAAAGTAAAAAGAATGAAAATAAATGACAACCATTTAAGAAACTTCTAGGACAACATTAAATGTACCAGCATTTGCATTACATAAGTCCCAAAAGGAGCAGAGATAGAAAGCCTTGAGAAAATATATGAAGAGATAATAGCTGAAAACTTCCCTAACATGAGAAAGGAAACAGACACCCAAGTCCAAGAAGCACAAAGAGTTCATACAGGATGAACCTAAGGAGGAACACACCAAGACATATAGTAATCAAACTGACAGAAATTAAAGACAAAGAGAAAATATTAACAGCAACAATGGTAAAGCAACAAATAACACACAACAGAATCCACATAAGGTTATCAACTGATGTTTCAGCAGAAATTCTGCAGGCAAGAAGGGAGTGGCATGATATATATAAAGTGATAAAAGGGAAAAGCCTACAACCAAGAATACTCAACCCAGCAAGGCTCTCATTCTGATTTGATGGAGAAATCAAAAGCTTTACAGACAAGCAAAAGCTAAAAGAATTCAGAACCACAAAACCAGCTTTACAATAAATGATAAAGGAACTGCTCTAGGAGGAATAGAAAAGGTACAACTAGAAACACATCAATTATGAAAGGGGAAAGCTCACAGGTAAAGACAAATATACAGTAAAGGTAGAAAATGACCCACATGCAAATATGATCTCAAAACTAGCAAACCTGAGAAGAGGAGAGTACAAATGCAGGATACTGGAAATGCATTTGAAATTAAGAGAACAGAAACTTTAAAAATCTTGTATATATATAGACTGCTATATCCAAACCACGTTAACCACAAACCAAAAATCTACAATAAATACATAACACAAAAAAGAAAAAGGAATCCAAACAACACAAAAGACAGTCATCAAATCTCAAAGAGAAGATAACTAAAGAGGAAGGGAAGAAAAACGTCCTACAAAAACAAATCCAAAACAATTAACAAAATAGCAATAAAAATGTATATACTGGTAATTACCTTAAATGTAAATGGATTAAATGCTCCAACCAAAAGATACAGACTGGCTGAATAGATACAGAAACAAGACGCATATATATGCTGTCTACAAGAGTCCCACTTCAGATCTAGGGACACATACAGAATGAAAGTTTGTGGATGGGAAAAGCTGTTCCATGCAAATGGAAATCAAAGAAAGGTGAAGAAACAATACTCCTATCAGACAAAATAGACTTTAAAATAAAGACTGTTACAAGAGACAAAGAAGGACACTACATAATGATCAAGGGATCAATCCAAGAAGATTTAACAGTTGTAAATATATATGCGCCCAACATAGGAATACCTCAGTATAACAAATGCTAACAGACACAAAAGAAAAAATTGACAGTAACACAATAATAGTGGGGGACTTTAACACCCCACTTACATCAAAGGACAGATCCTAAAGACAGGACAGATCATCCAGACAGGACAGATCAATAAGGAAACACAGGTCTTAAATGACACATTAGACCAGATGCACTTAATTGTTATTTGTAGAGCATCCTATCTGAAAGCAGCAGAATTCATATTCTTTTCAAAGGTATGTGGACAATTCTCCAGGGTAGATCACATGCTGGGCCACAAAGCAAGCCTATGTAAATTTTTAAAAAACTGAAATCATATCAAGCATCATTTCTGACCACAACACTATGAGGTTAGAAATCAAATATAAGAAATAAACTGCAAAAAAACCACAAATACATGGGGCCTAAACAATATAATACTAAACAACCAATGGATCACTGAAGAAATCAAAGAGGGAATAAAAATACCTAGAGACTAGTGAAAATGAAAACACATCAATCCAAAACCTACAGGACACAGCAAACACAGTTCTAAAAAGGAAGTTCATAGCAATACAAGCTTACCTCCGGAAACAAGAAAAATCTCAAAACAACTAACCTTACACCAAAAGCAACTAGAGAAAGAAAACAAACAAAACCCCAAATTAGTAGAAGGAAAGAAATCATAAAGATCAGATCAGAAGTAAATGAAATAGAGACTAAGAAAACAACAGAAAAGATCAATGAAACTAAAAGCTGGTTCTTTGAAAATATAAACAAAATTGATAAACCTTTAGCCAGACTCATTAAAAACAAAAGGGAGAGGGCTTAAATTAGTAAAATTAGAAATGAAAAAGGAGAAGTTACAACTGACACCACAGAAATCTGAAGGGTCGTAAGACTACTACAAGCAACTATATGCCAATAAAATGGACAAACTAGAAGAAATGGACAAATTCACAGAAAGGTACAATCTCCCAAACTCAACTGGGAAGAAAGAGAAAATATGAACCAATCAATCACAAGTACTGAAATTGAATCTGTGATTTAATACTCCCAACAAACAGAAGTTCAGGACCAGATGGCTTCACAGGTAAATTCTATCAAACATTTAGAGAAGAGTTAACACCTGTCCTCCTGAAACTATTCCAAAAATTGTAGAGAGAGGAACACTTTCAAACTCATTCTATGTGGCCACCATCAGCCTGATACCAAAACCAGATAAAGATACAAGGAAGGGAGGAAGGGAGGAAAGGAGGAAGGGAGGGAGGAAGTGAGGGAGGGAGAGAGAGAGTGAGAAGCAAAGAAAGAAAGAAAGGGAGGGAGGGAGGGAGGAAGGAAGGAAGGAAGAAAGAAAGAAAGAAAGAAAATTACAGGCCAGTATCACTGATGAACACAGATGCAAAAATCCTCAATGGAATACTAGCAAAACGAATCCAACAATACATTAAAAGGATCATACATTGTGATTAAGTGGCATTTATCACAGGGATGCAAGGATTTTTCAATATCTGCGAATCAACCAGTCTGATATACCACATTAACAATTGAATAAAAACCATATGATCATCTCAATAGATGTAGAAAAAGCCTTTGACAACATTTGATGCCCATTTATGATAAAAACTCTCCAGAAAGTGGGCATAGAGGGAACTTACCTCAGCATAATAAAGGCCATATATGACACCCACAGCTAACATCATACTCAATGGTGAAAAGCTGAGAGCATTTCCTCTAAGATCAGGAAAAAGACAAGGATGTCCACTCTTGCCATTTTTATTCAACATAATTTGGAAGCCCTATCCATGGCAATCAGAAAAGAAAAAGAAATAAAAGGAATCCAAATTGGAAAAGAAGAAATAAAAACATCACTGTTTGCATATGACATGGTATATACATAGAAAATCGTAACGATGCTACCAGAAAACTACTAGAGCGCATTAATGAATTTGTTATAGTTGCAGGAGACAAAATTAATACACAGAAATCTGTTGCATTTCTATACACTAACAACAAAAGATCAGAAAGAGAAATTAAGGAGCCAATCTCATTTACCATCTCATCAAAAAGAATAAAATATCTACGAATAAACGTACCTAAGGAGGCAAAACACATGTACTCCAAATATCATAAGATGCAGATAAAAGAAATCAAAGATGACACAAATAGATGGAAAGGTATACCATGTTTCTGGATTGGAAGAATAAATATTGTCAAAATGCCTATACTAGCCAAAACAATCAAAGGACTCAGTGCAATCCCTATCAGATTTCCATGGCATTTTTTGCAGATCAAGGACAAAACACTTTAAAATTCGTATGGAGACCCAAAAAACCCCAAATAGCCAAAGGAATCTTGACAAAGAAGAGCAGAGCTGGAGGAATCAGACTCCATGATTTCAGACTATACTATAAAGTCAAAGTATTCGAAAGAGTATGGTACTGGCACAAAAACAAAATTATAGATCACTGGAACAGGATAGAAAGCCCAGAAATTAACACACACACATCTGTGGTCAATAATCTATGCAAATGAGGCAAGAATATACAATGGAGAAAACACAGTCTCTTCCTTCAATAAGTAGTGCTGGGAACCTTGGACAGCTACATGCAGAAATATGAAATTAGAACATTCTCTAATGTTCTTTAAAAAAAACCCTCAAAATGTATTGAAAACCTATGTAAGACGAGATACTATAAAACTCCTAGAGGAAAACATAGGCAGAATATTCTCTAACATAAATCATACCATTGTTTTCTTAGTTCAGTCTCCCAGGCAATAGAAATAAAAGCAAAAATAAATAAGACCTAATCGAACTTATCAAATTTTGCACAGCAAAGGAAACCATAAACAAAATGAAAAGACAAGCTACAGATTGAGAGAAAATATTTGCAAATGACGAGCCTGAAAAGGGATTAATTTTAAAAATATACAAACAGATCATTCACTTCAATATCAAAACACTAACAATGCAATCAAAAAATGGGCAGAAGATCTAAAGACATTACACCAAAGAAGATATAATGATGGCCAAGGAGCACATGAAAAGCTGCTCAACACTGACAATTATTAGAGAAATGCAAATCACAACTACAATGCGGAATCACCTCACAATGATCAGAATTTCCATAATTAAAATGTCTGCAAATAACAAATGCTGGAGAGGGTGTGGGGGAAAAGGAACCCTTCAACACTGTCACTGGGAATGTACTTGGTACAGCTAATATGGAGAACAGTATGGATGTTCCTTAAAAATTACAAGAACTTTATTTACAAAAACCAAATAGAATCACAGACTCAAAAACTAAGAAAACAAACTTATGGTTAAAAAATGGAGAAAGGTGGTGGGTAGGGATAAATAAGGAGTTTGGGATTAACATACACACACTACTATATACAAGATGGAAAATCAACAAGGACCTACTGTATACAACAGGGACTCAACTTAATACACTGTACTAACCTATATGGATAAAGATCCAGAAAAAGAATAGATATATGTTTATGTATAAGTAAATCACTCTGCTGTACAACTGAAAACAAAACATTGTAAATCAACTCTACTCCAATATAAAATAAAAATAAAAAGTAAAAAATGATTGGAAAATAAATGTTATGTTACGCATATTTTACCACAATCCAGAAATTTGAAAAAAATCACATAAAAATAAATAAAATACTTCAAAATAAACATGAACTTATAGGTGAAAGGCTTATATACTGAGAACTATGAAACATTAATAAAGGAAATTG
The DNA here is from genome assembly GCF_949752795.1 of Hyperoodon ampullatus. Taxonomy (NCBI): domain Eukaryota; kingdom Metazoa; phylum Chordata; class Mammalia; order Artiodactyla; family Ziphiidae; genus Hyperoodon; species Hyperoodon ampullatus. Next base: position 20,325,048 of record NC_136928.1, read on the forward strand.
AAGATAATTCAAAGAAAGGCAAAGATATTTCATGCTCTATGATTGGAAGCATTAATATGGTTAAAATGGCCATACAACTAAAAGCAATCTAAAGACTTATTGCAGTCCGTATCAAATTACCCATGACATTTTTCACAGAACTAGAACCAATAAGCTTAAAATTTATATGCAACCATGAATGACCCAGAATCTCCCAAGCAATCCTGAGGAGAAAGAACAAAGCGGGAGGCATAACCCTCCCAGACTTCAGACAACACTACATAAAGCAACAGTATCCAAAACAGTGAGGTACTGGCACAAAAACAGACCTATGGATTAATGGAGCAGAATAGAGAGCCCAGTAACAAAACCACACAGCTATGGTCAATTAATCTTCGACCAAAAAAGCAAAAATATACAACAGGGAAAAGATAGTCTGTTCAGCAAGTGGTGTTAGGAAAGTTGGACAGCTGCATGTAAATCACTGAAATTAGAACCCACCCACACATCATACAAAAAAGGAACTCAAAATGGCTTAAGGACTTAAATAGGGGACATCACACAATAAAACTCCTAGAGAAAAATGTAGGCAAAACATTCTGACAGAAATGGTACCATTATTTTCTGAGTTCAGTCTCCCAAGGCAATAGAATAAAAAATAAACAAATGGGACCTAATCAAACTTATGAACTTTGGAACAGCAAAGGAAACCATTAACAAAATGAAAAGACAACCCACAGTATGGCAGAAAATATTTGCAAACGATATGATTGACAAGGCCCTAATCTCCAAAATATACAAACAGCTCATTCACATCAGTATCGAAAACACTAACAACCCAATTAAAAAATGGGCAGAAGATCCACATAATACATTTCTCCAAATAAGACAGATGGCCAAAAAGCACATGAAAAGATGCTTAACATCAATAATTAACAAAATGCAAATTAATGAGGTACCACCACAAGGATCAGAATTTCCATAATTCAAATGTCTACAAATAAGAAATGCTGGACAGGGTGTGGAGAAAAAGGAACCCTCCTATACTGTTGGTGGCAATGTAAATTGGCATACCCATCAAGGAGAACAGTAAGGAGGGTCCTTAAAAATTAAATGAACTTATGTACAAAACAGAAACAGACTCTGAGACTGAGAAAACAAACATGGTTACCAAAGAGGAAAGGTGGTGGGGATGGATAAGTTAGGAGTTTGCAATTAACATATACACGCTACTATATACATAAAGCATATTCAACAAGTACCTAATATATGGCATAGGGAACTCAATGTAATACTCTGTATAACCTATATGGGAAAAGAATCTGAAAAGGAGTAGACATAATTATAAGTAAGTCACTTTGCTGTACAACTGAATCCAACACAATACTGTAAATCAACTACTCCAATGTAAAATAAAAATTTTTAAAATTAAGATCATAAATGTTATATTATGCATACTGTAATACCACAATAAAGAAATTTGCAAAAAGTAAAATAAAATAAAATACAAAAATATTGCATCAAAATGAATAAAATACTTAGGAATCAACCTCACAAAGGAGGTCAAAAACTTCTATGCTGAGAACCATAAAATATTAATAAAGGAAACTGAAGATGATGCAAAGATATCCCATGCTTTTGGAATAAAAGCATTCATATTTTCAAAATAGCCATACCACCCAAAGCAATCTACAGATTTAATGCAATCCCTGTCGAATTACCCATGACATTTTTCACAGAACTAGAACCAATAAGCCTAAAATTTACATGCAACCATGAATGACCCAGAATCACACAAGCAATCCTGAGGACAAAGAACAAAGTGGGAGGCATAACTCTCCCAGACTTCAGAGAGTACTACAAAGCAACGGTATTCAAACCAATGAGGTACTGGCACAAAAACAGAACTATGGATGAATGGAACAGAATAGACAGTCCAGTAACAAACCCACACAGCTACGGTCAATTAATCTTTGACAAAGAAAGCAAGAATATACAATGCAGAAAAGTGTCTTCAGTAAATGGTGTTGGGAAAGTTGGACAGCTGCATATAAATCATTGAAATTAGGACACACCTCTCAACCATACACAAAAGGCAACTCAAATTGGCATAAGGTCTTAAATAGGAGACCTCACACCATAAAACTCCTAGAGAAAAACATAGGCAAAACGTTCCCTTACAGAAATTATACTGTGGTTTTCTTAGGTCATTCTCCAGAGGAAATAGAAAAGCAAAAAAAAAAAAAAAAATAGGACATAATCAAACTTCTGCACCCTTGCACAACAAAGGAAACCACAAACAAAATGAAAAGCCAAACCACCAAAATGGCAGAAAATATTTGCTAATGATGCAACTGACAAGGCACTAACCCAAAATATACAAATACCTCATTCATATCAATATCAAAAACACTAACTACCCAATGAAAAAATGGGCAGATCTTAATAGAGATTTTTCCAAAGAAGACATACAGATGGCACAAAAGCACATGAAGAGGTTCTCAACATCAATAATTAGAAAAATGCAAATCAAATCTACAATAAGAAATCACCTCACAATGATCAGAATTTCCATAATTAAAATATCTACAAATAAATGTTGGACAGGGTGTGGAGAAAAAGGAACCCTCCTATACTGTTGGTGGCAATGTAAATTGGCATACCCATCAAGGAGAACAGTAAGGAGGATCCTTAAAAATTAAATGAACTTATTTACAAAACAGAAACAGACTCACAGACTGAGTAAAGAGACTTATGGTTACCAAAGGGAAAGGAGATGGGTAGGGTTGAATTAGGAGTTTGGGTATAACATATACACACTATGATATACAAAATAGATAATCAGCAAAGAGCTACTGTATACCAGGGAACTGTTCTCAGTACTTTTATATGGGAAAAAAAATCTGAAAAAGAATATATATATATATATATATATATATGTATGTAAATCACTTGGCTCTACACTATTCTAATATAAAATAAAAATCTTAAAAATGATTAAGATGATAAATGTTATATTATGCATATTGTACCACAATAAAGAAAATTTGAAAAAAATTGAAATGGAATTTTAAAAAATCATATCAAAATAAATAAAGTACTTAGAATTCAATGTGACCAAGGAAGTGAAAGACTTATATGCTGAGAACTATGAAACATTAATAAAGGAATCTGAAGAAGATTCAAAGAAATGGAAGAATATCACATGCTCTTTTAATGGAAGCATTAATATTGTTAAAATGGCCAGGAAATCTACAGATTTAATATACTCTCTAACAAATTACCCATGACATTTTTTTACAGAACTAGGACCGATAAGACTAAAATATATATGGAACCATAAGTGACCCAGTATCGCCACGGAAATCCTGAGGACAAAGAAGAAAGCAGGAGGCGTAACCCTCCAAGACTTCAGACAATACCTCAAAGCTACAGTAATCAAAACAACATGGTACTGGCATAAAAACAGACCTATGGATCAATGGAAAAGAATAGAGATCCCGGTTATAAACCCACACACCTACAGTCAATTAATCTTAGACAAAGGAAGCAAGAATATACAATGGGAAAGAGACGGTCTCTTCAGTGAGTGGTGTTGGGAAAGTTGGACAGCTGCATGTAAATCAATGAAATTAGAACACACCCTCACACCATACAAAAAAAAGGAACTCAAAATGCTTAAGGACTTAAATCGAGACCTCAAACCATATAACTTTTAGAGGAAATCATAGGCAAAACATTCTGTGACATAAATCATACCATTGTTTACTTAGGCCAGTCTCCCAAGGCAATAAAATAAAAACAAAAGAAACAAATGTGACCTAATCAAACTCATGAGCTTCTGCACAGCAAGGTAACCATAAATAAAATGAAAAGACAACTTACAGAATGGCAGAAATTATTTGCAAATGATGTGACAGACAAGGGACTAATCTCCAAAATATACAAACAGCTCATTTACATCAATATCAAAAACACTAACAACCCATTAAAAAAATGGGAATGTCTACATAGACATTTCTCCAAGGAAGACATACAGATGGTCAAAAAGCACGTGAAAAGATGCTCAATTTCAATTATTATCAGAGAAATGCAAATCAATACTACAATGAGGTATCACCACAATGATCAGAATTTCCATAATTAAAATGTCTACAAATAAGAAATGCTGGACAGGGTGTGGAGAAAAAGGAACCCTCCTACACTGCTGGTGGGAATGTAAAGTGGTACAGCCACTGTGGAAAACAGTAAGGAGGTTCCTTAAAAATTAACTTATTTACAAAACAGAAACAGACTCACAGATTCAGAAACTGAGAAAATAAACTTATGGTTACCAAAGAGGAAAGGTGCTGGGGAAGGATGAATTAGGAGTTTGGGGTTAACATACACACACTACTATATACAAAATAGATAATCAACAAGGATCTACTGCATAGCCCAGGGAACTCTACTCAATACTCTGTATAACCAATATGGGAAAAGAAACTGAAAAAGAATAGATCTATGTATAAGTACATCACCAGGCTATACAAGTGAAACTAACAAATCATTATAAATTAACTCTACTCTGATATGAAATAAAGTTTTTAAAAAGTGATTAAGATGATAAATGTAATGTTACGCATATTGCACCACAATACAAAAATTTGAAAAAATGTAAATTAAAATAAAATCACATCAAAATAAATAAAATAATTAGGAATAAACCTGACCAAAGAGGTGAAAGACTTATATGCTGAGAGCCATAAAATATTAAGAAAAGAAATTGAGGATGATTCAAAGAAATGGGAAGATACCCCATGCTCTTGGATTGGAAGCATTAATATTGTTAAAATGACCATACTACCCAAAGCAGTCCACAGATTTAATGCAATCCCAATCAAATTACCCACGACATTTTTCACATAACTAGAACCAATAAGACTAAAATTTATACAGAACCATAAATGACTCAGAATTGCCAAAGCAATCCTGAGGACAAAGAACAAAGCAGGAGGCATAACCTGCCCAGACTTCAGACAACACTGCAAAGCTACAGTAATTAAAATAACGTTGCACTGGCATAAAAAATAGATCTATGGATCAATGGAACAGAATAGAGAGGCCAGCAATAAACCCACACACCTATAGTCAATTAATTTTCAACAAAGGAAGCAAGAGTATACAATGGGGAAAAGCCGGTCTCTTCAGCGAGTGGTGTTGGGAAAGTTGGTCAGCTACATGTAAATCACTGAAATTAGGACAACCTCCTCATCCCTCCACACACCATACGAAAAAAGGAACTCACAATTGTTTAAGCACTTAAACTGGAAACATCACACCATAAAACTCCCAGAGGAAAACATAGACAAAATATTCTGACAGAAATCTTAGCATTGTTTTCTTAGATCAGTCTCCCAAGGCAATAAAAATAAAAGCAAAAATAAACAAATGTGAACTAGTCAACTCATGAACCTTTGCACAGCAAAGGAAATCATAATCAAAATGAAAAGAGAATCCACAGAATGGCAGAAAATATTTGCAAACGATGCAACAGATGAGGCACTAATCTCCAGCTCATTCTTCTGAAATGGAAAAACAACCGAATCAAAAAATGAGGAGATCTAATAGCTATTTCTCCAAAGAAGACATACACATGGCCACAATGCACATGAAAAGATGCTCACCATTGATAATTATGAGAACTGCAAATCAAAACTACAATGAGGTATCACCTCACAACGTTAAGAATTTCCATAATTAAAATTTAGACAAATAATATATGCTGGAGAAGGTCTGGATAAAAAGGAAGCCTCCTACACTGTTGGTGAGAATGTAAATTACAGCCACTATGGAGAATGGAATGGAGGTTCCTTAAACTTTTTTTTTTTTTTACTGAGTCCAAACTCGTAGTACTGTAGACAGGCCAATAAATCAAGCTGTGTGTTGTATAGGCAAGAAACAGGGACTTTATCTGGAAGCCAGCTGACTGAGAAGATGGTGCGGACTGGTACCCCAAAGAACCACCTTGCCTGAGTTAGAATTCACGCTTCTTTTATACAAAAAGGAGAGGGAGTAAAGTCAAACAATTCCTGGCTCAGGTCAGCCTCCAGAGGGGAGGTGTTAACTTCACCTGTCCTGCAGACATTCACGGGTGGGCCTGGTCAGGATGTCTCCTCTGAGCTGAACAGAGATATTTTTAGCTTAATGATCATTACCTGGGAGGCAGGGTTCCCAGAGATAGACCATGATGTATAATTAACGCTTAGAGGCAACACCTATTTAGTGATTAACTTAGAACACAAAGGTTTTTCCCTATGACAGAAAGTCTATGTCCACTATCTGAGACAGAATCTCAAAATATATTTCTTAATTTTACCTCTTGATCAGTACAAGTAAAAGAGTAAATTCGTTTAATCCAGAATAAATCTTTTTCAAATTCTGGGGATTGGGGATTGGAGGGAGAGGAGGGCAGATAGTCCTGGTGTCAGCTTCTAAAAATGATAATAGCTTCTATTTAATCCAAGTTTAGCAAGTCAGGATCTGGCTTGATGTTTATGATACAGTAGGTTTCACAAACATTAAGTGAAGGGCTAAGTATAAATAGCATACAGTTAGAAAATCAGAGATTTCCATAAGCTAGTTTGTCAAAAGAAAATCTTTTCCCCTTTGAGGTAAGAATCTGTGAGTGTGGTGAGTTTGGCTTAATGTGTAGGTCACAGAGGGTAGCAGGTGGGGAAGAGAATGATCTCGGGATAGAAGGGGGAAGTCCTTTCTTACTAAAATAAAATGCACAAGTGAATCATGACTGTAGTAAGAATTCAAAAAATAGGGAAAAAATAGACCACCCCTGAAAAAATGTACATGGGGAGACAGCTGGGAGGGACATTTTTGTTGTACTAACATTTATTTTGCAACTAAAGTACGTGTGTGTGTGTGTGTGTGTGTGTGTGTAAATTTTAGGGAGGACAGCTATAGGAAATAGATGACAATATAAAGTGAGTATTAATCTTTTAAACTGAAAACATGCTCATCTTAACATGCATGGCTCAGATTTCTTCTAAAAAAAGTCTGGCTGTTTAAAGTTCATAGATCCTGTATGTTCACCTTAAATCTGCAGCCCAAACACAAGGCAGCAGTCACTAAAAACTGCAACTGTCAGACCAGTTGAGCTTGGAGCACCTGAATCATGGAGACTCACAGGATCCTGTTGACTTGCTCTGGGCTCAACCAGTGGGGAGATGAATTTACTCAGAGTGAAAGTCAAGGAAACTCATTTTTCTCGGAGGCCTTGACCAGAAGTGATTCCAAGTGTCACTTAGTTCCTGCTTCTGGGTGTGGGATGAGCTGCACTGATACCAGTCTGCAGTGTTCACTGGTTTTCCTTTCATTTAACACATCCTGGAATGAGATTCCTCGGACATCTTCAGTGAGAGTGTATCACATGTTTAATGGCCCTCGTGTGAACCCATTTCTGCCTTTGCTCGCGTGGTGAATCCTGTCTGGCTACCCACATTTTCCCCTCCTCAGCCATCTCACATCGTTTATCCCACTTAGCCTGAGACACACTCCTTCTCATTTACCTCTGTAGCTGTGGACAGCGGCCGTCTGTTGAAAGACTTTATTGTTGCATGATATTCCATAATCCTACCTTCTACACTATATTTAATTGCTTCTGAATTCTTAGTTGCCTAAAACTGGACATCAAATTCCTCCCTCAAATTCCAAAACAGGGGAATACATTTGCTTTCCAGTTGAATTTTGATTGTTTTAAAAGTGCTAAATATGTGCCTAACATATTAAACACTGAGAAAATTACAAAGTTGCAAAACCCTTAATCTCTCTAGTCATAGAGAGTAGTGTCGACAGAAGGTAGTTCAGGAAACCAACTCATTATGATAGAGGGTCTTAACTCCCTGACTGAAATATTTAGACTTTATTATTTCGAGTTGGTATATAGAAGCTCTTGGATATTTTTGAATGGGAGAACACTAAGGCATAAAGATAGTGCTAACAGAGGGGCAGGCATTATTATGCAGGCAAATTAAAAGGGAGTAAAGGGTCAGAAAAGAGAGGTCTTGAGGAAGTTGGTATAGTATCCTTCTGTGAGTTGACTGTATTAAAAAGAGTTTTATTAAATTTTAAAACTGTTTTTATATTGTACAAGCAGTACTGGCTTGAGAGAACATAGAAATTCCTGAATATTATGAGGGAGAAAAATTCACCCATAACCTCACAAGTTAAAGATAATTACTAACATTTCATTGTCTTTCTATGGACATAATTGAGGCCATATAATACATGCATTTTAATCCCTAACTTTTTTTTAACTTAGTAACAATATTTGCCCACATGATCTGAAATATGGTCTATGAATGTTCTTTAAGTTTATCAAATGTATGCTCTATACTTTAGCTTTTCTGCTTTGGTTGTACATCTAGATTATTTCCAGTTTGTAGCTATCAGTGGTCAAAAGGAAGTAGTCATCCTTGCCCAAATATCTTTGTCCACTTCCCTGATGATTAGCTTAGCATACATTCCTAGAATCAATGGGCCAGAGGGCAATGGACCTTTAAGTTCTTCACTAATTGTGTCCGTGGAGACATTTGCTCTGCCTTCCCACAGGAAGCGTGTAACACTGAAAATAGTCATTTTTAAGTCTTTGCCAACTTGATAGGGTATCCCTGTGATAAATATTTCTTTTGCAAATTAAATAATTCAGCTCAAAGTTTCACTCAACACTGACAGTTCCTGGGGGGCAGCCCTTGCCCCCAAATTTGCTATAACTCTCAGCTAGTTAGCAAGAGGGCTGAGAAGGGAGCCCAGATGTTTTGCCTCCCAGACAAATGACCTCTTTAACGAACCACTGTTATGAGATGACAATGACTAAGGATAAATGTAAGACCCTTCACTTACAGTAAGGAGCATGCCTGAGCACAAGTGCAGAAAATACGGCTTAGAGCCTAGAAATGTGAAAAAAAAGATTAGTGTCTTAGTGCACAGTAATGCCAGAATGAATGAATGTGGAAAAGCAAAGCAAAACACTTACAAGCCCAATGAGACCACAGGTGATTTTAACACAAGCCTAACATTTAGAATGTCAGGGATGAAGTTCCCATGTCCTCCATGTTTGAGAGGCCAGCAACTGAGGGGCTGTCAGGCCTGCTGGATCCTCTGGCTCCAGGTACTAGGTCTGGAGAGAAGAAATGTTGCAGGATCTCTGACAACATTGGATGTGTCGCAATGTGGAAGACTAGGTTCTTCTTTCCATGCACCCAAAGGGTGGAACAAGAATCCCTACGTGGCTGAGATCTCCTCTTCCCGTTAGGAAGCAGTGATTTGCTACAGCTTGGAATGGGCTGCCTTGGAGGGAATGAGTTCCCTCAAGCCTAAGCTGAGTAAACTCCTGCAGGACTCTGAAGAGATCTGAACACTGGATGTGAGATTAAACTAGGTGACTTGTGGGCAGGATGTCTCTAGAGGGGAGCTGGCCTCAGCCAAGTCAACTGGTGTTGGTAGGTGGATGGGGTTGCTGTTATGGCTGTGTGTTACATAAGTCATTAAGTGGTAAAGGTTGAAAAATGTTGATTACTGCATCATGCGTTGCCCCATGTGTAGGAGGGTGCTCACTACTCTACACAAGTGATAGCCAAACCTTAGGTTCTATTCAGAACCTCTGATGTTGTGAATTCGATTTCAGATAGATTGATATGAAGAACAGAGAGACCCTCTAATGTATCCCAAATGTGTCTCCATAGGTTGCATGTCCACTGTCATCAGGCTACTCCTGCCACATCACCTCTTCCTTGGTCTACTTCAGTAGCCTCCTAACTGGGGCCACGTTTCTCCTTTTCCCATCTCACCCCTCATGACCAGTTCTTCATACAGCATCCAGAGTGAACTTTCTTTGAATTTTTATAACCTACATTTAGAAAAGAGCTTATAAGTGAATAGCTCCTTGAAGTTTCACAGACACTACCATGCCACCAGCACCCAAATCAAGAAAGGAAGATGATCAGCACTGAAACATCACTGTCATGTGCCCCCAAAATACTTATTACCCGTGCCCCAAGGGAAACCACTGTTCTGACTTTCAACACCATAGATTAATTTCTCCTGTTTTGAAATTTATATAAATGCAACCAAGTAGTATGATCCCTTTTTTTCTGTTTTCTTTTGTTGGACATTTTATCTGTGAGATTCATCCATGAAATTCATCCATACAGTTGCTTGTAGTTGTATGTAGTTGTTTCTCATGGTGCTATAGTATTCCACTGTGAGAATCTACCACACCTGTTTTATCCATTGTATTGTTCATAGGCATTTGGGTAATTGTTAGTGTTTGACTATTATGAGTACTATTCCTATGAACATTCTAGCAAATGTCTCTTTTGGTAATGTATCTATGCATTTCTATTTGGTGTATCTGTCAAAAATGGACTTGCTGACTTAGCTTTAGTAGAAATCACCAAATAGAGTTCCTGAGTGGTCATGCCAATCTGTACCGCCACTGGCAGCATATGACAGCTGCAGTTTTTCCATATCCCCATCAACAGTATTGTCAGCCTGTAATCATAGCCAATTTGGTCGACTTTTAATGGTCAGAATGACATATTTAAACTTTAGTTAACATTATATCTCTCCTCTGATTTAAATCTTCTAATAGCTTTCAATTTTGCCTAGAATAAAATCCAACCTTCTTCCTATTGCCTACAGGCCCCTGTACGGTACAGCCGTGGCTACTCTCTGACTTTATTTACCCAACACTTGCACATATTCACTGTACTTTGGTCACTGACTTCACTTCTGTTATTTAGAAATTTCCACACTCTTTCCTCCGTCAGGTATTTTGTTGCAGCTGTTCCTTCTGTGAAGAGAGGTCTCCCTCAGATGTCTACCTGGGGATCTCCTTGTCTTTACTCAGGCCACAATCAATTCTGCAGTGAAGCCTCCCCCAACACCCTCCCTACCTCTTCATTGTATTTCATATCCTTATGGTTCTCACCAACCTGAAATCATCTCTCTAAGTGCTCTTAGTCAGGGCTTTTTCCCCACATCTCTCACCTCCCCCCCCACCACACACACACTAGCCACTATACTGTAAGCTCTGAGATTGTCTGTCTTCTGTCCAGCTGTTTCCAACACGTGGAACATCATCTGACACAATGGAGGAGACTGGATACATATCTGATGAGTGAGTGAATGAACTGATGACTGGAGCTGAGGACTCCAGGAAATTACATGTGTTAACATCACCCTCCTGTCACCCCTGTTGCTTCTTCCATCTCTAGAAGTTCATTTTATTCCAGCAACAAAAGTCAACTGCAGAATTGCTGCTGTGTATTCTCAAGCCTCTCAGAGAGAGAAATAAAAAGGTAAGAACTTAAGCTTGAAGGTATAAAGACCTTGGTAGGACCCCACTCCCCCCACACTGAGTTTTGGAACATTTGGCCATGCCCTGTGGACACATTTCTCCTTCATTCTCACTGGGATACTAGATGTACATTATGTTCAATGGGAAATCAGTTATGTAGTTAGAAAAAAAGTTGATATACATTATATGTAATACACATTTGTATATGAAATCTTTAAAATATGTTGCCTTGCTACTCTTCTGAATATTTATCACATCCTTGTCTGAATATCAAATGAATTGGATGTAAAATTCAACCAATCTGAAGTCATCAATGCCTCCATCACATATAGACTATTGCTTCACACCTACTCTCAGAATGAAGTAATGAATTAGTAGAGGAATTGTTTCAGGTGATTAAGAAAATTGAAAGAGTCCATTATCTACGGCTTGTGACTAATGGCAAGAACTTCTAAGAATATTCTCATTGCAAAAATATCTGCAATATTAAATATTGTGGCATGGAAGTGTTGGTGGTAGGATGATGGTAAAGAACTCAGTACTCCTCAAGTATCTATTATTGTCAAGCACTCTTCTAAGGAGTTTTTACAAATACCACCTCTGAAAAGTGGGTCTATCTTTGCTATGTTATAGATAAGTGGTACTGCTGGGTTTGAACTCCCTTTCAGGGAGAGAACAGTGAGTTACATCTCTGCCTCCCTTTGAAGGTAACCACATGAAATATCAGAGGTCGAATATAACAACTTCTCTACAAATTGATGAGAGGAAGACAAACAACTAGGTGGGTGAAAGGGAAAAACATAAGGAATTTCAGAGGACAAAGGTGAACGTAGGCAAAGGTGTTCCATCTTCCTAGTAATCAGAGAATTCTAAAATAAATGCACACAATAGCTTTCCCACGATTGGACTGGCAAAAGCTGGCACAGTGTAAAAGTCTGACATTACCAAATATTGGCAATAACATGAAACAATGAAACGCTTATCCTCTAAAGGATACTAATGTAGAGAAAGCTAGGGATCCCCTAATACAGTCAAAGATCCATCTACCCAGTGCACCTGCATTTTCACTCATTAGACAAGCTCTCAAAAACCCACACTAGAATTTTTCGAGAAGACCTTGAGTTCACCTCCCCTCACGAGTATAGCAAAACCACAGCTGCTCTACAACCATCGTTAAAAAAGACTGGAACCTAACAAACAAGATATTCTATACCCAAAGACAATGAAGAAACCACAATGAGATGGTAGGAGGGGTACAATGCCAATATAATCAAATCTCATAACACATGGGTCAGTGACCCAAAACTGGAGAATAATTATATCATAGAAGTTTCCCCACAGGATTGAGTTCTGAGTCCCATGTCAGGATCCCCAACTTGGGGTTGTGGCATTGGGAGGAGAAGCGTTCAGAGCATTTCACTTTGAGGGCCAGCAAGGCTGGATTGCAGGTGCTCCAGAGGACTGGGGGAAACAGACACTCCACTCTTGCAGGGTACAAACAAATTCTAGCATGTGTGACTTCATAGGGGCATAGGCCAGACCTACCTGCTGGTCTTGCAGGGTCTCCTGAGGCGGCAGGGGGTAGCTGTGGCTCACAATGGGGCAAGGACACTGCTTACAGAGTTATCAGGGAATATTCATCAGCATGAGCTCTCCCGGAGGCCTACATTTTGCACAAAGACCTGACCCCACCCAACAGCCTGAAGGCTCCAGTGCTGAGATGCTTTAGACCAAACTACAAACAGGGAGAGAACAGTCCCACCCATCACCAGACATGCTGCCTAAAGACTTTTTGAGCTCACAGCCACCTCTAGAAGCACCACTTAACAGGAGCTGACCCACAAGAGGGTCAAGACCTAGCTCCAGCCACCAGTGGGCAGGCACCAGCACCCTCACACCAGGATGCCTGAGCAAGCCTCTAGACCAGCCTCACACACCACGGGGGCAGACAACAGGAGCAAGAAAATTATGATGCCACAGCCTGAAGAAATGAGTCTGCAAACACAGGTGAGAACCTACCTGGGACCAGCTGGAACCTGGCCCTTGGATGATGAGAGGGGAGTGAACTGCTGGGACACATAGGACATCCCCTACAAGAGGGCCACTTTTCCAAGGACAAGAAACATAACTAACCTTCCATATACATAAAAATACAAATAGAAATTTAGACAAAATGAGACAGCAAAGGAATATGTTTCAGAAAGTGCAACAAAATAAAACCTCAGAAGAACAACTAAGAGAAATGGAGAAAGCAACATACCTGAGAAAGTGTTCAGAGTCATGATTGTAAAGACGATCCAAGAACTCTGGAAAAGAATGGAGGTATAGCAAGAGAAGTTACAATAAATTTTTAACAAAGACTTAGAAAATATAAAATACAAACAGAGAGTTGAAGACTATAGTTACTGAAATGAAAAATACACTAGCAGGAAACAGTAGCAGAAAAATGAGGCAGAAGAACAGATAAGTGAGCTGAAAGACAAGAGTGGTGGAAATCACTTATGTGGAACAAAATCAAGGAGAAAGAATACAAGGAAATGAGGACAGATTAAGAGATCTCTGGGACAACAAACACACCAACATTTGCATTATAGGGGTCCCAGAAGGAAAAGAGAGAGGGAAAGGCTCAGATAAAATATTTCAACAGATAATACCTGAAAACTTTCCTAACGTGGGAAAGGAAACAGTCACCCATGTACAGGAAGTACAGAGAGTCCCAAGCAGGACAAACCCAAGGAGGAATACACCGAGACACATAGTAATCAAATTGACAAAAATTAAAGTTAAGAGAAAAGATTAAAAGCAACAAGGGAAAAGCAACATATAACATACAAGAGAATCCACATAAGACTATGAGCTGATATTTTTAGCAAAATGTGCAGGCCAGAAGAGAGTGGTACAGTATATTTAAAGTGATGAAAGGGAAAAACCTAAGTCCAAGAATACTCTACCCAGCAAGGTGCTCATTCAGATTTGATAGAGAAACAAAAAGCTTTACGGAGAAGCAAAATCTAAAAGAATTCAGCACCACCAAACCAGCTGTACAACAAATGCTAAAGGAACTTCAGTAGGCAGAAAACAAAAGGCCAAAACTAGAGACAAGAAAATTAAAGAATGGGAATGCTCATCGGCAAAGTCAAATATAAAGTAAAGGTAAGAAATTATCTACAAATAAATACGGCATATTATGCTCATGATAGGAGTGCTCATGATAGGAGGAGAGTGAAAATGCATGATATTTGAAATGCGTTTGAAATTAAGAGATTAGCAACTTAATACAGTAATGTATATATATATAGACTGATATACCAAAACCTCATGGTAACTGCAAAGAGAAAATCTATAATAGATACACACACAAAAGGAAAAGGTATCCAAACACAAAACTAAAGAAAGTCAAATCACAAGAGAAGAGAACAAAAGGGGAAAGGAAGAAATAAGACCTACAAAAACAGATTGAAAACAGTTAACAAAATGGCATTAAGAACATACATATTGATAATTACCTTGAATGTAAACAAATTAAAGGCTCCAAGCAAAAGACAGAGGCTGGCTTAATGGATACAAAAATAAGACCCGTATATATGCTGTCTACAAGAGACCCACTTCAGATCTAGAGACACATACAGACTGAAAGTGAGGTGATGGATAAAGCTATCCTAAGCAAATGAAAATCAAAAGAAACCTGAAGTAGCAATACTCACATCAGACAAAATAGACTTTAAAATAAAGACTGTTACTAGAGACAAAGGAGGACACTACATAATGATTAAGGGATCAAACCAAGAAGAAGATATAACAGTTGTAAACATAGATGCAAAAACACAGGAACACCTCAATATATAAGGTAAATGCTAACAGACATAAAAGATAAATTGACAGTACACAATAATAGTTGGGGACTTTAACATCTTACTTACATGAGTGGAGAGATCATCCAGACAGAAAATCAATATGGAAACACAGGCCTTAAATGACACATTAGTCCAGAAGGAATCATTGATATTTATATAGCATTCCTTCAAAGGCAGAAGAATACACATTCTTTTCAAGTGCACATGGAACATTCTCCAGGCTAGATCACATCATGGGCCACAAAGCAAGCTTTGGTAAATTCAAGAAAATTTAAAGTATATCAAGCATGTTTTCTGAGCACACCACTATGAGATTACATATCAAACACAAGAAAAAACTGAAAAAAACACGAACACGTGGAGGCTAAACAATATGCTACTAAACAACCAATGGATCACTGAAGAAATCAAAGAGGAAATCAAAAAATTACCCAGAGACAAATGAAAATGAAAACAGAATGACATAAATCTACGGGATGCAGGAAAAGCAGTTCAAAGAGGTAAGTTTAGAGCAATACAAGCTTACCTCAGGAAACAAGAAAAATCTCAAACAACCTGTCTTTACACCTAAAGCAAGTAGAGAAAGAAGGAAAAACAAAACCTGAAGTTAGCAGAAGAAAAGAAATCATAAAGCTCAAAGCAGAAAATTTAAATGAAATTGAGATGAAGAAAACAATACAAAAGATCAACGAAACTAAAAGCTGGTTCTTTAAAAAGTAAGAAAAATTGATAAACCTTTAACCAGACTCATCAAGAAAGAAAGGGAGAGACTCAAATCAATAAAATCAGAAATGAAAAAGGAGAAGCTACAATGGACACCACAGAAATACAAAGGACCATAATAGACTATTACAATCAATTATATGTCAATAAAATGGAAAACCTAGAAGAAATGGACAAATTCTTAGAAAGGTACAATCTCCCAATACCGAACCAGGATGAAATAGAAAATACAAACAGGCCAATAATGAGTACTGAGATTGAATCTGCTGAAAACAATCTCAAGAAACAAAAGTCCAGGATCAGATGACTTTACAGGTGAATTCAACCAAACTTTTAGTGAAAAGTTAACACCTATCATTCTGAAACTATTCCAAAAAGTTGCAGAGGAAGAACACTTCCAAACTTGTCCTACGAGGCCACCATCACTATGATACCAAAACCAGACAGAAATACCACAAGAAAAGAAATTACAGGCCCACATCCCTGATGAACATAGATGCAAAAAATTCTTAACAAAATCCTAGCAAACCGAATTCAACAATCTATTAAGAGAATCATACACCATGATCAACTGGGATTCATCCCAGGAGTTTAAGGATTTTTCAGTATCCACACAATCAGTGTGATACATCACATCAACAAAGTAAAGAATAAAACCCATATGATCATCTCAATAGATGAAGAAACAGCTTTTGGTAAAATTCAACATCCACTTATGATAAAAGCTCTCCAGAAAGTCAGGCAGAGATGGGACCTACCTCAGCATAATAAAGGCCATATATGACAAACCCACAGCTAATATCATACTCAATGGTGAAAAGCTGAAGGCATTTCCTCTAATACCAGGAACAAGACAAGGATGTCAACTCTCGCCATTTTTATTCAACACAGTTTTGGAAGTCCTCGTCACAGCAATCAGAGAAGAAAAATAAATAAGTTATCCAAATTGGAAAAGTAAAACTGTTACTGTTGGCAAATGACATGAAAGTATACACAGAAAATCCTAAAGATGTTACCAGAAGACTACTAAAACTCAATGAATTGGGTAAAGTTGCAGGATACAAAATTAATACACAGAAATCTGCTGCATTTTTATACATTACCAAAGAGAGACTGGGAACAGAAATTAAGGAAACAATGCAATTTACCATCACATTAAAAAGAATAAAATACATAGTAATAAACCTACCTAAGGAGGCATAAGGCCTATACTCCAAAAACAATAAGACCCTGATGAAAGAAGTCATAGATGACACAAACAGTTGGAAAGATAAACCATGTTTGTGAATCAGAAACGCCAGTATTTTCAAAATGACTATACTCCCAAAGGCAAACCACAGATTCCATACAATCCGTATCAAATTACCAATGACATTTTTCACAGAAGTAGAACAGAAAATTTTAAAATTTGCATGTAAACAGAAAAGACGCTGAGAAAGAAAGCAATATTTTTTCCTTTTTTGCGGTACACAGGCCTCTCACTGTTGTGGTCTCTCCCATTGTGAAGCACAGGCTCTGGACGCACAGGCTAAGTGGCCATGGCTCATGGGACCAGACGCTCCGCAGCATGTGGGATCTTCCCAGACAGGGGCACGAACCCGTGTCCCCTGCAACGGCAGGTGGATTTTCAAGCACTATGCCACCAGGGAAGCCCAGAAAGCAATTTTAAGAAAGAAAAACAGAGCTGCAAGAATCAGGCTCCCTGACATCAGACTACACTACAAAGCTACAGACATCAAAACAGTATGGTACTGGCACAAAAACAGACAAAAATCAGTGAAATAAGATAGAAATCCCAGAAATATATCCATGCACCAATGGTCAATTATTTTACAAAAATGTAGAAATGGATATACAATGGAGAAAATAGTCTCTTCAAAAGTGGTGCTGGGAAAACTGGACAGCTACATGTAAAAGAATTAAATGAGAACTTTCTCTAACACCATACGCAAAAATAAACTGAAAATCGAGTAAAGATATCCATGTAAGACCAGTTACTATAAAACTCTTAGAGGGAAACATAGGCAGAACATTCTTTGACATAAATTGCAGGAATACCTTTTTGTATTTGTCTCAGAGTAATGGAAATAAAAAAGTAAGCAAATGGGACCTAATTAAACTTGAAGATTTTGCACAAAGGAAACCATAAATAAAACCAAAAGACAACCTACAGAATGGAGAAAATGTTTATAACTGATGCAATTGACAAGGGATTAATTTCCAAAATATACACACAGTTCATACAACTCAATGTCAGATAAACAAACAACTGAATCAAAAAATGGGCAGAAGATTTAAATAGACATTTCTCCAAAGAAGACATGCAGATGTCCAAAAGGCAGTGGAAAGGGTGTTCAGCATCACTATTAGAGAATGCAAATCATAATGACAGTGAGGTGTCACCTCACACTGGCCATCATCAAAATTCTAAAAATAATAAATGCTGGAGAAGGTGTGGAGAAAAAGGAGCCCTCCTATATTGTTGGTGGGAATGTAAACTGCTACACCCCTATGGAGAATGGTATGGAGGTTCCTTAAAAAACTAGAATTACCATATGATCCTGCAATCCCAATCCTGGACATATATCCAGAAAATACAAAAACAACTTGAAAAGATACATGCACTCCAATGTTCATAGCAGCACTACTTACAATATTCAAGACATGGAAGCAACCTAAATGCCCATCAACAGATGAATGTATAAAGAAAATGTGGTAGTGGAATACTATTCAGCCATAAAAAGAATGAAATAATGCCATTTGCAGCAACATGGATGGATCTAGGGATTATCAAACTAAGTGAAGTAAGTCAGAGAAAGACAAATAACATATGATATCACTTATATGTGGAATCTAAAAAAAGTGATACAAAGGAACCTATATACAAAGCAGAAATATACCCACAGACATAGAAAACAAACTTATGGTTACCAAAGGGGAAAGTGGGGAGGGGTAAATTAGGAGTTTGGGCTTAACATAAATACATTACTATATATAAAATAGATAACCAACAAGGACCTCATGTATAGCACAAGTATCTATACTCAATATTTTGTAATAACCTATAAGGGAAGGGAATTTGAAAAAGAATAGATATATATGTGTATAACTGAATCACTTTGTTGTACACCTGAAAATAACACGACATTGTAAATGAACTATATGTCAATAAAAAAATAAAAGATTTAATCTGAAGATTCCTTACAGAAAGTTCTACCACAATCAGATTAAAAGTCTACATAATCAGGTAACCAGACTCAGTTTTCAAACAAAACAAAACAAAACACCTAATTTTCATTTGGCTATATTTGGCTATTTTTGGTAGAAATAAGGCTAATTTTAGAGAGAAAAAGGATATTGTTTCAGAGAATGTTAAATTCTAGTTTTGTTAACTGAGATGTATTTACTAAGACTAGCTCCCCAGATAGTTCCTTGCTGTTAGGTTATATTGTTGCAAAGTTTAATTGAATTAGTAAAAGGACACCAAGTTTGTTTCTGAAGCTTATCTCAGTAATCTATGTTTGGATAGAGAGCAGATGTCCCATGACCTACAACCAGAAGATTAGGCATAATTTAAAGGCCTATCTCCAACCTAGATGGAAAGACCTTTATAAGACACTCTTAACTAGCTCATGGACAGCAAAAGTGATGGGAATTGACTCTTGGATTAATATTTCCATTTAGAAAGGGCCTCTGCACTTCAATGGCCTATAGAGAGGATTGTTGACCTCAAAATCACCTTAAAAACAATGCTCAGAGGAGAAATGACCAGACCAGGATAGGAAGACATCTGAAGTGGACAGTTGATCCAAGATGTGAGACCATGCCTGTATACTAATTACTTTGATAATTGCTCACACCTTTGCTTATTAAAAAACAAAGGTATTTCACAATCTATGCAGAGTTAAATTTAAACCAATAGGTAAGGTTATCTTCAATTGCCTATAACCACTGCTTGCGGGTTACTTTGGGGATTTCTCCACTCCATGGCTCTTACTGGTTGGCCCTTAGGAAATTTATTCTAGAAGAAAGAAATTATAATATCTGTTCAGGAGACTATTGACCAGTACTAGGTGGGATTCCCTTACCTGGTCAGTTAATAATAACTGTTCTGACCCTGGCCATAGATGTGAATTTTCTCTTAAACTTACTCAAGCTCAGTCAGAGCAACAAGCAAATTATCAGCCAAAGAATATAACCTCCGGAGAATGCATCAGAGTAGAAGCAGGAAGAACAGTACCTTATGCAAAAAAGAATGATCAAGAGGAATTATACTCCAGTAGCTGTACCTGAGGAAGTGCATCTGAGGAAACTCAATTACACCTGGACCTGAATTAGATATCAAGATTCTGGACATCAAGCTGATGCCATAATCAGATAAGACTTTTGGAGGTCATACAAGAGGCTTGAGGGAGGAACCAAGATGGCGGAGTAGAAGGACCTGCTCTTATTCCCTCTTGCAAAAACACCAGAATCACAACTAGCTGCTGGACAATCATCGACAGGAAGACATGGAACTCACCAAAAAAGATACTCCACATCCAAAGACAAAGGAGAAGCCACAATGAGATGGTAGGAGGGGTGCAATCCAAGTAAAATCAAATCCCATAACTGCTGGGTGGATGACTCACAGACTGGAGAACACTTATATCCTAGAAGTCAACCCACTGGAGTGAAGGTTCTGAGCCCCACGTCAGGCTTCCCAACCTGGGGGGCCGGCAACGGGAAGAGGAATTTCTAGAGAATCAGACTTTGAAGCCTGGTGGGTATTGATTGCAGGACTTCAACAAGACTGGGGGAAACAGAGACTCCACTCTTGGAGGGCACACACAAAGTAGTGCGTGCATTGGGACCCAGGGGAAGGAGCAGTGACCAAGGGGACACTAGATCAGACCTACCTGCTAGTGCTGGAGGGTCTCTTGCAGAGGCAGGGGTGGCTGTGGCTCACCGTGGGGACAAGGACACTGGCAGCAGAAGTTCTGGGAAGTACTCCTTGGTGTGAGCCCTCCCAGAGTCTATCATTAGCCCCACCAAAGAGGGCAGGTAGGCTCCAGTGTTGGGTTGCCTCAGGCCAAACAACCAAGAGGGAGGGAACCCAGCCCCACCCATCAACAGTCAAGCGGATTAAAGTTTTACTGAGTTCTCCCATCAGAGCAACAGTCAGCTCTACCCACCACCAGTCCCTCCCATCAGGAAACTTACACAAGCCTCTTAGATAGCCTCATACACCTGAGGGAAGACAGCAGAAGCAAGAAGAACAGAAACCACATTCACAGAAAGATAGACAAGATGAAAAGGCACACAGCTATGTACCAGATGAAGGAACAAGATAAAACCACAGAAAAACAACTAAATGAAGTGGAGATAGGCAACCTTCCAGAAAAAGAATTCAGAATAATGATAGTGAAGATGATCCAGGACCTCGGAAAAAGAATGGAGGTAAAGATCGAGAAGAAGCAAGAAATGTTTAACAAAGACCTAAAAGAATTAAAGAACAAACAAACAGAGATGAACAATACAATAACTGAAATGAAAACTACACTAGAAGGAATCAATAGCAGAATAACTGAGGCAGAAGAATGGATAAGTGACCTGGAAGACAGAATGGTGGAATTCACAGCTGTGGAACGGAATAAAGAAAAAAGAAGGAAAAGAAATGAAGACAGCTTAAGAGACATCTGGGACAATATTAAACACAACAACATTCGCATTATTGGGGTCCCAGAAGGAGAAGAGAGGGAGAAAGGACCAGAGAAAATATTTGAAGAGATTATAGTCAAAAACTTCCCTAACATGGGAAAGGAAATAGTCACCCAAGTCCAGGAAGCACAGCAACCCCTTACAGGATAAACCAAAGGAGAAACACGCCGAGACACAAAGTAATCAAACTGGCAAAAATTAAAGACAAAGAAAAATTATTGAAAGCAGCAAGGAAAAAAAGAAAAACAACATACAAGGAAACTCCCATATGGTTAACAGCTGAATTCTCAGCAGAAAGTCTACAAGCCAGAAGGGAGTGGCATGATACACTTAAAGTGATGAAAGGGAAGAACCTACAACCAAGATTACTCTACCCGGCAAGGATCTCATTCAGATTCGATGGAGAAATAAAAAGCTTTACAGAAAAGCAAAAGCTAAGAGAATTCAGCACCATCAAACCAGCTCTACAACAAATGCTAAAGGAACTTCTCTAAGTGGGAAACACAAGAGAAGAAAAGGACCTACAAAAACAAACCAAAAACAATTAAGAAAATGGTCATAGGAGCATACATATCGATAATTAACATAAACGTGAATGGATTAAATGCTCCAACCAAAAGACACAGGCTTGCTGAATGGATACAAAAACAAGATCCATATATTTGCTGTCTACAAGAGACCCACTTCAGACCTAGGGACACATACAGACTGAAAGTGAGGGGATGGAAAAAGATATTCCATGCAAATGAAATCAAAAGAAACCTGGAGGGCTTCCCTGGTGGCGCAGTGGTTGAGAGTCCGCCTGCCAATGCAGGGGACACGGGTTCGTGCCCCGGTCCGGGAGGATCCCGCATGCCGCGGAGTGGCTCAGCCCGTGAGCCATGGCCGCTGAGCCTGCACATCTGGAGCCTGTGCTCCACAGCGGGAGAGGCCACAGCAGTGGGAGGCCCACATACCGCAAAAAAACAAACAAACAAAAACAAACAAACAAACAAACAAAAAGAAACCTGGAGTAGCTATACTCATATCAGATAAAATAGACTTTAAAATAAAGAATGTAACAAGAGACAAGGAAGGACACTACATGATGATCAAGGGATCAATCCAAGAAGAATATATAACCATTATAAATATATATGCACCCAACATAGGAGCACCTCAATACATAAGGCAACTGCTAACAGCTATAAAACAGGAAATCGACAGTAACACAATAATAGTGGGGGACGTTAACACCTCACTTACACCAATGGACAGATCATCCAAAATGAATATAAATAAGGAAACAGAAGATTTAAATGACACAACAGACCAGATAGAGTTAATTGATATTTATAGGACATTCCATCCAAAACTAGCAGATTACACTTTCTTCTCAAGTGTGCATGGATCATTCTCCAGGATAGATCACATCTCGGGTCACAAATCAAGCCTCAGTAAATTTAAGAAAATTAAAATCATATCAGGCATCTTTTCTGATCACAACACTGAGATTAGAAATGAATTACAGGGAAAAAAACATAAAAAACACACATGGAGGCTAAACAATACATTACTAAATAACCAAGGCATCACTGAAGAAATCAAAGAGGAAATCAAAAAATACCTAGAGACAAATGACAATGAAAACACGATGATCCAAAACCTATGGGATGCAGCAAAGCAGTTCTAAGAGGGAAGATTACAGTTATACAAGCCTACCTCAAGAAACAAGAAAAATCTCAAGTAAACAATCTAACCTTACACCTAAAGGAACCAGAAAAACAAGAATGAACAAATCCCAAAGTTAGCAGAAGGAAAGAAATTATACACATCAGAGCAGAAATAAATGAAATAGAAACAAAGAAAACAATAGCAAGGATAAATAAAACTAAAAGCTGGTTATTTGAGAAGATAAACCATTAGCCAGATTCATCAAGAAAAAGAAGGAGAGGACTTAAATCAATAAAATTAGAAATGAAAAAGGAGAAGTTACAACAGACACTGCAGAAATACAAAGCATCCTAAGAGACTACTACAAGCAACTCTATGCCAATAAAATGGACAACCGGGAAGAAATGGACAAACTCTTAGAAAGGTATAACCTTCCAAGACTGAACCAGGAAGAAAGAGAAAATATGAACAGACCAATCACAAGTAATGAAATTGAAACTGTGATTAAAAATCTTCCAGCAAACAAAAGTCCAGGACCAGATGACTTCACAGGTGAATTCTATCAAACATTTAGAGAGGAGCTAACACCCATCCTTCTCAACATCTTGCAAAAAATTTCAGAGGAAGGAACACTCCCAAACTCATTCTATGAGGCCACCATTACCCTGATACCAAAAGCAGACAAAGATAATACAAAAAAGAAAATTACACACCAATATCACTGATGAATACAGATGCAAAAATCTTCAACAAAATACTAGCAAACAGAATCCAACAACACATTAAAAGGATCATACACCATCATCAAGTGGGATTTATCCCAGGGATGCAAGGATTCTTCAATATACGCAAATCAATGTGATACATCATATTAACAAATTGAAGAATAAAAACCATATGATCATCTTAATAGATGCAGAAAAAGCTTTTGACAAAATTCAACACCCATTTATGATAAAAACTCTCCAGAAAGTGGACATAGAGGGAAGCTACTTCAACATAATAAAGGCCATATATGACAAATCCACAGAAAACATCATTCTCAATGGTGAAGAACTGAAATCATTTCCTCTAAGATCAGGAACAAGGCAAGGATGTCCCCTCTCACCAATATTATTCAACATAGTTTTGGTAGTCCTAGCCATAGCAATCAGAGAAGAAAAAGAAATAAAAGGAATACAAATTGGAAAAGAAGAAGTAAAACTGTCACTGTTTGCAGATGACATGATACTATACATAGAGAATCCTAAAGATGCCACCAGAAAACTACTAGAGCTAATCAGTGAATTTGGTATTGCTGCAGGATACAAAATTAATGCACAGAAATCTCTTGCATTCCTATATACTAAGATGAAAAATCTGAAAGAGAAATTAAGGAAACTCTCCAATTTACCATTGCAACAAAAAGAATAAAATGCCTAGGAATAAACCTACCTAAGGAGACAAAAGACCTGTATGCAGAAAACTATAAGACACTGGTGAAAGAAATTAAAGATGATACCAACAGATTGAGAAATATACAATGTTCTTGGATTGGAAGAATCAATACTGTGAAAATGACTATACTATGCAAAGCAATCTTCAGATTCAAGGCAATCCCTCTCAAATTACCAATGGCATTTTTTACAGAACTAGAACAAATCATCTTAAAATTTGTATGGAGACACAAAAGACCCCGAATAGCCAAAGCAGTCTTGAGGGGAAAAAACGGAGCTGGAGGAATCAGACTCCCTGACTTCAAAGTACACTACAAAGCTACAGTAATCAAGACAATGTGGTACTGGCACAAAAACAGAAACAGATCAATGGAACAAGATAGAAAGCCCAGAGATGAACCCACACACCTATGGTCAACTAATCTATGACAAAGGAGGCAAAGATATACAATGGAGAAAAGACAGTCTCTTCAATAAGTGGTGCTGGGAAAACTGGACAGCTACATGTAAAAGAATGAAATTAGAATACTCCCTAACACCATACACAAAAATAAACTCAAAATGGATTCCAGACCTAAATGTAAGACCCGACACTATAAAACTCTTAGAGGAAAACTTAGGAAGAACAGTCTTTGACATAAATCACAGCAAGATCTTTTTTGATCCACCTCCTAGAGTAATGGAAATAAAAACAAAAATAAACAAATGGGATCTAATGAAACTTCAAAGCTTCAAAACTTCAAAGCTTCAAAGCACAGCAAAGGAAACCATAAGCAAGATGAAAAGACAACCCTCAGAATGGGAGAAAATAGTTGCAAACGAATCTACAAAGGATTAATCTCCAAAATATTTAAACAGCTCATGCAGCTCAATATTAAAGAAACAAACAGGGCTTCCCTGGTGGCGTAGTGGATGAGAGTCCACCTGCCAATGCAGGGGACACGGGTTCGTGCCCCAGTCCGGGAAGATCCCACATGCTGCGGAGTGGCTGGGTCCGTGAGCCATGGCCGCTGAGCCTGCGCATCCGGAGCCTGCGCGTCCAGAGCCTGTGCTCTGCAACGGGAAAGGCCACAACAGCGAGAGGCCGGCATACTGCGCAAAAAAAAAAAAAAAAAAGAAAACAAACAATCCAATCAAAAAATGGGCAGAAGACCTAAATAGATAGTTCCCCAAAGAAGACATACAGATGGCCTAGAAGCACATGAAAAGCTGCTCAACATCACTAATTATTAGAGAAATGCAAATCAAAACTACAACGAGGTATCACCTCACACCAGATAGAATGGGCACCATCAGATAATCTACAAACAAAAAATGCTGGAGAAGGTGTGGAGAAAAGGGAACCCTCTTGCACTGCTGGTGGGAATGTGAATTGGTACAGCCACTATGGAGAACAGTATGGAGGTTCCTCAAAAAATTAAAATTGAATTACCATATGATCCAGTAATCCCACTACTGGGCATATACCCTGAGAAAACCATAATTCAAAAAGACACGTGCACCCCGATGTTCATTGCAGCACTATTTACAATAGCCTGGAGATGGAATCAACCTAAGTGTCCATCATCCGATGAATGGATAAAGAAGATGTGGCACATATATACAATGGAATATTACTCAGCCATAAAAAGAAACGGAACTGAGCTATTTGTAATGAGGTGGATAGACCTAGAGTCTGTCACACAGAGTGAAGTAAGTCAGAAAGAGAAAGACAAATACCGTATGCTAACACATATATATGGAATTAAAAAAAAATGTCATGAAGAACCTAGGGGTAAAACAGGAATAAAGACACAGACCTACTTGAGAATGGACTTGAGGATTTGGGGAGGGGGAAGGGTAAGCTGTGAAAAAACGAAAGAGAGGCATGGACATATATACGCTACCAAACGTAAGGTAGATAGATAGTGGGAAGCAGCCGCAGAGCACAGGGAGATCAGCTTGGTGCTTTGTGACCGCCTGGAGGGGTGGGATGGGGAGGGTGGGAGGGAGGGAGATGCATGAGGGAAGGGTTGTGGGAACAGATGTATATGTATGACTGATTCACTTTGTTATAAAGCAGAAACTAATAAAAAAAATAAAATTAAAAAAAAAACAACAAAAAAAACAATAGCCAGGTCATGGAAGCAACCTAAATGCCCATCGACAGATGAATGGATAAAGAAGTTGTGGTACATATATACCATGGAATATTACTCAGACATAAAAAGGAATGAAACTGAGTCATTTGTGGAGCCGTGGATGGATCTAGAGACTGTCATACAGATGGAGTACGTCAGAAAGAGAAAAATATCGTATATTAACGCATGTATGTGGAACCTAGAAAAATGGTACATATGAACTGGTTTGCAGGGCAGAAGTTGAGGCACAGATGTAGACAACAAACGTATGGACACCAAGGGGGTAAACCTGCGGGCAGGTGGGAATGGTGGTGTGCTGAATTGGGCGATTGGGATTGACATGTATACACTGATGTGTATAAAATTGATGACTAATAAGAGCCTGCAGTATAAAAATCAAACAAATAACAGCTTGAGTTTTACATCTGCTTTTGCATTTGATCTGGTGTATTTCCACACATCATGTATCCTCTGGAAAACCCTGCTGTACACTTACGAGATGAGTTAAAAAGGAAAATATCATCTTAGTATTACCACAAAAATACTTCTGATCTCAGGCACCTCCTGAAAGTGTCTATATCTCCATGGGGTTCTGGACTGTTCTTCCCAAACTGTTTATGTGTAGGATAAAAGAAGCAAAGGAGTCATCACCATTGGATAAAGCAAAACTTTCCATGCGTTTAACCAGTACTGGCTGTTTAACCTAGTATTTAAGCAGTATAACAGCCAGACTCCAGAATCAAGGTGGGTGGGATAGCCAAAACCTCCTAGCATTGAACTGGGAGTCAGTTCCAGGTCATGTGCTTTTTAAAAGTAGTTGTTGTTCAGTGTTTTTGTGTGCTATTGTTAACCAGTGGGAGAAGAAAGTTGAGCTGTATCCCTGGGGAAGAACCAAAGAATTTGAGAGATAAAAATGACCTTTAAGAATAATCTAGTCATAACATTTTAGACTGTTCAGAATTTTAAAAAGTACCTGAGAGGTCATGTAATCCAATCCTTAAGCTTTATAATAATTATAAGTAGTGCTTGTGATGTGCAGCCTAAGTGCTTTACATATAGTCAGCCTCTCTTTCTCGTGTTATTTTGATCTTTACTGTTTCTTTTTCATGTTTTTTATAGTAGACAATGTCAAATATGTACCCCATCACCCACCTAGTACTAGCCCTACTCTCTCCAGCCTCCTCCCTAGATTATTGGATGCAAGTTCTAGACATTTTATAATATCATCTACAAACATGTCCATATACATCTCTAAAAGATGAGGGCTTTGAATAGGTAACCATAATTCCATTCTTACACTTAAAAATTTAACAATAATGCTTTAATAGCATCAAAACCCAGTGAGTGTTTGCATTTCCCCAATTGTGTCATATATACATATTTTTTTCCTAGTGTGTTTGAATTGGGATGCAACTAAATTTATACAGTACAGTTGGTTGATTTATCTTTTAAGACTGTCCATCTCTCTCTCTTTTTCTTTCATAATTTATTCTTATAAAAACTGAGTCATTTGTCTTGTAGAGTCTCCTTGAGTCTGAACTTTGCTGATCACATCTCTGTGGTGCCTTTTAGCATGTTCCTTTCCCTTCTGCATTTCCTTTAAATTGGTGCTTAAATTTAGAAGTTTGCTCAGACTTCTTCAAGACTGGTAAGTACTTCTATCAGGAGGTACTGACTCTCTTTTTGTGATGTCAGTAGCTATTTTCAGAATAATGAACTGGTTCACTAGCATTCGTCAGTGGTGACCGGTTAGGGTTTTTTGTTTTGCTTTATTTTTGGTATCATTATGAATGCCTATATTTAAACATTTCTTAATACGCTTCAATCCATTGCTGTTATCATTGTACATTCTTCCTTACCTAGTAATTTTACATGTTTGTTCTTCTAATAGAGTAAGCTTGAAGATGAGGACATGTCTTAGTCATCTTTGTGTCCCTGGAGCCTATCACATGGCTTTCAATGATTGTTAAATGAAAAAAAAAAAAGAATATAACCTCCTACAATTATGGGATGGTTTTATGTGGTTAACACCAGGCAATGGTCATTGAAGTTTAAAGGCTCCTTTATGTTGGGAACAATTAAACCACACGAAGGATAACCAGCCTAGTAACATTAGGAAATTGGGCTGGGTGCCCTATGGACAACGCCAATATATAATTTCCCTTAAAGATAAGCATTGGTATAGAGCAGACTAAGTCAGATGACCTGGGGATA
Source organism: Hyperoodon ampullatus (assembly GCF_949752795.1). Lineage (NCBI taxonomy): Eukaryota > Metazoa > Chordata > Mammalia > Artiodactyla > Ziphiidae > Hyperoodon > Hyperoodon ampullatus. Next base: position 20,354,080 of record NC_136928.1, read on the forward strand.
TACTGAGCTGCACCTGATGAAAGTTCTTAAATTGTTACTTATGAACTTACCAGATATATTATTTGTAGATTTTTAAAATTTGTTTTACAAAGTTGTTGTTTCTTGCATTACCAAATGCGTGGATGAGACCTCGATAAAAATAATGATGGCTAGGTGACTTGAAACAATTGACCAGATCTATGGCTCTATGTAAGATCAGTGATTGTAATAGTGTAACTCTAGATATGGGAAGAAGCAACAAGAGGGAATTTATTCCTGGGCCATAACAGACTAGCAAGACAGGTGGTCCAGAGACTTTTGTCTACTGTTAATAAGGCCTAGTCCAGTAATAGCACATTGAGTGGCCTATTAAAATCCTTGGCTGACCTAGGAATGAACATTCCTAGCACCATGGGATGAAATGGTCATGAAATGCCTTCCAAACCATGGTCCAATTTATGACCATGAGGGGCCCTGCTGACCAAAACTTGGCACTTGCCATCTGCCTCTGCAAGGATTAAGTCACACGCCACTGCAGTTGCTGACCTTCAACACACCCTGAAAGGAGTTTGGGGTGGAGATCAGCAATGAGGCACTCCGTGTTCTGAGAAAACTGGCAGGACAGGCCTTCAGATAGTGAGATATTCTCAGGAGAAGCTTTCATGAGCCCAAATTCTTGCATCTCCTCATATCTAGAAAAGCACTAAAATCATTAATGGTGACACCTGCTTTGTCCATTAAGGAGAGAGTTGTATTTTACAGTCAAAAGGGAGTAGCTGTGGTTCAGACATCCAAGGTAAAACTGGGTGGCCATTGTGGATGTCATTTCACATACAATTCTGTATTGCCAAGAACTTGAATTCCCTGAGTTGTATCAGACTCAGAAACCACCAACCGTTCTTAAAAGAGTGTCTGCTGGTGAAACTGAACAGCACCCTGTGGGTTCCTAGGTCAAGTTTATGATTAACCACTCTATCCAAAATGTTACTCCTTTTTGTTGTTGTTGTTGTTCTGCATTTGTCCCTACTCAGGATTAAGGACTATCAAGAAAAGGGGGGATGGAACCAATCAGAACCCTGCAGGCCACCCTCTCCCCCCACCCCAGTACAAAGGCCCCTCCATGTCGCCTGCTTCTTGTTTAGAGAAAAGCTGAGTCTCAAAAGAGCAGGCTGAAGCCACTAATGATTAGGAAAATTGGGTCACAGACTCAGTGTCTGATACATATTCCCGAGTTGTTTTACACATACTGTAACTGCCACCAGAGGGAAAAAGCCAACTGCATGATGACCAGACTGCAGCCAAGACACAAGCTGCTCCATCTTGAGCAATACTGAGTCAATTGCTAGCACAATTCCAAGAACTGGCCTTAAGACAATGGAATTAACACTATTGCTCATAATCTATATATTTGTGGGCATCTGAATAATTGCAGCTTGTTCTGCCCATATATGTAAGTGGGCAACTACAACTCTCAGCAAAGAGATGCTACAAACCCACATTGACATCTTCCAGTCTAAGAATACGGTGCCCTCTGTCAGCAGGAAGAAGTTAAAGATGGGCCTTCATCCATAATCTCAGAGAGATGGAATGATGTTCTGACAAAGGGGATTTACAAAGCAGCTTTTGGCAGGAAAGCTCTCTCTGCAGGAGGCACCCTATTGCCTTGTTACTAACCTTAAACCAGGTGCTCCCATGCTCTACTAGTCTCTAGCCTTAGCACATCTTTCAAATATTTGATCACACAATATCTTGCCTAACTATTGGTTCTTTCTGTAAATCAACGTAGAAAAGTAGCTAACAGATGACCAGATATCTTCCCTAGCTCTCCCTTCAGTAATCTCATGAACAAACTGTGTGAAAAAGAAACTATCTAAAGAAAAATCACCAGAAGTCGACAAGAGTGTACACAACCTTACACACACTCTGTGCTTTTCGTAGACCTCAGGGGGATAGAGCTATGACTCCTTTGCAAAGGTTTTCATGAGCACCATCTGTAGGCTTAAAGCATGTTCTGGTGGGACTCCAATGTCAAGCTGTTCTGGTGAAAAAAGTTTAAGGTGTGGGCTTCCCTGGTGGCGCAGTGGTTGAGAATCTGCTGCTAATGCAGAGGACACGGGTTCGCGCCCTGGTCTGGGAAGATCCCACATGCCATGGAACAACTACGCCCATGAGCCACAACTACTGAGCCTGCGCGTCTGGAGCCTGTGCTCCGCAATAAGAGAGGCCGCGATAGTGAGAGGCCCGCACACCGCAATGAAGAGCGGCCCCCGCTCGCCGCAACTAGAGAAGGCCCTCGCACAGAAACGAAGACCCAACACAGCCAAAAATAAAGAAAGAAAGAAATGTGGGGTTAAAAAAAAAACTTTAAGGTGAGGTCTATCAAAAAGTTAATCAGGGACTTGCCTGGCGTTCCAGTGGTTAAGACCTCACCTTCCAATGCAAGGGGTGCAGGTTCAATCCCTGGTTGGGGAGCTAAGATCCCACATGCCTCGTGGCCAAAAAACCAAAATATAAAACAGAAGCAATATTGTGACAAATTCAATAAAGTCTTTAAAAATGGCCCATATTAAAAAAAAATCTTAAAAAAAAAAAAGAAAAGTTAATCAGCTCATTCCCCACTGTCATTTTTTCCCAGGGCTCCTTTGGGGAATTAGGCACCTCATGTCCAAGGGAGCCCCTGGACTCTGTGTTCATTCATCAGAGTGTTAGTCTCTTTCTACCATGCGAGAAGCTCTCATCTTTTGTTGGTTTTCCTCTTATATTTTAGCCTAGGGCAACCTGATTTCCAATGTTATTTCTCCTGACACTGAGGGCATTGTTTCTTCCCCAATAGTGGCTTACCTCTCTTCGGGTTACTTGCCTTCCAGGAATCCAATGTCACTGCCAAAAAAGTGAAGTTTTTGTTTTGTGTATTTTTCTTCTGTGTCTGTTCTCTGTTGAACACTTAAAAGGAACATTTACCAATTGAGAAAGTGCATTAGGTTCATTCCAAAGGCACTAAATTTTGCAACTTTTCTCCCAGTATCTGAGGCCCTTTGCACCCCTTCCTCAGAAAAGGTCAAATTTACCATTCTAATATTTTCAGGGGCCTCAAGATCTGCATTAGTATAATGTCTGTAGGCCTGATAAAGGTTTTCCAAAAATTCGAAAAGATCTCTGTTTTTTTAATTTCTTGACTTTTGTTCAAATTCTTTTGCTTTGGTTTCCCTTTTCAAAAACCTTGCACTTCTGGGAGTACTCTAATAAGGGCATTCGTCCTTTATTGGGGTCCAAATTTGGTTTACCTGTGGGCACTGCTAAGTGGGCATCAGGTGTAGAAGATCCTCCCTGTAAGGAGGGTTTCAATCTTTCCAATTAAACAAGCCTGAGAAACCCAGCCAGCTGGTCCTTTGCATTTAGGCCCCCTATGAGATGACAGCATAAAGTACACTATCCTGCCCCGGGAGTGACTCCTGGCTCAAACTGGGTGCCCTGTTGAGTCTTAGACGCCGATACCAGACCAAATCCCTGTGCTCCAGGAACTAACGCAGGATTTTCTAATTGATCCCTGTAAGGATGGACAGTCGTGAGCCCCAGTGTCAGGAACTGGAGCTGGAGAGACATGGAAGGTGGTGGAGGGGGTGGGTATAGTGGAATGATGGCTGGAGGGGCAGGGACAGCTAGCTCAGCTGGAGGAGTTAAGGTTGGACGCAATATATCATCACTCTCATTACCTTCCTCTTCTTATTTTCCCTGATGTAATAGCAGAAATGCTTGTACGTAAAGAATTGCATCATTCTTCCCCGCTTCTTCACAGAAGAGCCACCATAAAACCATAAATAGCAATTGATCATCTCTAACCATTAAAAGGATGTCTTTTTGCCTGGGCATCAATCAACCTGGCTGAATTCTGGGCTGGGGCTTTTGGTGATTTTAGGGACCAAGTGGAATCTTTCTCTTCTCCCTGGGAATGTTCCACAGCCAGGTCTTTTTAACTTCTATTCCTTTTCTCTATTTGACATCTGTAAAAGTTTTTAATATCACAAAATTTATTTAGCAATAAACGTGGAAACAGTACAGACAAAGTGAAAAGTTAGAACACACACTCACACCATACACAAGAATAAACTCAAAATGGCTTAAGGATTTAACTGAGACATGACACCATAAAACTCCTAGAAGAGAACATAGGTAAACACTGTCGAACACACATTGTACCAATGTTTTCTTAGGTCAGTCGCCCAAGGCAGTAGAAATAAAAGCAAAAATAAACAAATAGGAACTCATTAAACTTGTAAACTTTTGCACAGCCAAGGAAACCATAAACATAATGGAAAGAACTTAAGGAGTGGGAAAAAACATTTGCAAATGATGTAACCGAGAAGAGATTAATTTCCAAAATACACAAACAGCTCATACAACTCAGTATCAAAAGAAAAACCCAATCACAAAATGGGAAGACCGCCTAAAAGACCTTTCTTTAAAGAATACATACATACAGATGGCCAATAGGCACATGAAAAGATGCTCAGTATCGCTTACTTTTAGAGAGATCCAAACCAAAACTGCAATGATGTACCACCTCAATCTGGTCAGAATGGCCATCATTGAAACATCTAAAAATAACAAATGCTGGAGAGGTTGTAGAGAAAATGGAACCCTCCTACACTGTTGGTGGGAATGTAAATTGGTGTAGCCACTATGGAGAACAGTATGGAGGTTCCTCAAAAAACTAAAAATAGAGTTGCCATATGATCCAGCAATCCCACTCCTGGGCATATTATCCTAATAAAACTTTAATTCAGACAGATACATGCGCCCCAATGTTCACAGCAGCAGTATTCACAATAGCCAAAACATGGACACAATCTAAATGTCCATCAACAAATGAATGGATAAAGAAGATGTGGTACACATATATAATGGAATATTACTCAGCCATAAAAGTGAATGAAATGCCATTTGCAGCAACATGGATAGAACTAGAGATCATATTAAGGGAAGTAAGTCAGAAAAAGAAAGACAAATAACGTGTGATATCACTTATTTGTGGAATCCAAAATATGACTCAAATGAGCCTATCTATGAAACAGGAGAACTCACGGATGTAGAGAACAGACGTGTGGTTGTCAAGGGATACGGAGGTGGGGGAGGGATGGATTGGGAGTTTGGGAGTAGCAGGTGGAAACTATTATATATGGGATGGATAAACAACAAGGTCCTACTGTAGAGCACAGGAGACTAAATTCAATATCCTGTAATAAGCCATAATGGAATGGATTATGAAAAAGAACATATATACATGTACACACACATGTATATATAACTGAAACACTTTGCTGTACAGTAGAAATTAACACAACATTGTAAATCTTCTATACTTCAATAAAATACATTTAAAAAAAACCAAAGAAGCAAATGAACTGGTTCACAAATTGGGTAAAAGCCCAGCAACTCTTTCCCCTCTCCAACAGGGTGCCCCACTCAAATACAAAAAAAACCCTGCCTCATTCCGCAGAATAAAAGCCCCAAATGGAGAGGTTTCTGGCTGTACACACCAGAGCAACTTACCCTACTGCGTGGAGTCCTTCGGCTCCCAAATGTAGATTCCTTGCTCCAATTGCCAAGCGCTGGGGCGGCCAGAATGTTGAAGGGAAGAACCTCGGACAAGCGGTCCCGGCAGCGTCCAGGGCCTTACCCCAAAATTCCCAGGCTGGGATCAGCTGGCCAGGAGCAGCGAGGCTCCTGGCGTGTTTCATCAAAATCAGTTGCCGGGGCTTCCCTGGTGGCACAGTGGTGGAGAGTCCGCCTGCTGATGCAGGGGACGTGGGCTCGTGCCCCGGCCCGGGAAGATCCCACACGCCACGGAGCAGCTGGGCCCGTGAGCCATGGCCGCTGAGCCTGCGCGTCCGGAGCCTGTGCTCCGCAACGGGAGAGGCCACAACAGTGAGAGGCCCGCATACCGCAAAAAAAAAAAAAAAAAAAAAAAAGGGAAGATCAGTTGCTAAGTCCAAACTTTACTACTCACCACGGGACAGGCCAATAAATCGAAAGTCGAGCTGTTGGGGCAAGAACTAGGGACTTTATTTGGAAAGCCAGCAGACCGAGAAGACGGCAGCCTCCCACCCCCAAAGACCCACCTTGCCTGAGTTAGAATTCACGCTTCTTTTATACTCAAAGGGCGGGAGTAAAGTCAAACACTTCCTGGGTCAGGTGAGTTAACTTCTTCTGTCCTGCAGGCATTCACAGGTGGGCCTGGTCAGGATGTCTCCTCTGAGCAGAACAGAGATATTTTTAGCTTAATGGTCATTACCTGGGAGGCAGGGCTCCCAGAGATGGGACCATGATGTATAATTAACGCTTACAGGCAACACCTATTTGTGATTAACTTAGAATACAAAGGTTTTTCCCTATGATAGAAAGTCTATGTCCAATATCTGAGATAGAATCTCAGAATATATTTTCTTAATTTTACCTCTTGATCAGTACAAGTAAAAGAGTAAATTCGTTTAATGCAGAATGAATCTTTTTTAAATTCTGGGGATTGGGGAGTGGAGGGAGAGGACGGCAGATAGTCCTGGTGTCAGCTTCTAAAAATGATAATAGCTTCTATTTAATCCAAATTTAACAAGTCAGTATCTGGCTTGGTGTTTTTGATACAGCTGGTTTCCCAAACATTATTTGAAGGACTAAGTATAAATAGCATATAGTTAGAAAATCAGAGATTTCCATAAGCTAGTTCGTCAAAAGAAAACCTTTTTCCCTTTGAGGCAAGAATCTGTGAGTGTGGTGAGTTTGGCTTAATTGGGAGGCCACGGAGAGGGTAGCAGGTGGGGAAGAGAATGATCTGCGGGTAGAAGGGGCAAGTCCTTTCTTACTAAAATAAAATGCACAAGTGAATCATGACAGTAGCAAGAATTCAAAAAACAGGGAAAAGAGAGACCACCCCTGAAAAAATGTACATGGGGAGACAGCTGGGAGGGACATTTTTGTCGTTCTAACATTTATTTTGCAACTAAAGTACGTGTGTGTGTGTGTGTGTGTGTGTGTGTGTTGGTTTTAGGGAGGAGAGCTATAGGAAATAGATGACAATATTTTAAAGTGAGTATTAATCTTTTAAACTGAAAACATGCTCATCTTAACATGCATGGCTGAGATGCCTTCTAGGGAAAGCTTGGCTGTTTAAAGTTCATACATCCTGTACCTTCACCTTAAATCTGCTGCCCAAACACAAAGGCAGCAATCACTAAAAATTTCAGCTGTCAGACAAGTTGAGTCTGGACCACCTGAGTCATCAAGACTCACAGGATCCTGTTGACTTGCTCTGGGCTCAGCCAGTGGAGAGATTAAGTTACTCAGAGTGAAAGTCAAGGAAGCTTGTTTTTCTCACAACCTTTGACCTGAAAGTGATCCCAAGCGTCACTTAGTTCCTGTTTCTGGGTCTGGGATGAGCTGCACTGATACCAGTCTGCATTGTTCACTGATTTTCGTTTCATTAAACACATACTGGAATGAGATTTCTTGGACGTCTTCAGTGAGAGTGTATCTCATGTTTAACGGCCATGGTGTGAACCCATTTCTGCCTTTGCTTGCGTGGTGAATCGTGCCTGGCTACCCAATTTTTCCCTCCTCAGCCATCTCACATCGTTTATCCCTCTTAGCCTGAGACAGATTCCTGCTTCCCATGTGCCTTTTAGTTGTGGACAGTAGCTGGTTAAGTACTTTATTGTTACATGATATTCCATAATCCTTCCTTCCACACTACACTTAATTGCTTCTGAAGTCTTATGTTTCCCCCAAGTGGATCCCAGTCTTTCCTCAAATTCTAAAACAGGGGAATATTTTTGCTCTCGAGTTGACTTTTGGATTGTTTTAAAAGTGCCATCTATGTGCCTAACATATTAGACACTGAGAAAGTTTCCAAGTTCAAAACAATCTAGTCATAGACTGTAGTGTGGAGAGAAAGCAGCTCAGGAAACGAACTCATACAATAGATGGTCTTAAATCCCTGACTGAAACATTTGGACTTTATTATCTGGAGTTGGTATATGCGAGCTCTTGGAGATTTTTAAATGGGAGAACACTAAGGTGTAAAGTGTTGATGGAGGGGTGGGTATTTTTATGAAGGCAAATTAGAAGGGAGTAAAGTGTCAGAGAGGGAGGTCTTAGGTCGTTGGGACAGAAATCCCTCTGTGAGTTGATTGTATTAGGAATATTTTTCTTAAATAAATTAAAAATACTTTTTTGTATGATAGAAGCAATGTAGGTTTGAGAGAACACAGAAATTTCTGAAAAGTATAAGGAAGAAAAAACTAACAACTAGAGATAATTATTAACGTTTTATTGTAGTTTTATGGATATAATTGAGATCATATAATATTCGCAGTTTAACACCTTAACTTTTTAAGCTTAGTAAAAATATTTGCCCACATTATTATTATTTAAAATATGATCTATGAATGATCATTCAGTTTTCAAGTGGATGCTCTATACTTCAGCTTTTCTGCTTTGGTTGTACATCTAGATTATTTCCAGTATGTATCTATCAGGGGTCAAAATGAAGTAGTCATCTTTACCCAAATATCTTTGTCCACTTCCTTGATGATTAGCTTAGCATAGATTCTTAGGATCAATGGGCCAGAGTGCAATGGACCTTTTCATGTTCTTCACTAATTGTGTTCTGTAGAGACATTTGCTTTGCTTTCCCATAGGTAGCGTGTGACACTGAAAATAGTCATTTAAAAATCTTTGTGAGCTTGATAGACACAAAGGGTATAACTGTAATAAATATGGTTGAAAGGTTCAGTCAACATTCACTGTACCTGTGGGGGGCAGCCCTTGCCCCCAAATTTGTTACAATTCTCAGCTAGTTAGCAAGAGAGCTGAGAAGGGAGCCCAGATATTCTGCCTCCCAGATAAATGACCTCTTTAACCAAACATCTTTTACCAGATGACATTGACTAAGGATAAATGTAAGGCCCTTCACTTGCAGTAAGGAACATGCCTAAGCCCTGGTGGAAAAAATATGCTTAGTGGCTACAAAAGTGACAAAAAAAAACATTTAGGATGTTGGTGTGCAGTAACCCCAGAATGAATGAATGATCAAAACCAAAACAAAACAAACATTTACAAGCCCAACCAGACCACAGGTGATGTTAACACAAGCCTAACACTTAGAATGTCAGGGATGAAGGTCCTATGTCCTCCATGTTTGACTTGTGGGCTGTTGGAGGCCCTGATTTCAGGTAATAGGTCTGGAGAGATCAGTGGTTGCAGGAGCTCTGGCGACATTGCAGGTGTGGCAATGTGGAAGACTGCATTCTTCTTTCTATGGATCCGAAGGATGGAACAAGAATCCCTACATGGCTGAGGTTTCCTCCTCCTGTTAGGAAGGAGGGATTGGCTGGTGGGCCTACAATTTGGAATGGGCTGCCTTGGAGGGAATGAGTTCCCTCAAGCCTGATCTGGATAAACTCTTGGCAAGAATATGAAGATATCTGAACACTGGGTGTGAGATTAAGATGGGTGACTTGTGGGTAGGATGTCTCTAGAGGGATGCTGTCTAGAGCCAAGTAGACTGGTGCCGGCTGGGTTGGGGGTGTGCGATTACGGCAGTTTTGTGTGTGTGTGTGTGTGTGTGCGCGCATGCACGTAAATTGTGAGGCCTGAAAAGTGTTAATTATTGCCCCATGTGTAGGAGGGTGCTTATTACTCTGCTCAAGTGATAGCCAAACCTCAGGTTCTATTCCAATCCTGTGATGTCGTGATTCTCTGAATTTGATTTAAGATAGACTGACGTGAAGAAGGAACAGAGAGACCCTCTAATGTATCCCAAATGGGTCTCCATATGTGCATGTCCACTGACATCGGCCTACACCTGCCACATCACCTCATTCTTACTGGGAAACTAGCTGCAGTTTATGTTCAATGGGAAATGATCAGCTAGTTAGTTAGAACAAATAATATTACTATGCATTATATTATATATACATTCGTATATGAAATCTTTAATAAAATGTATTGCCCTGCTACTCTTCTGAATGTACATCACATCCTTGTCTGAAGATCAAATCAATTGAGGGTAAAATTCAACTAGTTCGAACTGAGCAATGCATCCGTTGTACTCAGAGCATTGCTTCACACCTGCTCTCAGGATGAGGTTATGAATTGGTAGAGGAATTGTTTCAGCTCATAAAAAAAAAAAAAAACAATTGAAAGAGTCCATTACCTATGGCTTGTGACTAATGGCATGAATATCTAAGGATATTCTCACTGCAAAGCTATCTGCAATATTAACTACTGTGGCAAGGAAGAATTAGTCATAACATGATGGTAACAAACACTGTGCTCTTCAAGTTTCTATTATTGTCAGGCACTCTGCAAAAGAGGTTTTACACATGTCACCTCTGAAAAGTGGGTCTAATCATTGCTATTTTATAGATAACCAGTGCTGCTGGGTTTGAGCTCCCCATCAGGGAGTGAACAGTGAGGTACACCTGTGCTTCACTTTGAAGGTAACCACATGAAACATCAGAGGTAGAATTTAATGAGTTCTCTACAAATCGATGAGAGGAAGACAAACAACCAGGTGGGTAAAATGGAGAAAACATGAGAAGTTATTCCACACAGAGGACACTGGATGAACTTAGGCAAAGATGTTCCACCTTCTTAGTAATGAGAGAATTGTAAAATAAATGCACACAATAGCTTTCCCATCATTGGACTGGCAAAAGCTGGCAAAATATAGAAGTCTGACATACCAAATATTCGCAAGAACATGAAGCAATGAAATACTTATCCTCCAAAGAATACCACATGTGGAGAAAATTAGGGTTTCCTAGTATAGTTGAAGATGCATCTACCCAGTGATCCTGCATTTTCACTCACCGGACAATCTCTCAAAAACCCATACAAGAGGACATTACAAAAATCTTCACAGCAGCACTATTTTTAAAGCAAAACATAAATTTGATATTTAAATATCCAACTTAAATATCCAAAGGAGATAGATACATAAATTGTGAAATATTCATACAATAGAATACAATATAGTAGTTACCTTGAGTGAACTAGAATTACACTTCTCAAAATATTTGAATGTCACAAATATGATATTGAATGAAATAAAACGTTGCATAAGTATATAGTACTTTTTATATAAATGCTAAAAAACCCTACACAACAATATATTGCTTAAGGAATACACACACACACACACACGTCAGAATGATAAACAAGTTTTTAGGTTGGTGAGTCTGGAGGGTGGGAGAGATATACACAGGAAACTTGGTAATTATGATTTCTGAGGTTGGGTCTTGCTTATATGACTTATGACTTATTGAATTATTTAGCTGTTGACTATTGCTGATGCCCATTTAAATAGAAAATTTAAAAAGTGAAAATCAGAGAGGAAGAATAAAGTGAATGAATTGAGGAAGTTTCTGCAGAAAGCAGCATTTCTCATCGTCATAACAAAGCAAACCTGTTTGGATTCCTTCCTTCCCCTTTCTCATTAGCAAACAATGTTCTCCAGTTTCTCTGATTTTTCAGGGTAGTTGAGAACCTGCAGTAAAAGTTTTGATTTTCTATTGTTTTTAATTGCAAAGGTTGCAGTCCCCAAGTCAGTTCTGCCTTCAGAGCCAAGGGGTTCATTCCCCCAGTTCCGGGAAACACATTTGGTACAGAAACCATCTCTGGAAGTGCAAGTTTCGCGTCCTTAGCCTCACCGACAAAGTGAAGTGTCAGCCATATCCCATAAGAGGGAGGCATGCAGGAGGGCTGGGACGCCCATCTTAACTTCCTAAGCTTTGGAGCAACTATACTGATTGGACGTGGCATGCAAGTTGATCCTCAAACTATACAAAACAGGATAGGACACAGATTCCTCTATTTATAAGGTAGAAACTGAACAAGACCAAAAAAAAGATTCAGAAATAGCTTTCAACACTGCTTATAACAATAATTCTGTATGCGAGTCACTTGATATTTTTTATAGTAATGATAGTTTGGGGGCATAAACCTTGCAAAATGTGTAAGTACAGAGGAACCTCACTTAATGCTGATGCCAGGGGAAAAGTAATAAAGATCTCCACTTCTGGCTTACCAAGGGGGCCTCAGAGTAGAGAGCCCTAGGGATCCCTGAGGTCTTTTAAAAAGATCCCTGAAACCAAAACCATTTTCATTGTAATATTAAGACCTTCTCTGTCTTTTTTACTCTCATTCCCTCACCAGCGGACAGTGGACTTTCTCAGAGGTTACACGACATGTAACATCGTAAGAGACTGGATATGAGAATCCAACTGTCTTCTGTTAAATTAAACGTTAAATGAGATTTCCAAACACTAAGTATGGGTATGCAGAGGTGTGTAGAACAATACCACTTTTCTCAATAAGTCTGTTTGTTTTGAAAAGTAGAGTTATTTTTTATAAAATGTATGATATTTATATTAATGTGTAGAGAGTTTATTATTTTAAGTAAATATGAAAATAAATGTTTAAAACACTCTCCAGTTTAATTTCTAACATAGTAAATATCGACAGATATAAACCACATAAACAAAAGCACTTTGGAATCCTCAATAATTTTTAAGAGTGTAGAAATTTGCAAACCACTGGCTTCCAGCTTATCACGGAAAGCTTTGCTGTCATCTCCCCTTGCTGCTATGGCTGCTTTTCTCAGCATGTTGGGAATCCCACAAGGACCATCAGAAATAGCTTGGCCAGAAATCTGTTGAATGGAGATCACATTTTATATTTTTTTCTAAGTCTCAGTGTCCTCCGGGATGTCTCTCTCTGGGTGTCTCCTGATGGCCAGGGCAACAGGTCCCTGTTGATATCATCAGAGTTGGAAGTTTCAGACAGGAATAGTTTTCCTGCTCCGGGTGTTTGAGGATCCCCGTGGGATGTCTGCTTTACAGAAGTTAACAGCATGACCCAGGCAGATAAATAATATTCCTTAAAAGCCATCTGGGTCAGCGTCCACTCTGAGGGTATTCTATACAGACCAATGCAGGGCATGTAATAACTGCTCGAAAGGAGTTCGCAAAGGAAGGAATAGTTCATTTGGTAGGACAATTTGGAATAGATTTCAGCAGACAATTAATGGGGAAGGAGGACTTCTCAGCGGCCAGAAAATCCGGCAAAAAGCCTTCAAACCCACTTCCTAGTGCGATGGCACGCTCCTTCCTAAGCTACCACTGGGAAGGTAGGGCTGCCCCGCCCACCGTAGTGAGGAGCTAGCCTGGTACGGAAATGCCACGACAGGGCTCAGTCCCGGGCTGTCAGTCTCCACTTTCTACGAGCTCCTGCGCGCTCCGATCCAGTCCTGCAGGTACACACCCGGCTCGCGGAGCCTGCAGCTGAGCAGGGCGCGGGCGGGACGAGGAGATGGCAAAAATGTGCGCGACTGGGCGCGGGGGGGCGGCGGTCGGGACTCCCGGGCGGCCCCTGACCGTCTGGGCGACCTTGGGGGAGCGGACTCCGTCTGTGGAAGAAGGTGTGGAGCCCGCGTCCACTTCCGGCCCGTCTTCCTCCCTCTTTTCCTGCCGGCCTTTGCCATATAGGCCTAAGCTGCCTTCTCCTGAGCGAGCAGGTTTCCGTTTAGACGGCCAGGCCCAGGAGGATCCTCAGGCTAAGGACGTGCAGGGAAGGCTACGCGCGACGCACGGTGGGCACCCGGGCGCCACCACGGGGAGCGGGGGCCGCGGGCTGAGGCGGGCCGGGCAGCGAGCTACGTGGCAGAAGGGGATGTCCCTGCGCCCCCAAGGGAGGCGACCGGGCAGCCTGGAAGAGGGGACCCGCCCCGATGCCCACACTGCGGCCCCTCCCGACCCCTCTCACTGATGCCTCTCCCCCCGGATTCTGGAGGTGGGCGCTCGGAGCAAGGGCGGGGCAAGGGAGGGAGCAGTCTTTGGGGGCGCGTCCGGATACATCTGGGGCCACAGTTGGAGGTCTCCCCATGGAGCAGGGAAGGTCAAAAGCCTAGCTGGGATCTCTGAGATTCAGAGGTCGCAGAACCCCTGCCTCGTGCCGCGGGAGGGCGCGCTCCGCCCGCTGCGCCCCTTTCCATCCCTCTCTCTTTCCTCCTCGCAGCCTGTAGGGGAAATGCTGTTGTTGCTGCTCTGCGTCGTGTCCACCGCTCTTCCACGATTTATCAGAGCAGGTACTTTCGGTTGGTTCGGGTCTCAGTGGCCCCCCTCCCTCCCTGCCACCCTGCCTCCCTGGGCGAGCCCCTGTGCAGACCTCCTGGTGGATCGCGTGAGACCGGAGCCCTAGCCGGTGACGCTCGCCCCAGGGGTCCAGGCAGAATCCCGCGGGAGACGCTCAGCCCCAAGCATCCCCTTTGAGCTTTGAAGTGACTTGAAGAGGGGGAGGAGTTGGGCAAATCTGCAAGTCAAGGCTCGAGTTAAAATGCTCAAAGAGGGCTTCCCTGGTGGCGCAGTGGTTGAGAGTCCGCCTGCCGATGCAGGGGACACGGGTTCGTGCCCCGGTCTGGGAAGATCCCACATGCCGCAGGAGCGGCTGGGCCCGTGAGCCATGGCCACTGAGCCTGTGCTCCGGAGCCTGTGCTCCACAAGGGGAGAGGCCACAACAGTAAGAGGCCCGCCTACCGCAAAAAAAAAAAAAAAAAAAAAAAAAAATGCTCAAAGAGATCTATAATACCGTCTACTTTATATGACAAAGGGACATGTCAGACCCAAGGTAATAGCAAAGAAACCAGCAACGGAGCAAATTACTTCCAAGAAACACTAAGCAATTTGTTAGAAACGAACTTTAAAGCGAGCAGATTGTCTAACAATCCTTTTGGGGAGGAGATACTTATACCTTTTATTGGGGACGGATTGAATTAACCGGGTAGCAGAGCAGAAGGAAAACAGGTCAAGTGGGGCTCAGAACAGGAACGTTTACTCTGAAGGAGGAAGATGAAGGAATTAAGGGTCTTAGAATAGAAGGGAAAGAGGGGAATTGTTCCCAATGGGGAGATCACTTGTCGAGGGGAGGACTGAATAAATTCCCTCTTACGGACAGATGTGAAGAGGACTTCGGGTTATGCTTTCACATCAGCAGACTGTTTTTAGCAAACTCCCATACTGAGAAAACTCTCACATAAAATTTCAAATCAGCAAGGAAGTTGAGGTGTTTGTGGAAACCAATAAGAACCAACACTAACGCTCTCGGTTGTGATTATTTTTTTCCTTTCTTTCCCTAGATGCTTGCGAGGACGTGAGTATGCAGGAGATTGTGTCAGTAGGCCAGCCTACGGCTTTTAACTGCATATACTCTCTGCCAACATCTGGGAAGGTAGATGCAACATGGTATAAATATCCTAGAAAAATCCCAATATCCAAAAACATACAGTCTCGAATCCACCAGGACCAAAACTGGATTTTGTTTCTCCCTGTGAAAGGGGAGGACTCTGGGATCTACCACTGTGATACAAAGTAAGTTTCTCATTCATGAGAACTCTCTCTCTCATATATATATAATATATGTATAATATTTATATAATATATAATTCTTTTAGAAAAACTCTTGATAAACTCTTAATCAATGTAGAAAACAATGAGAAGAATATAGTTTTGTAATTGTTATGAGGTGGTTTCAATGAACAGACTTTTAAGCAGAACAGATTTGTAAATCAGTTGTTGGACTGTGAAATGCATCGTTTCCTATCGAAATGATGTCCAAGGCCAGACCAGCTTACAAAGCCTGTTTAATCCCTATATGATTGCTGCCTTCTTTCTTGGAATGCCAAAAGTTTTTGTGACAGGTGGTACATCCAGATAGGTATAAGCCTCCTTCAAGCACTTTTTGTAAGGGTTCTGCTATAGGAATTTAACAGTGACCAAGCATCAAGTATGTTCTAGACCCCATGCTAAGCCTTATGCTAGTAATGTAAGTAAGTGACCCAGGTCTGGTGGGAGATAGTTGAGCCTGGTTGGCACTGTGGTGAACCAGAAAGCATATGTCACACCAAAGGCGGCAGTCTATGCAGCAGTTCAAGTCCATCTTCCAAATTTTCAAGGTAACCTGGAAATTGGAATGTGTGTGTATGTGTGTGTGTGGGGTTAACTTTCCAATAAGCTTTGTGCATGTGTCCTTATTAAAACACATCTGTGGACCATATTTTGGCTGAGGGCCCCAATTTTGTTGTCCTCCTTTGCTAATGTGCATGACCTTCATGAGTTATTTGACCTCCACGAGCCTTGGCTTTCTTATCTGTAAAGTGGAAGTAATGCCAGCCAGATAGAGTAGAAGTAAAAATGACCCCAGATCATGTGTGAAGTAGGTACTCCAGGAACGTAGCTGCATCCTCTCTCTCTTGCGGTTCCTTGGTATTTGCCAGCCTCCTTCTGTGTTTCAGGATGGCCACATCCTTCTCTGATTCCTGCCAGATTCCTCATTTCTGTGTGATTGACTCGAAGTACATGGTTACTCAGTGGCACAGGTGGAAGTGCCAGTAGCCCCTTCCCCCAAATTTCACTCACTCTGCAGACCAGCTGCTGACGTCTTGAGGGGGTCTGCTCTCTGCTTTACTCCAGGTTATTCATTAACCAGAGTTGGAGATCGTATGCCACACAACTCTGTCTGGACGTCCAGGCTGGATTTATTTATTTTTTATTGTAACTGGGACTTCATTTTTATTTATTTTTATTGGGATATAATTGATTTACAATGTTGTGTTACTTTCTGCTGTACAGCAAAGTAAATCAGTTATGCATATATCCACTCTTTTTAGACTCTTTTCCCATATAGGTCATTACATAGTATTGAGTAGAGAGTTCCCTGTGCTATACAGTAGGTCTTTGTTAGTTATCTATTTTATATATAGTAGTGTGTATATGTCAATCCCAATCTCCCAATTTATCCCTCTCCTCCCCTTTCCCCTGGTAACCATAAGATTGTTTTCTACATCTGTAACTCTATTTCTGTTTTGTAAATAAGTTCACTTGTACCATTTTTTTTAGATTCCACATATAAGCGATATCGTATGATATTTGTCTTTCTCTGTCTGACTTACTTCACTCAGTATGACAATCTCTAGGTCCATCCATGTTGCTGCAAATGGCATTATTTCGTTCTCTTTATGGCTGAATAATATTCCATTGTGTGTGTGTGTGTGTGTGTGTGTGTGTGTGTGTGTGTGTGTGTATATATATATGTATGTATACCACATCTTCTTTATCTATTCCTCTGTTGATGGACATTTAGGTTGCTTTCATGTCTTGGCTTTCGTAAATAGTGCTGCAATGAACACTGGGGTGCATGTATCTTTTCGAATTATGGTTTTCTCTGGATATATGCCCAGGAGTGGGATTGCTGGATCACAGGCTGGATTTAAAATATTTAAATATGGCCGCTGTGAAATGGGGCAAAATAATCTTTCCTAGAATGTAGACATCAATACTGTCTGTCATGGAAGAAAGTAAACATGAATTCTCACAAATCTTTAATATACAAATATGATACATGTTTAGTAAACTATATATTTTTACTTTGAAATAATTCAAATTCATATCACATTTGCAAGAATTGTATAAAGAGTTCCTGTCTACCCTTTATCTAGATTTCTATTATTTAACATTTTGCCACATTTTCCCCATCATCCCCTGTGTATGTTACTCACAGTATTTTTTCTAAACCATTTTTTTCCAAATCATCTCAGTTGTATGCATCAGGTCCCTTTACCCCTTAATATTTCAATGTGTCTTTCCTCTCAGCAAGAATATTCTCTTACATCATCACAGAATAGTTATCACATTCAGGAAATTTAACCATCACACAATACTTTATCTAGTAACCAATTTGTATTCTAATTTTATCAATCTTCTCAATGATGACTTTTATAAATGTTTCTCTTCTTTTTCCTGTGGAAGATTCAATCCAAGATCATTGCATTGCATTTGGTTGTCATGTACTTTTAATCTCTTTTCATCTGGAACAGATCTTCAGCCTGTTTTGTGTGTGTGACATTGTCATTTTTAAGAAGTACAGGCAATTATTTTATATTGTATCTCTTAATTTGGGTTTGCCAGATATTTCTTCATGAGCCGGTTCAGGCTGAGCCTTCTTGGCTGGAATGCTATGGAAATGGTTTGCATTCTCTTCAGACAGCACACTCAGAGACACCTAGCATCCACGTGTCCCTGCTTGGTGATGTTCATTTTGATCATTTGGTTAAGATGTCCTCCCATGTTTCCACCATCCAAATACATCTTTTTTCCTTTCGTAATGAATGACTTGTGAGATGTATGCTGTCTTGTTTGAGGCAGAGGGTTTGCACAGTGCTTGGAAGAGGATTTGGAAATATTTGGAGATAAACAGAATTATTTGGTTTTGTGACTGTTTGAGTTTATGAGGTTTCAATCTGTTGTTTTCTTACAGTGATACAAACATCTGTCCCAGAATGCAAGTCAACCTCACTGTATTTAAAAAACACTGGTGTGGTACTTCCAGAAACAGTCAACTGAATGTGCCAGATGAGTACAAACAAATTTTATATGTTGGAAAATATGACATTCTTATATGTCATCTGAACTTCCCAAACAGTTTTGATTTGGATTCAGTAAAGTGGTATAAGGTAAAAAAAAAATTTCCTATTGATATTTTCCTTCCTCTTCTTTAAAACCTACTTGTTTTTTTTTACTTTAAGTTGTACCTTTTGAAGCAGATTGCTTTTGATAATTGCTATTGATAATTTAACGCTGCTAATTACTTATTTTTTTAATTTGTAGTTATTAGAGCTTGGTCATAGCTTATTACTGGAATCCACCCCTCCCCCAATTATTTTTACTTTTTAGACTATCCTTCGTTATTCTTTTTAATTAAGATTAATTAAGTAGTTTCTTTGAATGGGTAGTACACACATAGGGTTCAAGAATCATGAAGTATCAGAAGGCATGCCCAGGAAAGTCCCTTTCCCACTCCTGATTCATATTTGCCCAGGTCCATCTCACCTTCCCCGACATGTGGCTGCTGTTATTGGTTCCTTGCAGGCCTTGCATTATTCTTGTGCAATGCCATACAAGCAAATAAAACTATACGTCCTTGTCCTTTCTTTTTTTATGGAAACAGGGCATCCTATACTCACCTTCCTACACCTTGTGTTTTCACCTTCAAACCTTCTCTTTTCTTGACTGCACTGGCAGATAATAATGGAAAAGGCATAATCCTTGGCACAGAGGCACACAGGCGAGGTATTCAATATCTGAATTAGTTCTCCCCCAGCTCTGCTTGTTAGTGTTTGCCAGTACAACCATCTGGGTCATGAGTACTCTTTGTGGGAAGGTTTTTATCTACTGTTTCAATTTCTTTAATGGTGATAGGATTATACAAATTTCTTATTTATTCTTGAATGGGTTTTTGTAAGATTGTTTCCTAGGAAATTGTTCACTTCATTAAAAGTTTCAAATGCTCTGGCATGAAGTGGTTTATCATTTCTCTGCTTTTAATGTCTGCTTCTGTAGTAAGGTTCATCTTTTATCCCCATTACAATATGTTTCTCTCTGTCTCTGTCTCTGTCTCTCTCTCTCACACACACACACTCTCTTTCTCCTTCTCACCTGATTAGTCTTATAAAAGATTTGTCAGTCAGTTCTATTGCTCCTTTCAAAGCACGAATTTTTGCCTTTGTCAGTCCTCTCTGTTATGTATTTCACATTCATTTAGCTTGTTTCTGTTTTCCCCTCTCACAAGGAATGTGGCAATGAATGCCCTTATCTTGTATTTTATTTCATTCTAATAAAATATTTTTTAATAAATTATTTTTTTTCCTTCCCATTATGGTTTATTACAGAATATTGAATATGGTTCCCTGTGCTCTACAGTAGGACTGTGTTTATCTATTTTATATATGGTCATTTGTATCTGCTAGTCCCAAACTCCTAATTCATCCCTCCCCCACCTCCCCTTTGGTAACCATAAGTTTGTTTTCTATGTCTATGAGTCTCTTTCTGTTTTGTAAATAAGTTTGGTTGTATCATGTTTTAGATTCCACATATAAATGATATCATATAATATTTGTCTTTCTCTGTCTGACTTACTTCACTCGGCATGATAATCTCTAGGTCCATCCATTTGCTACAAATGACATTTTTTCATTTTTAATGGCTGAGTAGTATTCCATTGTATATATGTACCACATCTTCTTTATTCATTCACCTGTCGATGGACATTCTTTCAGTGAAATCCTCATGTGGTGAATCAGTTGGCAGGGCTTGAGTATGGTGCCACATTGATCATTAGGCTATTTCAGAAATTGAGTTAGGAAGCGGGGATCATCAAGAGAGCGTGTGAAGTAGAACGGATAGAATGAGGGGGAAGGGGAGAGTGAGCAGGGGGAGGGAACTCATTCCTGCTGCCCCCGATTGTCCCTGTCAAGTGGAGGGAGGTGTTATGTGGAGAGTGTGAAAGAGCAGACAGGCGAGCAGGTGGGAGAGAGAGTTGAAGGAAATGCAAAGACTTTCTATGATGAGGACCATGGATTTGTTTATGTCTGTGTGTTTAGCCCCTGTCGTGCTCATCTGGTTATAGGGGTGTAGGAGAGGGATGGCAGGATGAACTCAGCATGGGGTTTCTCTGGATGAATACAATGGAAGGATGAAGGGTTTCCTTAATCCTTGACTTGAGGACTCAAAAGGGGATCATTCAAGTGATGGCCACGTGAGTCTAGGTTGGACAGGAAAGGAAATGATGCCTGAAGGATACTGGTGATCAGGAGAAATTAGAGGGGTCCAAGGACTGATCCAGGTTAAGATCGAAAAATGGGTTGGATGGCTAGAAAGTTCACCATATCACATGATGGATGTGGTGGGTACAGTCTCCCCATCCATGGGGAGGCTCTTTATACTATAGAGGTTGCAAAGCTATTGATAAAAAAATAAGAACAAAGCACCCAGAACCACATCCTACGTTTTCCTAACCTATAGCTAAGGTTCTGGATGTGGTACAGTTTCTCCAGCTGGCTTCACTGAAAAGCTAAAGTGAGTGTGGTGATATTCTGCTTTCCTACTGGACATGGGCTTTCTGCCACAGTGTTCTGGGGCACAGTCTCCAGCTTCGTGGGAGCTGAGAAGAAGTAGGCATGTCTTCTGACTTATTGTTGGTGTGGCTCCACCAAACGTTCTGGGACTTCACTTGCTGCAGTTGTGTAAGTGGCAACTCACGGTCCCTGACTTGCAGGTGGTATATCTCAAAGTCTCGATTCCCACCATCAGGATGGTGGTGGAGGAAGCAGCTATCACGTGAACTAGTTCTGCAGTGTGCTTCAGCACCTAATATTCTGTTTTAAATCCTTTTCTGCTTAAAAGAGCTAGAATTTTTTTTTCGAAACTAATCCAGTCTGGGGGACATGGCCTCATAGAATTGTTTGGAAGAGTAATTGAAATAATCTATCCACTAAGCCCTTAGTTCAGTGTGGGTACATAGTAATTACTTAATAAATAAATACTAGGTATTATTACTTAGTTAAAATAAAAGAATGAAACAGGTGGAATAATAAGAAATTATCATCAGAATGGTATATTTTTTTCTAAATTAACAATTTTTTATTGTGCTAAAATATGTACAACATAAAATTTAGCATTTCAATGATTTTTCAGTGTACAGCTCTGTGGCATTAAGTACATTCACATTGTTGTACAACCATCACCACCATCCACCTCCAGAACTTTTTTATCTTCCCAGATGGAAACTCTGTACCCACTGAACAATAACGCCTCATTTTCCTCCCCACTCATAAGCCCCTGACAACCACCATTCTATTTTTTGTCTCTATGAATTTGACTATTCTAGGAATCTCATATAAGTGGAATCTTACAGTATTTACACTTCTGTGACTGGCTGATTCTACTTAGCGTAATGGCTTCAAGGTTCATCCGTGTTGTACCATGTGTCAGGATTTCTTTCCTTTTTAAGGCTGGATAATATTCTATTGTATGTATAGACCACATTTTATTTATCCATTCATTTTTCAATGGACACAGATTGTTACCATCATTCGGCTATTGTGAATAATGCTGCTTTAAACATGGGTGTACAAATATCTCTTTGGCCCTGCTTTCAGTTCTTTTGGATATATTATCAGAAGTGAAATTTCTGGATCATATGGTAATTCTATGTTTAAGTTTCTGAGGGACTGCCATAATGTTCCCTTTTCTCCTTCCTTCCTTCCTTCCTTCTTGTCATTCTAATGATAAGAAGTGAGTTTATGTATTCAGCACTTATTCTGTACATGGCACATTACTTTCCCAATAATGCTTTCAGTGGTGTGTGTGTGTGTTTGTGTGTGCAAGACAGACACACACACATAAGCTGTCTGGCTATAAAGCCATGGAAGGGACTGTGTCTTATTTATTACTCTCCCCCTAAAGTCTATCGTAGTGTCTTCACTCTATTAAAAAAAGAATGAGCTCTTCCTGATTTCAGCTGAAGAGTTTGATTGATGTTGCTTTCATTGATGTTTGAATGATGTCTCCAAGTGACTGTGTCAGTGTTCAGACAAATCACATTTCACTGTTCTCACCAGACTGGATGAGGCACCAATGTGTGAGTGCAATGCAGTGAGATTTCTCTGTACAGTGACACAGCGACTTGGAGAAAGTATGTGACCATATGGTAGTTGCTATGCTCAGTACGTCTAAGTTCCTGACATTTCCAGTTTCTATTCATTCCCAGCAGAGATAAGAACGGCATGAGGAGGGAGAACCACAGCAGTATGTCTGAGTTCCTCCTCCTGGGGCTCCCCACCCTTCCAGAGCAGCAGGGCATGTTCTTTGCCCTGTTCTTGGGCATGTACCTGACCACGGTGCTGGGGAACAAGCTCATCCTCCTGCTCATCAGGCTGGACTCTTGCTTCCACACCCCCATGTACTTCTTCCTCAGGTACTTGGCCCTCACTGATGTCTCCTTTTCATCTGTCACTGTCCCAGAGATACTGATGAACATGCAGATTCAATACCAATCTATCACATACACAGGATGCATTTCACAGGTGTATTCTTATATAATTTTTGGTTCTGTTGATGATCTCCTCCTCGCCGTGATGGCATATGATTTATTTTTGTATACAGTGTTAGGAAGTGTTCTAATATCTTTCTTTTACATGTAGCTGTCGAGTTTTCCCAGCACCACTTATTGAAGAGGCTGTCTTTTCTCCATTGTATATTCTTGTCTCCTTTGACAAAGATAAGGTAACCATATGTGCATGGGTTTATATCTGGGCTTTCTATCCTGTTCCATTGATCTATATTTCTGTTTTTGTGCCAGTACCATACTGTCTTGATTACTGTAGCTTTGTAGTGTAGTCTGAAGTCAGGAAGCCTGATTCCTCGAGCTCCGTTTTCTTTCTCAAGATTGCTTTGGCTATTCGAGGTCTTCTGTGTTTCCATACAAATTGTGAAATTTTTTGTTCCAGTTCTGTGAAAAATGCCAGTGGTAGTTTGATAGGGATTGCACTGAATCTGTAGATTGCTTTGGGTAGTATAGTCATTTTCACAATGTTGATTCTTCCAACCCAAGAACATGGTATATCTCTCCATCTGTCTGTATCGTCTTTAATTTCTTTCATCAGTGTCTTATAGTTTCTGCATACAGGTCTTTTGTCTCCTTAGGTAGGTTTATTCCTGGGTATTTTATTCTTTTTGTTGCAATGGTAAGTGGCAGTGTTTCCTACATTTCTCTTTAAGATTTTTCATCATTAGTGTATAGGAGTGCAAGAGATTTCTGTGCATTAATTTTGTATCCTGCAACTTTACCAAATTCATTGATTAGCTCTAGTAGTTTTCTGGTAGCATCTTTAGGATTCTCTATGTATAGTATCATGTCATCTGAAAACAGTGACAGTTGTACTTCTTATTTGATTTGGATTCCTTTTATTTCTTTTTCTTCTCTGATTGCTGTGGCTAAAACTTCCAAAACTATGTTGAATAATAGTGGTGAGAGTGGGCAACCTTTTCTTGTTCCTGATCTTAGAGGAAATGGTTTCAGTTTTTCCCCATTGAGAACAATGTTGGCTGTGGGTTTGTCATATATGGCCTTTATTATACTGAGATAGGTTCCCTCTATGCCTACTTTCTGGAGAGTTTTTATTATAAATGGGTGTTGAATTTTGTCAAAAGTTTTTCCTGCATCTACTGAGATGATCATATGGTTTTTATCCTTCAATTTGTTAATATGTTGTATCACATTGATTGATTTGCCTATATTGAAGAATCTTTGTATTCCTGGGATAGAACCCACTTGATCATGGTGTATGACCCTCTTAATGTGCTAGTATTTTCTTGAGGATTTTTGCATCTATGTTCATCAGTGATAGTGGCCTGTGGTTTTCTTTTTTGTGTGTGTGACATCTTTGTCTGATTTTGGTATCAGGGTGATGGTGGCCTCATAGAATGAGTTTGGGAGTGTTCCTTCCTCTGCTGTATTTTGGAAGAGTTTGAGAAGGATAGGTGTTAGCTCTTCTCTAAATGTTTGATAGAGTTCTCCTTTGAAGCCATCTGGTCCAGGGCTTTTGTTTGTTGGAAGATTTTTAATCACAGTTTCAATTTTGTGCTTATGATTGGTCTGTTCATATTTTCTATTTCTTCCTGGTTCAGTCTTGGAAAGTTGTGCTTTTCTAAGAATTTGTCCATTTCTTCCAGGTTGTCCATTTTACTAGCATATAGTTGCTTGTAGTAATCTTTCTTGATCCTTTGTATTTCTGCAGTGTCAGTTGTTACTTGTCCTTTTTCATTTCTAATTCTACTGACTTGAGTCTTCTCTCTTTTTTTCTTGATGAGTCTGGCTAATGGTTTATCAATTTGTTTATCTTCTCAAAGAACCTGATTTTAGTTTTATTGATCTTTGCAACTGTTTCCTTCATTTATTTTTCATTTACTTCTGATCTGATCTTTATGATTTCTTTCCTTCTGCTAACCTTGGGTATTTTTTGTCCTTCTTTCTCTAATTGCTTTAGTTGTAAGGTTAGGTTGTTTATTTGAGATTTTTCTTGTTTCTTGAAGTAGGATTGTATTGCTATAAACATCCCTTTTGGAACTGCTTTTGCTGCATCCCATAGGTTTTCGGTCATCGTGTTTTCATTGTCATTTGTTTCTAGGTATTTTTTTGATTTCCTCTTTGATTTCTTCAGTGATCTCTTAGTTATTTAGTAGTGTCTTATTTAGCCTCCATGTGTTTGTATTTTTTACAGTTTTTTTTCCCTGTAATTGATATCTAGTCTCATAGCATTGTGGTCGGAAAAGATGCTTGATACGATTTCAATTTTCTTAAATTTACCAAGGCTTGATTTGTGACCCAAGATATGATCTATCCTGGAGAATGTTCCATGCGCACTGGAGAAGAAAGTGTATTCTGTTGTTTTTGGATGGAATGTCCTATAAATATCAATTAAGTCCGTCTTGTTTAATGTGTCATTTAA
This sequence comes from Hyperoodon ampullatus, assembly GCF_949752795.1. Lineage (NCBI taxonomy): Eukaryota > Metazoa > Chordata > Mammalia > Artiodactyla > Ziphiidae > Hyperoodon > Hyperoodon ampullatus. The sequence continues at coordinate 20,379,452 of NC_136928.1, forward strand.
AGCTGTGTTTCCTTATTTATTTTCATTTTGGATGATCTGTCCATTGGTGCAAGTGAGGTGTTAAAGTCCCCTACTATTTTTGTGTTACTGTCGACTTCCCCTTTTATGGATGTTAGCATTTGTCTTATGTATTGAGGTGCTTCTGTGTTGGGTGCATAAATATTTACAATTGTTATATCTTCTTCTTGGATTGATCCCTTGATCATTATGTAGTGTCATTTGTCTCCTGTAATAGTCTTTATTTTAATGTCTATTTTGTCTGATATGAGAATTGCTACTCCAGCTTTCTTTTGATTTCCATTTGCATGGAATATCTTTTTCCATCCCCTCACTTTCAGTCTGTATGTGTCCCTAGGTCTGAAGTGTGTCTCTTGTAGAGAGGATATATATGGGTCTTGTTTTTGTATCCATTCAGACAGTATGTCTTTTGTTTGGAGCATTTAATCCATTTACACTTAAGGTAACTATTAGTGTGTGTGTTCTTATTACCATTTTCTTAATTGTTCTTGGTTTGTTTTTGTAGGTCTTTCCCTTCTCTTGTATTTCCCACCTAGAGAAGTTCCTTTAGCATTTGTTGTAAAGCTGGTTTGGTGGTGCTGAATTCTCTTAACTTTTGCTTGTCTGTAAAAGTTTTAATTTCTCCATCAAGTCTGAATGAGATTCTTGCTGGTTAGAGTAATCTCGGTTGTAGGCTTTTCCCTTTCATCACTTTAAATATGTCTGCCACCCCCTTCTGGCTTGCAGAGTTTCTGCTGAAAGATCAGCTATTAACCTTGTGGGGATTCCCACCACAGGGGCTCAGGCCTGACACCAGGCCGGAGCACCAAGACCCTGTCAGCCACACAACGCAGAAGAAAAGTGAGACAAAAAAATAAATAAATGAAAAAATTATTAAAATTAAAAAAAATAATAATAAAAGAAGAGAGCCACCAAACCAATAAACAAATCCACCAGTGATAACAAGGACTAAAAACTAAACTAAGATAAACATAAAATTCAGAAACAAATCAGGCACAGATAGTAAAACTCAAGTTTACAGTTGCTCCCAAAGTCCACTCCCTCAATTTTGGGATGATTCGTTGTTTATTCAGGTGTTCCACAGATGCAGGGAACATCAAGTTGATTGTGGTGATTTAATCCGTTGCTCCTGTGGCTAGACAGAGAAATTTCCTTTTCTCTTCTTTGTTCGCACAGCTCCTAGGGTTCAGCTTTGGTCTTGGCCCCATCTTTGCGTGTAGGTCACCTTCAGGCATCTGTTCCCACCCAGACAGGATGGAGTTAAAGCAGCAGCTGATTAGGGAGCTCTTGCTCACTCAGATCAGTGGGGAGGGAGGGGTAAGGTAGTTATAATTGGAATGCAGGGCGAGCCTGCAGCAGCAGAGGCCAGTATAACGTTGCAACAGCCTGAGTCATGCGTGTATTCTCCTGGGGTAGTTGTCCCTGGATCATGGAACCCTGGCAGTGGTGGGCTACACAGGCTCCCGGGGGGCGTGGTGGTGTGGATAGTGACCTGTGCTTGCACACAGGATTGTTGGTGGCTGCAGCAGCAGCCTTAGCGTCTCATGTCTGTCTCTGGTGTCCGTGCTGATAGCTGTGGCTTGTGCCTTCTCTGGAGCTCGTTTAGGCGGTGCTCTGCCTTCTGTGGGCAGTAGGGAAGGAATCCCCTCTCCTCAAGCACCCCAGAGCAATGGTCTCTCACCTCATAGGCAGTTCCAGACTTTTTCCAGGCCTCCCTCCCAGCTAGCTGTGGTGCACTAGCCGCCTTCAGGCTGTGTTCACGCAGCCAACCCCAGTCCTCTCCCTGGGATCTGACCTCCGAAGCCCGAGGCTCAGCTCCCAGCCCCCGCCCACCCCGGCGGGTGAGCAGACAAGCCTCTCAGGCTGGTGAGTGCTGGTTGGCACCGATCCTCCATGTGGGAATCTCTCCGCTTTGCCCTCTGCACCCCTATTGCTGCACTCTCCTCCTTGGCTCCGAAACTTCCTCCCTCCGCCACCCACCATCTCTGCCAGTGAAGGGGCTTCCTAGTGTGTGGAAACTTTTCCACCTTCACAGCTCCCTCTCGAGGGGCAGGTCCCGTCCCTATTCTTTTGTCTCTGTTTTTTCTTTTCTCATTTACCCTACCCAAGCATGTGGAGATTTTCTTGCCTTTTTGGAAGTCTGAGGTCTTCTGCCAGCATTCAGTAGCTATTCTTTAGGAGTTGTTCCACATGTAGATGTATTTTTGATGTATTTGTGGGGAGGAAGGTGATTTCCATGTCTTACTCCTCCACCATCTGGAAGGTCCTCCCCAGAATGGTATATTTTTATTTTTAAGAATTTAGAGACAGAGTAGTTCTGGATAATGACAAAATCTGGCTTGTGGCAGGGAGAATTGAAGACTCATAGGAGTAGAGGTGGTCCTTGAGATTGAAGGTGTTCCAGAGGAGAAAGTTCAGGTGTTAGAACATCCATGTTCATAGACTCTGAAGTATCCACATTTGGAAAAGCAGGAATGTCTCCTTTTTTTTTTTTCAATTCCAAATTACTCCTCAATACAATGGTTTCTGCCCCACCACCATACTTGATCTATAGTTGCTGAGTTACTACTGGCTTCCCAGCTGCCAAATCTAACATTCATTTCCAATCTTGATCCTGATCTTGATCTCTTGTGGTGTCCATCACTGCTGGACGTGCCCATGAGCTGAGAGCTTCATCTTCTCTCCCTTCTGAAACTTACTCATTCTTTATCTCCCCACTCCCTGGCTTTTCCTTAGTAATCATTACTGTGTTCTCATTCTCTGTGTTTGGATCTTAGATTTTAGGGGTGCCCAGTTTCAGCCATGGTCATCTTCAGTTCTTGCTTTGATTGCATTCAGGTGGAAGGCTCATAGGACCATCGCACACAGCTGGCTCCCAACTCTCCTTTCTCCCATCTCCAGATACTTCATCCAACAACCTAACATACATTCCATGTAGACATTCCCATCACACAACTCACCAGATTCACCATGTCTAGAGCCACTTTTTTATCTTAACCTCAAATCTGATCATTCTTCTGTATTTTCTTTGCATTCCATATCCTATCTAAGGACACTTTTGCATCCCTAAGCTGGGACCATACCAGTCCTGTTCCCTCTCCATAGTCCAAATTTGTCACTAAGGCTGAGAATTAGAACTGCTTAAAATCACTGTTTTTTGTTCCCTTCTGGTTATCCCCAGTGTACTGCCTTAGTTCATGTTCTATTCAGCCTTAGTGTATGGAAATAACTTCCTAAATTGTTCCCTAGTCATTAGGATTGCCCCATTTTAATCCTTTCCCACACAGCAACCAGACAGATTGTGCTCAAAGGCAAATATGCACACTTTGGTCCCTTGCACAGACAGCTTCAGGTGCTCCTCCCCTTTTCATGGTTTTCTATGATTGGGCTCCTGACTCCCTCACCAGTTTCATCTTCATCACTCTCCTATGACCACTACAGCTTAGCCAGGATGGTCTCGTCTATTTTGTACCTGTGAACCATTGTACGTGCTGGGTTAGAATTGTTCTTCTTGGTGCTAGAAAGACAAAAATTTTCAAATGTTGGCTGCTAATATTACTAATTAAAATCCTATTAGTGAGATATCACCACTCATTTTTAACTAAAAATCAAAGCCTTCTGAGAATTAAAACTCTAAAATAATGCAGCGGGTTACAATAGAGACAGTTGTAGTTACTGAAAAAGGACAGAATGGCTCTTCAGCTTTCCAGGCTAAACTTTAATATGATTAAATGTTTGTATGTCTTGAATGAGTCATTCAGAAAGGGGACTGATCATGATCATAGCATAGAAATAGAGTCCCAGAGATTGCGCCCACACAAACCCCACCCAGGAACGAGGTTTCCATAATCCAAACACTCACACTTTTTGTTTGTCCCTATTCTAAAGGGGGCAACATCACTCATATTATCAGCATCTGACTCTCACTAGTAATTCCCATTCTACTCAGTAAGCAATTATCTGATTATAATTTGGTTTCCCCTATAGGGTGTTTACAGAAAAAATAATATGACTTCTAGAAAGTTATTGTTCACATGATAAATAAATAAACAAATGTTCATTTTGGCATTATTGAGTTTCACCTTCCACGATGGATGCATTCACACTGTTCCAATGGTGGAGAGTGAGTTCTGACCATGGTTGACTCAGTGAGGAGAGAGCTCAAAACTTGAGCGATTACATCTTTATATAATTAGGGGTTGTATATTTGTCTTCTTTATTATAAGGATTGTGAGCTTTCTGAGGAGAGGTACTGCATCTTATTCCTGCATGACCAGGGCCTCTCACAATGCTAGCAAAGAGCAAGAAAAATATTTGAATGAATAAATGGACTCAATTATCCCCGATGTTATTTTGTAGATTGGCACTTCCTTTAGAAACGGGAAAAGGTTTGAGAAAGAGTTCAGGAGTGGGCCTCTGAGATGGAAAAAATGATTCACATGAGAATGTAAGCTTATGACAGGACAGATGAATGGTCAGGCTTGCCCTCTGGGTGGAAACTGAGGAGAACAATGAGAAAGGCCTTCCTGAGACTAACCAGCCTTCAAGTTGGTTTTGTGTGAGGCTGTTTCCTTGTTGATGCAGTGGAAGCCTGGGTGACTTAAGAAGTGACGTGATATCTGCTCCCCTTAACCTTGCCACGTACTTTGACTATTGCTTAGGCGTCCAGATAGAAGGTTGGTGAAGAGTTATTTTGGACCTCGGCAAAGTCCAACCCCTGATAGGTGGAGAAGGTGTGATTGGACCTGTAACACAGAGAACACAGTCCTTATTCACCTGGGCTTGCAGTCTTGCAAAGGGGCTTGGTGCCATTAGACGGTGGTCCATTGAGAGATGTGGAGGACCTTCCTGCCTGTTCACATCCTCCTACCAAACTCCTTTATGGACTAGGTCCAATCCTTCTCCATAAAGTCTTCCTTCCAGCCTTCATAGGCCTCTCTCCTCTCAACTCCCAGTAGACCTCATATTTATAGCTCTCACTGTAACCTGTAGAATATTCTTTATCAGTTTTCTGGGGAGATATGTATATATCTTATATAAATATACATATGTCTTCAATTAGATTGTAAATTACCTAAGGTCTAGAGATCACATAGGTTTCTTGTCTCCCCATGGTTCATGGAATGGTGCTAACTAGGAATGTAACTGATACCCCAAAATACTCTTTGAAATGAAAAATATATTTTTTAAATTTAGGACTGTAAAGAGATTGAAGGAGAACGATTTATTTCTTGGAGCAGAAAGCTTTTAGTGAAGAATGTCTCGACAGAGGATGGAGGGAACTATGCATGTCAAGCCAGGCTCACATATGCAAAGAAGCAGCACACTGTTTTAAATAGCATTTCTGTGAACATCAGTAAGTACACTCTTACCCATCACCTTAACTGCCTCTTGGCTTTGCGTGAGAGGTTGGCTTTGGGCAGAAGGGATTCCCGATCTTGATTTTCCTGAGGGTTAGCAGTCCCTCAAACACGTCATTATTAGAATCAGAGGGTAGGAAGCGTGAGGCGAAAGGGCATGGGCTGTTTAGTTTTCTCATCTGAAAAAAAGGAAGACTAAAATTCTTGGTTTATTCATGAAAATTAAATGAGATCATGTCTATGGAGTAGCACCCAGGGTGCCTGGCGAAGTATAGGTATTCAGTAAAGGGCAGACATGAATACCTCAATGATCTTATGCTCTAGTCTTACATTGGTTTCTGAGGGAATTCTTTATAAGATGGAATTTCAAAGGCAAAATGAAGAATACCTTAAGAGATCATTGAGTCCAATAATCTGTATTTTATGTCATTGCAATAAATGTTTATTTATAATCTGTTATATGCCAAAATTTGTTAAAACCTATAATTAAAAAATTAAAAAAATTCTTTCTTGTATTGAGAGGCTCTCAGCCTGGTTGTAGTGGTGCTAGAAATGTAAATGGATCATCTTAACATTATGTGGTAAGGAGAGTGTTATAGACAGTGTCCAGGGGAGCAGGAAAAAAATCAGAAGTAACTGCATAGGTGGCAAGTAAATAAATGGTCTTGGAAGCTTTTCAAGAGGAAATGTCTTCTCAGCTGAATTTTGAAGGACGAGCAGGATTTACAGAAGTAAAGAAGAGGGAGGAGGGGCAGAGAGAAGTGTCTAAGGCAAAGCATGGAAGTGTCTACCATGATAGTTTATGTTGGATCTAAAAGTAATTTTGTTAGAGCATAAAAAACTGTGAGCAGAGGAGTGGTGGGAACTGAAGTCATGGAGTTAAACAGGGGAAAGGTCATGGGGGCTGATTATATGCAAGTTTTACCATGAAGCACTGAAGAGCCCTTGGATGAGTGTAAATGCAGAGCCACGAGGCTGCATTTGTGATGGATGAGATCAGTCCTAAGATGGTTTGAGCAGGAGTTGAAGGGGGTCTTGAGGCCTGGAGCCCACTTAGAAGGCTGCTGCAACATCTGGATGTAACCATCTGAACTTTGCTGGAAGTGGTAGGAGATTCTTCTTCAGGCAGTAATTTAGTGACCCTTTACTGAGTGCCCATCAAGGTCAGGTCCTGTGCTGGGTAGGGAGAACATGATGGTGAGGAAAACAGCCATGACCGCTGCTTGGATGGAACTTTGAAGTCTGAGCAGAAAGGAAAATATGATATCAAACAGACAAGGATCTGTTGAGAAGGAAGTGGGTCAGGGAAAGCTTCCCAATAATAGTGATGCTGATGGTCAGGAAGCATTAACTGCTGAAACGAGTGAAATTTTTCTAGACTGAGGGGGCAGCCAAAGTGAAGGCCCTACAACAAGTCAGACCATGGTATGTCTGAAGGATGGGAAGTAGGTAGGTTGGTGGGATGATGCTGAATAAGGGAGATCACAGTAGGTAAAGAGGTTGGAGAAGCAGTCAGGGGCCAACGTTAGGTAGGAACATTCAGTCCAATGTGGGGAGCATGGATTTTCTCCTAAGAACAATGGGAAGCAGCCAGAGCAGTTGAGAGCAGGAGAGTAGCATGGTGTAATATGTTTCTGAGAGCTCACTGTGGCCACTGTGCACAGAATGATCCCTATAGATAAGAATGGCAGTTAGGAGGCAGGTGCAGAAATGCAGGTGAGACATCAGGTAGGCACAGGTGGATGAACTCCAGGCATTCTAGGAGGTAAAATCCACAGGTCTTGGTGTCAGATTGAATGTGGGGTGAGAGATGTGGCAAGATCCAGGAAGCTAGGCCTTTTGGATGGTGATACTATTCAAGGAAAAAAGATAACTCTGGAGGAAAACTGGATTTAAAAGTGAGATCATGAGTTTGGTCATGGGTGAGCTGAGTACTTGGTGACTTGAGATGTCAAGTAGGTCATGGCCTATATGGGTCTGGAGCTTAGAGTTACACCTCGCAAAGTCATTGAACTTTAGACGGTAATTGAAGAGGTGGATGTGAATGAGAGTGCCTAGGGAAAGAGTAGAGAGTAGAAAATAGGGTTTAGGTCTAAAGAAAGAGGCACAGACTGAGAAATGCTAAGAGGTAAAATTAGTTTGGCCGGGTGATGATCATATGAAGAGGGTGGGAGGAAAGCTGTTACTTAGAATGACATCTAGATTTTCTATGTGTGTGATTGAGTGGGAGATGGTATATTAACTGGCTGGTGATGACTTCTGTTTGGGACATACAGTAAGTCCCCTACATAAGAACAAGTTCCATCCCAAGAGCATGTTTGTAGGTCCAACAAAGTTAACTTAGGTACCCAACTAACACAATCGGCTATATATTACTGTACTGTAATAGGTTTATAATAATTTTCACAAAAATAATACATAAAAAACAAACACACAAAATAAACATTTTTAATCTTACAGTACAGTACCTTGAAAAGTACAGCTGTACAGTACAAGAGCTGGCATACAGGGGCTGGCATCGAGTGAACAGGAAAGTACCAGCTACATCACCGCTGCTTTTACACTTGTTTCTGGACATCCTGGGCTTGAAATAAAGATACTCTACTTTATACAGTACTGTACAGTAAGGTACACAAAAGCACAACCACTTGTAGATGATGCACACATGTGACAATGTACTCCAGACACATGAACTGACTTATGTGGACACGCAAACGCAAGTTAGCATCTTTGAAAGTTCACAACTTGAAGGTTTGTAAGCAGAGGACTTACTGTACTGAATTTGAATTGTTTGTAGAATGTGCAAATATTATTGCCATCATAAAGGACATATGGTTTTGCATTTTTATAGCTTCCTCTTATAACTTTTTCACCTCTCACCCCAAATGGAGAGGAGGAATGTGGGATCCAGGGGGTGATTGCTAAATACTGGTAGACAAATGGGGGAGGGAAGGTGTAGAGAAAGACAAAGGGGTAGGGAGTCAATACAAGGAGGCAGTTATAAAGTGGGGGAGAGGGATGAAAAAGCTGAAGAATAAGGAAGGTCTGCGAAGAACATGGAATAGCAGGGTTGGAGGATGGAGGAGTGGACCTGAGGACAGACCATTAGGGTCACTGTTTCTTTCTGTCTAGGACCCAGGCCAGAGCTTTGCTTATCACCACTGCTTAAGACGTGTACTGAATGACTAGGCAATGGGAATTTATTACACAATCTCATCAGTTTATATTTATGTCAAATATATAATGATGATGTGAAGTCTCTTAGTAGCCCAGCTTTTAGATTTTCCCCTTAGCAATTCAATTATTTCTGGTTGAAAACTATGCACTTATGGAGTGATATTTTGTCACATCATGAGTTTTGTTTTTTCTTGACCAATGTTTATCGAACGTCTGCTCAGTACCATGTTTTCTTTATGTTATTATTTCATTCAAGTAGTTGGGAATGTTTCTAATACAATTTCATGTGGGTTTGATTTCTTAGCAGGAAAAGTGGGAAATGGAAGAAGAATCCCTAAGATCATTTATCCAAAAAATAATTCAATTGAAGTAAAACTTGGTGAGTAAACTTATTGAAGCCACTGAAATCCTAAGGGCAGGAATCAGTAGGTCCACACATCCTTGTGAATGTTTTTGAATTTCAGGAATGAAGACAAATCCCATACAGGTGTATCCAGTTTCCAGCTTTGGATATACCTGAATTCATCAGGAGAGGTATCAAAATAAAAAAATCACAGAGCAAAAGGCTGGGGAGGTTGTGCTATGAAAGGTCTGGCTGCGATCACTATGGGTCTGAAAGATTACTGTAAATCTGTTCACGCAAAGATAAATACTTCCTGAAAGACATGATATGTAATATCAAACTACTATTAAGTAATGTTGATCAAGAGTCCTGGGTTATATTATCTCACACTAGGAAGGATATGAAAGGAGTAGGGCAAGTTATCATGTTATTTTCCTTATTTTACATAGGAAGGGATCAATAAACACTGCCTCAGTTTGTGATCTAAGTGGAGAAAAAGGGACTCAAATAATTTTTTAAAATTTAAAGGTAATCACTAGTAAGGTAAAAATGTGTTGAGTACCTTCTAAAGAAAAAATAAATTAAACAAAGTTTTTATTAAAAGACAGATGCTCGGGACTTCCCTGGTGGTGCAGTGGTTAAGAATCCTCCTGCCAAGACAGGGGACACAGGTTCGAGCCCTGGTCCAGGAAGATCCCACATGCCATGGGGCAACTAAGCCCGTGTGCCACATCTACTGAGCCTGAGCTCTAGAGCCTGTGAGCCACAACTGCTGAGCCCACGCTGTACAACTACTGAAGCCCCCCTGCCTAGAGCCCATGCTCCACAACAAGAGAAGTCACTGCAATGAGAAGCCCATGCACCACAACGAAAAGTAGCCCCCACTCGCCACAACTAGAGGAAGCCTGCATGCAGCAACAAAGAGCCAACACAACCAAAATATAAAAAAATTAAAAAAAAAAGGCAGATGTTCAGGTTGAGTCAAATATTAAAATCCAATTATATGCTCTCCTCAAAATACACAGATCTAAAAATACATGTCCTAGAAGATTAAAAATCAGTGCATAAGCAAGATATGCATAAGATTTGCATACAATAGAAATACAAAGAAATCAGATTCACAATATTAATCTTTCAATCTGATAATATATCTTTCAATGCAAAAAATTAAATGACAAATTGAATCATTTTATACTAATAAAAATTATCCTTCCCCAAATAAAAATGTTTATGTGTCAAATAGCCATGCATCAAAATAAAATATATAAAGCTGAACTCTCAGAAATACAAGGACAATACAACAAGACAGTACAATCGTTTCAGTTATAGTGGGAGATTTTAACATACTCTGGCTTTGACAAATTTGCTAGTCAAATAAGGATTTAAAATACTCTAGTAATATATTAAGAATAATGTATTTAATGGATAGTACTCATAAACATCTATGAAAAACTCAGAGACCCAAAAGAGGAAATTATACAGACCACGTGGTATAATCCCCATGTAGGTAATCTAGAAATTTACAGCTAAAGTCAAAACAATGATAAACCCAACAAAAAATAAATCCACTAATTAAAAAAATTAAGCAACAACAAATTTAGCTTCTAATTATTTACTTTCTTGGTTAGATTAAGCCAAAGCCATTGGTACAGAATATTTAGAAAATAATGGCATAGAGAACATATCAAATTTCATGGAATGTGACCAATGGTGAGTTCTAAACAAGATGTATCTTTAAATATCATTATGATTAATAATAAGTGTAGAAAACATTAAAATCCGTAATCTAACCATTTAACTCTATAAAAAAGAGCAACTAAACAACTATACATGAGGTATATACACATGTGACCTGGGAGACATGCAGAAGAGAAGAGAGTTCAAATAGGCCATAGGCATAGGAGGTAAATAATAATAATAATAATAAAAATAAAATATAATAAAATAAAAAAAATAATAAAAAAAACCATGCCAGTGTGTATATAGCAACAGTAAGAGAAATGAATAAGAACTAGTATGTTGGAGACCTTCAAGATGGTGGCGGCGTAAGATGTGGAGATCACCTTCCTCCCCACAAATACATCAAAAATACATCTACGTGTGGATCAACTCCTACAGAACACCTACTGAATGCTGGCAGAAGACCTCAGACCTCCCAAAAGGCAAGAAACTCCCCACGTACCTGGGTAGGGCAAAAGAAAAAAAAGAGACGAAAGAATAGGGACGGGACCTGCATGTCTGGGAGGGAGCTGTGAGTGAGGAAGAGTTTCCACACACTAGGAAGCCCCCTCACTGGCAGGGATGGGGTGGGGAGCTTTGGAGCCACAGAGGAGAGCACAGCAACAGGGGTGCAGAGGGCAAAGCAGAGAGATTCCTGCATAGAGGATCAGTGCTGACCAGCACTCACCAGCCTGAGAGGCTTGTCTGCTCACCCGCCAGGGTGGGCAGGGGCTGGGAGCTGAGGCTTGAGCTTCAAAGGTCAGATCCCCAGGGAGAGGACTGGGGTTGGCTGTGTGAACACAGACTGAAGTGGGCTAGTGCAACACAGCTAGACAAGAGAGAGTCCAGGAAAAAGTCTGGGTCTGCCAGAGAGGCAAGACACTATTGTTTCGGGGTGCATGAGGAGAGGGGCGTCCTGCTCCGTGAGCCTGCAGACAGCAAAGCACTGCCTAAGGGAGCTCCAGAGATGAGCATGAGCTGCAGCTATAATCTTGGATGCCAGAGACAGGCACAGACTGCTACCTCTGCCACCACTGCCATCAAGAGTCCCATGTGCAGGGGCTTCCCTGGTGGTACAGTGGTTGAGAGTCTGCCTGCTGATACAGGGGACACAGGTTCGTGCCCTGGTCCGGGAAGATCCCACATGACACGGAGAGGCTGGGCCCATTAGCCATGGCCGCTGAGCCTGCACGTCTGGAGCCTGTGCTCCGCAATGGGAGAGGCCACAACGGTAAGAGGCCTGTGTACCACAGGAAAAAAAAAGAGTCCCATGTGCAAGCACAGGTCTCTACCCATACCCTCAAAGGAGCCTATGCAGCACACCACTGTCAGGCTCCTGTGATCCAGGGTCAACTTCCCCAGGAGAACACACGGTGCACCTCAGGCTGTTGCAACATCATGCTGCCCTCTGCCACAGCAGGCACTCCTGGCATCCCAATGTGACTACCATACCCCACCCTCTCCCAGGCCTGAGTGAGCAAGAGAGCCCTAATCAGCCACTGCTTTAATCCTGTCCTGTCTGGGTGGGGAACAGATGCCTGAGGGTGACTTACACGCAGAGGCGGGGCCAAAACCAAAGCTGAACCCCAGGAGCTGTGGGAACAAAGAAGAGAAAGGAAATCTCACTGTGCAGCCTCAGGAGCAGCGAACTAAATCCCCACAATCGGCTTGATAAACCCTGCATGTGTGGAATACCTGAATAGACAACGAGTGTTCCCAAAATTGAGGCAGGGGACATTGGGGGCAACTGTGAACTTGGAGTTTGCTTTCTGTATTTGATTTGTTTTTGGTTCTATGTTTACCTTAGTTTAGTTTTTAGTGTTTGTTTTCATCTGTGGGTTTGTTTATTGGTTTCATTGTTCTCTTCCTTTTTTTTCTCTCTCTTTTTCTGAGTGTCTGTGTGTATGTTTCTTTGTGTGATTTCATCTGTTTAGTTTTGCTCTTACCATTTGTCTTGGGGTTCTGTCTGTCATGGTTTCTATTATTTACCTTCTATTTTTCTTTTTTTTTTTCTTTGTGTGTGTGTGTGTGTGTGTTTGTGATTTTGTCTGTTTAGTTTTGCTTTTATCATTTGTTTTGGGGTTCTGTCTTTTTTTTTTTTTTAACCTTCCTTTTTTTCTGTGCTGTGCGGCTAGCAGGGTCTTGGTGCTCTGGCTGCATGTCAGGCCTGGACCTCTGAGGTGGGAGAGCCGTGTCCAGGATGTTGGACAACCAGAGACCACCTGGCCACATGTAATATTAATTGGTGAGAGCTCTCCCAGAGATCTGTCTCAACACTAAAACCTAGCTCCATCCAATGGCCAGCAAGCCCCAGTGCTGGACATCCCATGCCAAACAACTAGCAAGACAGGAACATAGCCCCACCCATTAGCAGACAGGCTGCCAAAAGTCATACTAAATTCACAGACCACCCAAAACACACCACCGGACGTGGCCCCGCCCACCAGAAAGAGAAGATTCAGCCCACCCACCAGAACACAGACACCAGTCCCCCCCACAAGGAAGCCTACACAAGCCACTGAACCAACCTCACCCACCAGAAACAAGAGGAACTATGAACCTGCAGGCTGTGAAAAGGAGACCCCAAACACAGTAAGTTAAAAAAAAAAAGAAGACAGAGAAATATGCAGCAGATGAAGGAGAAAGGTAAAAACCCACCAGACCAAATATATGAAGAGGAAATAGACAGTCTACTTGAAAAAGAATTCAGAGTAATGATACTAAAGATGATCGAAAATCTCAGAAATAGGATGGAAAACATACAAGAAACGTTTAACAAGGAATTAGAAGAACTAAAGAGCAAACAAGTAATGATGAACAACACAATAAATGAAATTAAAAATAGAAGGAATCAATAGAAGAATAACTAAGGCAGAAGAACGGATAAGTGACCTGGAAGACAGAATAGTGGAAATAACTGCTGCAGAGCTGAATAAAGAAAAAAGAATTGAGGACAGTCTCAGAGACCTCTGGGACAACATTAAACACACCAACATTCGAATTATAGGGGTTCCAGAAGAAGAGAAAAAGAAAGAGTCTGAGAAAATATTTGAAGAGATTATTGAAAACTTCCCTAATATGGGAAAGGAAATAGTCAATGAAGTCCAGGAAGCACAGAGAGTCCCATACAGGATAAACCCAAGGAGAAACATGCCAAGACACATATTAATCAAACTATCAAAAATTATATACAAAGAAAAAATATTAAAAGCATCAAGGGAAAAGCAACAAACATACAAGGGAATCCCCATAAGGTTAATAGCTGATCTTTCAGCAGAAACTCTGCAAGCCAGAGGGGGTGGCAGACACATTTAAAGTTATGAAAGGGAAAAATCTACAACCAAGTTTACTCTACCCAGCAAGGATCTCATTCAGATTCGATGGAGAAATTAAACCTTTACAGACAAGCAAAAGTTAAGAGAATTCAGCACCACCAAACAAGCCTTACAACAAATGCTAAAGGAACTTCTCTAGGAGGGAAACACAGAGAAGGAAAAGACCTACAAAAACAAACCCAAAACAATTAAGAAAATGGTCATAGGAAAATACATATAGATACTTACCTTAAATGTAAATGGCTTATATGTGCCAACCAAAAGACACAGACTATCTGAATGGATACAAGAACAATACCCATATATATGCTGTCAAGAGACCCACTTCAGACCTAGGGACACATACAGACTGAAAGTGAGGGGATGGAAAAATGTATTCCACGCAAATGGAAATCAAGAGAAAGCTGGAGTAGCAATCCTCATATAAGAAAAAATAGACTTTAAAATAAATACTATTACAAGAGACAAAGAAAGATACTACATAATGATCAAGGGATCAATCGAAGAAAAATATATAACAATTGTAAATATTTATGCACCCAACATAGGAGCACCTCAATACATAAGACAAATGCTAACAGACATAAAAGGGGGAATCGACAGTAGCACAATAATAGTAGGGGACTTTAACACCCCACTTACACCAATGGATACATCATCCAAAATGAAAATAAATAAGGAAACACAGCTTTAATGACACATTATACCAGATGGACTTAATTGGTATTTATAGGACATTCCATCCAAAGAAAACAGAATACACTTTCTTCTCAATTGCTCATAGCACATTCTTCAGGATAGATCATATCTTGGGTCCCAAATCAAGACTTGGTAAACTTAAGAAAATTGAAATCGTATTAAGTATCTTTTCTGACCACAATGCTATGAGACTAGATATCAATTACAGGAAAAAAACTGTAAAATATACAAACACATGGAGGCTAAACAAGACACTACTAAATAACCAAGAGATCACTGAAGAAATCAAAGAGGACATCAAAAAATACCTAGAAACAAATGACAGTGACAACACAATGACAGAAAACCTATGGGATGCAGCAAAAGCAGTTCTAAGAGGGAAGTTTATAGCAGTACAATCCTACCTCAAGAAACAAGAAAAGATCTCAAATAAACAACCTAACCTTACACCTAAAGCAATTAGAGAAAGAAGAACAACAACAAAAAAAACCCCGAGTTAGCAGAATGAAAGAAATCATAAAGATCAGATCAGAAATAAATGAAAAAGAAATGAAGAAAACAAAAACAAACATCAATAAAACTAAAAGCTGTTCTTTGAGAATATAAACAAAATTGATAAACCATTAGCCAGACTCATCAAGAAAAAAGGGAGAAGATTGAAATCAATAGCATTAGAAATGAAAAAGAAGTAACATCTGACACTGAAGAAATACAAAGGATCATGAGAGACTACTACAAGCAACTATATGCTAATAAAAGGGACAACCAGGATGAAATGGACAAATTCTTAGAAAAGTACAACCTTCCAAGACTGAACCAGGAAGAAATAGAAAAAATGAACAGACCAATCACAAGCACTGAAATTGAAACTGTGATTAAAAATCTTCCAACAAACAAAACCCAGGACAAGATGGCTTCACAGGTGAATTCTATCAAACATTTAGAGAAGAGCTAACACCCATTCTTCTCAAACTCTTCTAAAAAATTGCAGAGGAAGGAGCACTCCCAAACTCATTCTACGAGGCCACCATCACACTGATAACAAAACCAGACAAAGATGTCACAAAAAAGAAAACTACAGGCCAATATCACTGATGAATATAGATGCAAAAATCCTCACTAAAATACAAGCAAACAGAATCCAACAGCACATTAAAAGTGTCATACACCATGGCCAAGTGTGGTTTATCCCAGGAATGCAAGGATTTGCAATATATGCAAATCAATCAATGAGATATACCATATTAACAAATTGAAGGATAAAAACCATATGATAATCTCAATAGTTGCTAAAAAGCTTTTGACAGAATTCAACACCCATTTATGACAAAAACTATTCAGAAAATGGACATAGAGGGAACCTACCTCAACATAATAAAGGCCATATATGACAAACCCACAGCCAACATTGTTCTCAATGGTGAAAAACTGAAACCATTTCCTCTAAGATCAGGAACAAGACAAGGATGTCCACTCTCACCACTATTATTCAACATAGTTTTGGAAGTTTTAGCCACGGCAATCAGAGAAGAAAAAGAAATAAAAGGAATACAGATTGGAAAAGAAGAAGTAAAACTGTCATTGTTTGCAGATGACGTGATACTATACATACAGAATCCTAAAAATGCTACCAGAAAACTACTAGAGCTAATCAATGAATTTGGTAAACTTGCAGGATAAAAAATTAATGCACAGAAATCTCTTGCATTCCTATACACTAAAAATGAAAAATCTTTTTATTAGAGAAATTAAGGAAACACTCCCATTCACCACTGCAACAAAAAGAATAAAATACCCAGGAATAAACCTACCTAAGGAGACAAAAGATCTGTATGCAGAAAATTACAACACTGATGAAAAACATTAAAGACAATAAAAACAGATGGAGAGATATACTGTGTTCTTGGATTGGAAGGATTAATATTGTGAAAATGACTGTATTACCCTAAGCAATCTACAGATTTAGTGTAATCCCTATCAAAACTACCAATGGCATTTTTCACAGAACTAGAAAAAAAAATTTCACAGTTTGTATGGAAACAAAAAGACCCCGAATAGCCAAAGCAATCTTGAGAAAGAAAAACGGAGCGGGAGGAATCAGGTTCCTGGACTTCAGACTATACTACAAAGCTACAGTAATCAAGGCTGTACGGTACTGGCACAAAAACAGAAATATAGATCAATGGTACAAGATAGAATGCCTAGAGATAAACCCACACACATATGGTTACCTTATCTTTGTCAAAGGAGGGAAGAATATACAATGGAGAAAAGACAGCCTCTTCAGTATGTGGTGCTGGGAAAACTGGATGGCTACATGTAAAAGAATGAAATTAGAATACTTCCTAACACCATACACAAACATAAACTCAAAATAGATTAAGGACCTAAATGTAAGGCCAGACACTATCAAACTCTTAGAGGAAAACATAGGCAGAACATTCTATGATGTAAATCACGGCAAGATCCTTTTTGACCTTCCTCCTAGAGTAATGGAAATAAAAACAAAAAAAATAATTGGGACCTAATGAAACTTAAAAGGTTTGCACAGCAAAGGGAACCATAAACAAGATGAAATGACAACCCTCAAAATGGGAGAGAATATTTGCAAACAAAGCAACTGACAAAGGATTAATCTCCAAAATATACAAGCACCTCATGCAGCTCAATATCAAAAAATCAAACAACCCAATATAAAAATGGACAGAAGACCTCAGACATTTCTCAAAGAAGATATGCAGATTGTCAACAATAACATGAAAGGATGCTCAACATCACTAATCATTAGAGAAAGGCAAATCAAAACCACAATGAGGTATCACCTCACACCAGTCAGAATGGCCATCAACAAAAATTCTACAAACAATAAATGCTGGAGAGGGTGTGGAGAAAAGGGAACCCTTCTTCACTGTTGGTGGGAATGTAAATTGATACAGCCACTATGGAGAACAGTATGGAGGTTCCTTACAAAACTAAAAATAGAACTACCATATGACCCAGCAATCCCACTACTGGGCATATACCCTGAGGAAACCATAATGCAAAAAGATACATGCACCAAATGTTCACTGCATTTACAATAGCCAGGACATGGAAGCCACCTAAGTGTCCATCGACAGATGAATGGATAAAGAAGATGTGGCACATATATACAATGGAATATTACTCAGGCATAAAAAGAAATGAAATTGAGTTATTTGTAGTGAGGTAGATGGACCTAGAGTCTGTCATACAGAGTAAAGTAAGTCAGATAAAGAAAAACAAATATGGTGTGCTAACACATATATACGGAATCTAAAACAAAAATGGTTCTGATGAACCTAGGGGCAGGACAGGAATAAAGATGCCAACATAGAGAATGGACTTGAGGACACGGGGAGGGGGAAGGGTAAGCTGGGACAAAGTGAGAGTGGCATGGACATATATACACTACAAAATGTAAACTAGATAGCTAGTGGGAAGCAGCCGCATAGCACAGGGAGATCAGCTTGGTGCTTTGTGACCACCTAGAAGGGTGGGATAGGGAGGGTGGGAGGGAGATGGAAGAGGAAGGGGATGTGGGGTTATATGTATACATATAGCTGATTCACTTTGTTATGCAGCAGAAACTAACAGAACAGTGTAAAGCAATTATACTCCAATAAAAATGTAAAACAACAACAACAACAACAACAAAGAACTAGTATGGTCCATTGTCTGTATGGACTATGGTGACGTCCAACAGCATGGGTGAGCATCACCAACTAAACATCGATCATTGGAAGCCAGGGTTCAGGGATGAGTAGGAAGTGATAAAATATAAAATAAGGAAAGCAAGTGGGCAGCTTCTGGGGTTTTGGCAATACACTATTTTCTTGATGAGGTGAAGGTGATATGGATATTTGATTTTTAATAATTTGGTAACTTTACACTTATACTCTATACTTCTTACCATAACTGTGTTATATTTTACAAATTAAAAAAAACTTAATACCACCTAGAATAAAGAAACTTAAAGTAGACTGTTAGAAGTACAGTAATATTTTTACATGTAGTAAATAGATCAAATTTATTAGGCTTTAGGGGCAAAATAAGATGAAATGTAAATTTATTTAAGATAATTTTTGAATGCATGTGGAGGCAGGATAAAGGAAAGAAGGAAAGGGTAGGGGTCACAAATGCTGAAGTAGAAATATCACTGCATTTGGAATTAGGAAACCAGAGTCACATCTCTTTCCTTCCTCTAATGTGTGACCTTGGGCAAAGCTCTTGATCTGTCTGATCCTCAGTGCTCTCATCTATAAGATGGGGATAATAGCTGTGCCCCTTTTCTGCCTTGTAGGAGTGTCTGAAAGATAAGAAGACTGAATGAGAAAACGTGTGTGAAATATTTTGTAAACTTTGCTAAGTTTACTGAGAGTAGAAGCAGTATGTGTGCCCCTGATATTGTGGGAAAATTGGTCTGAAGCTGGTGATGTTTGACAGCTTATTCCTGTCTCTGCACAATAGGCATCCTGGAAGGTCATGTGTCCTTGTCATCTCCATCCAGGGAGAGAATAATGTACAGTAGGTGAACATTGACCTCAGGGGGACATTTTTGGTAATTGAATATATTCAAGGCTCAGAAGCAAGGTGCCTTTGTTAAGCAGGTCACTTTGGTAGTGTTTTCATTGTGTATTTATGAATTTGATTGTACAGGCTCCACCCTCATCGTGGACTGCAATATAACAGACACATGGGGTAACACAAACCTGCGCTGCTGGACGGTCAATAACACATTGGTCAATACTTACTACAAGGAATCCAAACGAATTCAAGAAGGAATCGAGTAGGTGTTTTGCTTTTCTGGCTTCCCTAAAACCTAGCAAGAATTTCTCCATCTAAATGATTTTGGTGCTGGTACTGCTTTATTTTAGGTGGCTCTCACTGTCTCTCCCCTCACTCCTTTTGGTTGTAGCTTTCAAAGCCCTTTTCAGTACTGTGGGGTCAAGCATCTGGTTCAGAGAAGATGCTCATGTTATTAATCCTGCTTGGACCATAGAGAGAGGAGGCAAAACAACAAAGTATAGCTTCAAGCAGCAAGATCAGTTTCTCTCCGCTACTCCTTTCAATGAGTCTCATTCCTATTTAGGAAGGCCATGGGCCTTCAAGGCTTAAATAGCAAAATGGCCACAACACAGGGATTCTTGGGAGAGGCAATGCATGATCATTAGCTAATGGAGTGGCATAGACCCAATTTATGGTGGTTTAAGTTGAGTGGTATGAAACAAGACTAATGAAGCCAAACGGCAGAAGAACTTGTGTTGGGCTTTTCAGTGTAGGTAGGTTAGGATGAGTGGAGAGGGATAGGGGAAGGCCCCTTTGGGCTGAGGATGGTGTCTCTAATGAAAAGGACTACACTTCTGCATCACAGTCCAGAAGAAAATGCAAATTTGGTGCTACACAATCCATCACCTCATTGAGCCAGCAGGGTATTCTTAGGGTGAAATGATGGCCCCAAGTGTTCTCCAGGAAAGAACTTTATTCTCCAGACAAAAGGTTATAAAATATGTTGGTTAAATACAACTCATGTACATATTAATGACTGGCTCTTCTTTCATAGAAACTACACTGTTTTTCCAGGACATATTTTTTACACGGTGAACATAACCTTCTTAGAAGTGAAAATGGAAGATTATGGCCACCCTTTCACATGCCACGCTGGAGTGTCTGCAGCTTACGTTATACTAAAACTCCCAGGTAATACTCTAGTGGGATGTATTCTGCTCTGAGTGTTACAGGAGATGTCAAGGAAACAAATGAAAGAGGAGTGACTTTAAATGTTTGGTGTGAGGCAGCAGAGTGGTATTAAATAGGGAAACTCAATATGAAATCTAGATAAAAGTGGATACCCTGTCTGATCATGTTCTTGGGGTCAGGTTGTGGCTTCACTACAGTGTCCTTAGAAAGCTCCCTATTAACATGCATTGAGATTTTATGCATCAGAACTCTAGAAAACAGAAGTATTCCTTTATTAAACCCGCTTGCTCAACTTCTATAATCATGTACTTGTGATTTTCAGCTTTTAGGTTGTTTATTATAAACCATGTGATGTAAAAATAAAGTGCTAATGTATATTTTTATCATGTAACTTTGTAAAATTATCTGTAGAGGCTGAATTCTCATATCTGAGCAGGAAGGCTTCAGATTCCATGTGTGTACACAGATTGTGCACTTAACACTGTACAGAGTGTGCTGATTATCCACTGGAGGTGATGGAACCAGAGAGTAAGTAGTGAAGGATGAAATCATAATCTCAAGAAAAACCTTCAACTCTTAAATGTATCTGGAAAGGTTTGAAGTACCTTGTAAGAGGTTTACCAAGCCTGTAGTTTACCAAGACAGCTTTTTTATATTCTATTAATATCACCTTTTTTTTTTTTTTTTTGGATAGCTACACACAAGAGAGAGGGTTTGAATTTTCCAGTGTCCCTTAAGGATCAGTTAAAGCCATGTTTGCGTGCATCTAGCTAAATTCCCACTAGTGCCCATCCCCTCCCTTTGAACAGCAGTCAGTAGGTGTGTGTCCACAGCAGCCTGCAGTCCTGACTGTGCTCTTTCCCTACCTCACTTCCATGCCCGGAGGCCAAGGTCACACTGTCCCCAGGTGCCTTTCCTGTGAATGAGCACACAGTACCTCCCCCTTCTCACTCTGGACCAGGAGGAGACCTCTTGGGTGCCTCAGGTAGAAGGAGTTTTGGCTCATCTGCCATCACTGTCCATTTTTCCTCTTCTCAATGGCTTTTCTTTGTCATAGAAAGTCATTTGGGATCCCTTTCCCCCAATCAGTCATGTGCATCCCATCTCCCTCTATGGCACATCCGGGCGATTCTTGAGATTCTGTCCTCAGAGCCACTCTTTCTATACCCTCTTCTCTGATACTATCCCTCTTCCTCATGGTTTCAACTGCCATGCCTGTGTGCGTGAAAACAAATTCCACATGTCCAATGACATTTTCCCTTCCCATGTGGCAACTCTGCATTTCCAACTGCTTACTGGACAGATTCTGAACTTTATGTAAAGAGAGTTACATAGTAGGTTTTCTTTGATGTGTTGCTTCTCTTCTTAGGTTTGTGGGGTTCACTGAGGCAACGGTGATGTAGCGTGTAGCAGAAGTTCATTCATTTTCAGTGCTGAATCCTGTTCCATTGAATAACTAGGTTACAGTGTATCCATTCCACTGTAACTATGTGGTCATTTGAGTTGTTTCCAGTTTGGGACTGTTAACAAATCATGATGCTATGGAAATTCTCGTGTGTTGGTCCTGGTGCTCATGTAGAAGCATTCCTTTGTGATACATCATTAGGAGTAAAATTGCTGGAGAGAGTGCCTCAGGGTCCGCACCAGAGAAAAGAGGGGAACCTGACTGTGGGAAGCCTTGGAAATTGCACAAGACCTGAAGTGGTTATAACTGAAATCTGCCCCAACCTAGACGGAGGAAGACCAGTGTCAATTTCTATGTCAATACTGCCTTATAGGTAATAACCACGTGGAAGCACTGTGTTCAGAAGGATTCTGAGGCAAAGTCCAGGCTCAGAGCAACGAATGATGTTATCCATTAACACCTGCTGATCGTACAGGAGGGGGGACATGTCCTTAATCTCCTTTGTTTTAGGTTAGTTAGGAAACCTACGCTTACTAAATTCATCTTTGTTCTTATCAACACTTATATCTCACATGCAATGTGTATTTGGACATGTGCACTCTGTTTTGTTTTCCCTAAATTCTTGGGAACAAACGCTCTTAAATCCAAGCCTCTTGTTGGTTTCCTTGGGACCTGAAGTAAGGTTACAGCTTCTCCGTTGGACTTCCTGATTTTTGTTGAAGACACCCACCTTCAGATGTGAATCATATTTGGATTATCGGAAGCAGGCTCTCTAGAGAGTTGTTTGGGTTGGGTGTGCTCTTCTATGCATTTCCTTTAATCACTTGTTCTCAGCTACCATCTCAGTTTAAGGCTGGTAGTAGCCATGTGGACCCAAAAGGTAAATACCCCCTTAAATAGGGCCTTCAATAGGGCACCTGATGTCTCAACAGAGAGTTTTCCACTTATTTCAGTTTCAAAGCCAATACTTCCTTTGAACTTATTTATTAACTTCCTGTTTGGAATTTCATTGTCTTTTAGCTCAATTATAGAGCAGAAGGTATCGACACTCCTGAATGCAGTGAATGATCTACCCAAGAATTTCAGGCCAACACTCCTGTTTACTTACCAGAGGCTTTTTGAATCTCATAAATATTGTGGCCATGGTCTTTTTATCACGACCATTTGCAATGCCAAGATCCCTGATGTTTATAGTAAAGGTCCCCAGACACAGGTCTTCCCGAGGGGAGAGGTGGCACTGTTGCTCCAAGAGCTGGTAAAAAGCACAGAAGTGGGAGGTGGCAGTGGGGAGGAGGCGATTCCATCAACAGATAGAAGCTAGAGGTTCAAACACACGGTCAGGACCAACTGGCACCAGCGTGCAGAGCAGATCCACTTGGCTATGCTGGGACTTAATTGGTGGATTAATTTTGGGGACACAGAATGTGTTTTTAGTTATTGTGCTTTATTATGCCATGTATTGGAAGACATACAAGCACGCAAAGAGATTTCTTTGCAAAAGGTTTGCAACATGGGGCTTCCCTGGTGGCGCAGTGGTTGGGAGTCCGCCTGCCGATGCAGGGGACGCGAGTTCGTGCCCCGGTCCGGGATGATCCCGCATGCCGCGGAGCGGCTGGGCCCGTGAGCCATGGCCGCTGAGCCTGTGCTCCGGAGCCTGTGCTCCGCAAGGGGAGAGGCCACAACAGTGAGAGGCCCGCGTAACGAAAAAAAAAAAAAAAAAAAAAGGTTTGCAACACGGTGTGGCCTAGGGCAGGTTGTGATCGGCTCTTTAGTAAGTTCCCCTCCCCCCTCCCGCCCACCCTCCTACCCACACACACTTTCCCGTGGGGACCGGAGGACCAGGGAGGGGGCCAATGAAGGAAGTGGTGGATGTGCGGTGGATCCTAAGAATGGGGAGGATTTCTCTTCCGCTCTCCCTCTTCCTCTTTTCTAGTTCTCTCTCCTTCCTAGAGCCTCCTTCTTTGACAGCACTGCTTTGGGCTGTGGTAAGGCAGAAAGCTGTGTTGTTCCTCTTCTCAGATATGTAGGAGCATGTTTTGAGGGGACTTGGAGTTCCAGAGAAAGTGGTTCTTCTCCTTGGTCATCTCTTGCTCACTGCGTTTGCTTTAATTGCTTGGCAATGTGCTCACAAAACAGAGCAGGGTGTAAACGCCCTTCCTGAGACCATGTCTTGCAGACAGGTGCCCAGCCCGGCCTCTGCTGGCCCAGAGGGGATGAGGTGGGAGTTCGGCTCTCGGCCAGTCTTATGAAGCCATGGAGATGGCTTCCAGGGGAGGCAACTGAAGGTTCTTTATTTATGACAAGGGTCCTGCTGCTCAAGTTTGAGTAACTGGGAAGGCAGTAATAACAGTAATGTAATCAAGAACATGCAGCAGAACCACCTGGGGAACTTTGCCAGTAAAGGTTCTCAGGTTCCACCTATGGAGAGTCTAGGGTTGAGTAAGGAGGACCTGGCCATGTGTGCTTTGATAGGTGAGCCGTCTTCCTGCGGTCAGAGCCATGCCACATCCACCGTCTGGAGCTAGGGGTCTGCAGAATTTCCCTCTCCAGATTCCCAAGAGCACATTTTCTTCCCCAAATTCATGATCAAGACCAAATTATTCTACTCCCCATACCTATTACTTAACTGTAAAGGAATAATTAAGTGCTCCCCTCTCTGTCATCTTATACCCATCTGGCGTATGTAATGGGACTTGTGTAAGTTAGTGTATAATTGACTCTTTGTAGTATTATTATTTTATTATTTATTGGGGTTTTTTTTGCTGTCATTTGTAGTTCCAGATTTTCGAGCTTACTTGATAGGAGGGCTTCTTGTCTTGACCAGTGCGGCGGTGTCTGCTGTGTGTATCTACAACGTTTTTAAGATCGACATTGTACTTTGGTATCGAAGTGCCTTCCATTCTGCAGGGCCCCTAGAAGGTGAGTAACCATTGAAAAATGCATTGTCCTGGAATCTGCTCGTCCGTATAACCATTGTAAATCTACTTGATCATCTTTTTTTTTTTTTTTTTTTTTGCGGTACATGGGCGTCTCACCGTTGTGGCCTCTCCCGTTGTGGAGCACAGGCTCCGGACGCTCAGGCTCAGCGGCCATGGCTCACGGGCCCAGCCGCTCTGTGGCACGTGGGATCTTCCCAGACCGGGGCACGAACCCGTGTCCCCTGCATCGGCAGGTGTACTCTCAACCACTGCGCCACCAGGGGAGCCCTACTTGATCATCTTTACTAGCTTGCCTTTCGTGTTGTTGGCAACTTTAGAGGAGAGCGTCTCCCTGGGGCTTCTCATACTTTAGAGAAAGGATTTGCCCATAGCCACCAGCACTGTACGATTGCATAAGGCTTGCGAGCTAGGAGTGACCTGGCAGATCATCTTCTGGCTCCCAGTGCAACTGTTTTAGGAAGGTTCCCACATCCACTGGTGTTGGCAAAAGACAAAAATTTCTCTTGGAGCAGTGTGAGCTCTGTCCACGGTACATCTTCAACACAGCACATGTGCATGCAGAATTTATGTCACAGAGAGCAAGGAGTTGCCTGTGTTTGCAGCTCCTTCTGGGCCTGGGCTTGGTGCCCAAAAAGATTTGTCTCCAACTCTCAAGTTTGGAGAGAGACAGACCTGGGTTTGAACTTGAGTTCTCCACTTACTCCCTGTGTGATTTAGGTATTTAATTCTCTTCTCTTTCTCAGGTATAGGTGGAAAGAAGGGAGGGAGGGAGGGAGGAAGGGAGGGGAGAAGAGGGGAGGGGACAATGATCAGAACCTGCCTCACAGAGTCCTGTAGGAATAGCAGAGTTGAAGCTCAGGAAAGCACTGAGGGTTCTGGGGTGCAGGGGGCTCCCATGTCTGAAAGTCCAAGCAAGCTGCCCCTGCTGCTCTGCCTGTGGGCTTATTTTGGCGTGGGGAGCCGTGTCCTGCCAGCGCTTGTCACCAGAGAAGTGCCCTGTGATCCCAAATCTGAGGATCCGGCATTTCCCATCACTGTGCTGCTTTTTTTTTTTTTTTTTTTTTCGGTACACGGGCCTCTCACCATTGTGGCCTCTCCCGTTGCAGAGCACAGGCTCCGGACGTGCAGGCTCAGCAGCCATGGCTCACGGGCCCAGACGCTCCACGGCATGTGGGATCTTCCCGGACCGGGACATGAACCCGTGTCCCCTGCATCGGCAGGCGGACTCTCAACCACTGCGCCACCAGGGAAGCCCCCATCACTGTGCTTTTAACTCTGTGCTATTTTCTTTGTATCTCAGAATAGATGTGATCAATCAAGGCCTCGCAAAAAAGTAATACATCTGCTTTAACGTGTCCTAACTGGATAGAAAAGTCACACATGGCTGAGAGAGGTCTGTGCAGCTTTCCTGCACGGAGATACACAAACGTATCCCTTTCAAGTCCATAAACTTGCAGTGTTGACGGGAACTCAAGGAGGTGGGGTGGGTCCCAGCACGTTTTAGGAATCCCTGTTTCACAGAAGGGTGGTAGTCACACTAAGTGCCTGCTTGGCATATAAAACCACGTGTTTGTCCACACGTTTGATAAAGCGTAAGTGTCCTAACTTGGAGTTTAAGTTAAATTTCAGAATTCAAAATTGGCGGCCGTTGAGCAACCTGGAAAAAAACGGATTCTTTTTTTTTTTTTTCTTTAACGGCACAATTCATTTGTGGAAATCGGTGTTGCATGTCCAATGCAGCCTGAAGCTCTTTTAGTGTTGTAGGCGCTGAGCTGGGCCGTGGCCCCTGTAGAGCCTGCTCTGCGTAAGCCCACCTCTGCCTGTGGTCCTCCTGCATCTGTTTGAGAAGAGACCTCAGGGCAGCACTACTGCTTGTCTTTTCTGACACAGAGACGCTTTGTTTGTTGACTGACAGGGGACTGCGTGGGTTCAGTGTTGTCCCCAGAACTCCCTCCCTGACTTACCACGATCCCCGGAGCGTGAATGCTGAGTGTGTGGTGAAACTGCCACGAGTGAGGTCAAGTGTAGCAGGAAGAGAAAAAAGGAATCGTGCCTCACCCTGAGAAGGGGAAACTGGACAGTTGATTGACAGTTGATAGACCGGGCTGCTGCCCAGATTTGGTACCGGCGGGCTGAGGATTTGGAGATGGGAACCTACAGTCAGCCGGCGGTCTTCTTCCTTTTAAGTCAGAAAAGTACACGCGCCCTTTGTGATTAAATTTCCTCCATCTCAGTCTCTGAGAACTGCTCTGTGAGCCCCCTTTGAGTGTGACTTCAACAGTGAGTTAGTGATGAGACCCTGAGATGAGTCCCGGATGCCGTTTCCAGCTTTGTGTCCCTTGAGGATATTTTCTGGTTAGTTGGGAACGTGTGGAGTAATGGACAACAAATACAAGTGAGGGAGAGAGAGAACATGTGTCCTTCTCATGATGAGTTGTTTATTCCAACCAGATTAGTCAAGCTGCAGCTGTGATTAATAGTGAGCTGTGTATAACTCACAGTTTTATTAAGAGTCATGGACAGGCCTAAGTCCACGAGCTCTATGTATTATTGTCTGTTAAATCACAGGAGGGAGTTTAAAAATTCTTATTCCAGGTGTGCATGTGTGTACACAAATATAAGGGTTAGTTTTCAAATCTACACGAGAGATATGTCTATGCCTCCCCTTATTCCAAATAGGTTTGTGGGGAATGTACCTGTAGAACAGATGATTAAAAACAAAAACAAGGGCTTCCCTGGTGGCGCAGTGGTTGGGAATCCCCCTGCCAATGCAGGGGACACGGGTTCAAGCCCTGGTCCAGGAAGATCCCACATGCCGCGGAGCAACTGAGCCCGCGAGCCACAACCACTGAAGCCCTCGTGCCACAACTACTGAAGCCCATGTGCCTAGAGCCCATGCCCAGCAACAAGCGAAGCCACTGCAATGAGAAGCCCGTGCACCACGACGAAGAGTAGCCCCCGCTCACTGCAACTAGAGAAGGCCTGCACGCAGCAACGAAGACCCAACGCAGCCAAAAATAAAATAAATTAAAAACAAAAACAAAACAGGTACAGTGAACAAAGGGTAGAATGATAACATAAGCAGGGCAGGGGACAGTTAATGACTCACCTTGGATGGTTTTTAAAGATGCTCTTGCTTTAAAAGTGAAGGCAAAGCCATGACAAGGTTCATGACACTGTTTACACAAACTTTTCATTGGCTCATGAGAGCACATGGCTTTTTCTGGGCCAATCCCCCAGGAAAATTGTTTTGTAGGGAGATCTTGTTTTCAAAGCATGTGATGTAATGAACTTTGCTTGCAACAAAATTCCCATGGTAAGTGTAAAAGCATGTTTAATGTGCCTTTTCTCCCAGTGTCTTCATGCTAGGGCAAAAAGGCCAAAAACTCATGTAATTCAGTTAGCGCACTGACCTGAAGGTCAAATTGATTCCATCTGGTTTTTCCACAGGACCAGTCTGATCAGGTTTAAAATTTAGCAACATCGTATTGAGAGAAGTAGGGAATCAAATAATCTTTAGGCAGCTTTCATAAACATTAAGTTGTGCAAATAAATGAGTGTATTTTTGCCAACAGCCAATGAGGTTGTACGCAGGTGCTTTAACATCAAAAGTAGGTATGAATCTCCTTAGAAAATGAAAGGAACTTCACCAGAACCTGGATGCCCTGTTTCCCCACCATTACACAGAGAGCAGAGCCCACTTTCCTTAGGAAACTCACTAGTAGATCTGTGTCCCTGTAACTTTCTTGATGATGTAGACAGTTGCAGGGGGTGGTCCACCTCATTGTTATTTGTTGCTATTCATTGTTATTTCCCCAATTCTGGCCCAGTTACCGTGGCTGGGAATCAAATTACCTCAAAACTTTATGGCATAAAACCACCACTTATTTTGCTTATGGATTCTGTGGGTCAGGAGGGTGGACGGGCAAAGCGGAGGTGGCCTGTCTCAGCCCCATGATGCCTGGGGCTTCAGCTGGAGGACAAGCAGCTGATTTGGGCTGTTGACTGGTGGCCTGGCTCCTCTCCAAATAATCTCTCTATGGGGGCTACTACACTGGGCTTCCTCACAGCATGTGATGGCTTCCAAGGGCTAGTGTTTCAAGAACAGCAGAGCTAGGTAAAAGCCATTATTTTTTTAATGACTCAGACCCTGAATTTCTAGTATCAATTCTACCTTGTTCATTTGTCAAGGCAGCTTCAGAGTCTTACCCAATTCTAAGGAAGGCGAAATAGATTCTGCCTCTTTGTGGGGTGTGGCAAAGTGCAGAAAGAACATGTGGGACTGGGAATACTGCTGGGGCTATTTTTGGAAAATAGCATCTGACACAGTTGCACAGGATGAATCAGGGATGAGCTTTGTGAAGCTTCCTTCTCCTAATTTAATCAATCAAGCCTATGTAATGAAGCCTCCATAAAACCTGGAAGGACAGGCTTTGGAGAACTTCTGGGCTGGTGAGCAGGTAGAATTTGGGGAGAGTGGTGCCCCCCAGAGAGGGCATGGATGCTCTGCACCCCTTCTCCATCCGTTGCCCTGTACATCTCCTCATCTGGCTGTTGATTTCATATCCTTTAAGATCCTTATATAATAAGTCAGTGGTCTAGTAAGTAACATGTTTCTCTGAGTCTGTTCTAGCAAATTAATCGAACCCAAGGATGGGGTTGTGGGAATCTGATTTATAGCCAGTTGGTCCGGAGTACAGGTGACACCCTGGACTTGCTACTGGTATCCTGAATTAGTGTTACCAAACTCAGGTTCAGCTGCTCATCACTCGAAAGCCAATACTCGAGAGACAAGGGTTGGTTGGAAAAGGAAATGTTGCTTTATTCAGGAGGCTGGAAACCCAGGGAGAAGGTGGACTGGTGTCCCAGAACCAACTCCAAAGATTCTGCGTGGCCATGAAAGTGTTAAAGGGAAAAGGGGAAATAATCTCAGTTAATCTCTGAGAAAGGCGGTCAGATTCTTCACCATCTCCCACTGCGCGCAGGCTTGTTGACTCCGCATGATCTTTCTTTAGATGCTGTCTTGTTCACACAGTCTGCTTGTGAGATTACTGAAGGGGAAGCTGGGGAAGAGATGTAGTAATCTGTTAGTTATTTATTCTTCATTTCTACTTCTAAGAAAAGAATCAACAGGTTAGGCAAGGCATTGTGTGATCAAAAGATTTGAAAGGTGTGCTTTGGCCAGAGGTTAGTTAAGCTTGGAGGCACTAGGTGTAAAGGTTAAGTTAAAATATAGCTTTGCTAGAGTGACAGGACAAAAGGGCCTCCTGCAAAGAGCTGCTTCCTGCTAGGAGCTGTTTACATTGGGGGTGGGGGGAGTCGTTGGAACCTCCAGTTTGGAGCGCCTTGGTCAGAAGCACAGGTAACAGCTGGGCGTCTGAAGTGGAATGTGATCTTGTGGGACTGAGCCCTTTCCCTGTGCAATCTGATTCTATCTCTGGGTAGAAAGTGTCAGAATGGAGTTGAATTCTTAGACACCCTGCTGGCATCCAAGAATTGCTTGTTGGTGTGGGGAAACCTCCACACACACATATTGCAGTTGGGTCTGGGAACCCTCTTCAGGGACCCAATCATAAAGGGGCGCCCTCACACTTTCATGAGTTTTACTTCCAGGAGCCTGACCAAGCTCTGATGGTAAATAACAGAGAAAAATTCCTTTATGTGCTTCCAGCAGGGAGAGGGGAAAAAGAACTATTTTGAAAGACACCAGAACATTCTGTTCTTAACAAGGACTGCCCTCAGGATACACTAGTAAATGAGAGCCTAACCTGCTGGGGTTTTATCAGGGGCCTGACTGGCCTGAGCAAAGGAAAATAAACTCCAGCCCTCTCTAGCCATCCTGCCCAACCTAAGGGGGGAGAAAACACTGAGAAACGTTTGTGAATTTCATAGTCCAGAGGCACAGGCTCACTAAAAGACTGAGATCTAATCATAGGACTAGAGAATACTTCCCCCTCCCCATTCCTCACCACATGTTGCTAAAGACCTATTTAGAGCAATTCCTTTTACCTGGTAGATCACATCCAGCTATCAAGAAAAACTATAAGGCCTATTAGAGGGCAAAAAAACCCCCCCACAATTTGAAGGGACAGAGCAAGCATTAGAACTAGATATGGTGGGGATGTTGGAATTGTCAGACTGTGAATTTAAAACAACTATGATTACTATGCTTAGGACTCTAAAGGATAAAGTAGACAGCGTGCAAGAACAGATGGGCAATGTAAACAGATGGGAATAGTAAGAAATAACCAAAAAGAAATGCTAGCAGAAAACAAACAAAAATGAAGAATGCTTCTGATGGGCTTATTACTAGACCAGACACTGCTAAGAAAAGAATCTCTGGGCTTGAGGATACCTCAGTAGAAACCTCCAAAACTGAAAAACAAAGAGAACAAAGAAAAAAACAGAACAAAATATCCAATATATCTTGGTCAGAAGGCTATCTTAACTATTTGGAATTCCCAAATTGTGCAACAGGACCACATCCTGATTGGCAGTGTAGTGGACTCTCTATATGATTTTGGACTTCTGGAAGCAGTCAATCTGAATAAACTTCTTGGAGGTGATCTTTCAGCCCAGTTATATATGTGCAAGACTGGCCTCTTCTTCACTCCCATTATCTAATGGGAAGCATAGGTTGATGGGCAGCTAAAGATCTTGCTAGAGCATCATAAAATGGGGAGTAAATATCCAATGACTGTGAGACAACCACAAAGAGTGTAAGATACATGTAATGGGAATACCAGTAGGAGAAGAAAGAGAGGACCAGAAAGATTTCAAACACTAATTACTGAGAATTTCTCCAAATTAATGTCAGATACCAAACCACAGATCCAGGAAGCTCAGAGCACTCCAATTAGGATAAATACCAAAGACAAACAAACAAAACTACACCTAGGCATATCATTTTCAAACTACAGAATAAAAGATAGGGAAAAAATTCTGAAAAAAGCCAGGGGAAAAAGACACCTTACCTCTAGAGAAACAAAGATGAATTACATTCAACTTATCCTCAAACAACCATGCATGAAAGAAGAGATTGGAGTGAAAATTTAAAGTGTTGAAAGAATGAGATGCAGTGCTTGGCAATGAGTCAGCCAACTGGGCACCCTGAAGTCATTGAACCCAAGGAAGAAGACATCATGATAGCAACTCAGATTTTCACTTTGTTCACATAATTTGGTAGGAATAATTTCACGAGCTTGTCCCATTTCCCTTTCAGATGGGAAGCTGTATGATGCATACGTCTTGTACTCCAAGCCTCAAAGAGAAAGCCAGAGCAGTGATGTGGACACTCTGGTGTTGAAGATTCTCACCGAGGTGCTGGAGAGGCAGTGTGGATACAAGTTATTTATATTTGGCAGGGATGACTTTCCTGGACAAGGTATGTTTTAAATGAGGTATAAAAATAAGAAATGAATAAAATAGAAAGGAACCGAAATTCCCTGATGGTCCAGTGGTTAGGACTACGTGCCTCCACTGCAGAGGGCACAGATTCAATCCCTGGTTGGGGAACTAAGATCCTGCATGCTTCAATGCAGCCAAAAAAAAAAAAAACAAAAAAACCTCCCTCTTCTTTGACTTTACAAACAGAAGGAGCTATGCTTGCCTTTCCCACAGAACCACAGGGAGCCTTTCACTCCCCTGCCCACAGCCCCTGAGCTGAGGTGGTAGGACCAGGCTCTCTTCTCTCATTAGGCTCATCCCTACAACAGGATAACTGGGATTCCTGGTTGAAATCATGTGACTTTCACTTTGGGTAAGGATATAGTTGACCCATTTGTATGAACCGCTGGATGATGACATACACAACCTTGACCAAGAGACTAAAAAGGGACAACGGGTCATTTGCTGTCACATCTTTGAGACTAACCGCTGAGTATTTTCTGTCAATTTGAATTTGTAAAAGAGCTCATGTTTAAGGCTGGTTTTATAAACTTCAACTCTCTCCAACCCTGCCCTACCTAAATAAAATAGAAGTTATTTATTTCCCCCTTTTAATAGGAGAGTAGCTTTGGGAAATGCAGTTAACATCACTGAACCTCAGTTGTCTCATCTGTCAAATGGGGTTGAGAATGTTTCCTGACTCAGTTGAGAGAATTAAATGAGGTAAAACCTGAGTAGGGGCCAGTATGGAGTTTAGCACATATTAGATACTCAATAGATGAAAACATCCATCTTATCCTATACTTTCTCTTTCTTAGAAGGCGATACAGTAAACAGCTGATATTTGAAATATCATCAGGAAACCAAGATTACTACCTAGTGGCCTGTTCTGGGTCATTTTAAAAGGTTTCTAAGAACTTTGGATTTGTAGGCTGCTTCTATCCATAGCTTATCACACCTTTTCAAGTTATGAAATCATCCTCCATGAGGAAATGAAAATGTGATCCAGTGCTTGCTATAAACCTGCAGAAGAGCTCTCATTTCATAAGCATATCAATATTTATTCATTCATTCACTTCTTCAACAAATATTTATTGAGCACCTGCTACGTGCCAGGTAATGTTGTAGGCACTAGAAATATTAAAATAAACCAAAAGAGAAGAAGGAAGTGCTCTTGGGGAGGTTACAGTCTATTCTTGTATCCTAAGAATAAGGAGCATATAAAACTTGGCCTTTAGGGCTTCCCTGGTGGCACAGTGGTTGAGAGTCCGCCTGCTGATGCAGGGGACACGGGTTCGTGCCCTGGTCCGGGAGGATCCCACATGCCGCGGAGCGGCTGGGCCCGTGAGCCATGGCCGCTGAGGCTGCGCGTCCAGAGCCTGTGCCCCGCAACAGGAGAGGCCACAACAGTGAGAGGCCCACGTACCGCAAAAAAAAAAAAAAAAATAATAATAATAATAATAATAATAAAACTTGGCCTTTGTTTTGAAAAAAGACCAAGTTTTATCCATAGTTGGATATTTCAAGAACTTTCCACTCCCCTTCCCAAGAAATCATTAGGATATGTTATTTGGTTTCAAGTTAGTCTTATAAGTCCTGGTCATTTAAATAGCTATGAAGCACAAGAGGAAAACACAAATAAAGATTAGTACAATATTTGAGCTAACTACATGTGTCCTATCCTTTTAAAGTCTGTTTTTTTTTTAAAGTATTTATCCTCTAATATATACCAGACCTTCAGCTCAGTTTGGAGATACAAAGTTAGACATGATAAGATCCTTGTTCTGAGTAGTGCGTGGTCTGTGGCTCTTTTAATCATGAGATGTTCTGCATCTTCTTTCTTTATTTCCAGATATGGTCAATGTCATTGATGAAAATATTAAGCTGTGCAGAAGACTGATCATCATCATAGCTCCTGAAGCACTGAGCCTTGACCTATTAAGGAACATGTCAGAAGAACAAATCGCAGTCTACAATGTTCTCATCCAGGATGGGATAAAGGTCATTCTGATTGAACTGGAGAAGGTCAAGGACTATACAACCTTGCCAGAGTCCATTCAGTACATCAAACAGAAGCATGGGGCCATCCAGTGGAGTGGGGACTTCACAGAGCAGTCACAGTGTGCAAAGACCAAGTTCTGGAAAAAAGTGAGGTATCTCATGCCACCCAAAAGGTGGCCACCTTCTCCTCCTGTCCAGCTGCTAAAGCACATGCCCTTCGACCTCATGGACAGCAAGTGGGAGGCCAACGTGGGGTTCATCACCCCGTGATGGACAGTTGGTTGTCATGTGGTGGCTCACATTTAAATAAGTATGTATTGCATTTGGGCCATTTGCTTAAAGCTTACAGTTGTGTACTTGAGGAAAGGACTGTGTTTATTTGCTCATTTTGCTCAGAGCTACTTCTTTAGGGAAAGACATTACCTCTCCCGAAGCCCTCATTAACTGACTGGCTCTGAACACTCATGAGCACTGATGAGCATGGAGCATTAGCGTTTGAGCCCCAGGGGATGGGACATGGAGGGTTGTAGAGTGGCAGTTCAGCTGTCAGGTGGTTTGGCATGTGGTGTGGCCCCGGTGGGGCTGGGTAGCCAGGATACAGGAGGGCAGTGTGGGCTTGGGTAGGGCTGGCAAAGGTAATGGCCCTGACTCTTCATGCCTGAACAATGTGCAAGGCCCTCGTCCTCAGGGAATATTTGCTGTGTCTCTGAGCCCCTCTCACTCCTCAAATGTAAATAAATACCTGTGACCCCGCAGTCTGAGCACCTTGACACTGGAAGCAACTTGGAGGTCACCTAGACCTGTGGGGACCAACTCTGGTGCCACCGAGATTGCCCATTAATCACCCTGCCGGTGGGCCCCATGCTTTGAAAGACTTTACCTGTCAAACCAAAATAAGTAAT
The DNA here is from genome assembly GCF_949752795.1 of Hyperoodon ampullatus. NCBI lineage: Eukaryota > Metazoa > Chordata > Mammalia > Artiodactyla > Ziphiidae > Hyperoodon > Hyperoodon ampullatus. The sequence goes on from NC_136928.1 coordinate 20,414,454, forward strand.
AACTCATTATTTTTCCAGCTGGCCTACATCAGCCAGAATTCTGAGCCACATATGATAGACGCAGTTACCACACCAAGAGGATGTACTTCTAGTCCAAGTAAACAAAGCCATCTTTCAGTTAGCCAGCACACTCTCATCACAGGTCAGTCTATGACTTAACAAGTCACAAAGATTTTTGACACTAAAATTTAGCTGTAAACTCTTATCATTATTTTCAAAGACCCTAACTGTTGGAGCTTAGATATAGTCCAACTCTCTTATTCTGTGGTTGACAACAACAGCATTCAAAGGTGGCTGCTATGGTGAGAATGTTCCTGTCCCCAAAGTTCATATGTTGGAATCCTAACACCCAATGTCATGCTTTAGGAGGTGAGGCCTTGGGAGATGATTAGGTCTTGAGGGAGGACCCCTCATGGAAGGGATTGGTGTTCTTTTTTTTTATCATCTTTATTGGAGTATAATTGCTTTACAATGGTGTGTTAGTTTCTGCTTTATAACAAAGTGAATCAGCTATACATATACATATGTTCCCATATCTCTTCCCTCTTCCGTCTCCCTCCCTCCCACCCTCCCTATCCCACCCCTCTAGGTGGTCACAAAGCACTGAGCTGATCTCCCTGTGCTATGCGGCTGCTTCTCACTAGCTATCTATTTTACATTTGGTAGTGTATATATGTCCATGCCACTCTCTCACTTCGTCCCAGCTTCCCCTTCCCCCTCCCTGTGTCCTCAAGTCCATTCTCTACGTCTGCGTCTTTATTCCTGTCCTGCCCCTAGGTTCTTCAGAACCTTTTTTTTTTTTTTTTTTTAGATTCCATGTATATGTGTTAGCATACGGTATTCGTTTTTTGGTGTTCTTGTAAAAGAGATCCCAGATGCTTCGTTGCCTCTTCCACCACATGAGGGTATAATGAGAAGTCTGCAATCTGGAAGAGGGACCTCACCTCTTCCAGAGCCTGGTCTCAGACTCCCAGCCTCTAGAACGCTGAGAAATAAATTTCTGTTGTTTATAGGTCACCCAGTCTGTGGTATTTTGTTATAGCAGCCGAGCAGATGAGGGCATGGCCCTAATGAAGCATCATAGAGACTGGAGGTGGTCAGTCTATGGGCAACACAAGAGATGTATCAGGGCCGGGGTGGGGGGGTAGCAGGTGTTAGTGGGGACAGCAGAGGCCCCATGTGTTGGGGGAGCAGGGTCAGGTGGGCCTGTGCCCTTCTTCACAGGCCGTGGATGGCACGGAGTGCCTGGTGGGATCTTAGGTGCCAAGGAGCCCACTCTCGTCTGTCAGGATTCATATTCCGAGATGACCTAGCTTTACACATTTGTTATCGTCATACTCAAGTCCGGAATGAACATCAACCCACTCTTTATTTTATTTACTATTTGCTCTTTAAATTTTTTTAAGTTGTGGGAAATATATATAACACGTAAACTTTACCATCTTAACCATTTTGAAGTGTGCAGTAGAGTGACATCAGGTACATTCACACTGTTTTACAACCCTCAGCATGATCTGGCTCCAGAACTTTTTCATCTTCCACAACTGAAACTCTGTCCCCATTAAGCATTAACTCCCCATTCCCCCTTCCCCCCAGACCCCCTGCTCTCGGCTCCTGGCAACTTCCTCTGTCTGTGGTACCTGTGTCTATGGTACCTGTGTCTATGGACTGTTCTAGGCACCTCACGGAAGTGGAATCACAGGGTATTTGTCCTTTTGTGACTGGCTTATTTTCTTTAGCATTCTGCCCTCAGAGTTCCATAATATTTGCTTCGTGTTCATTACTCTCACCTCGTCCCTCCCTCCTTATTTTCCTTCCCTACTTGAAGGGCACAGTGAGGGCAGGGCAGATTCTCTGTTTTATTACAGGGAGAGGGATGACCACCAGAAGTCATAAGCTCATTAGGGCCCTTCTAATCAGATGTTTATAAATTTTTTGCATCTTGGTGTATCTCTCCAAGCTGGGAATCATAGCTCTTCATGGAGGATTTTCCAGTTTAGGTCAAATAAGCTGTTTCTCCTGGTGCCCCCAAGAGCGCAATGATGACCACCACATATGCTTCTCATCCTGTTCCTCCTCTCTGCTTTGTCCCTTGTTACCTGCAATGCTGGAGAAGTCTTCTCACCTGTAGGACGGCTGACGCTTTGTCCTTCGATTGGTCTTATGTGGAGCCCATATGACAGTGCCTATTGCACCATGGAGGAAGACGAGGCCCAGAAAAGCGAGGTTGATAAACCAGAGACACAGTCATTTGTCGGGCAAGCACTGTGGTCTGCTACCTGTGCTGTGGTTCTTACCCTACAGCAACTTTTTCTGGCTCTCTCTTTCCTGTGAGACCAATTGCTGGTTGGAACTAACTTCTAGAAACCTGGACACTGACTTCTGGAAGTACACAGTGAAGGCTTCTGAATGATTTCCCTCGATTTACTCTGGGCTTTCTCGGGAGCGAACACACTTTTGTTTTGTTTTGCCTTGTTTTTGCCTGGCAGTGAAGAAAACTATAGCATTTAGGTGCATGTGAGATTTAACATTCAAGATGGAGAACTCCTTCAATGAGTTTTACATTTCTTGAATGGATCCTTTCGCATGGCTGGAGATCTTAAGATGAGATTGATGAATGAGGCTACATCTCAATTAATCTCCTTTCTTCCTGGGACAACTTTATCTGAGACACTCCTCCAGGGGGGAAACATTGGAGTTAATTTCACCTCTTTCCTGGAGCCACATCGCCCCCTAGGAATCTGAGCATCTGAGGCTGTGCCTAGTGGTTAAGAGCAAGAGGGTTTCGAGTCTGAAACTTCTCCACTAATTACCTGGATGGGTCTTTGAGAAGCTGGTCAACCTCCCTGAGCTTGTTTCCTCATTTTGTGATGATGTGAGCAGAAGAGATGACATACGTGAGGCACAGTATGAAAAGCAGTTGTTATTTATGGACAGGTTGGATGCACTTGAAATAACTCAAACCATAATATTTAGGGAAAAGGTTTAATTGAAGGGGAAAAAAAATCGATGTTGAATGTTTTGCAGTAGGCAGCTCATAAAATTTTCTACTAGCTTCTTAAAGTCACACACACAAAATGCCCCTGGAGACGGGGTTCTCCATATTGGGGTCTATGGGGTCCATGACTGTACCCCCCAGCTGTGCACGTTCAGCTGGAGTGACTTTCCAAACCACCCTGCCCTGTGTGCTAGCCGGTGTTCCCTCCCACTTCTGCAAGGACCTTGGCCTTCCTGCTCGCCTGGGTACACATGCAGCTCCACTCCGATGTGGTCCTGGATGACTCTCCTTACTTGCTGCTTGTTGGTGATTATGGGGGCTCAGGAGTTGTGAAGCCTGGACCTGGGAGGTGGGAGCCAGGAATCACCTTCACCTGCACTCACTCTACCACGCAGGATCCCAGGCCAGGAGAGTCTTTGAAGGAAGTACCTGAAATGAGGAGACCCCATCGACAGAGCCATCCCTACCCTGGGCTCCTGGGGACCGCGCCATGGACCCCTCCTCCAGCCTCTACCACCTCTCAGACCAGGATCTTTTCTTCCTCGGACACTCAGTGGCTCTGATTCCAAACAACCTGTCAGGTCCTCGAGTTTGCTCACTTCTCCTGTCTGTTTCATCCCAGCACTCCCGAAATGAGACTTGCCAATTTTCCCTGAAGACTGTGCTTCCCTTAGAGCCTTCCGGAATTTCTACAGCAGGGGCTCAGAGGCACCCTTTGTTTGGGGTGATGGTGGGAGGAAAGGACTTGCCGCAGCATGTGTATAGAAAGCCATTTATCTAAGACGGAGACACCGCTAATTACCCATGTCAGAGAGTGGGTTGATTCCCAAAGGAGATTTAAGGGAACTAGTGACATCCACAATACAGTCCTTAAAATGTGCATTTCCACTAGTTTGGAGACGTTCTTTAATATTTTATCTCAGCAACTAAACAGATCACTAAGCTGCTAAAGATAACGAAGTAGAAACCTCATGGGAAATATTTGCCATGTGAATACCCAGTGATTTCCAAGTCATTCTCAGTTTTATTACTAGTAGTTTCAGCACTTTCACTTTTAATTTCCACTCGTTTTTAATGAAATCGCTGGGATGCAATAAGGTAAAAAGACAAATAAAGGAGTTAGCCTGGCTTTGCCACTGAAATGTAGGTTGGCCAGTAAGGGCTGAGAATGTTCATTTGTTGGCTGACACGGGCTCATGCCCAGATGTGCATAAGAAAGAAGGTTTAAGTGCCAATGGACATGGACAAAAAGGCAGGTTGTAGGAGAACTGAAGGGCACCACTAATTCATTCACTCATGTTTCAGCCGCTGGGCTTAGGGAGGTAAAAGGAGGTTTGTCACCTGTCCTTGGGGGTGGGCCCCATGTCCCCTGGGTGAACCAGAGGGGACAGAAACTGGCCTGGAGGTAGGGGTGATGTTAACGCAAGTTCATTTGCCTGACGCCAAACAAACTGAAACGTCAACTTTGGAGCAGAGAAAGGTTTATTGCAGGGCCATGCAAGAAGACCGGTGGCTCATGCCCTAAAAAGCCCAAACTCCCCAAAGGGTTTCAGAAAAGCGCTTTTATTTTTATTAAAAAAATTTTTTTTATTGGAGTATAATTGCTTTACAATGTTGTGTTAGCTTCTGCTGTACAACAAAATGAATCAGCTGTACGTATACATATATCTCCTCCCTCTTGAGTCTCCCAAAGCCCGTTTAAAAGCCAGGTGAGGGAGGGGTGTTGGAGGGTCTGTGATCAGCTTGTGCACAATTCTCTGGCTGATGGTAAGGTAGCAGGGCGGTGTCACAGGGGTTCACATGATCAGTCTTGGGACTTCCCTGGTGGTCCAGTGGTTAAGACTCCGTGCTCCCAATGCAGGGGGGCCAGGTTCGATCCCTGATCAGGGAACTAGATCCCACATGCCCGCATGCCGCAACTAAGACCCTGAACGGCCAAATCAATAAATATTTAAAAACAAAACAGAACAAAACATTGTCAGTCCTTCAGCTCCAGGAGGCCTGGGGCCATGTGCTCATGGTCATCAGTTAACACCTTCCATTGGTTGGAGAGGGGGAGGCTTTTTACATCTGTAACAACAACTCGGGAAATGTGCATCAGATACTGTTATCTGGGTACTTCAGAGAGGGGCTACAGCAGAGGATATGGGGGCAGGGGAGGTCTGTCCCGGGAAGGCCCCATGGGGTCCCTCTTGGTTACAGTGAGAGGTGAATAGGTCAGAGTGAAGGTGAAATACAGGTGCTGCGCCCCACATTACCTTTTGGTTCACCTTCTTGTAATGACTGAGCTGGCCACAAACCCCACTTCCTTTGGTCTCTCGCCTCAAACACCGTAAGTCTGCCCATGAGAAAGGGCAGGGTAAAGGCTGAGTCACATCAGTTAAAGGGTCCAGGGAGGGCTGGTCTTTTCCCAAAAGACTGAGATGCAGATACACACGTGTAAGTGCTTGGCACGCTCTGTGGTTCCACGAGGCACTGTCTGACTAATGTGGGGAGTGGGCAGCGGAGCCCCTGTCCCTTTGTGCCTCCTGCCACACCCCATGCCCCACCCCAGTGACTCACAAGGCTTCCTGCTGGGTCCCGGGCCGCTGACCTTTCCTCAGCTCTCCATCCTGCTTCATATTTATAAACTTTCCTTCAACACTCATTTGTGTGGTTGATTTATCCAGGGCTGTGTCTGGAAAGTTAAGAAAGTGGATAATTCCTCCCTGGTTTCCTTTTTAGAGACTATTCTATAGGTGACAAAGCCACAACATCTGGAATAAGTGACGGGCTGTGTCGGGTGGTGACCCGGGCTCTCAGAGCGGCAGGACATTGGGCCTGAACTGCTGCAAGCCACAGATCTCAAAAGGAATTCTTCTGGGGCCCTTCAAGGAGGGAAACTCTGTGTGCACCCATCCCTTCTCTCTTTCCGAACCCAGGCAGCTTGTAAGGGATGCTGACGTTTTCATAGTGAAACCGAACCCTCGTCCTGTCCTCCTCGTCCTCCAGAGGAAGGGAGAAGCAGACCTTGTAGCCCTGGGTCTTGTCCTGAGTCACCTCTCCCCAAAGGCTCTTTTATTGGTATTACTACTTTTTAACTCAAATCCACAAAATCGAGAAAGCCAGCACAGTGCCTGCCTGTGAGCGGTAAAGGGAAGTGCGGAATCCATAATCTGCGTGTTTGCCGGCACAAAACCAATCCATTTAGGTAGGTTTTTCAGTAATGTGTCTATTTTTTCCTAGATAATCTGTTGGTTTGGGTCAACCATTGACTCAAACTCTGACAAAACACAAAAATTAGCTCTTTTCTACTTTGGCAGGGTATAAACAAGCTGCTTTAATGTGACAAGCAGCTGTTTTGTTTTTCCTGCCTTTCTTGACTGCTGTGGAAGGGTTTGCATTTTAAGCTGTCTTTGTCAGAGGCTCTCTTATTAATGACAGTGGCCACTGCTCACCTTTGGTGCTCTGGCCTAACCATTCTTAGGAGCAGGGTTGACACTTATCTGCAAGGACCAAAAAGCTTTACCGAAGGAGAAGGGAGAGCAAGAGAAAAGGGAATCCACCGGGAGACGCCATCAGATGATCAGACCACAAGGTGGAGGTTTTCTTGTCTTTATCAGGAGGCTGCCCAGCCCCCATCTCCTACTCCCCTCGGAAGACGCGAACGTGCATCTTTTCGGATTTCAGGCCCCAAACGGGGCCAAGGGGGTTAGGAATGCACTCACACCGGCCGAAACAGGCGGCACTAAAGTGTTCTGCTGGATGGATCGTGCTGCGTTTCGCTCTGTCTCATCTTCTCTGCCTGCTTCCAATTTCCTGCTGCAGGAGGGGCTTGGGGTGGGATTCTGGAGACCCAGCTGGGCTCAGCCACAGAGGAGAGTTGGATGGGGTGAGAGCCTGGGGTCTCGGTGGACAGGAAGCCTGTGTGTATGCCCCTTCCCCTCTGTGTCCACAGTGAAATAATAAGCTATAACTGTTGCAAATATCAGCAGACCAGGAAGAAAATTTCATTCTCAATTTTGAAATATAAATAATAGTTTTATTTGTTGAGCACTCATGAAAGTGATCAAAATTCTTTTCTATCCATTGAGAAAATTAAAACCTATTTCTATTACATCTAAGTAACCAGCTGGTCACCATTTAAGATAGTTATACCTCGGTGCTGGTGTCAACTGAAAAACTGGCAAAACCCAAAGTGTGGTTACATGTACAGAAAAATGTGAGGACAATGTGTAAAAGAAAAACTTTTCCCCCTTACTCAGTGGATGTATTATTTCTTAACCTGCATCACTGGCATCTACTGTTTTATCGATTTATTCATGTTCCTGAACTTACCTGGAAACCCCTGGGGATGGAAGATTTATATGGTGATGGTGCTGTGGTTCCCGCGGGCCCTCTGACCCCCATTTCCCTCTGTTTTTAGGGCTGCATCAGCGGGATTTACTCGCCTTCCCCCCAAACACCACCATCTCTGCCATCACTCCCCTTAGCATCTTTCTGGAAAATAAAAACATTAATAAGGACCGAGGCTTGGGCAGGGGCTGGATGATTTTTCAAAATATCTATCAAACATGGCCAGCCCCCCAGACCAAGCCACGTGCAAGACAGACAAGGGCTGCAGAGCCTGGATTCCCAGGATTTGGCTGAAGGACTCGCATCATCTACCAGCAGCTTTCACATTTTTTAAACTGAGAACTACAGAATCAGTTATATTTTACATTGCAACCCAGTAAGCACATGCACGCACATGAAGAATGAAAACAAAATTCTGTTCTATTATCGGTTCTATTCTATTCTGTCTAGTTTTGCTCAATTTTTTCGAAATGTGGAGCCCAGTCCCTCGATTGTTTAAGGACCCACCTACGTGCTTCCAAAGCAATTAGACGAACACAGATCCAGCTTCCCAGCCTGTGGGTCACCACGCAGGAATGATAGTCCACTTTCTTCAATCAACAGGCTTTATCAGGTACCGATTTCGGCTCCTCTTTGATTGCCTAACTTCTGGGTCAATTCGTGTTATTTGTTGTTTTGTGACCACAGGGCAGGAGAAGTCTTCCCAACAGCCAAGTGAACAGAACTTCCTGCCTGTGTAACAGGATGACATCAAGAGGAAAAGAAAGTAGCCCCGTGGGTGAAGAACCTTGTGAAAGAAAAAAGCATGTCCTCTCTGGAGACCCAGGGAAACCGAGGTTCACTCCCCAACTTGGAGACATCAGAGGACACGTGGGTCCTCCCCACGGCGCCACTGCGCTCTCTGCTGGTGGCCGAGACGCTGCTCTCCATCCCTCGGCACGGAACCCCCTGGGCCAGGGGCTGCATCGCTGGGCCAAGAACGCATCCTCATCTTTGCTGGCGCTCGCGCGCAGCCTGTCAGGGTCTCCACCTTAAGGCCAAGAGTCTCTTTCTTCTTCTTAGGCTGTGGCAAACGTTGAGAGAGTGCCATTTTCTAAATCTGTCACTGTGTTCCTAATCCTTGGGCCTCCGAGACGGCAGCCATCTTCCACAAACTGTGATGGGGAACAGGAGGTCCTGATTATATGCCCACAAGGCAGGGGTCTAAGGTGGTGGTTCCATAAAGGTAGCCCTGCCATCAGACTGCCTGGATTCCAGTCACAGCTCCACCACCTACTAACTGAGTGCATTTGCTCAACGGGTGACTTCTTAGCTTCTCAGGCAAGTCACAAACCCTGTGTCTCAGTTTCTTCCTCTGTAAAAAGGGGATAATAAAAGTACCTACCTTGTAGGATAACCAGCAAGTAAAATGCTTCTTGGTACCTAGCAATACCTCAGTGAACATTGGCTTTTATTATTATTATATTGTAATAATTAATATTATTTTTACTCTATTAGTTTGCACTTATTATTTTTGTTACTACAGTAATGATGACGAAGATGAAAGGTAACATTTATGGTGCACTCACAACATTTCAGACATTCTTCTGCATGCTTTATACTCATTGATTCATCATCAGCTCTGTGAGGTGGCACCCTAAGGACCTTCCTCACTTTGCAGGTGAGGAAGGAGGCATAGTCTGGTGTTAGAGGGGCTTGGGAGGCAGATAACCTGCGTTCAAGGTAGCTAATCTCTCTGTTCCATTAGCCCAGTGTTCCATCCTTAGAATCCAGATGAGAATAATACTTCCTTGATAAGAGGATGGTACGTATTAAATGCAATATGTGGAAGGCACTTTAAGCCCTAGACAAAATGGCTAGTTGGTATTACTGTGAATATGGTAAACCCAAGATTACCTTATGTCACTGAGTACATATTTAGAGTAGTTCCACCTCAAGAAAAACCTGATTCTACTAAAAAATATATAAGCTCATGAATTCAGAGAGTGATTATATTTTTGCTTTTTTAGTGAAAGTATAGAGTACAGGGCTCATTTGATGAGTGATTCTCAAAGTTTATATGAATCAAATTAAAAAAACACGAAACCACAAAACACTGAAAAAATATAGATGTATATTATATTGGATCCAAACAAAGGAAAGGAAGGACATATTTTACTACATAATCACAAGTAAAATAGAAAAATGTAGAATAAACTGAAAAAGAATGTGAACAAGCATATGAAAGATAAAGGTTGCCATTCTTAATGCCCCCTAGAAAATAGGCCAAAGGATATGAACAGGAAATTCACAAAATAAGGGCTAATTCCTGCAAATGCCTAGTGAGTGAGAAAGTGGAAAACATGGCAAATCACCCGTTGCTACTGGTTTAGGACAGTTACAATGTGCCAGACTCTATGCTAATCTCTTTAATATACTCTCTCATTTATTACTCTCAATGATCCTATATTTTCCCCACTTGGAAAAATGAATAAATTAAGGATGTAAGAGATCACCCAGGGGTAATGTAGTTGTAAGAAATGCCCTAGGGGCCTCCCTGGTGGCGCAGTGGTTGAGAGTCCGCCTGCCGATGCCAGGGGATACGGGTTCGTGCCCCGGTCCGGGAGGGTCCCATATGCCGCGGAGCGGCTGGGCCCGTGAGCCATGGCCGCTGAGCCTGCGCGTCCGGAGCCTGCGCGTCCGGAGCCTGTGCTCCGCAACGGGAGAGGCCACAACAGTGAGAGGCCCGCGTACCGCAAAAAAAAAAAAAAAAAAAAAAAAAAAAAAAAAAAAAAAAAAAAAAAAAAAAAAAGAAATGCCCTAGGAAATGTATCACTAAGTGTTTCTTGATACTGTAACATTACCATTAAATTTTTTGGTGTGATAATAGTAGCATTGTTATGTTTCCAAAAGAGTCCTTGTGTTTTTGATGTGATACAGTGAAGCATTTATGGATGAAATACTAAGATGTCTGAGATTTGCCTCAAAATAATTCAGTGTAGGGAGGAGAGGAGCCCTTCAGAGGATGGAGGAAACAAGATGGCCGTGAATGAGGCTCATGGGGGCCCATCATATTATTTTCTCTATTTTTGGATACGTATGAAATCTTCTCCAAAGTAAGCTTGAACATTAAAGTAGTTAAAAAGATTTTTAAAAAAACAACAACTAACTCTCAGACACTTGAGCAAATTTGCCTATGAAAAAAGAAACACATTTTTCTTTTCTAGCTAGGGAAAAAGGCATTTGGTTTTCTTTTGTTTTCAACATATAATCAGCTTCTTCTTTTCCTGATTATTTACTCATTGGAAAAATTCATAAAAACATGAAATTATTTAAAAAACAATATTTATTAGCGTTTTGGTGTATATATGGCTATTTACATGGATTTGATCTTACAATACATATCTAATTGTTCCCCAATAAAATAGTAATATATCAGCGTAATAGCATATCATGGACATAATTACAAGCCAGTAAAATAGAACTATATCTTTTTTTGTTGAAACATAATTGACATATAGCATTATGCTAGTTTCAGGAGTATGACATAATGATATAATATTTGTATATATTGTGAAATGATCACCACAATATGTCTGGTTAACATCCCTTAACATACATAGTTACCATTTTTTTTTCTTGTGATGAGAACTTTTAAGATCTACTTTCTTAGCAACTTTCAAATATACAACACAGGATTATTAACTATAGTCCCCACACACCATTTTTAATGGTTGCATAACATTCCACTGGATAGATGTATTATAATTTTTAAACTAATCCTTGATTTAAGGATGTTTAGGTTGTTTCCAATTGGTTACTTTGGCAAATGTGGTGCATTCATCTGATGATTTGCCTTGAATAGATGACTAGAAATAGAATTTCTAGGTTAAGACATCTGAAACATCCTTCCAAATTCCCCTCCAGAAAGTTTGTGGTTGTGACTCATACCATATGTTGGTTGAAGATGCCAGAGAGTTAAGTATTTATTCTAAGGTGTCCCAGTGAAGAATTTCAGTTTGAGTTCCTATTTTGGTCATAACAATGGGAAATTTCTTGTTTCATATGTTTTTGCATGTTTCAAAGAGATGATCAACAAGATGGATGGGGTGGGATGTTTTGGGTCTTGAAGGACGCAGTCACACACTTCTCGGTACTGGGGTGCAGCTGTGCAATTCCCAGGCCCGTCTCCCTGGAGCGGGCACCTGTGGGATCCAGTGTGCTACGCTGCTGGAGGCCCTGGAGGGTGTGGTCTCAAGCAGGACTTTGACGTGGAGGCGGGGCCACTCCTGCAGGTTTGGGTTCTGTTGCTGCCCCATCCAGTTGGCTGCATCCTAAACCTTGAGGAGCCATAGTATTGGGGTGAGGAGAGGCCTGGGGCTCCAAACGAAGGGGAGTGGCTTCTAGGCTGCCGCTACCGCCACCCACTCTGGTAGCCTAAGTTACTGCCACAACAGCAAGTCACAACCCGACTGTGTTTTCTCCTTTCCCACCCCACCCCAGGTGAGAGAGGCCAATGTCTTTGGGGTCTTTGGTTTCAGGGCCCCGTGGGGAAGGGGACGGAGTTCAGTCAGATAAGCTGCAGTGGTGAGCTGCTCCCCTATGAGGAGTGCGAGCCCCTAAAACTAACAGGAGGCTTGGGCTTTCAGGATGTCCCTGCCCTGCTTTGATGTCACCCTCTCTGAGTTCATTTCACACACCATAGTGGATAGGGCACAGATATTCTTGAGAAGAGATGCTTGGGCCCTTGAGAAGACTATAGGTCTTGTGTGTAAGTATTAATATCTACTTGTTGGAATCAATCAACAAAACCAAATCCTTTATTGGGGAAGGGGTGGGTGCACAATAGCAGGATATGTGCTCCTAGCCTTTGTGCTTGAAAAACCGTTCCCTTCTCAGTTTTCCCCCTTTTCGGTTTCAAGTAACATCAGTCAGCTTGGAAAATCCCCACAAATGACTAACTGAATGAGAGGCAGGCTCTGTCCGTCTCGTTCAGGGTGAAAATAAAGCATCCGCATCCCTTCACTCTGACAGTGGCCATGTGTGCCCCCAGGGGAAGTTGAGGGCCTCCAGCACAGCATGGTGCTGGCAGAGGTCGGTGGATGAATGAGCAATGGGAACGTGGGACGCAGGGACATTTACTTTTGGCCTGATGTTCTTTGTATCTATAATCTGAGATTGTGCCAGATTTCCATTGCACTGCTGCAGTGCTGGTCTCCCTTGGGACATTTTGCCCAGTGTGGCTCCCGGGGAAGCGGGGAACTGGTGAGCAGCCCAACACTGAGCGGGAGCCCCTCCCAGGGCTGTGCTTGCCCCGCCTCTCAGGGTGTGGCCATGGAACCCGGAAGATGTGCTTTGCCTGTGTTCCTAGAAGCCCCATCTTTCACACACACACACACACACACCTGCTGCAGCCTTCACCTTACAAACCAACGGCGATAGTCCAGTCTGTAGACACTCAAGAGACCAGGAAAGAGCCCTGGGAGGTCGTTTGGCAGAGCTACTGTGCTCCAACACGTGTCCCAAACAGGACTTTTGTGGTTTTATTGTCATCTTTTACCATGTGTTCATTCAGCAAATGGGCCTCCTACGTAGATCCAAAGATGAACAAGACAGCCCCGTCTGTGCCCTGATGGTCTGTGCAAGCTAGTGGACAGGTGAGGTAGCAACAAGAAGGGGAGAGGAGGGACTTCCCTGGTGGTCCAGTGGGTAAGACTCCACCCTCCGAATGCAGGGGTCCGGGAAGTAGATCCCTTCCCGCATGCATGCCACAACTAAGAAGGTCACATGTCACAGCTAAAGATCCCACAGGCCAAAAATAAATAAATAATAAATAAATAAATATTTTTTAAAAAGGAGGGGAGATGGGCAGAGGGTGCAGGGGGGTGCCGAGCAGAGGGAGAGAAGAAAAAATCATGGGGGAGAAAGTTAACTGATTGGAGATCGTATATCTTATCTGTATCTCTAGCTATCTGTATCATCTGTAGTATTTTAAATGCAACAAAGGTCACAAGGAGACATGGCTGGCCTGGATGTTACCTTGCTAAATGAAGAGGCTGCGGGGACCCAGCTGTTTTCCACTGAGCACCCCCGTCCCCCATGGTCCGGCTCCCCATGGCCATCAGGCGTCCACGTGGGAAGGAGCTGCGGCCAGAAGCCACTGGGATCCTTGAACAGGGCTGTGGCATCTGCCAAGCTGGTTGGTTTAAATTAAACCTAAGACTAAACCCTCCACCAGACATGTCCGTTTCGGAGAATGGAGAATAAATCATTTAAAGTGGTTTTCCCTTAGTACTCAGGGAAATTGTCCCGAGGTTGGGGAGGGTGGCGGTAGCTGCAGGAGGGGGGAAGGTTCAGCCTTGCTGATGACAGAGAATCTGGGGAAGAATGGCTTGTCCTCAAAGCTGCTGTCCCCTCCTCAGCCCCAGGGCAACCCCCAGCCCCCGAGCCCCGCCCCCAATCACGGCTGGCGGGTCGCTGTGGCGCAGCCCCTCTTGGGAACGCTGCCGACTCCCCTGGGAGGTGGCTACTTGTCTGCTCCCAAGGACAAGAACGCACTGTTAAACCCCCTGCAGACAGCTGCAGGGATGTCCCAGACCCTTAAAGCTGGTGCTGAAGCAGGCGGCCCACGTGGCGCCCGCGATTGCTCCAAGTGTCCTGCAGGGGGCATCCTGCCACTTTTTTCTTCAATTTCTAAGGGTTCCTGTAAAGAACTGTAACGTTGATTTGACAGAAAGCAATAAAAATCTATGCTAATAAAATACGGGGGGAGAACAGACTGGCTAGCGGATTCTACATTCCTCCTCCTTGTCTCAGAAACACAAGAAACGTCCGTTAGAAACAACTCACAGCCTTAGCTTCTGGTACGGTGGGATGGGTAAGTGCTTTGCTCGTGATTCTTCTAGACATGGCCCATCAAGGATGGAAAAGTGCAACATGAAATCTCACTCCATCATCGCAACCACTCCCTAAGACTGGCAGCAGGTGGAAGACAGGTGTCCCCAGGTAACTGAGCTCCATGACTGTGGTACTAAGGTGGTCGCCCCCCACCCGCCAATGCTGAGCCCCCTTCCCCATCAGCTCTCTTAATGAGCACTTGGCAGGATTTGATAGCTTCTTAGTCACTTTTGGTGCTTTGAAGTGTCATTTGGGGTCTAGAGGATGCAGCTCTAGTCCAGATTACGTCATCATTTGAGTCAGAGCCTTTCTGCTCCTCTCTGCCGCTAGGGGGAGATGGGAGCTGAGCCTCTAGTGGTCGGATTGACGGTGGGTGTAGGTCATGCACCCCTCCTCTTGCTCTCTCTCTCCTATCCTAGTTGGAGCAGTGAGACAGAAAAGATAGAAGCCTGTATCCTTGACTGTACATGGTGGCAGCCCCCTTCCTGGGGCATCTCAGTGCCTGTCCTAGCTCGTTGCCCACGGGACTGAAATCTGACTGAAGAACAGAACTATAAACGTCCCTCGTAATGCTACCGATTTGTGTTTTAAAAGATATTTTGATTGAGAACAATAAGCTGTTTTAAAGTCTGAGGGTTGGAGAGGAGCAAAATATGCCACCTCAAAATCTGCCTGTTTGGCTTACGGAGTATTTTGAGCTGATTATTTTTAAGAAATGGCAGATACAGGAGAAACTTGGAACAGAGTAGAAATTACCATTTTCTAAGAGATATTTACATTTATAAAGGAAGTCTCCATTTGTAAATCTCCCCTCAGTACCAGGAAGAGGAGGACTCTGAATCACAAGAAACTCATCCAGGGAGAAGGCACCCTTTTGAAATCTGCATAACAACCTGACCCTTGTTTATTGTACTTTTTCTGATAATTTCCCATAACTGGTCCCCGCCCCCAACATCTTTCTTTTGTCTTTAACTGGAGATGATATTTAAGGTGGTGGCTTGGGCCATTTCAGGGAGTTTTACTAAGTTTTCCTGGGTTTCGCCCATATAGCAGAAGGTATACCTGTTGTTAAACTTTTGTTTGTTTTTCTCTTGTGAATCTGTCTTTTATTGCAGGGAGACCTCAGTTACAGAACCTAGAAGAGTAGAGGGAAAATTATTTTTCTTCCCCTACAAGATTAAAACATGAATGTGACACAGATCTTGAAAATAATCTGATTAAGCAATAAATTGAAGTGTTTTCAGCATAAGATAAAATATATCTCCCTCTTGCAATGAAACACCATCTTCAATCTAAGTCTGTTCTTCTTTCATCAATTGTCTTACCTACACATGATTTTAATGTGATGTAGGAAGAGCAGTGAGGATGGGGCACAGGAGGTCAGAGAAAACTTTTGGGAAAATGTGATCCCCAATCAAACTGGAGCCAGAGCATGAAGCTGGAAGGAGGGTGGGGCTGAAACGTGGGTGAGCAGAGCGGGTGATGGAAGGGGGTGAGTGGGAGCCTGGAGCAGGGCACAGACTGAGAGAGGGTTAGGATTTCGTATGTGGATTACATTTTAAAAGACTTTTCTGATTATAAATACTCGAGTAAAATTTTGAAAATGCAAAAAAGCACAAGGAAAAACATTCACAATCTTAGCATACAGACATAAACACTGTTCATATTTTTATACTTTGTTTTCACACCTAGAAATGCGAGCTATCCCTTACTATTATACTTATTACTATACTTCCTTTCGCACTTCCCTTGTTTATTCATTCGTTTCCCAAGTTTCAACACATTTCTAAAGGTATTTTGATTTGAACTGCTTTGGATTTATGCATTAATTTACATTATGCCTCTTTAAAAACTTGTAATATCTCTCAACTCAATATTTCTTTAAGGCCCCTTCATATAATTTAATAATTTTTCCATATAGGTCTTTGCCCAAGCTTCTTATAGAGTTCCTTCTCAGGAATCATCTTGTATTTTTTTGTTATTGGGACTGTTACTAGTATCTTTTTTCCCTGGTTTTCTTCTAACCGTTAATTCTTGACTAATGGGGTACTGCTGATTTTTGTATTTTTATTTTATAACTGGCCAATTGCCACTAGTTTTAATATTTGGGGGCAGATTCAATTATTTTTCTACATAAATGATCATAACCAAAAATAGTAATAGACTTGTCTTTTTCTTTCCATTATTTATGGTACTTGTTTCTTTTTCTTGTCTAATTGTTAGAATGTCTAGAATTTTATTAATAGAAATGAGAATAGATATGTCTGTATGTTTTAACTTTAGCTATGATGTTGGCTGCTGTTGTTAAGATTTTTAAATTATTTCAGATTCAAATTGTCTTAAGTTTAATAATCTTTCAGGACTAATTTACTGAAAGTTTATATTGGAATGTGCTTGAATTTTATCATGAGTCTTTGGCATATATTACGATGATTATATGCTTTTTCTCCTTTGACTTTTTGATGTGACTAAACATATTAATACATATCCTTGTATTAAACCATTTTTGTATTCCTGAATACGCATTGTTCTCTTATTTGTTAATACATTACATTTATCAAATTTTATTTGGAATTTTCATTTATATTTACAAATGAGATTGATCTTTACTTTTTAAAACTCTGTCCTGTAGAAATTTTGCTGGCTTTATAAAGTGAATATGAAGATTTCCATCTTTTATTGGCTCTGGAAGTGTTAACATAGACTGGTAACTCTTTCTTCCTTATAGGTTTGAAGACTTTGCCCATGAAACTATCTGAGTACAGTATCACTTTGGTGGCGATCCTTACATGGTATTTGTTATTTCTGTCACATTTATTGATTAATTTGGTTTTAAAAGTTTTCTTTAATCAATTTTGCTACTTTACAATTATCTAGAAATTGTGGAGACGTCAAAAATTTTAAATTAATTACCATAGAAAGATAAAAGTAATCCTCCTAAAAGCACTCTGTCCTAAATGTACACACTGTTGTTCTTTGTTTCATCTCTAACTTTGTTTCCTTTTGCTTTCACTTTTCCCTCCTGCCTTTTGACCGGGCAGAGATGTCTATTTCACCTTCTACCCTCCATACCACTTGGATTTATCAATGCAAACATTTTCTCCTAGTCAATTAATTTCTTTTTATTTTTATCTTTAAGTCTTTCTACCCTTTTTTTAACTTTATTTGTGATTGCTGATTTTTGTAACTTCCCAAGATAAGTACTTAATAACTTAATTCAAGTACTTTATTTTTAAGATATAAAGAATTGTCCCCTCAGTACAGCTTTAGCTGTATCCCAGAAGTTTGATATGTGACATTCTTCTGGCTAATATTTAAGTTTTGATTTTTAAGTTTTTTTCTTTCCAGTTTTATTGAGATATAATTGACATACAACACTGTAAGTTTAAGGTGTGCAACATAATGATTTGACTTACATAAATCACGAAATGATTACCACAATAAGTTTTGATTTTTTAAGTCTCAATTTCCATCTTCACCAATTTTAGTGACTTTCTTTTTTTCTAGTGGTTCTTTGTTTGCGTGTAACATTGTTAATTATTTCTAGTCTTATTGCATCATGGCCAGGAGATTTATTCTTTACCATTTACAATACACTAAGTCCCCTACATATGAACCTTCAAGATGCAAACTTTCAAAGATGCAAACATGTGTTCGCATGTCCAATCATGTAAATTAGTTCACGTGTCTGGCGTACATTGTCATGTGCGTTCATCCTCTACAAGTGATTGTGCTTTTGTTTACTTTACTGTACATACTGTATAGAGTACAGTAGTACAGTATCTTTATTTCAAGCCCAGGATGTCCGGAAGCAAGCATAAAAACAGCGGTGATGTAGCTGGTACTGCTAAGAAGTACTGTTCTACTGTACTTTTCAAAGTACTTGTACTGTAAGATTAAAAATGTTTATTTTTTGTCTTTGTTTTTCATGTATTATTAGTGTGAAAAGTACTATAAACCTATTACAATACAGTACTATATAGCCAATTGTGCTGGTTGGGTACCTAGGCTAACTTTGTTGGACTTAATGAACAAATTAAACTTATGAACGCACTATCAGAATGGAAATTGTTTGTATGTAGGGGACTTACTGTAGAGTGTTAAATAATGTCTTGCACACATTGTTGTAATCCCATTGGCATTAGAAGGAAGATGATAATTTTCCTGTTACTACTTTGATTCCAAGTTTGCACATTCTCAAATCATTTTACTCACAAATTGCTAAGTACTATGTCCAGCCAAGCATAACTTGGACATTGTTCAAAGTGCGTAAAACAGATAACTAATGAGAACCTACTATATAGCACAGGGAACTCTACTCAATGTTCTGTGGTGACCTAAATGGGAAGGAAATCCAAAAAAGAGGGGATATATGTATACATACAGCTGATTCACTTCACTGTACAGCAGAAACTAACACAACATTGTAAAGCAACTATACCCCAATTAAAAAAAAAAAAGTGCCGTAAGCATACCTGTTGCCAGAGGGCACATGTGAAAGGTACCTTCACTTCTAACCTGTCACTTCCTGTCCCTCACAGCTCAGGGACTGATAAGGGTGCTGTTACCTCAGGAGCATGTGATGGTGGAGGTCTGGGCTACAGAAACCTGCATCTGAGCTCTGTTGTAAGTACAGGGTGGTCGGAATGATGGGGTGGGGATCCATCTAGTGAAGTGCTGCTCTTGAAGGGCACATCTGGACTATCACGGGCAAGGCTGCATTCACTGTCCTGGCAAGTACAGTGAGCTGAGGCAGGTGTCCTAGGGCATTCTACACTGTGGACCAGAACCCCCATCTGTGCTGGTCTCTTTGGCCATAACTCATTCTCCTATGTGGGGTCACTCTTCCCCCCCCACCCCAGGAAAGCCACTGCTCTTTTCCTCTTCTCCCTGCATCTACCCCTGTAAGGGAAGACCTTGCCAGTGATTCAGAAGTGATGTGACTTTCTAAATGAGGATGGCCTTGCAGGGGATCCCAAGAGATTTCTTTTTTTTTTTTTTTTTTTGCGATATGCAGGCCTCCCACTGCTGTGGCCTCTCCCGTTGTGGAGCACAGGCTCCGGATGCGCAGGCTCAGCGGCCATGGCTCACGGGCCCAGCCGCTCCGCGGCACGTGGGATCCTCCTGGACCGGGGCACGAACCCATGTCCCCTGCATCGGCAGGCGGACTCCCAACCACTGCGCCACCTGGGAAGCCCCCCAAGAGATTTCTTATCCTCACTTATATTATGACAGTGGAAACTTCTCTCGTTTAAGAGGATCAGTCCCTGCATATATATTCAAGTTTAATTTCTGGCTGGGTGTCCCTCTGGTAGAGCCACTCATTACATAAGAAAAAAGAAATATTCCCTGAATTTCTATTTTCTTTCTTTTATGTAGAGACCATTAACAAAATTTCATATGTATACCTTTAAGCTTATAACTGGACCATAACTGGTTGCTTTGCTATTGCTCTATTCTTCTTCTTTTTTTATTAATTTTTTATTGGAGTATAGTTGCTTTACAATGTTGTGTTAGCTTCTACTGTACAGCAAAATGAATCAGCCATACATATACATATATCCCCTCCCTTTTGTATTTCCCTCCCATTTAGGACACTACAGTGCATTAAGTAGAGTTCCCTGTGCTATACAGTATATTTCCATAAGTTGTTTATTTTATACATAGTATCAGTAGTGTATATGTGTCAATCCCAACCTCCTAATTCCTACTCTATTCTTCTTTAATATTTGTCTTTGCCTTCTTAATTATCCCTGAACATTCTTTTCCTAAAATGTACATTCTTGCTCAAAGCTAATGTCCATTACCTGTGAAAAAGTGACAAAATGAGTGAGAAGAGTGTCACTTTCATTTAGAAAAGCCAGCTCCTTATCCTGGTAATCTAGGCTCTTTCTAATGTGACCCAGTTGCACCTTATTTTGTTCAAAATGCCACAGTTTATCATTAGTTCTAGTCCTTGTTATAGCAACAGAAAGAGCACGGATGACCTGAGTTCAGATCCCAACCCAGGGTCACAGTGTCTGGGTGACTTTAAGAATACTTCTTAGCCTTTGCTTTCTGATCTGCAAGATGTAATAACATGTGGACATGTTTAGGGATAAAAATGAGAACCTGTAACACTGTTGGCTCTCAAACTGTAGCTGCTGTTGTTGTTATTGTTACCAGCCAGCCCGGCCTCCTCATGATGCTGCAGACAAGACTCTCCTTTCTCCAGTCTGTGCCTTTGCTCGGTCCCCATCTCTGATGCTTCTCTTTGCACACTCTCCCCCAGAGCGGAGCTCTCTGCTAGAACACGGTTCTCAACCAGGGGAGAGGGGATTGTGCCCCAGAGGACGTGGACATCTGGCAATGTCCAGAGACATTTTTCTTTGTCATAACCGGGGGGATTTGGGCAGCTAGTAGCATCAGGTGAGTAGAGGTCAGGGATGTTGCTGAACACCCTACAATGTACGGGACAGTGTCCCCGATGAAGATTACCAGGAATTACCAGCCCAAACGGCAATCGTGCTGAGGTTGAGAAACCCTCAGAATCACCTGGGGAGTTCCCTCCAGGTGTGGTCACTGAAGGATTCTGATATGCCATATGGAAGTAGGGTAGAATAAGCCAGAAGATTTAGCATCACTGACCCATAACAAGATGAGGTCATCTCCCGAATGAAGCTGCCCTGGTTTCTCCAGCCTCGACTGACTGCTCTTTCCTTTGGTCTGATGGTACCAACCAGCAGAATGGCTTCTAAGAATGTCACTGGGCTTTGATTGTCTCCTGTGGGGAGGCTCAGTGAAAGCAGAAGCTTGCCTGGGGCGTAAGATGCTCCATGAAAGTGAATGTACCTCCCTTTTCTGTATTCTAAGCCCTTTGGGAATCTGAGGCCAAGTCTGGGGCCACTCTTGGCAATGCAGGGGGTGCTCATTTACAGAGTTGCTCATTGGTTGACTAATACTGAAGAAATAGCTCTTCATTTCACCACTGGGAGTGGTAAGATGGATTTAGTGACAGGCAATTCAGACTTTCAAAGCCACAAGCAGTGTATCTCCTGAAAGCAGCAAATAACAAGGCAAAAAAAAAAAAATTCTTTCCTTTCTGAGAATATTTCCTTTCTCAGAAAAAAAGGTGCTACAATCACTCTTTCTTGTAAAGTGGTAACTGAAAGCAGCCCTTTGTTGTAATCGCCGATTCAGCTGGTCTCTAGAAGACGTTGCGTCTTAGACACAATTCCTCAACCTTTCCACCCCCTCCCCATCTCCTTCACTCCTCCCTGCCACACACACACACACACACACACACACACACACACAATTATTCTTCCCTATGTGCTGAACAAACAGTATTTTGCTGTATCTTCAGGATTGATATTTGTTTA
Organism: Hyperoodon ampullatus; assembly: GCF_949752795.1. Classification (NCBI taxonomy): domain Eukaryota; kingdom Metazoa; phylum Chordata; class Mammalia; order Artiodactyla; family Ziphiidae; genus Hyperoodon; species Hyperoodon ampullatus. The sequence goes on from NC_136928.1 coordinate 20,436,024, forward strand.
AAAATGTATTTTTGCGGCTTTTATACCCCAGTCATGTAAAGTTCATCTACAGGCATTCATGCTCTTCCCCCGCCCCTTTGTTATAAGGATACACTTTAAAAAGTGCAAGTTTTTTTTCTCAAACTCTTGAGAATTTATTTGGGTAGAATTATCCATTGTCCCTTCATGTGCTATCCCTTTTTTGTGTCATCATTGATGAAGGATGTTTCTTCTATTGCTTACAAAAATTAAACTATAAAATTTGGAGGTTAGGTAAATCTAAAATCTTTTGTAAAATCACATCAGGTTAAGTATAAATGCTGGTTAAAAATGAGAAGCATTCAGATCAAAATTATAATTTTCAAAAAAAGAGCAAGTTTTAAGATGAACAAATGGTTATGAATTTATATTATAAGAGTGGTTTTTCCATGGAATAGAAGAAAGATCAGCATTCCTTTCATTCTGTGTTCTTAAATAGTCTGCAGACTTAGAATGAGATTTCAAATATAAACACCTAGGGACTTACCAGTTCTCTTAACAATAATTACCTATAAATTACTACTTCTTAATTTTCCACCTAAATGCATCATTTTCTTCTCCTTTATATTTTGGAGACATTTTCATTTGTCTTCCTTTCCTGGGTCAATTTGTTACTTACCTTTCCTTGTCCTTAACTTTCCCAAACCTAGAATGTGGAATATGGACAATATTAGTGGTTCTCAAACCTGGCTGCATAGCAGAATCACCTGGACAGCTTAGAAAAATACATAATGCCCTGCCCCCAGCCCCAGTTGATTCCAGTGGCAGCAGGTGTGGTACCTTGGGGCAGATCTCTTAGATTATTTCCAGCTTTAAAATTCTGTGATCTGACAGAATAAGATCCATTTTGGTGAGGGTGGTGAAACTGGCAAGTCACTGATCTCAAATGGGATGGGTATGTTGCTATGGTGATTCTCAGGGCCAGTTTAGTTATAGATAGCAAAGGGTTTAAAAGTGTGCCTAACCTTTGACCCAGCAGTTCTGCTTCTAGGCATTTATTCTTAAGAGAAAATTCATTTTGTACCAAATATTTAGTTACAAAGATATTGACTTCAGTATTACATAAAATAGAGAAAAATAAAAATTAACCTAATTAGGGTGTGTTTAAATAAATTACAGTATAGCCATCTAGTGAAATACTATGCAGACAGTAAAAATAATAATTCTATAGAAAAATATTTTATATCATCAGAAAATGCTCATGAAACTAAGTGAAAATGTAGGTAATATAATAATCTCATTTTTGGGTTAAATCATATATATATGTAAATATATGTATAATGACATTTGTAAGGTTACAGAAGAAAATGATGACAATGGCTATCTCTAGGTATAAGGATTAGAAGTAATTTTGATTTCTTTTTACGTATCTATATTTTTCTAATTTACATATGGTCATTGTATATTATTTCTATAATTTAAAATGTTAGTTTCAAACAGTTATTTAATCTGGCTTCTTCAAGATTTACATGTATCCTCCTTAAGTTCTGCTCTATGCCTTTGCTTTCCAAATTGCAAACTGATAGTGCTACAAATCCAGGTTTGCCAGGAATACTGAGCTCAAACCAGCATCATGAGTGGGCTCCACTCTGCATCTTGCTGTCAGATCACCCAATAATGGAGGAGATAGATTCCTAATCAAAATCACAGTGCAAACAAGAGTGACATAAGTGCTCAAGAAACATGTAACCATTTACACAGTGGAGCTAAAGAGGAAGTTCTGAGCTGGGAGGATGCACAGAATCTTCTCAGGCCAAGGGGCGTTGGAGAATGAGGTTTTCACCAGGTGGACACTGCTGCAGAGATGATGGAAACATACACACTAGGTTGTTTGAGTACATGGCATATTTGGAAAAAATAGAAGATTTGGGTCTGACTGTCAATTAGGGAGAGGAATATGTAAGTGTTGAAGAGGGAAGTCCCAATCCTTACCATACCTTTGGGCAAATTAGGGAAAGGAGCTTCCTCTTCTGACCAGACTCAGACTCAGCCCAGACCAGGGAACCCATTTGGTGATTAGAGCATGGGCTGGATTTCAGTTTCCACATGCTCCATCCACTGGGCACACTTGGGCAGTGTACAACCTGAGCAACTTTTCCTACAGAAACACTATGAGGTAAAGTTACAGAAGCTCAAAGAAGGTAAATAATTTCTTCAAAACCCACAGCTCATTTGGAACAAGGACACACATCCAGAGAGAAGACCCTTAAGCAATGAATTTGGACATTATTGTAAGGACTGTGTGACCCATCTCTGGGTTTTGATGAAGGCACTAAATTGAGTGCACTAAGACTAGGGCACAAGTGGAGGATAGTTAGGAAGCTATTGCAATAGTCCTGGTGAGATGATGAAGGTCTGAATTGGGCCATGTGGTGAGTGATGAAAGAGGTGGCTGAACACAATGCATATTGTGTAGGTGGCATCAAGATATTTGCAGGTAGGGTGACGTGAGGAGGTGTGAGACCTTGACATGGATCTTGACCATCAGCATCTGCTCATAGTTGTGATACCAGAATATTGGTTCTCTGTGCACCGATGTCAAAGAGAAGCATGGAGACAGAGTCTGGAGGAAAGAGAGAGTAGCTTTATTCTTTGCTGGGCAAAGAGAGAACACAGTAGGCTAGCACCTCAAGGACTGTGTCCTCCTCCCCTGCGGAGTAGGGAAAGGTTTTTATAGCTGGAGCTCATGGTCTGGGGTAGGTGATAAGCCTCAGAGTAATGAAGGCCTTACATTTTTTTCTTTTCTTCTATAAATTCATGTCCAAAGCTGGTGTCAGGAGGTTCAGCAACTGGGTCTGGTGTCCCTGAAGTTATCAGCCCGTGACCTTCTTTCTGAAATGAACAATGCTACAAGGGAGAGTAGGGGGAGAAGAATGCCAGGTGCAGGGTGTAATTCATATGGGGTCAGAAAGCAATTAGCTATGTGAAGGACACATCTAGCTACAAGTGTTTGTTAGTAGTAACAGCTAAAGAATAACCAAGATTGCTTAACCCTTTCAGGCCTGTTTATGCTGTTTCCCCAGCCTGTTCATTGTTTCCTTATTTTCCTTATTTATCAGAAAAGAAAAAAGTCTAATTTCTATTTATTTATTTATTTATTTATTGTGGTACTTGGGCCTCTCACTGCTGTGGCCTCTCCCATTGCGGAGCACAGGCTCTGGACGCGCAGGCTCAGCGGCCATGGCTCACGGGTCCAGCCGCTCCGCGGCATGTGGGATCCTCCCAGACCGGGGCACGAACCCATGTCCCCTGCATCGGCAGGCGGACTCTCAACCACTGCGCCACCAGGGAAGTCCCTGGGGCATCTTCTTGATGGCACCACTGCGAGAAGTCCAGGTGAGCACTGGCCTTCACCTGTGGTCAGGCCTCCCCAGACCCCCTTCAGATCATGCTCAGCCTGGTAGAGGCTCCCTCCTCCTCCCCAAGTGCTCCTGCCCATCCAACTTCCCACCTCCATCCAGGGCTGTGCTGTGCCCGGCCTGCTAGTTGCACATGGGTTGGTCCAGGGGAACCTCCAGTTTTCTCCTCCCCACCGGCTCACCCTGCCCTCTCTCACCCATCAACTTTCTTATGCTTCCCGACGTTGCTGGTTTGACAACTTGACTCACATTTTCCTTATTATCCTTTTGGGTATCCTGGCTGGAAGTAACAATGCGACTGTTTTGGGTACACTGTAGGAGGCTGCTTTGGGGACTGATTTCCAAAAGCACACTCTCGTGGCCACACATGTGGCCCTGACCGCCCCTGCGCAGCATGTAACCTTTGTCTTTGCCTCCGTTTCCCTTCCAGCCTGTGCTCCATTTCTTTCTTCTTCTTTACAGCAAAATTCCCTGGAGTAGTTCTATATACTTACTGTCTTTAATTCCTTTTCTCCCACTCTTTCTTAAAATATTCTAAATAGGTTTTCATACCTACTATTCTACAAACACCAGCTTCTCAATGTTGCCGTGGCATCTATGTTGTTAAGCCAGTGATATTTTTCCCGGTCCTCATCCTGTTGGAACTGCCTGCAGCGTTGGCATGATGAATCATTCCTTCCTCTTTGAAATATTTCTCACCTAGTTTTTAGACTCCAAACACCCCTGGTTTAGGAGGGACTCAGGGCTCGTTCTACCTTCTTCTCCATCTGGGTGATCGCATCTAGTTTCATGATTTACCTCTTTCTCTCCCTCTCTCTCTCTCTTTCTCTCTCTCTCTCTCTCTCTCTCTCTCTCTCTCTGGTGGTAAGAACTATTAACAAGAGATCTACTTTACTATATTTTTCTGAACACAGTACAGCATTGTCAACTATAGACACAATGCTTCACAGCAGGTTTCTAGAACTTATTCATCTTGCATAGTTGAAACTTTAGACCCATTGAACAGCCACCCCCTTTTCCCCTCTCCCCAGACCTTAGCCACCACCATTGTACTTTCTGTTTCTACGAGTTTGACTGTTTTAGAAAGTGGAATCATGCAGTAATTTTTCTTCTGTGACTGGTTCATTTCACTTACCATAATTTCGTCCAGGTCTGTCTGTGTTGTCACATATGCCAGGATTTCCTTGTTTTTTGAAGCGGAATAATATTCTGTCATATGTATAAACCACATTTTCTTCCTCAGTTAATGTGTTGGTGGATATTTGGGTTGTTCCATTTCTTGACTTATGGATAATGCTGCAATGAACATGGGAGTGCCGATGTCTCTTTAAGATCCTGATTCCAATGCTTTTGACTACACACCCCAAAGTGTGATTGATGGATCTTATGGTAGACAAGTGGGACTACATCAAGTTAAAACCTTTTGCACAGCAGAAGAAACAACCAACAGAGTGAAAAGGCAACCTATGGAATGGGAGAAATTATTTGAAAACCATATATCTGGTAAGGAGTTAATATCCAAAATATATAAGGAATTCCAACAGTTACCATTCCATTGTTAGTAGACATCCTTCACCCCTAAATTATTCAGAGAACATTCTTTGTAGCTTCTGGACTTAACCGAGACCTGATTCTCCTCTGAGGACACCAAGTCTCCCGTGGGGTTTCTTCATCTCCCCTCTTCGTGTCTCTGAGAGGAGAAGGCAGGGGTCTTTGCATTCGTTGCCATTTCCAAACAACCACACATTGCACTTAGTGTTCTCACTTCTCCTAGCATTTCTTTCCAACTCACTGTGTCCTGCCTGGGCCACCCTCACCAGCTCTGAAGTCATTTTAAATGATGTCATTAGTGACTGCACTGGTTGCTGATGGGAACTTCTCCATCCTTCTCCATCTTTAACCTCTTTTACTTTCCTGTGGGGGTGCCAGTCCCCCCTTCTGCCCATCGGGAGTCATGCATCCCAGGACTCCTTCCTTGTCCCTTGCAGTTCTTGCTCTGTTCTTTCCTCCTGAAGGGACCTGGATCATCCCCATGACTTGAGTACAATTTGCACACTGACAAATCCCAAATTAATAGGTCTAGCCCATAATTTTACTGACGTATTTCTAATAGCTTAATGTCAAGACAGCCCCCCAAAGTTAGCTTATCCAAAGTTGAACCCACCATTGCTTTCCTACTAACTGCTCCTCCTCCGGTATTTGCTATCTCTGTCAATGGTTGTCAAACATCCCACCTTGTTTGAGAGCTATACCCCAAACTCCTTTCCATCTTTCCTTCCCAACACAAAATAACTTAATAAATCTAATTAATTCTACTCTTAAACATAGGAATACAATGTGTTCTTCCTTCCTACTTCATTCTAACAGCTGTTTTCTAAATTCAAGCCCTTACCACCTCTTGGTGCGATTCTTGCAGGAGGCTCCCAACGGGTATCTCACTTTCTGGTTGGTTACCTGGGATCCTCTAAGCTGTTACCATAAGAATTTAGAACCTAAACTGACTCTTGTATTTAATGATAACGAAGGCTGGGTTTCGTAGAACTGTGGGATAGAATGATGACAACCCTTCCCTATTTCTCCTTTCTTTGTCCCTATCTCTTCTCTCTACACAACTCCCTCCCGTCAACCCTAATTCCTTGGATCACTATTTTATTCCTCAGATATTCTTCTGAGTTCTTCCATAAACAAACAATGCCATGGATATGCATTTTCTGAAATATAGTTAAAATAAAATTAAAAGAAAAAGAAAGTTTAAATTTCAAATTATAATTCTCTTCATTTTAAATAATCTCCCTTTAAAGAAGGATGAGCCATATCAGAACATGCTAGGATTTAATATGGGGGATCCCATCATGCATGAATGCTCAGATTTCCATCTGCTTATTTCCCAACACACTGTTTTCCTAAGGTCCATGGATTCTGTGGCATTTCTAATCATGTTTTTTCAACATGTAGCTGTGGCATTTTGTTCTTTTAACAAAACATATGACAATTCATCTAGTTTTGAGTTTTAAAATATTGTCATAAAGGAGAAACTACAAATTTTTCAACATTTCCTAAATAGTTAATTCATCTGTAACATCATCTTTGCTTTGTACTTTATTCTAAGTATATAAAATATCTCATAATCTCTTACAGTATTGGGTAAATGCATTATTATTTTTAAGTGTTATTGTTCAAGAAAACTCAGAGAATGCTGACCTAGAGAACTCTGAGGTCCTCTGTTATTTCTAGAAATGTGTTGACCTTTTTGCTTTCAAAAGCATTTCTTGAATAGTCAGTTCTGGGGGATCACATGATATTTATATTTCTCTGAGCATGTGCATCTATTTTGAGATAACTTATCTGTCTCTGCAAATGCTGTCAATACATCCCTCTTGGCACGGAAAGTTCTAGAAGGCAGGAAGCTTATGTGTGGTCTATTCTCATATCATGTCTAGATCAGTGATCTATTCAGGGCTACTGGGTATCAGTTACAAACACAAGGCAAACAAGATGTTGCAATAGCATTTGTTACTGCTAATGTTACTGATTAGACCTCACCTTATGTCCTTACCCTTAGCCAAAGCCTCCCACCTCAAAGATGGAAGAGAAGTGGGCAATCAAAACAAAGGCTTGGTAGACAGAATCATGGTAGGAGCAAGTGTTGGGGTCCACTTGATTGAACCTTGATCATGGCTTTCCTGCTTACTGACTATGTGACTGCTACCTCTGTGTGCCTGTTTCCTATACCACCAGGGTGCTAATACCTTAATCTCAGAGTTGTTTTTAACATGCAAATGGGGTATAAATGTGTATATGTAACATATGTAAAGAGCTTAGCTCAGGGCCTGGCACATACAAATTTCTCAATAAATGGCAGCCACTGCTGACAGGAAAAAAATCACACAACCTAAAAGTTGAGTTATCTTTTATTCAGGGACCTTACTGAGGACTATAGCCTCGGAGACAACCTCTCAGATAGCTCTGAGGAACTGTTCCAAACAGGTAAGGGAGGAGCCAGAATATATATGAGTTTTTGCTGAAAAAGAAAAAAAACCCACGTAGTCGAACATCAGACATCTCAGTCGCTGATGGCCTGATGGAGGGCAACATTCGTCATTTACTGCAGTGGCGGGCAACATTCTTTTTTTGTCCACACACTATGATATGAACCACAGTACTCCCTGCCAGGTGTAACAGCCTCTTTCCCCACCACTTTTTTTGGTAAGAAGTTGTGGAGTTATCTTTGTGTTAAACTAATGCACGTGGGAACCTTGAGTGCATTGATTTCAGCAGCTGCTCTGATCACAGAGGGAATGCTAGCTCCGCCCCCGGGAATGTTGAAGATTCAGGTATAGCTGAAGAGATGACATCTTTGGTTCTGTAGGAAATGCCCCTAATGGTTGTGGGTCTGCTCAGCTTCCCCTGGAAGGTAAATGTCATGGTTGCCAATGTACTGATGTCACAGTATAGCAGCTGAACACCTGTCCTTATATAACAAGCTCTCTGACCCTAGAAAAGGTAAGAGGAAGTTACTCATCCAATTCCCCAGTTTCTAGAAAGACTACTTCCCAAGGTGCAGTGATTGAAAAAGGGACATGAAATAAATATACATTCTTACCCTTCTTCTTTATAAGTTGTCAGCTGAGTTTGAATCAGTTGAGAGATTGACTTATTAATAAATCTCTGGACCTGACACCTCTTGTTGAAAATGAGGCAATATGTTAATAAATGAGAAATGGAGCAGTCTTTCTGTTCATTCCCTAACTGCTTTCTGTTCAGGACTCTGCAGAGGTTGGCCTGATGCTCTCAGCTGGAGGGATCTCTCTGAGGCTGGTGAAGAAGAGTGACTTGAATTAGGTCAGATGCCTGTCTGCGCACTCTAGATGCAGATGGAGGGCCATTCTCTACAATTCTTGCTCCAGGAATCTGACAGCAGGTGCGACACCATGACCCTTGCATAAAGATTTGAGAGCACAGTGAACCTTTCTGAGAGGAAATTCTTCTCCTCAGTGGACACCCCTCAAATGGCCCTGAAAATCAATATGGATTTTTGCTTTGGGGTCACAATTAGATCCTTAAAGAATAGCATACTTTTCTCCATTAAAAAATCCTTTCCGGGCTTCCCTGGTGGCGCAGTGGTTGAGAGTCCGCCTGCCGATGCAGGGGATGCGGGTTCGTGCCCCGGTCTGGGAAGATCCCACATGCCGCGGAGCGGCTGGGTCCGTGCGCCATGGCCGCTGAGCCTGCGCATCCAGGAGCCTGTGCTCCGCAATGGGAGAGGCCACAGCAGTGAGAAGCCCGTGTAACGCAAAAAAAAAAAAAAAAAAAAAAAAAAAAAAAAAAAAAAAATCCTTTCCAATTATTACAGATACTACCTGTTTCATCAGTTCAGGGGAATCTGGATGCCACTGTGGTCCTCTGCCCCATGGTCACGGTTGGGAATGGCCACTGCTGCCAGGATGAACTAACTGGCCTTGGAGGTGCCCTTTTCTGATTTGCTCCTCCGGGCTCAGTGTTTGTTGCTTTCCAGGTACATCCTCTGCATTGAGGACTCTGATCACCAGTCCCCACTCACAGCTGCAGGGTCTTGCGCAGGGTCACCCTACTGCCCACTGCTATGCCTCACTATCTTGGAATCTCTGGGGACAGTTTTTCTCCACCCCAGAAAACTTCAGGTTTATGTGCAGCAAAGTCTATTGCCCCACTGAGGCAGCTTTGCTACCATCAAAACAGAAGTGGACCTTTCCTGAACATTAGATTCTTCTCTGAGGACACTGATTGCCAACTCACCCATATTGCATCCCTAAGAGGGCATCAACTGACCTCACTCAAGGAAAAAAAAGGTCTGTTCCAAGATAACCACTTCTCTTTCAGGAGAGATGGGGCTGGAAACTTTTCTGCATTAAAAAAATAAATAAATAAAAAACAGGCCACACCCTATTCCATAAAAGAGTAGCTACTCTTCGTGATGCTTGCATTATGGTCCAAGCACTTTACGCACATTTTCTCACCTATTATTGCAATAGTCTTGGAACATTGTAATAGTCACCTCTATTTTATAAATGAGGAAATTGAGGCTTAGAGATGCTAAGTAACCTGCTGAAGATCACATTGCTGGTAAGCAGTGGGGGAGGTACGTGCACAGGTGGTCTGGCCTCAAAGCCGCTGCTCTTAACCACGGTGCCTGTCTGCCTTCCAGATCCTTATGGGGCTGGCAGGGCCTCATGTCCCTTGAGAGGTTTCCCGTTAGATTCTGCAGGGGATTTGGTCTCTTGGGGTGACTGATGTGGTAGCTCATGTTGCTGAATGGCCAGGGGATGTGATGTAATATAATTTGCCTAGGTGGTGAACATATTAAAAACAATCTGAAAAGGAACAAAAAAAGAAAGAAAGACCGAAAGAGCTCTAAAGGAAGCTTTGATGTATCTATGTAAAACAGCTATCCTGGAATTTCTTGGTCCCTGAAACAATAGCAGAAGCACTGTTATCAGCTCATGTAGCTGGCATTTTGAGGTTAAGAGGAGCTCCTGCTCTGCAATGACATGTCAATGGTAAGAGGGCTTTCTGTCCATCCTTATGTTCAGTGGCAGAGTTTAAATCACTATCAGATGAGGTAAAATCCTCTAAGTGCCCTTCCCTGCCAGGTTTACTGAGGTATAATTGATGTAATAAATTGCACATATTTAAATTGTACTAGCTGATAAGTTTTGACATATGTATAAACCTATAAAACCATCACTACAATCAAAACAACGAACATATTCATTACTTCCCAAATTTCCACTCATCCTTTTGAAATTCCTGGCTCTTGCCTCTCCTACCCTATCCCCAGGTATCCACTATCTTCTTTCTGTTACCATAAATTTGTTTGCATTTTCTAAAATTTTATATAAATGGAATCATACAGCATGTACTCTCTTCTGCCTAGCTTCTTACATTCAACATAATTATTTTGAAATTCATCAATGTTGTTGCATGTATCAATAGCTCATTTCTTTTTCTTTTTTCTTTTAAAATTATTTTAGTATTTTTATTGTTCATATTATCTTTTTAATATTTGTAGAAACTTAGTGGTGTCAACTCTCTCATGCCTAATACCAGTAATTTGCATGCCCCCCAATCAGTGTGGGTAGAGATTTATCAACTTTATTCACCTTCTCAACAAACCAGCTTTGAGTTGCACTGATTTTTCTCCATTGCCTTTCTGTGCTCGATTTCATTGTTTTCTGCATTGATTTACAACCATATCTCAGAGATATTTTGGGTTCAGTTCTAGACCACTGCAGTAAAGCAAATATCGCAATAAAGTGAGTCACGTGATTTTGTTTTTGGTTTTACTAATGTGTATAAAAGTTATGTTCACAGTATACCATAATCTATTAAATGTGCAAAAGAATTATGTCTAAAAACTGTACATGCCTTAATTAAAAAAGAATGCTGTTGGAAAATGGTGCTGGTAGACTTGCTGACTCGGAGTAACCATAAAACTTCAATTTGTAAAAAAAGCAATATTCACAGAGGGCAATAAAATCAGGCATGCTTATATATTATTTCCTTTCTTCTGCTTACTTTGTGTTTCCTTTGCTCTCTTTTCCTAATATATTAAGGTGGTAGCCAAGAATATTGATTTGTGCCCTTCATTCTTTTCTAATATAGGCATTTAGTGTTGTAAATATTCTGCTATATAAGACTGTAGCTGCACTTCCCAAATTTTGATATATTGTGTTTTCGCTTTCATTCAGTCAAAATAGTTTTTAATTTCTCATTTGACTTATTTGATCTGTGGGTTATTTAGAAGTGTGTCATTTAGTTTCCAAACATTTGAGGATTTTCTACATACCTTTCTGTTGTTGATTTAATTCCATTGTTGTCTGTTAACATACTTTCTTTGTATGTCTTGAACCCTTTTAAATTTATTGAGACTTGCTTTGGGGACCAGAATATGATCTATCATAGTAAATGATTCATATGTATTTGAGAAGAAGGAATATTCTGCTGCTGTTGGGTGGAGTTCTGTAAATGTCAATTAGGTCAAATAGGTTGACAAAGTCTTTCAAGTTTTCTATATCCTTACCAGTATGTTATTTATTCTATAAATTACTGAAATTGGGATATTGAAATCTCTGATTCTCATTCAGGATTTCTTTATTTCTCCTTGCAGTTTTATCAGTTTTTCTTCACATATTTTGAGGCTCTATTATCAGAAGCATAAATATCTAGGGCTATTATCTTTTCTTGATGAATTGACTTCTTTATCATGAAATAACATTTTTGATAATTAATATTCTTGGTAAGATGTATACTTTTTGCTCTAAAATCTACTTTGTCTGATATTGATACAGCCATCATAGCTATGTTTTGATTGGTATTAATATGGTATATCTTTTTTCTTCCTTTTACTTTTAATCTATTTATTGAAAGTTGAATTCCCGTAGGCAGCATAATGTTTGGCTTTCCTGTTTTAATCCAATCTGATAATCTCTGCCTTTTAGTTGGTGTGTTCAGATCATTTACATTTAATGTGATTATTGATCTGGTTGGGTTTAAAACTCTCTTCTTGCTTTGTGTGTGTTTGCTATTTGAGTCAAATGTTCTTTGTTTCTCTTTTCTCCTTTTTCTGATTTCCTTTGAATAGTTGCATATTCTTTGATACCAGTTTCCTCCGTTGTAAACTCATTCACTGTAACTCTGTTGTGTTATTTTAGTGGTTTCTTTAGCTTCATACTATACATGTTTAAATAGCACAGTCTACCTTGAAGTGATTATTTTACCAGTTCACTTATAGAATGAGAGATTTACAGTAGTATACTTCCAATTCTCTTCTGACTTTGGTGCTCTTGCTGTCATATATTTTACTTCTACTTATATTATACACTGCACATGCATTGTAATCATTTTTGATTTAAACAATCAATTATCTTTTAAGTGATTTAAATGACAAGAAATAAAAATCTCTATATTGACCCACATAGTTAACTTTTCTGGTGCTCTGCATTCATTCATGCAGTTTCAAATTTCTGCCTGGTATCTTTCTTTCTGTTTGAAGGGCTTTCCTTTAAAATTTCTCATAGCACTTTTCTGTTGTTGATGAATTTTTTCAATTGTTATATGTCTGAAAAAATCTTTATTTCACATTCATTTTTGAACAATATTTTAACTGGGTAAAGAATTCTAAGGTGACTTTTTTTTTTTTTTTGGTACTTTAAAGATCTTGTTCCACTATCTTCTTGCTTGTTTCTGATGAGAAATCTGATATAATCTCTGTCTTTGTTGCTCTGTAGTAACATGATTTTCCCCCCTATGACTTTTAAAAGTTTCTCTTTATCACTTGATTATGGTGTGCCTTTTGGGGTATTTTTCTTCATGCCCTTCATTCTCGAGTTTCACTGAGCTTCGTGGACTTGGGGGTTTTATAATTTTCATCAAATTTGCAACATTGTGGGGACATTATTTTTTCAAATAACGTTTTTCTGTCCCGTTTCTAGCTCCTCTCCTTCAGAGACTCAAATTACATTTGTATGAGATACCTTGAAAATTTCCCACACTTCTCTGATGCTCTATTTTTTTCTGATTTTTTTAAATTTCTGTGTTTCATTTTGTGTAGCCTCTATGAACATACCTTGCATTTTTTTCATCTGAAATATTTTAGTTTTTAACTGTAGGAGTTCTCTTTGTGTCTTTTTTTGTATCTACCATGTCTCTGCTTAACACTTTCAGTCTTTCATGTAGTTTTTTGAAACATATGAAATTCAGATATAATAGCTGATTTAATGTTTTCTACTAATTCTACCCTGTATGCCAATTCTGGGTCAGTTTTAATTGTTTGTCTTTTCATTAAGAGTAGTATTTTTCAGCTCTTTTGTATACTTGATAATCTTTGGATGTCAGGCAATGTTCATTTTGACTTGCTAGATACTGAATATTTTTGTATCCCTATAACTGTTCTTTATCTATCCTCTGAATCAGTGTTAAGTTGCACTGAAACAGTTGGATTTTGGGGGTCTTTTAAATTTTTTTAGGTGTAACCAGAGCAGCATTTAGTCTAAGGTTAATTTATACTACTGAGACAAAATCTTTCTAAACAGCCTATATGACAACCCATGAATTACATCATTTTCTATTCTGAATAGTGGGAATAAGTACTATTCCTGGCCCTATGTGAACTGTGATGATTATTCCCTCTAATCTTTTGGGGTGTTTCTTTCCTTGGCTTCAGATAATTTCCTCATAAACATGAGCTGATTGGTACTCAGTTGAGAAACTGAAGGGACCTTCTGCAGATCTCTCTATGCAGTGCTCTCCTTGTTGGTACTCTGCTTTCTGAACTCTAGTTACCTTGGCTTTCCAGACTGTCAGTTCTGACCCTCAACTCAGAGCCACTGCTGGGCTCCATCTCTCTCTCCTTCCAAGTGCCGTAGCCTAGAAACACTCCAGGCAGTAAACTGGGGCAATCTCAGGCTCTCTCCCATCTCTCAGAGTTCATTATCATTTATTGCCTGACGTCAGTATCTTGAGAGCTATTGGTTCATATATCTTGTGCAGTTTTTAATTGTTTTAGAAAGGAGTGTAAATCTAGTCCCTGTTACACCACTTTGGCTGGAAATGAAAATCAGAAAACCTGTTCTTCAAACACTTAAAATATGTCACAAGGGCTTCCCTGGTGGCGCAGTGGTTGCGAGTCCGCCTGCCGATGCAGGGGACATGGGTTCGTGCCCCGGTCTGGGAAGATCCCACAGGCCACGGAGCGGCTGGGCCCGTGAGCCATGGCCATTGAGCCTGCGCATCCGGAGCCTGTGCTCCGCAACGGGAGAGGCCACAGCAGTGAGAAGCCCGCGTACCGCCAAAAAAAAAAAAAAAAAAAAAGTCACAAACATTTCCTGTTTCTTAAATATGATTAGCCTACATCATTTCTGATGACTGCAAAGTATTTTATTATTTAGAAGTACCATAGATTATTTAATCAATTGTTCAATTTGTATATATATTTTTCCCATTATTGTCCACAACACTGCCAATGAGAGGCTAAATGTTTTTGAACATCCATGATTTTTTCAAATATATTAATAGAAGACAAACTACCAAGTTAAAGTATTTTGATATAAATTTCCAAATTATCCTCTGGAAAACTTGTACCAGTTTATACATCCGTAATCTCCCCACACTTTTTGTCAGTATTGGATATTATAATTTTGTAATGTTTTTACAAATTTGATGAGTGAAAGTGGTGTTTATTGATTTTAATTTGAATTTCTCAATTACTTTTTGATGCATTATATTCTATTGAAGCTTACTGAAAACTCCTATACCCTCTTTTTTGAACTGCCTGTTCATGACATTTGCCTATCTTAAAAATTAAGTTGTTTTTTTCCTGTTAGTGATTTATAAAATATACTTGTATAGAATGTATATATTTGAGTGTGTATATATGTATATATGCTATATATATAAGCTATATATAAATTTTCAAATTTTCAAATATTTTCCCAGCCTTTTGCTTGCTGTCTATTTATAATATATTCAGATGTAATGAAATTGATTTGATCTCTGCTGTTATGGTTTCTATATGTATTATTGTGCATAGAAAGCCAATATTACTCCCACTTCATAATCAAATAAATATTATATTCTATTTGTTTACAGCTTTAAATTTTTTACTGTGTAATCTCTAATCCATCTGGAATTTAATTTTTTCATCAGTTGAACTTGATTTTTCTATTGCTTGTGATATATTTTATAGTGCTTATATTAAAACATTTACAATGCTTAAATAAATCTAAAATGGTCTTAACACAGTTTATTTAGTATCTATTCTTTTCCCCAGATTTGATACGCTGTGTTTTTTTATCATCTTATGATAAATTCTTAGGCATATTTAGATCTGTTTCTAGATTTTCCATTCTGTTCTATTAAACTGTCTCCTCCTGTGGCTGTTCCATATTATTTTGTTTTGTCTTGCTTTTAATTTGTTTTTCTTTTCTGTTCCATATTATTTTAATTACTGAAACTTAATTGGACAACAGTAGGCCCAAGAGAAAACATGTGGAAGGATAAATCACCCATTCCCTTAACTTTTTACTGCTTTTTACCATTTCAGTGGCTGGTCTCAAACATTCCTGGAAAGTCGAGAAGCCATGCAGACATCAGGTAGAGAGCAGACTTCACTTTCATAGAATTCAGTTTCAAATCCCAGGTCCCCAGCTGACTAGCAGGTGGCCCAGCAAATACCCTCACTTCTCTGTGGCACAGTTTCCTTACCTTGAGAGTGTGGGTAATAATAGTCCTTACCTTATTAGTTTATTATGATGATGATTATTACGGTGGATGGAACCAGTGCCTAGCACACATGAGCATTGCATAAAAAGTTAGTTTTGCTATTTTTATTTCTTTCTAATTTTAATTTTAGAATTATTTTGTCAAAGTCCAAAATAATTATGATTTTTATTAATTGAGCCTTCTCTAGAAACATCATAGGATTCTCCTTTTACTTATTTTGTGTCTCTTTTACATCTTTTTGTTGTATGTGTATATGTGTGTATATATATATATATATATACAATATTTATTCATGATTATATATACCTCACACAATTGTATTCACGTACACCTTCTTAGAAATAGGGCTGACAGGAAATATATGAGCATGTTTAAAATGATTATCCTAAGTCTTATGGATAATACTCAGAGATATTCAAAATTTCTTCACTGAATATTACTCATAATAGTCAGAAATACATGATTTTTAAATTAGTCTGGCACCCCAATATTCTATTGCTTTGTGCTTCAGACAAAAGTGCAGTGCCTGTTACATATTATGTGCTATGTAATGCACAAGTATATTGGCAAATTGTTTTTTTAAATGTGTTATCAGTTAGGGAAGTTGATTTCACAAGAATTGTATAGGACATTGAGAAAACAATTTTAAGCGGATGATTAAAGTGACTTCCTGAAAATGCATGACTTGGTTTCTGTGAAATTACCTTTTTTTCCCTCCATAATCCTAATCCTAATCCTAATCCTCTTTCCTTCCTAAATCTAAATTTTCTTGGAATGCTTCAGGATATCTGGACTTGATCTCAGAAGATAATCTGAGAACTAGTATTTACAGGATTGGAGAATTTCAGCAAATGATAAACACATTTAAATTTTTACCAACCCAGATGGAAGCTTCTAGATTTCTAGGTTTTAGAAGACACAGGGCCATGAAAGAAAATGTCGACATTTATTTAAACAGGAGGAATGAATGAGAACAGGACCTACACTTGGGCCTTTGCTCTTAGGTTCTTACAGAGTTAGAAGGCAGGAGCTGTAACCGAGACCCCAGAGAAGAAAGGCCAGCACACAGGGGAGTATTGATACCATAACCTACACATCAGATGTCCTCTCACACTCTCACTGTGTTAGAAGCTAAAGCATTTGTGTGAGATTCCAGGGAGCAAAGGCTGCTAGAGGAGACATCACATCAAGATGAGAACATTTCTGATCAAGGCAAAAATTGTCTGCCCAAAGTCATGGACTCCTTGCCCGAGCCACAGCCCCTGACCTCTGCTCTTCTGAACCCTTGGCTTTCCTCCTGTGACATCTGCTGCCTGTTTGCTGTGCTCCTAATACCCACAAGTGGGTCATCTCACTACCCACAGAGACCTGTCCTCATGAGTCCCCACAGATGACCCTGCTGACCAATATTTCAAGGGCAGCATGATGAAATGTTGCTTCCTGTGATAAAACACTGTTTGCTTCCTTCTGATACACAGGCAATGATCTGTTGAATATATAGAATGAGCATGTAGAAGAGAAGAACTTTATCTGATTAGACTAGGGAAGGAGTGTTTTTAAGAACAGTGGAACAATCTCTAACATAGGAAGTTGCCTCTGATAAGGGAAACCCAGGTGACACAGTGGAGCAGCTTCCTGACAACACAGATAGCAAAAGGCCTCTTAAGTAGGACTAGAAGTTGTATTTTTGAATGAAAGCCATTTCATGCTAACAAGGACCCCTGACTTCTACCTCCTGTCAATAGATTCACAAGGAAAATGGTGATAGACACATTATTATCAACTATTAGTATCCTATTACTGTATAACAAATGACTAAAATTTGGTAGCCTAAACTATAAACATTTCTTATCTCACAAATTTTTTTGATGGTCAGGGATCTGAGAGTGACTTACCTGGGTGGTTCTACTTCAGGGTCTTTCATAAAGTTGTGGTCAACCTGTTGGCTAGAAGTTGTCATCTCTGAAGACTTGAATGCAACTGGAAGACCTCCCTCCAAGTCGCTCATGTGGGTTGTTGTCAGAAAGCTCTGATACCTCTCCATGTGGAGCACTCATGGGGCTGTTCAACACATGGCTTCTCTGAGACAGAGTTATTCTAGAGAGAGAGCCCTAGATGGCAGCCACATGCCTTTTATAACCTCATCTTGGAGGTGGCATGTGATTACTTACTCCGCGATTTACTGGTCACGTCGACCTCTCTGGTGCAGAGTGGAGAGGACCCTGCAAAGGTGTGAACAACAGGAAGCAGGGATTATTGGCGGCCATTCTGGAGCCTGGCCGCCACACTTGCTAAAGGTGCTTTTTATTGGGACCTCACAGTTTCTAGAGACTCAGTTCCTCATCCTTTCATTTAAACTACTCAAGTCTGGCAGGGAACACATGAACCTTGAAACTTGTTAAAACATGGAGGGAGCTAAACATATTTTATAAAAGCCATTGACTAAACATTTTCCATTCTTTGTTGTTGTTGTTGTTTTGGAGGAGGAGACTGTGTGTGTGTGTGTGTGTGTGTGTGTGTGTGTGTGGGAGAGAGAGACAGAGATGGGGGGAAGGAAAGGGAGAGGGAGAGAAAGAAAGAGAGAATGTAAAAAAATCTAATTTTTCAGATCAAAATTGACATATGGTTTCAGCATAACTCCTATTCTTCAATTCCCAAAGCAAGCACCTCTGTGAACTCTCAGCTAAACACAGACTTTTTTTGGAACTATGGGATAGGAGTAAGAAGGAAGGGACAAAATACTAGCTTTTGTGCTTGGTTTTAAGTTTTAATTTCTCAAAAAGAGACAGAGAGAGAGTACTGCAAGCCAAAATCTTTGACTTATACAGACTAATTAGGATGAGTAGAAGTCAATTATTGAAGACAATTGCTTCAGAAAGTCAAGAATATAGAAACTCCTGAAAATAGAAAGCTTGTTACCTCTTTATGTGATCATAAAAGATCTGAAAGAGCTTTCTATATTGTGACTATGAAATAAGGTCGAGTTTTTATTTCCTGTTAAATATGATGAGGAGGACAGTGACCCAGGTTGAAGGGTGAGGCAGAGATATACAGGGCTAGTCTTACAAGGAGGGAAAGTTTCTGGTTATGTATTAGATTTGATTCTAGTTTTCTGGGGTAAAACATTAATCCTACAATTCTCTCTTTTTCATAGATGCTGAGATTCCTTTATAAGCTATTTAGCCACCTGTATTTATAAGGTTTTTCTGCTTTTCAAGAAACTCTTTCCTCCTTGCGGGAGTGAAGCAGCAAGTCTTACTGGTGAACATATTTGGTGAGTTGTAGTAACCAGATAAGAGGAGAGAAGGTGCTAGAAGGGGAAAAGCTCTCATGGGGAGGGGAGGGGAGGAGAGCAAAGGCAGATGTGACAGGAAAATGAATTTGGAATCTATAGCCTCAGCTTCTTTCTAAAAGGGAGCAGCTTTCATAGCTGCCTAGCACCATGGGGGATTTGGGGTGTGCACATCTGGGGACAGACACTGAGGAGAAGTGAGAGGCTTCTGAGCACCTCTGGGAGGGAAGGGGTGGTGATGAGCAGGTGCAAGAGGCTAGGAAGGATAGGAAGCTGTGAGATACTCCAAGTGATGTACACATCGTTAGCTTGGTGCCCCATATTTCAGAACTGTTTGTGTACATGGATTTCTTGTGCAAGTTGGAGAAAGGGCGAGTCCTGGGCTGATGCTGAGCAGAACAGAGCCGGGACTTCTGGACACAGAAGCCTGAGGCAGAGACACCTCGAAATCAGGAGCCCCCGGAATTAGTAGACCTCATAGGGAAGACTCTGGTTTGTTATATGGTTGTGGAATTGGAAGTGGGTCTGAACTAATTATTCCTACTTCTCCAAGGCGCAAGGAAGCCCAGCTAACTTTTCCATTTTGGCAGGTCAGTGAGATTTTTGACATTTAAAAGCTCCTTTTGGTTTGGTTACAGAGCTAAGATGTCCTCTCCACGTGGACAAAACCCACATGCAAACACAAATAAGCTCTTGTACACGTGTGTGCGTGCACACACACACACAACAAACACATTTCTGCTCTTCCAGCTGCACCAATCTGTTCTCATTTCAGACAAACAAGTTTGGCCAATTTTTATCTTTCCTTTCATGTCATTGAATGGTGAGTTGCCACAGATGTTCTGTGCCCCCATAGAGAAGCATTGCCTTCCATCGGATCTGGGTCACTTTTGTTTAGGAGAGTCACCTCCAAGGGGTACAGTCATTTTTAGTGGGTGTGGCCTGAGAGCAAATTACACGTGGGGTGCAATGTCAGATGTTTGGGCCTGGAGAGAGATCCTCAAAGGAGCAGGCTGTGTCCCCTCTCAGGCTCACCCAGCCTCTCCCTGCCAGTTGGATGCATCAGCAAGAATCTCTGGATTCTACATTTTGCAGAGCCCTCGAAGACAGAAGGATGAAGAGGAACTTCCTGAAGCAGCCCATGGCTACTGAGGCCGCTCTATCTTACATCAAATGTTCCCTTCTCTATTACAAAACTTCATAGGCCTTGATAGATGCTGGCCTCCCTGGACTATACGAAATGTCTTGAACAGTCAATGGAAACATTGAAGATGCTGTTAGTCATCTTGGTAACTGTCAAGTACGTAAGTGCTAGTGCTGACAAACTCTTTGAAAGGAAGATTCCACAGCAGATTTGGCCCAAGTTTCTAAGCACTGTCCTGCTGCCTTAATACACACATCAAGAGATCTAGATTTAGGGTAGAACCATAATTCAACCATGCCAGAAAGATTTGAAAAATTCCACTCTTGAACAAAGAGTACTTTATAGTTTCTTGATAACCTACTCTACTTTTTAAAAATATTCAGATTGTTGCAGATTTCTGATTTAAACTCAAAATATTCAGATTTGGAAAATGTTACATTCCCCTCCCACCCTTTGTTGGGTAAAGCTTAAGTTCCTTGAGATCAGTAATGAGTCTCAAACTTACTTAACATCTCTCATAACGCCCAACACAACGTTGGATACATCAATAAATACTGCTTGGTTTATTGTTCAAGTGCATTTTCTATAATTCTCTAGCTGTGGAGAAGAAGTGATAGATGACCCCATGTAAAAGTAGGCTCCATAAAAAGATTGTGTAGTAAATAATTGGATTGTGCTGTAGATTTTCATCTTTTATGTACAGTGACCATAGGTAAGGAGAAAAGGAGATTTGGTTCCCTTGGTGAGACTGGGGTCTGGAAGCAAATATGAAAGAAAATAAATTTTGAAGTTGTTTTTTAGCACAATTTTGGTGGATTGAGTATATGATAGGACAGAAAGCCACCAGTGTTCATTAATATGGCTGATCCCTTACATAGATTATTCATTTAATATTGATAACCATACCCTTTGCACAAGAGATTTAGAGAGGATGGAGAATTTGACCCAAGCTACACTGTCAGTGAGTGGAAAACCAGCTGTATCTAAAGTTCCTGTTCTTTCTACTGTATTAGAGAGTTCTTTGGCAGCTGGCACATCCTGATCATTTGGAAGTCACCAACAGTCTGAAAAAGAAAATCACATAGATGATTAAAGTTGGTTTATTCAGAATTCTAACAGGTGCAACATGAGTCCACAAATCTGTATTATAACCATCCAAGACAGGCCATCTGGAGACACATGGAAAGAGTCCAGTTATGAAGGCTTTGGATTCTGACTTTACCTTGTACTGGCTCTTGCCTTGAGTAAGGTAATTAATCTGCCTCTCTGAGCCTCTGGTAAGCCTCTGAGGAATGGAAGCGTCAGCGTGTGCAAAAGTGTCTGCACACATAGCCTGGTGTACACTTAAGGCACCCAATCGTATCAGATGTTTTCAAAACATTGAGGTTGAAGCATCAACAGTAAAACTTCCTACAGAAAAGTGCACTGTTGTTCTTAGAGCTGCAGCTTTTGGAAAGTTATAGCTGCCAGCTCACACTGTAAGGGCACTGAGTGACCTGCCACCAAGATAGAGTGGGGAGGTTTTGCTGAGGAAGTCACCCACAAGGGTGGTAAAATAGAATTAAGAGGAAATGTGACCATCTATGGAGATAATGTTACAACTGGAAGTGCAGCTTCATCAGAGACCTTTCGAATAGAGAATGTGATGCAAACTTTGCATCACTATAGAGATGCAATCACTTTGCATTCGAATAGAGCATGTGGTGCCAACTGAAGTTGGTCTTTGTTAACAGTACAGTGAATCAGTTTTAGCTTATCAGTAAGCTGGTTCCTGTGTCTTAACTGATAAGGAAAATGGGAGGTTTTAAGAGAAAGGTGGCTGTTGGTCGTATTGAGCACAGAGCTGTTAGAGAAATTGGTTTTTAGAGTTAACAAACTCATTGGTAGGAAGTTGAGGAAGAAAGAGCACATCAGATTGATGGTAAGTGTATTTCCTTGGGGTGTTTTTCAAAAATGCATTTATCTCAAAGGGAATGGAATTTTAAAACAAAAATGTGGGTTAAACTTAATCATTGCTCTCAATTTTCCGTTTATGAAAAAAGTAGTATTACCCATGGGAAACCCAAGTTACAGACTGATGAAGTCCCGTGAAGTCTTGTTTGTATGATATGGAACTTTGGCCTCGTGTAATGGAAAATAAATGGGTGAGGATGGGCTTGGGAGGGGGCCTTGCAGTATACAGTACATACAAAGTGCTCGTATGCCAGAATTATTCTTGCTGGAATCCACTAAAGTCCAGAAGTGAAATCTGCTCAGACGGTGGAGAAGGGAAAAGTGCTTAGCAAGCAAGGAGCTACGAGGCAAAGCGTATGTGGTATGGGGAAGAGAAGTCACACCCTCAGGGAGAAGGAGATACAGGATGAAAAGGGAGAGTGACGGGTGTGCAGGGCTACTAAGGGCCCATCTTTCTGGGGGAGCGGTGGGTAGGGAGGAATACCTGATTTAAGTTCACGCTTGGCATTGCCCCCTCCAGTTGACAGCTCCATTTCTTTCCTCTCTGAAGTCTCCCAACAAAGCGTGTAGAGTCAGATGTGGCAGAGCTGACCCGCAAAGCCATACTCTTGAGCGTCAGGGACAGAGAAGTGGGAGGTGTGCTTCCTCTGGCTTCAACACTTCTCTCTCTCATTTTTTTTTTTTTTTGGCCACCCCATGTGGCATGCGGGATCTTAGTTTCCTGACCAGGGATCGAACTTGCGACCCTTGCAGTGGGAGCATGGCTTCTTAACCACTGAACCGCCAGGGAAGACCCCTTCTTTTTTCTTTTTTTGCAGCAGCTCTCGAGGCAAAAAATATTCATGTGTCATTGCCCCCAAATCTCAATATGGACCTTGCTATCCCCTTTCTGCTATTCTATGTACAGTATGTGAGAGAAAGCTCTGACTTACAAAGAACTGTATTTAATCCCTGCCGATGACTTACCGATGACTCTAGGCCACTCATCTGACCTCTTTAATTCTTGTATTCTTTACCTATAAAACCAGCATCTTAGTACTAATACCAAGCTAAGAGGGTGGTTTCTAAAGATTAAATGGATGTAAAGTAACAGCACCGCACCTAGCTGTCAGCAAATGCTTAATAATGTCAGCCATCGTCATTATTTTTTACCTTTCCTGCTCTGGGAACTTTCATCTCTGTGCCCTGCTGGCAGCATGCCGTGGCTGCTGATTTGAATTACAGACTCCCCAGCAGGACATTGGGTTGTCTCTGCTCTTGAACAGGTTGTACAGATGAGGACGTTGCTCCCTCTATGTTTGAAGATGGGGACTAATAGCTCAAACAGATCTGGGACGTCTTTAGTTTTCAGATTCCTGCTCTTCCAGCAGGAGAACTCTTCATATATGTCCTTCCACACTTCCCAGTTTTCTGTGAATGCAGAGACAGAAAAGTGCAAAGGAGAGGATCTCCAGAGATTTGGGTAACATTGATATCCAAGAGGTATCCAAGGGATACAAATACCAACTCTGAGGTAGGGACAAGCTTGGGGTGTTGGGGGAAGAGGAAGGAGAAAAGTGTGAAATGAGGGTGGGACACATAGAAGACCTGAATCAGAGAAGTGTGAAGGGAGCCAGACCATGGAGGGCCTTTTAGTCCATTACAGAGACTTTGGTTTTCACTGAATAAAAGGAGAGGTTTGAGGAGAGGAGAGGTTAAAAGGATCATGCTGGTTTCTGCTTTGAAAATAGATTCTAAGGGGACAAGGGAAGGACCAAAGAGACTAATTCAGAGGCTATTGCAATAATCCAGGCAAGGGCTTCCCTGATGGCGCAGTGGCTGAGAGTCCGCCTGCTGATGCAGGGGACATGGGTTCATGCCCCGGTCCGGGAAGATCCCACATGCTGCGGAGCGGCTGGGCCCGTGAGCCATGGTCACTGAGCCTGCGCGTCCGGAGCCTGTGCTCCACAATGGGAGAGGCCACAGCAGTGAGAGGCCTGCGTAACGCAAAAAAAAAAAAAAAAAAAAAAAAAAAAAAAAAAAATCCAGGCAAGAGGTGGTGGTAGCGTGGACCACCAGTGAGCATCATGAGCAGTGGTCACGTGGTTGAGCTCTGAATCTACTTGGAAAGTAGATTCAGTGGGACTTGCTGATGGTTTGGATGAGATGTGTTAGAGACAGAGGCATAAAGAAACAGCCACGGATTTTGATCTGAGCAGCTGTAAAGATGGAGTTGCCATCAACCAAGATGATAAGGGCTGTTGGAAGGGCAGATTTTGGTGTGAAGAACAGGAATAAGTCTTGACAGGTTAATTTTGAGACATCTAGGATACAGGTAAGTGGAGGGTCAAGTCAGCAGGTGCATATCTGAGTCTGAAGTTCAGGGGGATAGTCTGGACAGCAGGTTTAACTTTGAGAGTATAATCTGCATATAGATGAAGTCTACAACCAGGAAAGTGGATGACATCACATGAGGAATGAGTGTAGACAGAGAAGAAAAGAGATTCAAGGACTGAGCCATGCAGCGATGGGGAAAAGAGGGGATGTGAAGAGCAGCCAGCGGTGTCCTGAAGAAAGACGGGAGAAACTGTCCCACTGGGACAGAGGCTGCACAGAGCTCAAGGCAAGATGAAGACTAAGGACGCACAGTGGTTCTAGCAATTACGTGGAGGTAATTGGTGGCATTGACAACGGCAGGATGCCATTACAATCCTAACTAGTTATTAACAGAATTGAAATTTAAAGAAAGAAGCAACGCAGTGTTTCCAAAATGGGTTCAGATTCTATAAGGTTATTTGCAAAGCAAGCAAACAAACAAAACAAAATGAGAAACAGAAACAAAGAAAGAAAGGATTCTAATAGAAACTTATTTTAACTTATGCGAAATTCTCAGCACTTCCGCAGTGATTTACAAACAGAGATGCAAATTTATCTGTTTGGGAAAGATGAATATCTCTCCCCAGGGAAGCTTTCCAGTGAAAATAAGCGGTTGCTCTTTTGTAAACCTCATGATCTATCTATATACTTTCACTCTTGAAGACCTCATCTAGTCTGGTGGGTTTAATTTTATCTATACACTGACATATTCCAAATTTATATATATATGGATGATATATCTCTAGCCCAAATGTGTCTCCTGAACTTCAGAAGCAAACAGCCCACTGGTGACTTGAGATCTCCCGTTGTATGTCTAAGAGATATGCCAAGCTGAATATGTCCAGAACTGCTTGACTCTCATTCCAAAACCTGTTCCACACCCAGTCCCCCATCTCAGTAAATAGCAACCCCCTATGCCCAGCTGCTCAGGCAAAAGTCTTTTTTTGATATATTATTTTATATTACATTATGCTATTTAACCCAATACATCAAAAATATGATCATTGCAACACATAATCAATATAAAAATTATTAATGAAACACTTTACATCTCTTTTTCTGTACCCTTTGAAAGCCAGTGAGTATTTGACACAGCCCATCTCAATGAGGATGAGCCACATGCCAAGCTTTCTAGAGCCACATGTGGCTGACGGCTACCATATCGGGGAGAGCAGCCCTGGAGACATAATCTACTTTCAACTGAGCTGGAAGGAATTGGAGAGGGTTCCTTAGAACCAGCATGTGGGTATCTTGTTGTGTCTAAGAGGCAAATGGGACAGCACAGTCCATGCAAACCAGTCCCAGCCACTGCACACACAGCATCCTCTCCTCCAGCGGCCAGGGCTCTGTGGCACTGATGCATCCTTCTGGGCAGGAGGGACAGCCTGCTTGCGATGCCACTGCTTTAAGACTGAAGTGGAGCCAATTGCTTCATCTTTCACTGTAGCTGCAGGCAACCCATGGAAGCATAAACCTTCTAGAAACTGAGTTCTGACCCTCTAGTCAAAAATAACTCCATGTCAAGCTCTGCTTTGATGGAGAAGTCTTTGTCTGAGGCAAGAGTCCCTCAGAAAACTCCACAAAAGTCAAGTGGAGAAAGCTTTGGAACTAGACAGGCTTGAGTGGCAGGAACCACATTCCTGAGGCCAGGAGTGAATTATTGGCCCCTTAGGGGCCAGCCTGCTATGTACACACAATAGAACCCCTGGTCCCTGGGTGCACAGGTCCAATGAGACCTTAGCTGGCTGATTCTCCAGGGCCCGGACTGGGCAGCTAAACAGGAAAGCCACAGTGGGCCAACACCAGCCCAGACATAATTTTGCCTCCCCGGGCTGATGGAGAAGAAGAAAAGCTCTCGGTTTACCACCAGGCAGCTCTGAGTTTGAGTCCTAGGCCTTCCACTGAGCCCTGGAGCCTGACGTTAAGCACACATGCTAGGATCGGACTAGCTTCAAATCCCCATCCCACCACTCACAGCTGTGGCACTAGGGACAAACTACCAAATCTCTCTGGGTCTCCACTTTCCTGTCTGTGAAATGGGAATAACAAAGACACGTCCCCTGGAGGGGATGAGTTACCATATAGAAACATGCTCACACTGTCAGCTGGCACTAACAAGGATCCCATATCAGATGATATTGCTGTGTCATCATCGCTGTGTTTACATGGAATGTTGATATTGCTGCATCATTGTCATCATCGCCGTGGTTAAGACATGGAACATCAGCTCATGGGGACCTAGTCTTCATTTCAAAAAACAAGATACTAACTCTCCATTTCTTTTTTTTTTTTTTTTTTTCAGTTCTGGGGTCACTTTTTTTTTTTTTTTTACATCTTTATTGGAGTATAATTGCTTAACAATGGTGTGTTAGTTTCTGCTTTATAACAAAATTAATCAGTTATACATATATATATGTTCCCATATCCCCTCCCTCTTGCATCTCCCTTCCACCATCCCTATCCCACCCCTCCAGGCGGTCACAAAGCACCAAGCTGATCTCCCTGTGCTATGCAGCTGCTTCCCACTAGCTATCTACCTTACGTTTCGTAGTGTATATATGTCCATGCCTCTCTCTCGCTTTGTCACAGCTTACCCTTCCCCCTCCCCGTATCCTCAAGTCCATTCTCTAGTAGGTCTGTGTCTTTATTCCTGTCTTACTCCTGTGTTCTTAATGACACATTATTTTCCTTAAATTCCATATATATGTGTCGGCATACAGTATTTGTCTTTCTCTTTCTGACTTACTTCACTCTGTATGATAGACTCTAGGTCCATCCACCTCATTACAAATAGCTCAATTTCATTTCTTTTTATGGCTGAATAATATTCCATTGTATATATGTGCCACATCTTCTTTATCCATTCATCCGATGATGGACACTTAGGTTGTTTCCATCTCTGGGCTACTGTAAATAGGGCGGCTATGAACATTTGGTACATGACTCTTTTTGAATTATGGTTTTCTCAGGGTATATGCCCAGTAGTGGGATTGCTGGGTCATATGGTAGTTCTATTTGTAGTTTTTTAAGGAACCTCCATACTGTTCTCCATAGTGGCTGTACCAATTCACATTCCCACCAGCAGTGCAAGAGGATTCCCTTTTCTCCACACCCTCTCCAGCATTTATTGCTTCTAGATTTCTTGATGATGGCCATTCTGACTGGTGTGAGATGATATCTCATTGTAGTTTTGATTTGCATTTCTCTAATGAGTAAAGATGTTGAGCATCCTTTCATGTGTTTGTTGGCAGTCTGTATATCTTCTGTGGAGAAATGTCTATTTAGGTCTTCTGCCCATTTTAGGATTGGGTTGTTTGTTTTCTTGCTATTGAGCTGCATGAGCTGCTTATAAATTTTGGAGATTAATCCTTTGTCAGTTGCTTCATTTGCAAATATTTTCTCCCATTCTGAGGGTTGTCTTTTGGTCTTGTTTATGGTTTCCTTTGCTATACAAAAGCTTTTAAGTTTCATTAGGTCCCATCTGTTTATTTTTGTCTTTATTTCCATTTCTCTAGGAGGTGGGTCAAAAAGGGTCTTGCTGTGATTTACGTCATAGAGTGTTCTGCCTATGTTTTCCTCTAAGAGTTTGATAGTGTCTGGCCTTACATTTAGGTCTTTAATCCATTTTGAGCTTATTTTTGTGTATGGTGTTAGGGAGTGATCTAATCTCATACTTTTACATGTCCCTGTCCAGTTTTCCCAGCACCACTTATTGAAGAGACTGTCCTTTTTCCACTGTACATTCCTGCCTCCTTTATCAAAGATAAGGTGACCATATGTGCGTGGGTTTATCTCTGGGCTTTCTATCCTGTTCCATTGATCTATCTTTCTGTTTTTGTGCCAGTACCATACTGTCTTGATTACTGTAGCTTTGTAGTATAGTCTGAAGTCAGGTAACCTGATTCCTCCGGCTCCATTTTTCGTTCTCAAGATTGCTTTGGCTGTTCAGGGTCTTTTGTGTTTCCATACCAATTGTGAAAATTTTTGTTCTGGTTCTGTGAAAAATGCCAGTGGTAGTTTGATAGGGATTGCATTGAATTTGTAGATTGCTTTGTGTAGTAGAGTCATTTTCACAATCTTGATTCTTCCAATCCAAGAGCATGGTATATCTCACCATCTATTTGTATCATCTTTCATTTCTTTCATCAGTGTCTTATAATTTTCTGCATACAGGTCTTTTGTCTCCTTAGGTAGGTTTATTCCTAGATATTTTATTCTTTTTGTTGCAGTGGTAAATGGGATTGTTTTCTTGATTTCACTTTCAGATTTTTCATCATTAGTGTACAGGAATGCCAGAGATTTCTGTGCATTTATTTTGTATCCTGCTACTTTACCAAATTCATTGATTAGCTCTAGTAGTTTTCTGGTAACATCTTTAGGATTCTCTATGGATAGTATCATGTCATCTGCAAACAGTGACAGCTTTACTTCTTCTTTTCCGATTTGGATTCGTTTTATTTCCTTTTCTTCTCTGATTGCTGTGGCTAAAACTTCCAAAACTATGTTGAATAAGAGTGGTGAGAGTGGGCAGCCTTGTCTTGTTCCTGATCTTAGTGGAAATGGTTTCAGTTTTTCACCATTGAGGATGATGTTGGCTGTGGGTTTGTCATATATGGCTTTTATTATGTTGAGGAAAGTTCCCTCTATGCCTACTTTCTGCAGGGTTTTTGTCATAAATGGGTGTTGAATTTTGTCGAAAGCTATCTCTGCATCTATTGAAATGATCATATGGGTTTTCTCCTTCAATTTGTTAATATGGTGTATCACGTTGATTGATTTGCATATATTGAAGAATCCTTGCATTCCTGGAATAAACCCCACTTGATCATGGTGTATGATCCTTTTAATGTGCTGTTGGATTCTGTTTGCTAGTATTTTGTTGAGGATTTTTGCATCTATGTTCATCAGTGATATTGGCCTGTAGTTTTCTTTCTTTGTGACATCCTTGTCTGGTTTTGGTGTCAAGGTGATGGTGGCCTCGTAGAATGAGTTTGGGAGTGCTCCTCCCTCTGCTATATTTTGGAAGAGTTTGAGAAGGATAGGTGTTAGCTCTTCTCTAAATGTTTGATAGAATTCGCCTGTGAAGCCATCTGGTCCTGGGCTTTTGTTTGTTGGAAGATTTTTAATCACAGTTTCAATTTCAGTGCTTGTGATTGGTCTGTTCATATTTTCCATTTCTTCCTGATTCAGTCTTGGCAGGTTGTGCATTTCTAAGAATTTGCCTATTTCTTCCAGCTTGTCTATTTTATTGGCATAGAGTTGCTTGTAGTAATCTCTCATGATCTTTTGTATTTCTGCAGTGTCAGTTGTTACTTCTCCTTTTTCATTTCAAATTCTATTGATTTGAGTCTTCTCCCTTTTTTTCTTGATGAGTCTGGCTAATGGTTTGTCAATTTTGTTTATCTTCTCAAAGAACCAGCTTTTAGTTTTATTGATCTTTGCTATCATTTCCTTCATTTCTTTTTCATTTATTTCTGATCTGATTTTTATGATTTCTTTCTTTCTGCTATCTTTGGGGTGTTTTTGTTCTTCTTTCTCTAATTGCTTTAGGTGGAAGGTTAGGTTGTTTATTCGAGATGCTTCCTGTTTCTTAAGGTGGGATTGTATTGCTATAAACTTCCCTCTTAGAACTGCTTTTGCTGCATCCCATAGGTTTTGGGTCGTCATGTCTCCATTGTCATTTGTTTCTAGGTATTTTTAAATTTCCTCTTTGATTTCTTCAGTGATCACTTCGTTATTAAGTAGTGTATTTTTTAGCCTCCATGTGTTTGTATTTTTTACAGATCTTTTCCTGTAATTGATATCTAGTCTCATAGCATTGTGGTCGGAAAGGATACTTGATACAATTTCAATTTTCTTAAATTTACCAAGGCTTGATTTGTGACCCAATATATGATCTATCCTGGAGAATGTTCCATGAGTACTTGAGAAAAATGTGTATTCTGTCGTTTTTGGATGGAATGTCCTATAAATATCAATTAAGTCCATGTTGTTTAATGTATCATTTAAAGCTTGTTTTTCCTTATTTATTTTCATTTTGGATGATCTGTCCATTGGTGAAAGTGGGCTGTTAAAGTCCCCTAGTATGAATGTGTTACTGTCGATTTCCCCTTTTATGGCTGTTAGTATTTGCCTTATGTATTGATGAGCTCGTATGTTGGGTGCATAAATATTTACAATTATTATATCTTCTTCTTGGATTGATCCCTTGATCATTATGTAGTGTCCTTCTTTGTCTCTTCTAGTAGTCTTTATTTTAAAGTCTATTTTGTCTGATATGAGAATTGCTACTCCAGCTTTCTTTTGGTTTCCATTTGCATGGAATATCTTTTTCCATCCCCTTACTTTCAGTCTGTATGTGTCTCTAGGTCTGAAGTGGGTCTCTTGCAGACAGCATATATATGGGTCTTGTTTTTGTATCCATTCAGCCAATCTGTGTCTTTTGGTGGGAGCATTTAGTCCATTTACATTTAAGGTAATTATCAATATGTATGTTCCTATTCCCATTTTCTTAATTGTTTTGGTTTCGTTATTGTAGGTCTTTTCCTTCTGTTGTGTTTCTTGCCTAGAAAAGTTCCTTTAGCATTTGTTGTAAAGCTGGTTTGGTGGTGCTGAACTCTCTCAGCTTTTGCTTGTCTGTAAACGTTTTAATTTCTCCATCAAATCTGAATGAGATCCTTGCTCGGTAGAGTAATCTTGGTTGCACGTTTTTCTCCTTCATCACTTTTAATATGTCCTGCCAGTCCCTTCTGGCTTTCAGACTTTCTGCTGAAAGATCAGCTGTTAACCTTATGGGGATTCCCTTGTGTGTTATTTGTTGTTTTTCTCTTGCTGCTTTTAATATGTTTTCTTTGTGTTTAATTTTTGACAGTTTGATTAATATGTGTCTTGGCGTATTTCTCCTTGGATTTATCCTGTATGGGACTCTCTGTGCCTCCTGGACTTGATTAACTATTTCCTTTCCCATATTAGGGAAGTTTTCAACTATAATCTCTTCAAATATTTTCTCAGTCCCTTTCTTTTTCTCTTCTTCTGGAACCCCTATAATTCGAATGTTGATGCGTTTAATGTTGTCCCAGAGGTCTCTGAGACTGTCGTCTGTTCTTTTCATTCTTTTCTCTTTATTTTGCTCTGCATCCGTTATTTCCACTATTTTATCTTCCACATCACTTATCCGTTCTTCTGCCTCAGTTATTCTGCTATTGATCCCATGTAGAGTATTTTTCATTCATTTATTGTGTTTTTAATCGTTGCTTGATTCATCTTTAGTTCTTCTAGGTCCTTGTTAACTGTTTCTTGCATTTTGTCTATTCTACTTCCAAGATTTTGGATCATCTTTACTATCATTATTTTGAATTCTTTTTCAGGTAGACTGCCTATTTTCTCTTCATTTGTTAGTCTGGTGGGTTTTTATCTTGCTCCTTCTCCTGCTGTGTTTTTTTCTGTCTTCTCATTTTGTTTATCTTACTGTGTTTGTGGTCTCCTTTTTGCAGGCTGCAGTTTCGTAGTTCCCGTTGTTTTTGGTATCTCTCCCCAGTGGCTAAGGTTTTTTCAGTGGGTTGTGTAGGCTTCCTGGTGGAGGGTACTAGTGCCTGTGTTCTGGTGGGTGAGGCTGGATCTTGTCTTTCTGGTGGGCAGGTCCATGTCTGGTGGTGTGTTTTGGGGTGTCTGTGGACTTTTTATGATTTTAGGCAGCCTCTCTGCTAATGGGTGGCGCTGTGTTCCTGTCTTGCTAGTTGTTTGGCATAGGGTGTCCCGCACTGTAGCTTGCTGGTCGTTGAGTGAAGCTGGGTGCTGGTGTTGCGATGGAGATCTCTGGAAGATTTTCGCCGTTTGATATTATGTGGAGCTGGGAGGTCTCTTGTGGACCAGTGTCCTGAAGTTGGCTCTCCCACCTCAGAGGCACAGCACTGACTCCTGGCTCCTCAATTTGGGATGATTCGTTGTCTATTCATGTATTCCACAGATGCAGGGTACATCAAGTTGATTGTGGAACTTTAATCAGCTGCTTCTGGGGCTGCTGGGAGAGATTTCCCTTTCTCTTCTTTGTTCTCAGAGCTCCCGGGTCTCAGCTTTGGATTTGGCCCCGCCTCTCCCTGTAGGTCACCGGAGGGCGTCTGTTCTTCGCTCAGACAGGACAGGGTTAAAGGAGCAGCCGCTTCGGGGACTCTGGCTCACTCAGGCCGGGGGGGAGGGAGGGGTACGGAGTGCGGGGCGAGCCTGCAGCGGCAGAGGCTGGCGTGACGTTGCACCAACCCGAGGCGCGCCGTGCGTTCCTCCGGGGAAGCCGTCCCTGGATCCCGGGACCCCGGCAGTGACAGGCTGTACAGGGTCCCCGGAAGGGGGGCGTGGACAGTGACCTGCGCTCTCACACAGGCCTCTTGGCGGCGGCAACAGCAGCCCCAGCGTCCCACGCCCGTCTCTGGGGTCCGCGCTTTCAGCCGCGGCTCACGCCCATCTGTGGAGCTCCTTTAAGCAGCGCTCTTAATCCCCTCTCCTCGCGCACCAGGAAACCAAGAGGGAAGAAAAAGTCTCTTGCCTCTTCGGCAGGCCCAGACTTTTTCCCGGACTCCCTCCCGGCCAGCTGTGGCGCATTAGCCCCTTCAGGCTGTGTTCACACCGCCAGCCCCAGTCCTCTCCCTGCGCTCCGACCGAAGCCCGAGCCTCAGCTCCCAGCGCCGCCCGCCCCGGCAGGCAAGCAGAGAAGCCTCTCAGGCTGGTGAGTGCCGGTCGGCACTGATTCTCTGTGTGGGAATCTCTCCGCTTTGCCCTACCCAGGTACGTGGGGAGTTTCTTGCCTTTTGGGGGGTCTGAGGTCTTTGTCAGCATTCAGTAGGTGTTCTGTAGGAGTTGTTCCACGTGTAGATGAATTTCTGATGTATCTGTGGGGAGGAAGGTGATCTCCGCGTCTTACTCTTCCGCCATCTTCCCCGGAAGTTCAGGCAAATGTCTTGAAATCGTCTTTGCCCACTGTCTTTCTCTCCTACCCTATACCTTGTTCATCAAGAAATTCTGTCAGCAAACCTCAAAATACAGCCAAAATCCAACCTTGTCTCACAACCTACAC
This sequence comes from Hyperoodon ampullatus, assembly GCF_949752795.1. Lineage (NCBI taxonomy): Eukaryota > Metazoa > Chordata > Mammalia > Artiodactyla > Ziphiidae > Hyperoodon > Hyperoodon ampullatus. The sequence goes on from NC_136928.1 coordinate 20,469,470, forward strand.
TTCCACAGCCTGGTCCATCCAAGCCACAATCTCTCTCATCTGGGCCATCACGAAACCTCCTAACTTGCTTTCTTCCTCATCCCTTGCCCTCCTGAAGGCTATTCTCAGCACCCAGAGCCTTATTGCTAAAACCCACGTCAGGTCCTGCCATTCCTTGGCTTGTGCCCTCCTGTGGTTCCCATCTCACTGAGCAAGAACCAAAGTGCTTAAGCTGACTCATGAGGCCGTGCACGATTTGGTCACCGGACCTCTCCGAGCTGCTCTTCCTTCCCTGCCGTCTTTCTCCACTCGAGTCACAGGGCTCCCTGCCGCTCCTCAGACACAGCAGGCATGCTTCTTCCTGGTCTGTACATCGACTGTTTATCAAATGCCACCTTCCTAGTTGGCCTTCCAGGTCTCCCTACCTAAAACTGCACATCTCTCCAATCCTCCTTACTTCCCTCCTCTGCTTTCTTTTTCTCCCTGAATGTATCACCATGGAAAACCTTTTATAAATACTTCTACTTATTTATATAAATATCGTCCTCCTTCTCCACTAGGCTGAAAATTCCACGTGGGCAGGTATTTCTGTCTTCCTTTGCTCTGTGTGGTATCTGGGGTGATGAAATTGTTCTAGAACTAGATAGAGGTGTTGGTTGCACAGCATTGTCAATGTACCGAATGTCACTGAATTGTCACTTTAAAATGATTAATTTTTGTTATGTGAATTTAACATCAACAAAAAAAATTATTCAGCAGCAAAAAAAGAAAAGAAAATTGAATAGTCAGGCTAAGTCTTATTGAGAAGGTGCCATTGGATCAACGACTTGAGGAGGTGCGAAAGTTAGCCTTGTAGGTAATTGGAAGGAGGCGTCCAGACAGAAGGAAGAGTGAGTGCAGAGTACTGGCTGTACCTTCAGGAGGACCCAGGTGGCCTCAGATAATGTGAGCACCATAGCTGCTGTAAGGGTGTTGGCGTTTCCTCTGGTTGAAGTGGAGGCACATATGATTTGACTTAGGTTTTAACAGGATCTCTGGAGCCTCTGTATCAGGAATAGTCTGAAGAGGGGCACTTGTGGAAGCAGAGAGAACAGTTAGAAGCTATTTTTAAAATCCAGGTGAGAGATAATGGTGGCTCGGATGGGGAGGTGACCGTGGAGGTGGGGCCAGGGGGATGGGGGATGTCATTGTAGGTTGGATGTACTTTGAAGATGAAACTGTTAGGATGTCCTGATACATGAGGAAGAGGAGAGACAATCATATATGGAGAGTTTTGGCTTGGGCAACTCTCAAGGGGCAAGACGGAGTTGCCATCACTGAGACAAGGAAGATTGTGGGAGAAGTTTTTCTTAGGGGCGAGGGAGCGGAGGAAGGTTGGAGGGTTATATCTCCAGTTTAGTTCTGGAGACATAAAGTCTCTGTTAATTCCAGTTTGTCCTTGAATGTATAGCAGTTGCTTCTAGTTTTTGAAGGGGAAAACTGGCTGAGGCCAAAAGAAGCACGGAGGGAAGGAGATAAATTGCTGAGTGCCCCAAGAGTTTGGAGTGTGGCAAAGAAGAAGCAAAGAGATAAAAGTGTAACCAAAGGAGACACAATGGGTAGACTGGGCCCAGAGCCTTTTCTGGAGATGCAGGGCAGACCACCTAACCCTACACAGGATCTGCCCCCATCTATCACAGGCTTTATGCACATTTTCATCAGGAAAGACAGAAGGAAAGTGGTGCCTAAAACACTCTCTAATGAAATGAGGGGGGAAAAATCCATTTGCTTATCGTCAGAATTATTGAGTGAGAACCTGACTCACTTAAATTCACAGAAGTGTAATAGGACAAATATTTCCTCGCTTTCACATGTTTACAGTAAGACCAGGCTACAGATGGCTAAGCTCTGCAGTGTGTTGACATCATATCTCCATTTAGCTATAACACCGGCCAAAACATATGAATAAGTCTCACAGGTTCTAAGTTATGAAATACTTGGGTGCCACGTTGCGAATGCAAGCAGCTAGATGTTCCTCTGGCAAATAAAGGTTTTGTTTTTTGTTTGTTAGTGGAAATATCAGAGACTTAGATTATATGTGGGGACATGCAAGATTTCAAAACTGTAACCCCAAAACCAGAAAAAAATTTATGGCCAAATTAGGTTAGATTAATTTTGAAAATTAAGAGTAATTCTGAGGAGTCTTAAAAAGACGATATCTGCCAATGAAACCAGCAGGCACTGGAAGATTTCTGCTTAACTTGGCAGAATTCATGGTTGCTCAAGATCTTGGATTTAGTTATTTGTTAGAAGCTCTTGTCTTGCTAAGTTATTATAAACTATTATACTTTTACACTGGATGGTGTCATAGAGGTTAGAAGCCAGAATTGTCTGGCTCTTTACAGAAAGGAGGCTTAAAGGAAATTAGAGCTGCTTATTTTGTTTAATCTCCCAGTCACAATCATAAGAAGGAAAGCTTTACCACTCTAATCTCTGTCTCTGTTTCTAGTTGATATTAGAAAAAAAAAGCCTTGTCTTTGAGGTTCAGTAAGTCTGGTTTCAAACCAGCCACAACGGGGTGAGCTTGGTCAAATTATTTAACCAGTCTCGTCCTTGGGTTTTTATTTTAATCTGCAAACGTTGAATGATGCTGATGATAAGTACCATGCAGTATTTTACTTTGAATGAAAGGACTTCATTGTTGAATAATGGACTGAATTAAAACAATAGCTTTTATTTATCATAATAGCTAGACTTTATTAAATGCTTCTGCAAGATGTCACGATTATGATATTAAAACTCTAACTGAAACCTTACTTAAAACTAAGAAATCAAGGTAACTATGGCCTCATCTAAATGAATAAATGTCTAAATTTAATTTTAAAATTTTAAGATGTTTTAGGGTACAAAATATAAGTTTGTATTCAAGTGTAAGAATGTTTAAGTTGGTATCATTTTATTTAGAAAGAGAAAAACAAATATTGCATATTAACACATATATGTGGAATCTAGAAAAATGGTACAGATGATCTTATTTGCAAAGCAGAAATAGAGACACAGACATAGAGAACAAACATATGGATACCAAAGGGGAAAGGGCGTGGTGGGATGAACTGGGAGATGGGGATTGACATATATACACTATTAATACTATGTATTAAATATATAACTAATGAGAACCTGCTGTATAGCACAGGGAACTCTACTCAATGTTCTGTAGTGACCTAAATGGGAAGGAAATCCAAAACAGGGGATATATGTATACCTGTAGCTGGTTCACTTTGCTGTACAGTAGAAATTAATAGAACATTGTAAAGCAACTGGACTCCAAAAAAATTAATTAAAAAATGTTATCTAGCGCTTACAGTGTTGCCTGCCCCTGACTCTGTGGTCTCAGTGCCAAAACTCATGATCTTGACAAGTAAGTCAAGAGTAGCAGGCTTCCCTGGTGGCGCAGTGGTTGAGAGTCCACCTGCTGATGCAGGGGACGTGGGTTCGTGCCCCTGTCCGGGAAGATCCCACATGCCACGGAGCGGCTGGGCCCGTGAGCCATGGCCACTGAGCCTGCGTGTCCGGAGCCTGTGCTCCGCAACGGGAGAGGCCACAACAGTGAGAGGCCCGTGTACCACACACACACAAAAAAAAGAATATCAATGAACGGATCTAATTCCTTGAAGTGAGGCCAAACATGATGGTGAATCTCCCAGCAGTGACAAGACTTTGCATCTCTTCTTCTGAGAGCGCATGACTGGTGTCCCTGCAGATAGGGATGCCTGTTCAAGAACATTGCCAGCCACAGGGGAGTGGGGAGAGGGGGATGGTACGGTCAACTGGTTCCAAAAACCTACTAGAATGATTCTTTGGCTGCGCCTCCTCTCTTGACCTTCTTCACCTGGTGGCAGGATGATTTAGTGGTTAGGAATCTAGCCTTTGGAGCCAACCTGCTTGGGTTCAAATTCTGGTTCCTCCTCTTAGCATAACATGACTTGGACAGTTTGCTTACCCTCTCTGTGTCTCAGTGTCCTTGTCTGTAGAACGGCCATAATAATGGTAGCGCCTGCTTCATTGGGTGGTTATGGGAATGAAGGAGTTAATACACGTAAGTCATTTAGAACTGTATCTGGCATAGAGTGAGTTCCAGAGAAGGCTTAGCTTTTCTTGTTATATTATTGTATGGGTCTGGAATTAGTCGCTGAATCCTTCTGGGATGTGGTGAGTTTTAAAAGTAACTCGAATTTACCCATGATTGAGTCATACCAGCTATTCATAGCTAAAAGCAAATCTTGTGGTGAGCATTTGTTTTACGTGGAGCCCAGGAGTTGAGGGTTATGAGTTTCCTTGTCATTCCTCTTAAGGCAGTCTTCGTACTCAAAACTTCCTTCTATTTCTCTGAACTCCTTAGGAAAACTTCTTTTTCCCATCCAAGAGCCCTGTAGGGACTTAAATCTGAGGATCTGGAATCTGTTTTTGGATGTGTCAATTCTGGACCCTAAACAGAACATTTGCAAAATCCCATAAAGTCCTGTTTACTTCTCATTGCTTGCCCCCATTTTGCTTTTGAAACTCTCTGCACCAAAGCTGCTGTAACTGGATGCACCTTCCTAACTAGCGTCTGCCAATTGAAGTGTCAAAGGAGTATCCGGAAGAGCAGTCTCAAAGCCCCAAGGTTTCCAGATCATTTGGAACTCAGTGTAATAATATCAGTGCGATAAACAACAAGCATTAGCTTGAGTAACTGATGCTAAAACAGGGAGATGATTTGATTACTTTTTCTAAAGGATTATTCAATGTTGCCCTTACATTTAAATATTTATGTACCAAGGTCAGAGTTCTTGGTACATGATGCACCAGCACTTTTGAACAAGTCATGAATTTTGGCTAGAAATCAAATTTCAGGGTGGGTGGAGTGGTGAGTTGAAGGATGTCTTTGAGTATCTCCCCTTTAAAATAAAAGAGAGAGTGCATGTGAGTAGTCTGCAAGGAAGGAGCTACAAGAGCTGGAAACTATTCACAGTTCAGTCATTCACTTGAAATTCATTCCTCCTGCCCTTCAGTTTGGGTAAGCATCAATTACTTATTTAAAATTTGTAGTAAAAACTTTTCCAGACACGTAATAAGGAAAGTATCAACAATTCGTGTTTAGAGGAAATGTGCTTTCTTAAAATATATTAAGGGTTGTTGTATTCATTCTATATTTGTCAGTTTCTGTATTGGTTCCATCCCTCCCCTGACTTTTTAAGAAAAAAATAATATGGTTAAGTTATCCTTTTGCTGAAAGAAAAAGTATGTCATTATTTTTCACAGACCTTCAACTGTTCTTAGAAAGCTTTTGGTGAATCTTGGGGATAAGCAGGGGCAGGGACACATTTCTGAGGGTTTGGTATAGTGTCTAGGGCAACTATTTGATGACTGTTTTACCCATCTCTTTCCTATATTCCTTAGTTGCTTTGGGATGATTGTTTGCCTGTGTGCTTGAGAGCAGGCGGGAGTCATGTGTGTGTACACACAGCTGCCAGCCTGTGTGGATGTCTGGGTTTCATATCTGCATTTATAATATTGTATTTTCTAAGGTCTGTTGAATTTTATAATTTTCTTTTTTTTTCAAAAATAGAAACCCATTTTCTTTCCTCTTAATTTAGCTTCGGTACATTCTCACGAGACAGTGATATAGCATGGCTGTCGTAAGCCCTGTGTGGTCCAAAAGTCCTGTAGGAATAAATGTAATGATACATGTCTGAAGTCTGCTCCTATACGTATTTATACATATTAAAAATCTGTTCATGAATAATTTTCCTGTGGGGTATTGAGCAAGTAAAAACCATGGCTGTAAATATTTTGCTTGTGATTTTGTATGACTTATTTTTTGGTATCTTTTTGTCAGAGATACTGACAACTCTTCCCAATTATAAATCTTAGGGAATACCATCAACCACCTAGGGGAGCTTCACCGTCGTATGTCACAGATTTGACTTGAATCATCTTGAGAATCGGTTACCAACACTTGCTCTAGATTGAGAAACTGAGAATGGGACTTTGGGTCTTGGTAATTCTAACAATTCTCATACCTTCCACATCAGCTACATTTAGTAAGTATTCCTTTTGAACTGACATTTAAAAAATCTTAATTAAGTAATTCCAAAAACAATTTGCCTAGTTTTAAATTGCCTGCTTCCAATTGCTCTAGCTGAATGGTAACCTAGAAAATTCATTTATGTTCTACAGCCATTCTTCATCACCAATCTATCAGGATAAATTCTTCATAACAAATATAGCATAATTTTAATTTTACATATTCAAATACATCAAAATTTAATATGGTGCCTGCACATAGAAGGTATTGACAGAATTTGTTGACTGACAACATGCTTTGTGTAGATGATGTGGCTGCTTTCCTTTGGAGCAATGTGAAGGATTTAGCTCCAAATTAAATCACTAATCTGTGTATCCATTAGAATATTTCATAAAAGATCTTAGATCATTTACTTATTCTTTCTCAAAGTGTGACCAGTTTCTAAGTTTAATCCTAGAAGGGGATATTTAGAATACAGAAATTGTAATCCTTTTTATATGATCACTTCAGGATGATATTTATACATATTTTTTTATTTGCAGGCAAATCATCTTGGGGCCTGGAAAATGAGGCTTTAATTGTGAGATGTCCCAGACAAGAAAGATCTCGGTACCCTGTGGTCTGGTATTACTCAAAAACCAACAAACGTATTACCACCCAGAGAAGAAGTCGTGTAGTTGCCTCAGGGGAACGTCTTAAGTTTCTCCCAGCCAAAGTCAACGATTCAGGATTTTATACTTGCATTATCAGAAGGTATTATCCAGTCCTGCTCCTTTGTCTTTAAGAGTTGATAGTCTGAGCTGCCTCACTTCCCTTCTCTTTCTAGACCTCTCTGCAGCAGTTGAATTTATAAAGTGATTGGAATAAAAGAGAACCCGAGGAACACCGTCAGGTTGGGCTTTAGGTGATGGTGAACTCTCTGGATGTATAATGACAGGGCTTAATTTGTAGCCCAATTAGAAAAAGGCCTAGCTTTTCTAGTGACCAGGAAAACTGAGAGCAGTTGCTCACGTTGGGCTCCAGATCAGAACAAACCAGCAGCCTAGATGTGGGGTGTCAGGAGGCTTACGATGGGTATAAAAGGGGGGTCATCTGTGCCTCCCACGTGAGGGGCAAACCCAAGAAGTTTACCTGAGACTGGGGGCCCACAAGTCCCTTACTCTACATGTAAATTGCCAACTTTTGTGATTTTGTGCCTGTTTGGTACGTACGAGATGTCAGATGAACTAAGTCAAAAGGCAAGATGGGTACAGTTAGGAGCCGAGTTTCTGAGGTCAGGCAGCATTAGTTTCAAAGTCACAGTGTCTAGTTAGCTGTGCATTGCTGGTAAGTTACTTCTCCATCCTTGTTTCCTCATCTGTAAAATACATGTGATGGTAGAACCCACTTCAAAGTGTGGCTACAAGAATAAAATGAATGATACACAGTAAACTCTTAATAAATACTAATTATCTTTATTATAGCAGGTCTCGGTGTTACAGCACATACAGTGTATACAGAAATGGTGAGGGAATCATTTTAAAGGCTACTGTGGGGGTTGTGTTTTACCTAAAATGTAACAGAAAGCATTTAAAACTCTAGATTTTAATGATTATTTTAGAAGAAGAACCACTCTCTGTCCATTGTTTTAGGAAGAAAAGCAATATTAAGTAGAAGTTAGAGCTGGGTTAAGTTATTTCATAATGCTAAGTGACTTTTTTAAAATTGTTTGATTTATTTTAATAGTCCTACCTCCAATAAGACTGGATATGTGAATGTCACCATTTATAAAAAACAACCAGGTTGTGATATTCCAGACTTTCTGTTATATTCAACAACATCTGGATCAGAAAGAAATTCCAAAATATATTGTCCTACAATTGACCTCTACAATTGGACAGCACCTGTGGAGTGGTTTAAGGTAAAAGGAAACGTGCAGGAAATAGATGAAAATTACACCATCCAAATAGGTGGAAGTAAAGAATTACTGAAAGTGGACTGGAACTTTTCATTTCAGAATTGTGAAGTTCTTCAAGGATCCAGGTACCGAGCACACAAGTCATTTTTGCTGATTGACAATGCAAACAGCAAGGACACTGGTGATTATACATGTAAATTTATGCACAATGAAAATGGAGTCAACTATACTGTGACTGCAACCAGGTCATTCACAGTTATTGGTAAGCTACTGAATTTAACAAAATGCAATACTTGAAAAAAGATAATGTGACAGAAATTGTGTCCTTCTTGTTGATTTGCCAGTACTTCATGCTCCTCCCCAAACTTCCTCCTGACTCATCTTACGTGTATTCTCTAATGTGACGCAAAGAGATTTTCTAAATGCACTATCAAGATTTAAGACATTTTGGAGGGAAATTACGCTGCTAATCCAAAGCCACATCTGTTCTCTCCTCTATGGCTTAATTTTTCAAAGATAATGTGATCTGAATGCTAACCTAACATTTTTTTGAATGGCAATACAACTATTTGGAGAGCAAGATTAACTCTTTTTCTCCCAATTTGTTGTCAGAGGTTCTGTAAATAGAGGAAAATCTATTTCATCTCTAACATACCTAGCCAGATTAGAAGTTGAGTGAGAAGCTTTATAAAGAGATACATAGATATTGCTGGCTGATTTTCAATCTTGATTTGCAATGCTTTCATCATCCTCCAGGACCTTAAGTAGGTCATTTAATTCTACTTTTTTTTTCAAAATTACTTTAAATTCTATAAAAGTCCATCAGGGGTGAGACTTCACAGTCAAGCCTGTTAAATCTACAAAGAGTTGGGGTCTCCTTAGCAGAGCTTGATCTATGGGTGTAGATGCAGCAGGACCTGTATGTCTGGCAGATTTCTCAGGGCAGAGCAGTAGTGGAGAAGAGCTTCTGTTTGTAGTTTTCCAGTGCCCCACCGCTGTAAAATAAGCATCGCTGGACCACATTTGTGTTAGTATCTCTCAGTGTTCAACATCAAAACCTGCAGGGGTCCTTAATCACACCATCCCGAAATAAATGAGAATCAAGGGGTGCAGGAATGCAGCCGTGCATTCACCGTGTCTAGGTGTCAGTGCCACAGGAATCTGAACTTCCTGATGGGGGGGACACACTGGTGGAAAGCTGTGAGCAGAAGTGTGGACTTATGTGTTTATCACTTTCAGGAGTCCTTTGAACTCTTCCCTGTAGCGTTCGTTATGCTTATCCTATAGAATCGTGGTTTTCTGACAATTGCTGTGTCATGCAATTAATTTAATGCTTTGGATGGCATTTGTTTTAATGATAAAAAGAGAATAGAAAATATCAAAAAACATCATAGGTAGTAAGAGAACGTATTGCTTGAATGTTTTTGTTTCGTGTGTGTGTGTGTGTGTGTGTGTATGCATGTGTATTTGTTGCCATGGATCACAATGAGAAAAATCTGAGAAACTTCACTGTGAAAAAGGACAGAAATATGAAAATACAAGCTTTATATTGATGACCACCCAACGCTTGCCTAATATTTATATTCTGTTTTTGTCTTTGATTTCAGATAAGCGAAGCTTTTCTTTGCTTCCAGTAATTATAGCCCCTCCACAGAATGAAACAAAGGAAGTGGAAATTGGTAAGAAAACTTTAAGGGTACTGTAAATGTTTCATCTGGAAAGTCTTTCCATATGACCCTTGTTCTGCATTCCCCAAGCAGGGGTCAGGCTATTACCATAGCGGATCTTGAGGATTAAATGAGATGCATATTTGGAAACACCCACCTTGGGCCCTTGCTAACAATAGGAATATGTGGTCACAGCAACGTACAGCACTTACATTTGTACTGCACTTTGCTCTATTTTGTTTATTTATTTTCGTGCTTTCATGTGTGCTACCTCATTTCCCTCTCACTTCTATCCAACTATCCAAGGAGGTAGATATCGTCCCCACATTATGCTTGTGGATGCTTAGGCTTAGAGAGGCTCAATGACATACCCAAGGGTGTGGCGTGAATAAATGATGATGGAGGAGAACCCAGATTGTATGCCTCTGTCCGTCTCTGCTTTTCCTGGTTCCCTGAGAGAATGGGGTCATAATCAAAGTTCTTAGCACGTAAAGCAAAACCACACTGACTGCCTAAGAGCTGCTCTACTGCTTTGCAGGGTTTCCACGTTCCTCCCTGCTTTCGCCCATGCCCTCCTTCCCATCCCTCGACATGAAGCTCAAGTACCCCCTCCTCTGTGAAATCCCCCTGCCCGCCTCCTTACCTGCCAGGGAGCACGATCAGAGCCAGCATCTGGTCAAGTCCAGGCCCACCAGCACCAGCCCTGCTCCCTGCCCTGATGTCTCCCTCTATATTCCCATGCCACTTGTCTATCTTTCTATTAAAACACTAGAATACCATTTGTTCTGATCGTTTGCTTATACCGTTGTCACCTCCTTGGAGACTCTAAGCTCCTCATCCCTCTTCAGATGCTTCATTCTTTTTTTTTTTTTTTTTTTTTTTTTAATGTTACGTGGGCCTCTCACTGTTGTGGCCTCTCCCGTTGCGGAGCACAGGCTCCGGACGTGCAGGCTCAGTGGCCATGGCTCACGGGCCTAGCCACTCCGCGGCATGTGGGATCTTCCCAGACCGGGGCACGAACCCGTGTCCCCTGCATTGGCAGGCAGACTCTCAACCACTGCGCCACCAGGGAAGCCCCAGATGCTTCATTCTTGACACAGGGATGAAGAACTCAGTAAAGGACAGCTGAGTACCCAACCCAAGGCAGGAATCAGCCCTTAAGCTTTTAGTTCTGAAATGAGGAAGTCTCAGATTAACAGGAGTGGGAGTGGAGAGGCTCTTGTTGGATGATTAAGCAGTGGGATTGTGGCTGATTCAGGTGAAACGGTTTTACCGACAAAGGTAACTTACTGAGAGATGAAGGGAATTCCATAGGAGAAGAAAGGAGTGGAAGACAGCCATTAAATGAGAAGGAAATCCAAGGAAGAGGGGATATACATATATACATGTGGCTGATTCACTTTGCTGTACAGCAGAAAGTAACACAACATTGTAAAGCAACTATACTCCAATTAAAAAAAAAAAGGAAAAGAAATGGCAATGCGTAGTAAGGGGAAATCTTAGATTATAACGTGGCATTGGTGAAGCCTCTATAGTTTCCACTGCAGGGGAGAGGAGAGAGGGGCCTGAGCTTCAGCCTGAACTGTGAGTGGAATGAAAATGACGGGAGACAGAGAAGGTGGCAAAGCGAGGGCAGAGAAGGAGGAAGGTGCTGAAGATGAGGAAAGGAAATGGGAATCAATTCATGACACACACTAGACGTTCAATGACTCTTTTTTCACATGCAATTAAATTAAATCCTCTCTGCAGAACTGAATTTTATTGGTGAATCTCTTTCCTTCTCATCTAGGAAAACCAGCAAACCTAAGGTGCTCTGCCTGCTTTGGGAAAGGCTCTCAGACCATGGCTGACATCCTGTGGCAGGTTAACGGAAGCAACGTTGAGGACTTCGGTGAAGCAAGAATACAAGTGTTGCAAGAGCAAAATCAAAGGTATTTTGCAATCTCAGTTAAAGCATCCCCTTCCCTTCCCACACGGTTTGCAACTGCAAAGTAAGCACTGAAAGTAACAGGTTGTCTTCCTAGTTCTCGCAGTGAGCTGACTTGCCTAACTGCCGTGTTAAGAATAGCGGATGTAAAAGAAGAGGATTTGTCACTGAAGTACGACTGTCTGGCCATGAATTTCCGTGGCCTGATCACGCACACCGTAAGACTAAGGAGGAAAAATCCAAGTAAGGCATGTTTCTCAGACTTGGGTCACCTGAGTTTGCTGTTAACAACTATAGGCTGAATCATATTCTTAGAGAACAGTGTATTGGAGTGTGGCTCCAGGGGAATCCATCAAGACAGAGTGGTCCATCTCATAAATTGGAGGCAGGTGGAGAAAAGATCTGTCTTGGGTGTAGGCAACAGCAGGACACATTGTGTGTAGAGAATTCAAGACAAAAACGAAGCCACGCCCCATTCACTGTGTTTTCCATCCTCAGCACGTCCAGACAGCGTTAAACAAGTCCGTGAGGATGTGCCCCTCCTCTCGGGTGCAAAGGCAACTTGCTTCCACTCTCTCCATATATCACTGCATGCACAATGAAGGCAGAAAAGTAGTTTTACAAACATTGCCTTCCTGACCACCTGTCAATTTCCTCACTTGTTTGCATGTCCAGATAAAGACACCCCATTGGTTAGATGTAGCATTTAATCCAGTGTAATAAAGGGTGGGGAGAAAATTTTGATACTTTTACTTGTCACTCCATGTACCACTATGTAGAAATTATTTAATGTGTTTGTCACATAGTCATAGGGAGAGGTAAACTCCCAGTTTATACCCCTAAGTGGGGTATAGTCCAGATTAATTTGGATAAACCCACAAAGGCACAACATGATTGGGAGAGATGAGAAAACAGACCACCAGTCAGATAAGGTCTTTTAGTCTTTGTCCGAGGGGGTGCTTGGGATTTTTCTTGTTTGAATTCAACTTTAACCACCGATTTGCAAGCTTTTATAAAACAAACGGAATCATGACTACTGTAGATGATTTTAAATGCTGTCATGTTCCATGGGTCATCAGGATTCTGCCAGTTATAACTGTGTTACCCCAGGACATGTGGACCCCGTTGAGATGTCATTTTAGGGTGACATTTGTGGTTCTGGTGGGCACGGAAGATCCCACAGGAAAGAGGAAGCCACCTCCGCCCCTAGCACTGCCATGGTGTCCTTATCCCCATGCTTTTCTCACGTTGTCATTATATGACCGTTCTCCGGGTACCTGTGTATTGGAATTGTTTTCATGTTACATGTACTTGGTGATTTTGTTCCTTCTAATTCATCTGTATATGCTACCTTTCACCTGTGTTTCTTCAAAGCAACACAATTATACTCTGTCTCAACAACTATGTCAATTAAACAAAAATTGTTACAACTGCTCTCAATGGTCACAATGAATTCCTTTATTTCTAATCATACAATAAAAGAAATTACACATTGTCCTGAATTTTAACAACAAAAACTAAAAAGCCTGTGTCCCCATATTATTAAATATTATTAAACATTTGATACTATTAATAATAATAGTACACATTTTACTCATTGTTCCCTAGGTACCAGGACCTGTCATTATTTCCCATATAATTTTTCATTTATTTTATCAAAAATCCACGATGAAGAGACTATTACCATCATCTAGTTTTATAGATGAGGAAACTGAGGCAAAGAGAGGTTGAATAATTGGCCAGGCTACAGTTACAGAGCCAGGATTCAAAGGCAAGCAATGTTTCCTGTTTATAAGCTCTTACAGAAAGTATTCAGTGTTTAGTCAACACATACAAGGATTACTTATACATTTATAAAAAAACTAACATTTAGGAAGATACTGTACTTCAACTTGCCTTAATGTCTTGGATTAACTTCTTTCTTCTAGTTAGCCAGTCACGTGCATAACTACTTCACAAGAAATAGGGATTCCCGGCATGCATCCAGATAGGATTTTTAGAAAGAGTGACCTGGAAAGGAATCCTGTTGAAATAATCCATTTAGGGAGTATTTATCGTTTAAACTGATGACAGTGCAGATGCTAGGCTCACTCACAATTTTCAGTTTTGGATCGGTTCACCTTGGTCATTCTTTTTTTATTTTATTTTTTTTAATTAAAAAAAAATTTTTGACCATGCCATGCAGCACGTGGGATCTTAGTTCCCCGACCAGAAATCGAACCCACACCCCCTGCAGTGGAAGCTCTGAGTCCTAACCTCTGGACTGCCAGGAAAGTCCCCACCTTGGTCATTCTTGATTTCATAGTGTGGATACTCAGGGAGCTGATGAACTAATGAAGGAATTTGCAAATACAGACCAGGGATTTTCTATGACAAAACTGGGAGCCTGTGTTTTGAGATCAGATGAAAATGAAAAGGGAGCTATCTAGCCAAGTCTCATTTGAGAGTCTTTTCACATTTGTCTTTAAGTGGGACTATTTGTAAGATGGGATAGTTAACGATTCTAAGGAGGGAAGTAAACTTAAAACAGCCAAAAATACTATTGATGAGCACAGTTCTTACATTCAATTTGTATATATCTGATTCAATAAATACGGGGACCATCTTGCATATATATATATTATGAAGCAATGAGTAAGGATAAAAGTTCAGTGATGGCTAAATAACGTTCATCAGAAGGGAAATACAGGGCGTATTTAGGACCTAAAACCCAGTCATTTGACTTCATCAAATACTCATTAGAGACTTAGATAGCTCTTGTTTCTTCCCTGCTTTCCTATGCCACCAACCCCAGATGCAATAAGTCCCCAAGACCTGTTGATTCTTTCTCCTTAACGCCGCCAACGCCAGGTTTGTCCATTCCTTTCTCATTATTACATGAATCTGGCCCCTCCTCATTTCTCACCCCCCATACTGCAGAAACCTCTCATCCCATTCTACTCCGAGGACCTGTGGGTCATAGAAACAAAACTTCCACTACCATCAGATTAATCTTGCTTGAAAACCACTTCCACTGTTAACAAACCACTCAGCACTATTCAATGGCTCTCATGACCAGAATAGAGACAAAATGCTTTAGCTGGAGCCTCAAATCTGATCAGAGCCTAGCCCTAGACCCACCATTCCAATCATATGTTCCAGTAATTCCCCAAACTGGATCATCCCCCTTCCTCAGAAAACACACTCCCATCTCTGCCCTTGGGCTCACAGCATCCTCTCTTGCCAGGAATACATTTTTTTTTTTGGCAGCTATCTAAATCTTACTCATCCTCCAGGGACCTTATTCTGCAAGAAGCCTTCACTGCCCAATCCAGCATGGCGTGAGCACACCTTCCTAAAACCTCTGCTAGCTAAAACTAATGCTTTCACTTCCAATCTTAGCTAAGTTTACATGTGTCTGTCTTTCTCTTATGCTTTGAAAATCCCCTACAATGCCTAGCCTGGTGCCTTGCAGAGAGTAGGGGCTCACTAAACATTAATTTACTGATTCTTAAAACAGCCATGAAAATGCCATGTAGGCATCCCTTGTATAAATCTCTCATACTCCCAGTGGAAGCCAGCATCCATGTATTTGTTTATTTTCTCCTGTTTTAGGAATAATAATGATCATTTTTCTCCTCCCCCTATCTTTTGAATAGCGGATCAACAAATCACCTACTACATGCTTGCAGGATTTAGCATATTATTCTTGCTAATCAATGTCTTTGTGATAATTCTAAAAGCATTCTGGATTGAGATTATTCTGCTCTGGAGAGACATAGCTAGACCTCACAAAACTAGGAACGGTAAGTGGCAAGTTTCAAGTTTTCTTCAAAAGAAAAGGTTCTATAAGGGCTGTTGGTTGTTTATCAAATAATCTCTTAATAGGTATGCTACTTAACACAGATTCCCTTTGGCTTGCTAGCACGTTATCAATAAACATTTTTGAGTCCACTCAGAGGACATTCTCCATCCTGCCTTGTCACTCCTTGTGGTTCTGAGATTCATCTCAACAGCTCCAACTTTCTCCCCCGTAGAATTGCTGTTCTTACTAAATCCCCAGTAGCAGAATCAGCTCCAAGCCCAGAAAGGGCATTTTGGAAAATGGGAAAACTTTATGGAAGTCAAAACATTAACAAAATTGTTCCCGTTTTCCAGATGTGAACAGGTTAGAAAGGTCCATCAGAATGCAGTGTATTTTACCAGAAACCCTGTTCCATAAAGAGTCTTACCTACCTACAGATGTATACCCATGAAAGAAGACAGTACTGCCTGCTAAATACGAACACCGTTCTTTCATTTGGAGGCAGATAAAATTTAGATTTTCCATATGGGTCACTCAACTAGAGCTAATTATTTGATTTTTGGGAAATTCAGATCCCTTAAAAACTTCTACTCTTTTGCCACCGTTAATTACTCTTTAGCATGTTCACTTCACCGTGGGAAAAACAAAAGCTAAAATTGAGATCTGCTCAGCACAGCAGAAAGCCCCTTAGCCATGAGTATAAATACTTATTAATAGATTATTAATCAAACTTGACAATATGGTTTCAACTAGTCAGGCTCTTGCCTGTTTTCTATCATTCAGTCTGAGACAGTAAAAAGGAGAACTTTGGGACTAAGATTGGTTCCCTGATGACATTTTGTGGCAGTAGATTGTTGTCATCGTCTCTGGATTCTAGATTATTTGGGGGCATGAGATACATTCACCAACAGCCATAAAACTCCCTGAAGAATGTCTACTAAGAATCAAATGAGAATTTTTGAGGACCAAGTAATAATATTGTGTTCCTTGTTCTCATCTTCAGATGGGAAGACCTATGATGCTTACGTGATCTATCCACGGAACTGTAAAAACAGTCCAGAGGGGGCCAGCTCTGTGGAGTACTTTGTTCACCAGATTCTGCCTGACGTTCTTGAAAATAAATGTGGCTACAGCTTATACATTTACGGGAGAGATCTGCTCCCTGGAGAAGGTAAAACTGTCAACAACCATCAGGGACAGAAATTCACATTCATCACTCAGAAGGATAAGTAAGTAATAGGTGGTCTTATCCCTGCCTTCATCAGGAGCTGCACTTATTATTCCAGGCCATAAGACTAGAGCTTTTAAATATTTCTCCAGAAGAAGGAGGTACTTACTCTTTGCTTCTCCTGCCCCCATGTCACCACCCTGATCCTGAGGTCTTCACAGTCGTGTCAGTGATGTGAAGACAGGATAAGGCATCCTTGCTTGTGGATTTAGTAGGGTCCAGCCCCTACTTCACTCCCCATGTCCACCACTAGGATAACTGACATCTCTGAAGTCCCTCTAAAAGATTTGAAGGAGGACTTGAAATCCAAGGAATTTTGTTCTACTATCCAGAGGCATTGGCTAAAATATTTGAAAGGACTCAGAAAGTCTTTATGATTTTCCTTATATTGGTGAAACATTTGCAAATTTATACCCTCAAAAGAACAGATAGAATTGTGTCTTCTGTTTCTTAATATTCCTAGTTGATTTCATGTGATTTTGACAGTTGGGTCACAATTCCGGCATTTCAGTAGTCGTTCTCCTTTCCTTCCATATTTATGTCAGGTATCTAGGAACCCTCCTTCTAGCCCCTCTCAAATTCCTCAGGGACCAGGAAGTGTGTGGAATATGAATAAGGCAGGGACATCATGAGTGTAAGTCCTCTAAAGTCAATGTTTAATAGACTGTGAGTTTAAACTGGCATTCCTACCGCAAAGAGGGATTCAAGTGTCTATGGAATTAAATGTATACACGACAGGTGAATCTGGTTTATCCTGCAATATTTGGATAATGTTAATGGCCTAGTACCAGCTTGGGAGACACGTATAGAGCGCAATTCAGGAAAACGTAACCCACCTCTCTCCCGAGGCTCTCTTCTTCCTTCAGCTCTCCCCACTGGCTACCCCTGCAAGTCGAGAGTAATGTCATGGTATTCAGATGCTCATTGCCTGTTACACATCTGCTTATGAGGCTGCAGGGACTCCAGTTGTTTGTGATGTCACACCAGGTGCTACATGCTCTCCATCTCTTCTTTCTTAGGTCCGCCAACCTCATTTCTAGTTACACCTCTCCCCAGCCAAACGTGAGTGCCAGCTCACTGGTGCTCAAGCTTGTGTGGCCTTTATCGTGCTGTTTTTCATTTGGAAAAGTTTCCCACCTCCCCCTCTCTCAAGTATGTCCTCTGACCTCACCTCAACCAAAGTAAAACAAAATCCAACAAAACAACACCAAACTTCACTCTTCCCTTAGAAAAAGTTCATGACTGGCCCATGCAGTGTATTTCTTCCCATGACAATTACTCTCCATTTGCTCCTTCAAATTCATTCTGCACCCTCCTCCATCCAGTGGCCTGGTGGCTGATCCTTATGGAAGCCATCACCCCCTTGCTCTCTGCTCCACACTGGGCTTGGCCAATGGGAGGCACTGGCAGGTGCTCAGAGGGCAGGGTGCATCCCTGTTCCCTCTGGATGGGGTCCCCTGGGCAGCTGTGCCCCCCTCTGCTGGAACACTGGCTCCTGTCGGCTGGCCATCCTCAGACACGTACCTGCTTTGGGCTCCATAACCGCTCCCCTCCCTTCACACCTGGAGGGCAGTCGTGGCTCCCTGACATCACCTGCTGTGGGGCTCTGCACCACCTCTTGTTGATTTCCTTTGGCTCTGCCCACGTCTTTTATAAACTGTCCTTCCATCAGACTCTCTTTAGTCAGTGTTTTTGGGAGTGCCGAGCTTTTTGTTAGGATCCCGACTGACCCAAGGTCTCCGTCGGGCGCTATTCGACATTCATTTCCTGTTTCAGACCATGTGGACCGGCAGTCTTTAGCCTCCACGGCCTAAGAATGTCTTGAGTTGTTTTGTTCATGGCTGTGCTTCCTTAATCATGCTGCCCCCTCCTTGCCTTGAGAGCTGGGTGTTTTACATGTTCTAAGTCCACCCAGAAGTTAAGTGAAATCACCATGGAGTTGATGATCCATAAACGCTGACTTGATAAGGGGATCTGATCTTCCTTAAGATTTCCCTAGTCTGGATCAAATCAGCTTCTAAAACAGAGACTAGTAGGGGATGAAGTGGATCCGGGACTCCCTAGAGACTTTAGTCAGTTCAGAGAAGCAAGGGTTCCTGAGTTTGCACTCTATTTTTTTTCCCCACCGTCCCTTTTTATTTTATTTATTTAAGATTTATTTTTCTTGAGGTAACATTCATCTAATGGAAGTTTCATATGTACAACGTATGTCTACTTCTGTACAACCTACAGCGTGCTCACCACCAAAAATTTAGTTTCCATCCATCACCATACACGTGGCCCCCTTTACTCATTTTGCCCTCCCTGTACCTCCCCCTCTCGTAACCACTGCTCTGCTCATTGACCCGGTGGGTGTTCACAGCATGCTCTTCACCATACACTTGTGATTTTTCCCGCTTTCTTCTGGTAGTTGATTTCTAATTTCATACTATTGTGATTGGAAAAGATGCTTGCTAGTATTTCCATCTTAAATTTATTGAGACTTGTCTGGTGTCCCAACACATAATCTAGCCTTGAGAATATACCATGTGTGTTGAGAAGAACGTGTGTTCTGCTGCATTTGCATGGAATGTTCTGTACTAAGAGAGTTAAAAATCTAAGTCCCTTTACAACATGTAAGCTAATATTCTAAGAAGATAATATGTATCGATAGCTAGTGAACCTGAATTCGAAGTCTCCTGCTACATATCTCTACGTTCCCATTGAACTGAAGGACTCTGGACTGTTCTGCCTGGGAGAGAAGAAGGCTTGGGGCTGATATTCTCACCGTGAAAGGGTTGAGTGTGTTCTTACCCCTTCCATTATGTCTTTTATCACTAGATGTAGCAACCACAGTGGAGACCAGCATCCAGAAGAGCAGGCGGCACATCTTCATCCTGACTCCTGAGGTCATGCACAGCAAGAAGTTTGCCTACGAGTGGGAGATCGCCTTGCACAACACTCTCATCCGGAACGACTCCAAGGCCATCCTTATTGAAATGGAGGCTCTGTGCCCGCCCAGCGGACTGCAGTCTGGGGAGCTTCAGGACTCCCTCAAGCATCTCATCAAAGTGCAGGGGACCATCAAGTGGAGGGAGGACCTCGTGGCCAACAAACAGTCCCTGAATTCCAAGTTCTGGAAGCACATAAGGTACCATATGCCAGTGCCAAGCAAACTTCCAAGAAGACCCCCCGCTCGGCATCTTCGAGTGCCCAGGGGCAGTAGTGCTTGCTTTGATGGCTAACGCACTGCGTTTGGGGGATCCAAATCCCTCCCAGCTGGGTCATGCTGCTGTACCAGTCACTGGGGGAGGAGGCTCCAGAAATGGGAGTATTGAGGGTATTCAGACCTCAGGTTTCATGCACTGACTTTACTTCCATTTCCCTGGTTCTGGCTGGATGCAAAATAACCCGAGATTTTCATCCTCGGGCTCCCTGTCTCCACCTCACATCCCTTCCCTCGTCTCCCATGGCTGGTCCTTCTCCATCGTGGCCCAGCATCTTCTCACTACTCTTCCCCTCTCTCTCTCTCGTTCTCTCTCTCCTTATTCTTTGTCGATATTCTACATTTTGAACATCAAACTGAAAGTTTTAGGGTTAAATTTTCATGTGATCTTGAACACTCAGATCCCCTCAAGCAGAACCCTAGTACTAAATCTTGTTCCCAATGCCAGAATGTGTTAGATTTTTTTTGATCAGATGCTTAAGTTTTATCATATCAATACTGTCCATTTGGTTGGAGTACCTTACCAAATTATCATTATATTTAAGTATTTTTTAATTCTAAAATTTCTTTCATATATTTTTATTCTCTTTAGAAATATCTTTCTCACTGTACAAGTTATAAAAGAACAGAAGGTATAAAAGAAAAAATAACAGAAATTATTCATAAATCCATCATCCTAAGACTATGACTTTTAAACATTTTGGTAAATTTGCATTTCAGGGAATTTTAATTTATACTTAAATATACCATTTATATAGCTGAGATTACACAGCATGTAGTTTTTACATTTTTATCTACTTAAAATCATAATAAAACCATTTGACAAGTCATTCAAATTTTAACGTTTTAAAATATTCATAGTGTTCCAGCTCATGGTTGTGCTACAGGTGACATGCCTAATTACTTATTGTTGGATATTTAAGTTGCGTTCAATTTAAATAGTCATCATTATAAGTAATTCTGCAGTGGCCATATCATTATACTTTATATCTTCCAATTAAAACAATTTTTTTTAATTTGAGAAACGTTTTTAAATTTAATTTTTTTTTTTAATTTGAGAAACAAATTAAATTTGTTGTCACATTTCCATGAAATAAGTAGGGCATTTTGGCAGAAGTGTTTTAGTAAAACTGAAGTTAATTTGCACAGTCAGGGCCACTCCCATCAGTTCCTTGGAGTTCGCACACCATCAGGGGCCTCAGAGTCCACCAGAGCTAAGGCTGAGGGACCCTCAGACTGGGAGTCCTGTCAGAGCTCAGATTTTGCAAGTGGATGGAGGTCCTATTCTCAACTGAGCTGCTTAGTAAAGTGTATGATTTTATATTTAACTGAACAAGAAAACTGAACTCCAGACCTTTGACAGGGAGTGTAATCGTGAACTCCCTGTTATTTAATACTTTATAGAATCTTGCCTGAGAAGAAATCATATTTCTGTAAGGTTGTCTAAGGGGTCTGTAGTTACCCGTCCCTCTAGGTACCCTATAATCTAAATCTCTACAGCCTGGATTAGGTTTGCCAGATAAAATATAAGACATCAGTTAAAGGTGAATTCAGAGAATAAAATTTCATCTGAAAAGGATCTGAAATCCAAATTTAGCTGGGGGTCTTGTATTTTTATATGCTAAGTCTGGTTACCCTACCCTGGTAGTATTATTGTGCTTTTATGTGGTGATATCTGATTTTGTCAAATTACTAAAAATGTAGCCAATGAAAAAGAGGCTGTAGAGTTGATTGATTAACATCATAGAATTCGGAATCAACAGTCATTCTCTGCTAGCTACATGACCATGAGCAAGTTACTTAACTTCTCAAAAACTTAGTCACCTTAGGTAAAATGAGAATAATCATATCAAAATCCTTTATTTCTGTGTTAATCAAATGGGAAATAAAATTTAATAAATGGCTACAGTTGTTAAGACACTTTCTTGTAATGTGTATTATATTCCATGTTCTCTCTCAGTCTGGGCCTCTAAGAAATAAATTCTCTCCAGATTCACTACCACTTAGAATGACAGAGATGCTTTTGATTTATGAACACGGGACATTTTGGAACTGATTTTATTTCCTTCCTTACATTAGCTACTTGAAAGCATAGAGGCAAATCTGGCTCTTTCTACAGCTAGTATATGGGATATTATAACAGGGAATTTATAATAATCTTTTCCCTGCCTCCAAAACTTTGTTTTCAACTTGCCCCATATTTCTTTTTAAAATATATTTTAATTGTCAATAGTATTAGCTCCTTTGCAAGTATTCAACAAATACCTACATTTTCTGGATGTGTGCTGAGTATCTCTTTGGGAGGGGTGGGGAGAGGAAGGACTGGGAAGGGAGCTACACAGGTGAGCAAGGCACCTCCTTATTTACCTACGAGGTTTGGAGTACACTGTGTGAACTCGGAAGGAAGAGGAAGCCCTTCAGAAAATGCACACAGGGCTGGCCTCCGGAAGAACTCTGACATTGCTCAGCTCATTTCCCCCTCACTCCTCGTCCTAAACTTACACTCCACCTCCCAAGCCAGTTGAGCTCCCTGGGCCTCAGTTTCTGCAACTGAAAAGTGGGAGGATGGAGAAGAAGAGCTGTGAGGGCTTTCTCAGCTCTGATAGCCCAGGGTTGCAAGCCCTACACTCACAGAGAGGTGGGGAAACTGCCAGAAGACCTGGCTTCTCATACCAGCAGTGCCACTAACCTCTCTTAGTTTCTTCTTCTTCTTTCTTTTTAAACAATTGTTGACCTATTTTATTTTTTTATTTTTAAATCTTAAAAAATTTTTTATTTTATATTGGAGAACAGTTGATTAACAACGTTGTGTTAATTTCAGGTGTACAGCAAAGTGATTCAGTTATATATATACACGTATCTATTCTTCTTCAAATTCTTTTCCCATTTAGGTTATTACAGAATATTTAGCAGAGTTCCCTGTGCTATATTGTAGGTCCCTGTTGGTTGTCTATTTTAAATATAGTGCTATGTATATGTCAATCCCAAACTCCCAATTTATCCCCTGCAAACAAATACATTTGTTTTCTAAGTCTGTGCTTCATCTGTACAGTGAGAGTAATAGATGCTTCACCTTCCACACAAGATCCTGTGAATAAAATGAATTCAGTCAAACTTGTTGAGTGTCTACCATATGATCATGGTGAAAATTCCCGTGAATTATAAAAATCACAAGGAATTATTTTTAATTCAGTCAAACTTGAGTACGATAAAATGCAGCTCCTAAGTTTGATGAGTTGTGACAGTCATACCTACCTGTGTAGTTATCACCCCAAACAAGATAGAAATATTTCCTTCACCCCAGAAAGATTCCTCCTGCCATTTCTCAGTCAATCCCTCTCCTTCCTCAAAGGCAAACGATGTTCTGATTTCTATCTCCGTGGATTGGTTTTGTCTGATCTTGGAATTCATATCAATAAAGTCAGCCAGCATTACTTCCACACAGCATAGCATTCATGTATCATTCAGGGAAAGTAAAATCTTTTGTACATTTTTAAATTGGTGTTGTTTCTCTTCATTGTTGATGTGTGGAAATTATTTCTATATTCTGGATACAAGTTCCTTTTCAGAGAGATGTAAGGTGAGAATTTCCTAGGCGTTTACTTATTCATTTTTCAATGGTATTACTGATTGGCAGACATTTAAAATTTTGATGACATCCAATTTATCAAATTTTCTTACAAGGTCAGTGCTTTCTGTGTCCTAAAAATTTTTTTTGCTTGTTCCATGGTCATGGAGATATTCACCTATGTATTTTTATAAATTGCTTATGGTTCCAGCTTTTATGCTTAAGTCTATGGTCCATTGTGAATTAATATTTGTATATAGAATGAGGTAAAGGTCAAGGCTCTTTTCTTTTTTCCCCATTGAGATACCCAGTTATTTCAGCATTTGTGAAAGGCTTTTCATTCCCTATTGAACTGACATGGTGCCTTGGTCAAATATCTATAAACTATATATATATATGGGTCTATTCTTCTTCTCTCTTTTATTTTCCACTTATATGCTCATGCAAATATCACACTGCCAAGATTACTATTGCCTTATTATAAACCAAGTCAGTGTAACTCCTCTAACTTTGTTCTTTGTATTTCAAGATTGCTCTATTGTAGATCGTTTGCAATTCCATAGAAATTTTGGAAACTGTTTCTCAATTTCTTTGAAAATTCCTCCTGTGATTTGGATTGAGACTGTATGAATATATAGACTTTATAACATACAGAGTCTGAAACTGTATAGACTCTATAAACTCTCCAGTTTGTAGAGAATAGATATCTTAACAATGAGTTTCCCAATTCATGAACAAGGTATAGCCCTCTATTCACTGAGGTCTTTCATCTCTCCCAGTAATATCTTGTAGATTTCATAGTAGATACCTTGTACATCTTTCAAAAAATTTCTCCTTTGGTATTTGATTTTTTTATGCTATTGTAAGTGTTTTTTAATAAAGTTCATTTTTTCATATTTCTATTACTAGTATATGGAATTACAACTGATTTTTATATATTTACCTTGTATTCCATGGTCCTGCTAAACTCAGTTATTGTTTCCAACAGGCTTTATTTGTAGATTTCAAAGGGTGATCTACATAAAATGATGCCCTCTGTCAAAACCAGTAGTTTTATTTCTTCCTTTCCAATATTTATGCCTTGTATTTTTATTTCAAAATGATTTCAATTACAAACATCCTCACCTTGTTCCCCATCCTAGGAAAACGCCAAGTGTTTCACTATTTATTAAGAAGTTACTTGTAGCTTTCTTATAGGTGCTCTTCATCAGATTAAGAATGGTCCCTTCTAAACACAAAAGACCCCGAATAGCCAAAGCAATATTGAGAAAGAAAAACGGAGCTGGAGGAATCAGGCTCCCTGGCTTCAGACTATACTACAAAGCTACAGTAATCAAGACAGTATGGTACTGGCAGAAAAACAGAAATATAGATCAATGGAAGAGGATAGAAAGCCCAGAAATAAACCCAGACACATATGGTCACCTTATCTTTGATAAAGGAGGCAGGAATGTACAGTGGAGAAAGGACAGTCTCTTCAATAAGTGGTGCTGGGAAAACTGGACAGGTACATGTAAAAGTATGAGATTAGATCACTCCCTAACACCATACACAAAAATAAACTCAAAATGGATTATAGACCTAAATGTAAGACTGGACACTATCAAACTCTTAGAGGAAAACATAGGCAGAACACTCTATGACATAAATCACAGCAAGATCCTTTTTGACCCACCTCCTAGAGAAATGGAAATAAAAACAAAAATAAACAGATGGGACCTAATGAAACTTCAAAGCTTTTGCACAGCAAAGGAAACCATAAACAAGACAAAAAGACAACCCTCAGAATGGTAGAAAATATTTGCAAATGAAGCAATTGACAAAAGATTAGTCTCCAAAATATACAAGCAACTCATGCAGCTCAATAGCAAGAAAACAAACAACCCAATCCAAAAATGGGCAGAAGACCTAAATAGACATTTCTCCACAGGAGGTATACAGACTGCCAACAAACACATGAAATGATGCTCAACATCACTAATCATTAGAGAAATGCAAGTCAAAAATACAGTGAGGTATCACCTCACACCAGTCAGAATGGCCATCATCAAAAAATCTACAAACAATAAATGCTGGAGAGGGTGTGGAGAAAAGGGAACCCTCTTGCACTGTTGGTGGGAATGTAAATTGATACAGCCACTATGGAGAACAGTATGGAGGTTCCTTAAAAAACTAAAAGTAGAACTATCATATGACCCAGCAATCCCATACTGGGCATATACCCTGAGAAAACCATAATTCAAAAAGAGTCATCGGGGCTTCCCTGGTGGCGCAGTGGTTGAGAGTCCACCTGCCGATGCAGGGGACATGGGTTTGTGCCCCGGTCCGGGAGGATCCCACATGCTGCCGAGCGGCTGGGCCCGTGAGCCATGGCCGCTGGGCCTGTGCTTCCGGAGGCTGTGCTCCGCAACGGGAGAGGCCACAACAGTGAGAGGCCCAAGTACCGCAAAAAAAAGAGTCATGTACCACAATGTTCATTGCAGTTCTATTTACAATAGCCAGGACATGTAAGCAACCTAAGTGTCCATCGACAGATGAATGGATAAAGAAGATGTGGCACATATATACAATGGAATATTACTCAGCCATAAAAAGAAACAAAATTGAGTTATTTGTAGTGGGGTGGATGGACCTAGAGTCTGTCATACAGAGTGAAGTAAGTCAGAAAGAGAAAAACAAATATCGTGTATTATCACATATATATGGAATCTAAAAAAAAAAAAGGTCATGAAGAACCTAGGGGCAGGACAGGGATAAAGACGCAGACGTAGAGAATGGACTTGAGGATATGGGGAGGGGGAAGGGTAAGCTGGGAAGAAGTGAGAGAGTGGCATGGACATATATACACTACCAAATGTAA
This sequence comes from Hyperoodon ampullatus, assembly GCF_949752795.1. Classification (NCBI taxonomy): domain Eukaryota; kingdom Metazoa; phylum Chordata; class Mammalia; order Artiodactyla; family Ziphiidae; genus Hyperoodon; species Hyperoodon ampullatus. Next base: position 20,495,634 of record NC_136928.1, read on the forward strand.
AATAGATAGCTAGTGGGAAGCAGCCGCATAGCACAGGGAGATCAGCTCGGTGCTTTGTGACCATCTAGCGGGGTGGCATAGGGAGGGTGGGAGGGAGACCCGAGAGGGAAGAGATATGGGGATATATGTATATGTATAGCTGATTCACTTTGTTATACAGCAGAAACTAACACACAATTGTAAAGCAATTATACTCTAATAAAGATGTTAAAAAAAAGAATGTTCCCTTCTAGTCTCAGTTTCTCAGGTGTTATTAATCAAGAAAGGGTGTTGACGAGTGCAAGATGCTTTTTAATTGCATTTACTGAGATACTTACACGATTTTTCTCTTTTATTATATGAATGACTTTGATTGGATAAAAAGAATGAAATTCACTCTCATTAAACCTTTTCGCTGTCTGCTGTGGGTTTCATTTTTCATTTTTGTTTGAAACGTCCAATCACAGACCAGTCTAAAAATGTATCCTGAGTTCCACCACACCATAAAAACTTAGAAACACGCTTTCTCCACTGGCCTCCTTTTCTTCTAACCAATTTAAAATCTCAATTTAACACCTCTGCGCCCCTCTTCTACTTCCCAAGGGCGAACCACCCACCCCTCAGGCTAAGTAGAAGGCATTAGGACGGAGCCAGGACCCCAGGCTGGAACCACAAGTCCTCCGCACTTTTGGTTGGCCTCGGGGGGCCGCCCGGTGGCGTTCGGACGACTCCTCGGCCTCCGTCGTGTCCCCAGCCGGCCCCAGCCCCTTCCCTAAGCGCAGATGCTGTCCCTCCGCCAGGCCGGGGCTGACAACCTCCTCACCTGGCTCTGGTCCTGGCTGCCCCGCCGCCCGGAGGGTGCGTAGGAGCCGCCCAGGCGCGCCCCCTCCTGGCCCCGCGGGTTGCCCGGCCACCGCCCACGGCCCGCCAGCTCCCGGGACCCAGGCGCGCCGCCCCCGGCCGCAGCCTCCTCGGCCCCGGCAAGGTGCAGGATTTTCCAGCTGCGCGCCCTCGCCCCCGCGAGCGAGCCGCTCCCGGAACCCACGGGCGGCGCGCCCAGCCAGAGAAGCCAGTACCCCGAGCGCCGCGAGGAGCGCGCACGCCGACCCGGAGCGCCCCCACTGAGGAGCATCCCCGGACTGGGGGGAGCCCGCCCCGGCGCGCCCTGGACCCGAAACACCCAAGACCAGGAACGCCCCCGCGGAGGAGCATCCTTAGACTGGGAGCGGCGCGGCTCCGCGGCTCCGCGGCACCCCCAGACCGGAAGACTCCGGACCCAGAGCGCCCCCGCGGAGGAGCGGGAGTGGGAGGACTCCGACCGAGAACAAACCCAGTCAAGGAGCGTCCCAGACCCAGGACACAGCCCAGGCCGCGGGGCCGGGAGCAGCGCCGCACCCGAGGCCTCGGCCAGCCGAGTTTTGCCAGACGCTTTTTCTTTCTTCAGACTTTCTGTTCCTCTTTTTTCTTTTTCAGCTTTCTCTGGTTGCCGTATCTGTTGCATTACGGTTGCGGCTCCTCTCCTTTCCGGTTTCACGGTGGTAGGAAGGCAGCTGTTGCTCTTTCTCACCTGCCTTGCCATCGGGTGTCAAGGGAGACAGCCGCCCCCTCCCCAGCCTCGGGACGCCTTCTGAAGGTAAGGACACACCTGCCTCTGCCACCTGCGGCCCCTCCCACTGCCCTCTGCTGCCGACTGGGGACAAGGGGCGACCCAGCCTCAGGGGCAGGGGTTCTGAAAGATCCTATATATTATTTTAAATAATTAGCATATATGCATACATATGTGTGTATCCACACGAATAACTGGTGATTCAGCATCATCAACTTTCCCTAATAGTGTAGTTTTAGTGGTTAAACCAGTCCCAGTTTTTTTCTAGAAAGGTGAGAACAGCTAAAAGAAGCGATAGTTTTCATTTATTAAGCAGTTACTTGTGTCTGACACTTTTAGATGCATGATTTTCGCTTAAGCCTCCTACAGGCCAAATGCAGTAT